>NC_073241.2:53103611-53755555 GCF_029281585.2 Gorilla gorilla gorilla
AATAACATATTTTTTAAATGAAGGAGCTCACCAGTCAGCATCTTAGTATTTGAGCCCCTGCTTTCCCAATAACTGACCTTATACCTTTCTCTAATCCAGAGCCTCCCTCTACCCACTCTCAACTCTCCAGTAGAGTTGAATTCCAGAGAATATCCTGGATTTCTTAGAGGACATTATGTTCTAGCTTGCAGCAGGACTCTCGTTGTTTGAGGTCCAGTCAACCAGAGCTGTCTTCAGATGATTAAAATGTGCCATAAAATGAAACTGTTTAATTTCTCTGGCTATAAATATGTCTTTTCTTAAAGATCAGGGCAAAAGCACAATGTTAGCATGATTAATAAAAGTAGCAAACACTCATTCTGTGTATTCCATACATCCATAAGTACGTAGGCTTAGCAAAACCTTTCACTTTCTTTCCTGGCCCCCTGGTAGCTGAAAACCCCAAGGTGATCTGCGCATACGAGTTCCCACTTTTTAAACCTGCAAAAACAAATCTGACCTGCTGTGGTCTTCTGGGGACTCCAAAGTTGTAATATTTAGCCCACAGGTTGCCTACATTCTTCCCCTTCCTCCATCTCTTTTCTAGCCTGATTAAAATTGATAGCCCGAGGGAAAGAGAGGGACTCTGGATTTCCACCCTCCTACCCAGGGCGTGTTCCCTGCCCGTGACTCAGCCTGTGATTTAGGGCGTCTGCAGGGTGAGGTGGGTGGAAGGTGATGCCCGCCCCACCTCACAGGAATTACAGAGCGGTGCGCTTACCTGCGGGACTGTTATGTGCGCTCTGGCACAGGCTGACTCATGTGTGAAGTTTAAAGGTGGGGCCCCTGCCGCAGACAGCCTTCCTTACCTGAGTCAGGCAGGCCCGGGCACTGAGCAGGAAGGGCAGGTATAAGAGGAAGAGGCAGAGGTTCCTGCGCAGCCAGCGGACGTCCAGGAACCAGGATGCCTCCAGCAGTGAGGCGGTCAGCCCGCAGCATGGGATGGCTGTGGATCTTTGGGGCAGCCCTGGGGCAATGTCTGGGCTACAGTTCACAGCAGCAAAGGGTGCCATTTCTTCAGCCTCCCGGTCAAAGTCAACTGCAAGCGAGTTATGTGGAGTTTAGACCCAGCCAGGTAACGTCCTTTTAAGTTTTGTTTTGGGATAGGGAAGAGTTTCCAGCTTTGTGACATTTTAAGTTACAGTTACGGTGATTAATGAGTAAATGGGTGGACTGAGGAGGGGCTGATGGCCTCCCAGTCACCTTGACTGGCAGTGTTTATTACAGTGCCTGACAGATTGCTCTCCCGAGCTATTAACCGCAAACCCCATTAACATCAGCCCACCTGGAAATGCCGAGACAGTTAAGAGCTTGAATGCTTGCGGGATGTTAATATACGATGAAACTTTATGCGCTTTAGAGACCATCCCAAGCCTCAGAACAAAAGAGTCCAATGCCTATAGCTTTCCAAATGCTACTTGGAAGAAAATTTACCCACGGGGTGGGGGTTGGGGGGGTGGAAATGAGAAAGAGTGAAATCCAATGCTTAAGAAAAGTGATCAAAGTTTGCATAATACCTAAAAGACATGCTTCCATTTGCCAGGCATGAAACATTAAGAAATTCTGCTCTCTTTAAACTTCCTGGATGCTGCATGTATTCTTACAGAGAAATAGATCCTATGGCTGCAGATACAGCCCTGGTAACTGGATTAGGGACATAATATTATCATTTGTATATAATATGTATTACAAAAGTTTACTGGAAAACTTAACATAAAACATCATCATGTTAACTAGTTATAAAACCCCTGTATTGAAATAGTGTATTAGAACACATTCATTTTCATTTAAAAGTGAGTGTTCAATATAATCTGAGTACTTGAACTGATTTTTTTGTAGAATGTGGTTTTGCTTGCTTTATAAGAGGTGAAAAAATGATTCTATTTTAGTAACTGACAAATTCTCAGAGTCACATGATATGTGACTCTTGCAGAGTATATTTTCTGCTTGTAATCAAAAGCAAATTAAGATGGGTGATTTGGTTTTAATCAGGACAGACTATACTCCCCCCAAAGCATGTTTAATTAAGGCTTTTTTCTCAGGCATGTTGTCATAAACTAACCAGATCTATCTGCTTATTTGAATAACTTGCTCTTTACCAAATGTGATTATTTTGTAAGCAGGTAATGTGATATACACTGATAATTATAAGTTACTTGCCACTTATTAGGACAGATTGTATAATAGATACAATGACACCATCATTGGCTGCATTTCGTTCACATGTAAATCTCAGTTGTGCTTTCAGCAAAATAACATTCCTTTCATACTTTGATTCTCCTTTAGGCAAGCCTGTTCATATAACAACATAATCTATTTATTTGCAATGTACTCTTTGCCCTAAACATGGTTCCTAATAGCTTAAAGGAACATTATATTGGAAACTATGGTCTTATTGTGCATGATCTATATTCATTGGTAATTTTGGAAGGGGTTCTAGCAACACCTGGGAGATTCCACTCCCGGAGCACATGAGGCTTCTGCCTCTCTCTCCTGTCAGGTGGCTTCTTTCTCACTTCCACTGGACCAGGTAGAGACCTTTATGGCCATGAGTGAATAAGAATGGACTGTCCACTTCAAGATTTCCTTTGAGTATAGTTTCCAAGTTTTACAGACATATGTGCTATTTAAAGAAGATTTGATAAAAGACTATCCTTTATCTTGAAATAGTTTTCCTGATGCTTTCAAGATAGGGTATATAGGAGATCAGAGAATAAATTAGGGACAATATCTGATTTTATTTATTTATTTATTAGACAGGGTTTCACTCTTGTTGTCCAGGCTGGAGTGTGGTGGCGTAGTCATGGCTCACTGCAACCTCCACCTCCCAGGTTCAAGCGATCCTCCCACCTCAACCTCCCGAGTAGTTGGGACTATAGGCGTGTGCCACCATGCCCGGCTAATTGTTGTATTTTTTGGTAGAGACGAGGTTTCACCATGTTGCCCAGGCTGATCTCAAACTCCTGGGCTCAAGTGATCCACCCGCCTCGGCCTCCCAAAGTGCTGGAATTATAGGCTTGAGCCACCACAACCAGCCAATATGTGATTTGAATCTGTGCACTGATTTGCTCTGCCAAAATAAAGGACATGTCTATAATTTCCTTTAAAGACAGAAATCTAAATAATTTTAATGGCTGGTATAAGAAGAATTGTTTTTTTTTTCTATTGGAGGGATTCTTAACTAGAATCCTTTTAAAAAGATATTAGTTCATGAAAAGAAAATTATAATTCTTTTCATCCAGATGAAAATGCATAACTTGTATTATACTGGAGAGAGATAATATACAGGAGATAGAAATAATCAAATCAAGATTGAACAAGGAAACAAGACCAACCCAAGGAGAGTCCCTCAGGCTGAGCCTCTGTGTGTTCGGGTGGACCAGATGTTCGTGAACAGTCCTGTATGGGAACCTCATGCACACTCCCCTCCCCTGGCTTCTCTGTTGCCCATGACCTAGTGAATGGCAATGAAGTGACTCCACTGATTGTGGCATGATTGTCTAAATCTCAGTTAAGACTCCTATTCCCCCCCAACCCACTCCTCCTCCTATACTGCCCCCTCACCAGCCCAAACCCACACTTGGAGAGAAAACGGCTAGCCAAAGATAATTTGGACTTGAAGTGATTTGCTTAGATGTCCTCCCCTCTAAGGACGAGTCTCTTTATTTGTCCATTTCCACCTTCTCCACCTGCCCTCAAAACAGTTGTGAGAAGAGAGGAGCCCCTTCTCATCCCCCACCTCCACATGTGCCCTGTCTCTGATTTCCCCACCATGAATCTCACACTCCCACCAGGGCATGAAAACCAAACAGCTTGAGAGAAAAACAAGTGGACATGACAGGTGGTTGAAATTAAAAATATTCACACTCACTGGGAAAGAAGGTTTGAAAAATGAATGCTTCAGCCAGGCTCAGTGGTGCACGTGCCTGTGGTTCCAGCTACGTTGGAGGCTGAGGCAGGAGGATTGCTTGAGCCCAGGAGCCCGAGACTCTAGTGGACTATGAGCACACTTGTGAATAGTCACTACACTCCAGCCTGGGCAGCAGAGTGAGACCCTGTCTCTAAAAAATAAAAATGATGTTAATGCTTCACAGTGAGAGGTGTCACATGCTTTAGATAGTAATTGTTTTCTTTCTTTGTACTGATTAAACACTTTGTTTGAAAAATAGGGTTGTAGCCCTGGATACTATCGGGATCATAAAGGCTTGTATACCGGACAGTGTGTTCCCTGCAATTGCAACGGACATTCAAATCGATGCCAGGATGGCTCAGGCATATGTGTTGTGAGTAAATTGACACTTTAATGCTATCAGCAGACAATCTGTTTCTCCTCCATTCCCCTGTACTATGCCCAAAGACATCAACATTACATCTCCCACCAAACCCTAAATAGAGGTCGCTGTGTGAATATATGAGGCTCCATTATCAGGCTGAATTATTTTACATTTCGTTTTCTCCTCCATTTTAACATGCACCATTAAAAGAGCGCTGCGGTCTGAGCAATTAAGTTACACTTTAGCTTCTAAATCTCTCCTTCGTGAAATGATAGTAATGGGTGGACCTTGGAAGTTAACTCTTGCCAGGACAAAACTAATCCAAGCCACTACTTTGGGTCCCAATTTTGTTGGGGCGGCAGGAAGTTACAGGAGGGGGGCTTGTTGCTGTTAGATGTCCAGTAACTCAAGAAAGCAGCCAGGGAGAAGGGGATTTGAGGAGGGCTCAAGGCTCATAAGAAATCAGTCCAACATCAGCTGGGCATGGTGGCAGGTGCCTGTAATCCCAGCTACTCAGGAGACTGAGGCAGGAGAATTGCTTGAACCCTGGAGGCAGAGGTTGCACTGAGCCGAGATCGTGCCACTGCACTGCAGCCTGGGCAACAAGAACAAAACTCGGTCTGCATTCCATCCACCCCCACACCATAAACAACAACAACAACAACAACAAACAGAAATCAGTCCAACACAAGCTTCACTATTGCCAAGACAGAGTGGGGCTTGGAGAAGACAGATGAGGGAGGTCGTGGGGAAGGGAAAGTGCTGCTCACCCCTCCCGTCCTCACAACATCCTCTGCCTGCCTGTTCCCTATATTGACTATATTTTCTCATGGCCTCAAGGCTGTCTTGGATGACTACAGCATATCCACTGGAACATGATCTTATTTTGGAATATTTTATAAAATTCTTCTACCTAAAATTAGTTTCTTAGGAAATTTTTCTTATGCATCCTGAAGCAGAACCTTTTTTATTCGGCTTTTTTCTTTTGTTTCATTAGAGTTCTTCTTGGTAACCAGGGCCTCCCCAGTGAGGAAAATGGACAGTGAAAAAGAGGGAGCATACTCCAGGAATACAGGGCTTCAGTTGTGTTGTGCCCTTTTGGAAATGCACTCCTCTGGCACAAAGTTTCTTTGTATTGTGTAATGCAGCTAGAGTGTGTTTCAAGTATGAGTTCCTAGACCGTATTAAGCTCGTTCACCGTGGCCCAGGGAACCACTTCCTCTGCAAGATGGGACAGGCTAGAAGAGGAAATTGTTGTGAAGAGCCACCTGATAGAATATTTTGTTGGACTGTAATCTTATAAATTCAAAAAGAGTAAAAGGTGTTGGGAAATACTGTTTTCCAGCTCGTTAGTATTCCTATAGAATAGTTCATGTTTGATATTGTATGTTTTGTGTAACACGAGTAGATGCTTTAATTAAGAATAAATACGTTGGCCGGGCACGGTGGCTCATGCCTGTAATCCCAGCACTTTGGGAGGCTGAGGCAGGTGAATCACGAGGTCAGGAGTTCGAGACCATTCTGGCTAACATGGTGAAACCCTGTCTCTACTAAAAAATACAAAAAATTTTCTGGGCATGGTGGTGGGCGCCTGTAGTCCCAGCTACTTGGGAGGCTGAGGCACGAGAATGGCGTGAACCCGGGAGGCGGAGCTTGCAATGATCGCGCCACTGCACTCCAGCCTGGGTGACAGAGCAAGACTCTGTCTAAAAAACAAAACAAAACAAAAACAAAAACAAGAATAAATATGTTATCAGTGAACCATTGCCAGATGTCAAGCCCATCTTATGAAAGCTGCCAAAGAACAAAGGGAGGGTTTTTTTCTGTAGTCACCCACTGAAAGGAAAACTTGTGAGAGTCATAATTCATATTTTAATCAAACGAGATTTTCTTTCCCATTTTCTTTTTTTTGTAGTTCTGTCTTCACTTGTCCCTAATGTCCATGTGGCCGCCAGAGACTCTTCATTCAGGAAATCCTCACTGAGCATTTGCTAGTGTGGCAGGTACTGAGCCAAGTGCTGGAGTTAAAAATCATCAGACCTAATCCCTACACTCACGAGGCTTGCTGTCTAGTAGGCAATGTGTATGTGTGTACACACTCACACACACACGCACACACACACAGAGCCCGTGTCTGCACTCAGCTAACAGCTCCATGGCAAGTCCTGAGTGCTGATGCTGCCCTGAATTGTGTCTACTGCATGGAAGCTGAGAATGCATTCCTCGTTCTCAAAGAACAGTAAAGAGGAAATCCAGTACATTTGAATATCAAACGGGCCTTCTGGCTGATTTCACTGCAAATTGACCTCCACCTCTCAAGGTCCAAAGTAAATGTTTAACATCAGGACCTTCACCCAGGTGCAAATCTTCAAGATATTTCAAGAATAGACTCTGAAGTTTGAAAAGATAAGTAGCCCAACTTTTTGCCAGTACAGCAGTAGGTGTCCAGTGTCAAGGGCAGGAGTAGCGGGTGATGTGGGTGCCACCATCCAGAGGGACCTGCGATGATGGCCTCCTCCTATGTGCTGAGACCCCCATCTCTCCCTCTTCTCATTGCCCCAATTTCTCCCCATATTTTCTCCTCTCCCCCCAATTCCCCTTCCTCTCTACTATCCCCGTCACCCCTTATTTTCCTCTCCATTCCCATTTCCCTCCCCTTTTCTTTTTCTGTCTTCTTTCTTCATCTTCCTTCTTTTATTTTCTGCTACTTGAGCCCATCTTCCCCTCTGCAGTTGCAATGGAATTTCCAAATGATTTATCTGAAATTCACAGCTGACATGGTGCTCCTCTGAGGCTCACAGAAGGAAGAAGCCCACGACCCTTAGCACAGTATTGGGGGCTCTTTCCAGCTGCATCCCGCCCCCTTGCACTTCTGCCTTGGGCACGCCCTTTGCTTTTCATTCCCTCCACACACTGCCATGCTATTGTGAGACTGAGGTTCTGCACGCTGTGTCCCCTGTGCCTGGAATGCCCTTCCCTCACTTCTGCGCTCAGTGAATCCCTGTCCTTCTGCGGCCCTCGCAGGAAGCCCCTCCTCCTGCTCTCGTGGGATGCTGGCACACTTGTGTCCTATTTTCCATGTGATATTGAATACGTCTATTCACAGGACTACATGTACCCTGAGTCGAGGGACCAACCCTTCTTTACATCACTAGAGCCTAGCATAGTTGGGCATATAGTAAATGCCTAATAGATATTTGGTGACAAATGGAGCTAGGAGAGCACATGCCGTGGGAGTGGACGTGGGCTTCTGCAGCATTCGTTCATTTATTTATTCACAGTAAAACACAAGGAACCTGAAGGGAGGTGCTCCAAGTTTGCAGGACTGAGGACAGTTTCCAAGGTGGCCACTCTCAACTGACAGTGAAGGGTTTCTCACATATTTTTAAGGGACTTTGTCAAGCAACACGGGTTTTGACACTCTTCCTTGATCCTCTCCTCTCACCCCTGTGAAGGACCAGTATTCAGAGTGATTTTAGTAGGATACGGATGTCCTCACCTCAATTCTTGCATCTGTACATTCTTGCTTCTCCAATGTGTTCAGTCTCAGAGCTAAGTAGACACAGGACTGAAATATATCTATACAGTCATGTTCTACTTTTAAATTGTCATTTGGATTAAAAGAGAAAGAGAACTAAAATGGAAAAGTATTAGTTCCAAAGGACTGATGTCTTATGAGAGAGTCAGGGCAGCTGAAGACTGGGTGAGGGTGAGGGAAGCCGCTGGTGTCCTCCTCAGTCACCCGTGAGAGGACTCCTCTGTGGAGCTAATCAACTGCAAGGAAGATTGTTCCCAGTGTCCAGACCTCAAGGAGTCTGGACCCATAGTGCAGTGAGATTTGGGGAAGGAAGGATTCTGGATAGGGGTGAGCTTTCTGATGATAAGCAAATGTAAACACGTGAGCAGCAGCCTACTTTAAAGCCCCTCCACATGCTCTGAAATACTAATATCTTATGTTTATAGCACAATTTTATAGCTGGGAAAAAAATGAAAGGATATTTTAACATCTTAGTGTTTTGTGTAATTTTCAGTTACTCAAAGGTTAGTGACGGATGGATTTGCTCAATCTGGACAAACTGACCACGTTTATGATGGAAGGGCAACCTTTTTCATTATGAACAAACCATGTCCTCTTGGGATATAAACGTATATTGCTTTTCCCAATCTACCTTCAGATATTATTTAAAAACTCACACTCATGGCTGGGCGCGATGGCTCATGCCTATAATCCCAGCACTTTGGGAGGCCGAGGCGGGCGAATCATGAAGTCAGGAGTTTGAGACCATCCTGGCCAACATGGTGAAACCCTGTCTTTACTAAAAGTACAAAAATTAGCTGAGCGTGGTGGTGGGTGCCTGTAATCCCAGCTACTCGGGAGGCTGAGGCAGGAGAATCACTTGAACCCAGGAGGCAGAGGTTGCAGTGAGCTGAGACTAGGCCATTGCACTCCAGCCCGGGCAACAGCACAAGAATCTGTCTGAAAACAAAACAAAATAAAAAAGCAAAACACAAAACCCCTGACACTCATTAAAGTTTCCTACTCAAGCAACACCTCTGCATACAGAAGTAAAATACATAGGCAAATGTTTAAAATTATACTTATTCCAGCCCATAAAATTAACACAAAGTGTCTCCATATTAGCAAATGCCAACAGCAAGGGGAGTTTTCCTGGATGTTTCTGTGCATTTAGATCTTTTTTGCTAGGGTAACACCAAGAAAATAAACAAATTTGACCCAATCCACTAGGTTTTGTCTCAATAGACCACTTGGTTGCAAAATTATTTCATCTCAACACTTTACTGAAGAACAAATTTCATTAGACAGCAACTTTGATGTGAAAATAATTGGATTTACATAAATAAAAAGCTTAGATAACATTAATTTCTTGCCTCTTTGGGACACTGGAATTCAGTTGAGTATTTTCTTCAGATACTGTGCAATTTTTTATTGTTTTAACAAATTCTGTGTTAAGAACTCATTTCAATAATATCACTCTTCAGTATATCATTGTTAGGTGAACCATGAAGTAAAATGAGGGTAAAGCAGTGCTAAGGGGAAGAAAGAAAAGAATTTACATTTCCCAAGAGCTTAGTACACTTGCTTTTTTAAATCCTCCCAACAGCCTTAGAAAGTGGACATTATCCTAACTACATTTTGAGAAAATTATAATTGTATGTAAATCATACACTAGTAAAATTGATATAAGTAAAATTGATACAATTGAAAGGATCTTGCCCCAGGACTCCGTGGCCTTGAGATGCTGGAGTGGGATGGAGACTCAGCTGGCTTGTCCCCACTATGTCGCGCTGCTAATGTTAAGCACCGCGTCACTGAGGGAAGGACACTTACCCCTCTTTTCTAACACCAGCAGTGATTAAAAGGGATAGGGAAAATACATGGTTAGAGGAGCTGATATCACTGCAAAGTCAGAGGACTTGAGTTCTAGTCGTGTGACTAAGTAAGATTACAATAATCTCAGAAGTAGGGACTGTACTGGCTGCTGTGAATTGTGCTGTTCACCTGTCCCCAGAACTGTCAGCACAACACGGAGGGAGAGCACTGTGAACGCTGCCAGGAGGGCTACTATGGCAACGCCGTCCATGGATCCTGCAGGGCCTGCCCATGTCCTCACACCAACAGGTACCGTAGCAGCTTGACATAACCTACAGGGACCCAAAGTCGTTTGGTGGCTGCCTAGGACTAGGGGTGGGAGAGCAGGTGGGGAGAATGGGAAGTGATTGCCAAAGGGTCTGGGATTTCTTTTTGAAGGGATGAAAACATTTTCAAATTGATTGGTGGTTGTACAATTCTGTGAATATACTATAAGCCACTGAATTGTACAGTTTACATGATGAATTGCATGATATGTAAATTATATCTCAATAAAGCTGTGATATTAAAATGAACAAACACAACATATAAGAAAACAAATGAATAGGCCGGGTGCGGTGGCTCATGCCTGTAATCCCAGCACTTTAGAGGGCCGATGAGGGCGGATCACTTGAGGTCAGGAGTTCGAGACCAGCCTGGCCAACATGGTGAAACCCCGTCTCTACTGAAAATGCAAAAATTACCTTGTAATCCAGCTATTCGGGAGGCTGAGGCAGGAGAATCGCTTGAACCCAGGAGGCAGAGGCTGTAGTGAGTCGAGATTGTACCACTGCACTCCAGCCTGGGCGAGAGAGCGAGACTCCATGTTAAAAAAAAAAAAAAAAGAAAACAAACAGAAACCGTCTTTCCAAGTTGTATACTTCCAGGCTTTTCTTTCCCTCTTTTCTTTTACTGTTCATTCAGTGGCTAAGCAGCTACTTTTTGAGCACCCATGACAGGGCCAGGCCTCAGCCCTATCTATGTGATGAGGAAGCTGAAGGAAGAAGACAGAGGCAGTCCCTGTTCTCCTGGGGCTTGACCTAGAGTGTGGCAGGGAGGGAGAGAAAGGGTGGGAGTCATCACACTCAATAAATACACACACTAATCAGTAAGAAGTATAACTGGAGATAGAGATGACATTTTCTGCAATAGGCTGTGTCACTGACAGTGAGGGGGTGGCTGCTTTAGAGGGGTGGCCAAGGAGGCCTGAAGTTAGAGGAAGCCATGGCAGTATTTTGGCCACGAGGCTCCTAGACAAGGATGAAACAGAAGGAAAAGGCCTGTGACGATGTGTTCAAGGGCAGTGAGAAGGCAGGAGTGGCAGAAGTGCAGTGTGAAGAGGGCCAGAGGTGAGGTTGGTGGAGCAACCAGGACCCAGATCCTGCAGAACCCTGCAGGCTGTGGTCAAACATCTGGATCTTATCCTCAGTGCGATGAAAATTTTGGGACAGTTCTGAGCCACTGAGTGATCTGAGCTCTCATTCAGGCTCCAGAGTGACCAATAGACTACATAGGTAGGAATCCACCGCTGTGTTTTCAAGGTAACCCCCTCTCTCCTTAAGTGTGGCACTTTGTCATATCCTTACTCATCACAAAGGGTTCACTGTGGGCCCAAGCAAAGAATGACGTAACAAACTAAGTGATGCAAGAGTTGTTTAGAAAATCAAGAAGATACTGAGAACGTCTCACTAGTACATAGACTCAGAAACAAGTGTGGATCACAAAGGCAGGCCTATATCAGCCCTTAACAGACACATAGGCCAAGTCCTAACATCATCAGAAGTCATGTGCCAAGTGTGGCTTCTCTGGAGAGACCTATTTGGAATGCTCACCCTGCTTTGCTGTCTATGTCTTTGATGCTCGTGAAGCCCGCCCCATCCTGCAGCTTTATTTGTCAAGGGATCAATCACTTGAGCTTGCCCAGACTTGTTTGCAGAGAAGCTGGCAAAAGTAGAAAGCAGCAAGATTTCCACTGGGGTGCCTGGAAAAAGTTTTTCATTTTCGTTTGCAAAGCGTAGTAGCATCAAGGTCAGCTTCCAGCTTCCATAAGTTGAAGTAACACGTAGGTCTTTGAATTTATCAGTAAAACTCTATTTGTATCTATTTCTCCTTCCTGCAATATTAATAGTGCTGACCAATGTCTAACTGTCTTTTGAGAGGCTTCCTAAACAGGCATTCTCTTACCAGCAAATGGAGTGATATTCCCTCAGATGTCATCAGTGTCGTGTCCAGTGGCAGACAACAGGGCTTTTTCATGGTCTCTTTGGTGTGTGTGTGTGTGTGTGTGTGTGTGTGTGTGTGTGTGTGTGTGTGTGTGTGTGTGTGTGTGTTTAAAGCTGCTTCTAAAATATCATCACTTATTGCTTCTCAGCCTTTTGGCTAAGATCAAGTGTAAAATATCACCACTTTGGAGCTAAAAGAAAAGGGATCAAAATTCCACAACTTGGTTTGAAAAAAAAGTAAGAATCAGCAATGATTGTGCCCACAGAAATGCCGAGGCAGGCGAGTGGCCTCTGTGCATCTTTAGGGGGCTCCAGGGCCTGGCCTCCCCACCGACTTTTCTTCCCAGAAGGCAATGTGCCTGATAGAAAAGAACTAGAATCAACAAGGAGAACGTTTTTTTTAAAGAATCAGAACTCTCTGTTCTTTTTTCTGCCTAGACTTGTTTTACTCCTTCCTTGTTATTCCTGGAAAAATGCTGTTGTAATCATCTCTTCCAAAGTGAGTTACTCTGCTCTGTCTTAAGGGGAAAAAATGCTCTTCCCCAAGGAACAAATAAAATAAATGCCTTCAGTCCTTGCTCACCAAAATTGCCCTGTGTCGGCTGAGATCATTCATCATTATCTCTCCAAGTCTTGATGGGCAAAATTTTCTTCACACAAAGTAACCAGACCCTGGGTTTCAGTGCTCACTTAATGCAAGCCAGTCCTTTGTGGTAAAAAATAAGCATAAATCCTATCGATCTGTGTTTTTGATGGGGCCTTTTTCTGTCTTCTTTCAAGCTTTGCCACCGGCTGTGTGGTGAATGGGGGAGACGTGCGGTGCTCCTGCAAAGCTGGGTACACAGGAACACAGTGTGAAAGGTAAGGTGGGCGCCCCTCCCCCCTCAGCCTGCAGAGGGGGCGGGGAGGGCTGTGGGTGGGGCTGCCAGGTGCTGGCGCAGAGCTAGGGGTGGGGCTGGGAGTTTGACTGAGGCCTGGAAAAAGGTCTCTTGGGAAAAATAAAAGACTGCTCACCTAATAAATCATTAATATCGTTCTCTTTCCTGCTTTGTACGTTTCAGAAAACTGAGAATGAGGCACAACACATACACTCACCCACAAGTAGCTCTACCTACATCCCCCCAACACGCACCCCTGTGTACCTCAACCCCCGACACCTCCCTACCTACCCCTCCTCCACAATGATCTCTGCATACCCCCTATTTCAACATGTCCCTTCCACGTATCTCCACATACACCTGCCCTCAACGTATCCCTACTTACCTGTACACATGTACAACTGTCTACACTCTTCCGTACACACACATATCCACAGCCCTAGCCTAGATAGCCCCCCCACCCCCCCACCCCCACCCCACACACACCCCTCTATCCCCACACTATATTTTGAAGACTTTCAGGACAATCTGTGTCTTGTTTATTTCGGAATCCCTGGTTCCAAGAATGGTACTGTTCACATAATAGGTATTCGGTAATGTTTGTGAAACAAAATAACAAATGTTGTGGAATGGAAACTGTAAAATTAATGACAAACGGCCGCAGAACCAAGCTTTAGTTATTCACGGGCAATTTTCATGATTAGCCACTATGCATAGGACACTGCCAAGTACTGAGAAAGATATAAAAGATACTTATAACCTAGCTGAGAAGAAAGCACACACATATTTGGGAAAGTAACAGTATGAAAAATGAATCATATGGTTTACATATTTTAAAATTTAAAATAACTTCCTCATAAAATCAATACATATTTATTATAAAATGATGAAAAACAAATGAGCAGAGAACCAGTGAGGGCCCCCCTACAACCTAGTCCTGTGTACTCAAACGCTTTCACATACAATCCTATTCATAATCATTTTGTCTACAGAAAGCCACTGTTAAAAAGCTGGCTGTATGTTCCTACAAATCATTTCTAAATGTGTGAACCCTTAAAAAAAAAAGTAGATTCCTGTTTTACTTTCTGTTTTGACTTGTTTTCTTATCTAATACTATGTTAGTAATATCTTTCCATATCAGTAAGTATTCACTGATAACATCACATCAATGACCAAAAATTTCCACTGGGTTTCCATAATCCCCTACACTTGGTCTTGGAGATCCTTTTACTATTCTCCATTTAAAGCAACACTAAAATTAAATCCTTGCAGCTTAATATTTGTGTATGCATATCCTCAAGGTATAATTGTAAAAGTGGATTCTTTGGGTCAGAGGATAGGTTTTCCAGGCTTTTAATACTTTTTGCAAAATTGCCCTCCAGAAAAGTTTATATTCTTACAGCAGCAAAAGAGAATGAGTGACTACCTACCACAATGGATATTGGAAAGGATCAATATTTTAAATATTTGCCAATTAGGGCCAAGCATGGTGGCTCAAACTTGTAATCCCAGCACTTTGGGAGGCCAAGGTGGGAGGATTATTTCATGTGATCCAGAGGTTAGAGACCAACCTGGGCAGCATAGAGAGACCTCATCTCCATAATTTTTTTTTTTTAATTAGCTAAGTGTGGTGGTGTGTGCCTGTGGTCCCAGCTACTTGGGATGCTGAGGTAGGAGAACCATTTGAGCTCAGGAGTTCGAGGCTGCAGTGAGCTATGATCGCACTACTGCATTCCAGCCTGGGCAACAGAAAAAAAAAAAAAGCCAATTTGATAGAGAAAAATTGTGTATCATTTTAATTTACATTGTTTTGTTTAAACTTTAAAAGAGTTTGACTAATTTTTTTTTAACCGGAAAATGAATTCAACCAGATTTCGAGTAAGGCATAACCACCCTAGACTGGGGTTATCTGAAATGTTTATGGATAAGGTAGGACTTTGGTAGGTCCAAGGGGTGACTAGAACCCAGTGGAGCCAGAAGATGGAAGTGGGGGGCAGGTTAGGTTGGGGAAGCAAGGCAGAAAAGCCCAAGGGGCTGGAAGACACTTGCCATGTGTAGGAGATGGGGACTGCCTTAGACTGGGGACACTGAGCAGCAGCTAAGGAGCCCAATTCTATGGCAAAAGATGGTAATGGAAGGTTCTTCTGTTTTCTATTTTCCATTTCAGCAAAAGGAGCATTTCTCACACTTGCCTTACACTTATTCAGTTATTCTTTCAATGAAAAATGTATGGAGGTCCTAGTATATATATGTCTGGCACAGTGCTAAGTACTGGAGGCACATTAACAAACAGCACAGACAGTGTCCTCAAGGGCTTTCCAGTCCAGTGGTGGACAGACATCAAAACATGCCATTAAAATAGTGAGAGATGGGAGAACTGGGCTAAGCTGAGCTGCAATTAGGAGGTATATCCAACCAGCGAGAAGGGAAGGATGTGGGGAGTGGGAAAGGATTCTAGGCTCTGAGGTTTAAAAGCCACAGGGGACTAACACCTGGGAGAGGCGTCCTAATTTCATCCTCTTTATGGCTCTTCACAAACAATGAAGCATTAAACAGCAACAGGCTCGGTGAGACATCCATTTGGCAGGCAAAATTTTTAATTAACAGTACTTCTCTCAGCTGATGTTTGTTATATCTGATGTCTCAAGAAAACAAGCTATTATTTCTTTAAAAATTTTTTTGAAGCTTTTTCATGGATAAATGCCATTTTATGTCAACATTTTTCATTTGTTAGACACAGCACCCAGACATCGTTCCTGGCACTAGTGATTAACTACACAATGATAAACACAAGGACAGTCAAGGGTGAAAAGCAGGAATATAGATTATGCAGGAGACTAGCTGGATAGAAGCCAGAGCGGCCAGCTGTGGGGAGGGTTTCGCAAAGGCTTTCCAGCCCATGCATGCTCTTACCCCCTCTTCTCCGTCAGACACCCAGGGCCACACATGACAAGCCTATTTTCTGCTCTTTATTTGTTGTACCAATGTCATTCGTGAAATCAGGAGGTTGTACTTCAGTCCTTTGTGTTTAGCCACTGCCATAAATTGAGAATAGGAGAACCAGTTATTTCTTGTAACCAGTAAGTAATGCTTTGCAAGAGTAAGGAAGAAGTAGAATCGAACTTCCTGAATATTTCTGTGATTTAAATATAAGGTACTTTGTAATTATGCATCTATTACATGGGAAGTTTAGATGTAGGTAAGAAAGACATCAAAAATAAAGTATTCTAGAACACAGAGCTTCTGCATAACATGATCTGTTAGGTAGAATACCAAGCCAGTCACAAAGTAAAGCCCTATTATTAGTATATGACCACCCTGCTTAGTAGACTTAAATAGGCCACCTCAGCCTAGTTACCTTCTGGATTATTAGGGGATACATGGGCCTTCTGCTTTCTTGTAATAATTTCACATGATGCCAATTAGAAGATGAATATTTTGTCATGTCTTATCACAATAGCTACCCTTCATTGTCTGTTATGTGCAGATATTACACTAGATTCTTTATTACATTATCTCATATTCACTGAGCAAAATAGGTATTATTAGTCCACTCACTTATTCATTCAACAAATGAATGAATATGTGCCAGGTGACCGTAGGGATATATCAGTGAGCAAAACAGCCCAAAACTCCACATCTTCATGGAGCTTATAGTTTCATGGGGGCTGTTGGGGAGACCGGTAAAGAAACTGAAGCACAGAGGGTTACAGCAACAGCCCAAGATCACACTCGTAAGTAGTGGAGATAGGATTCCAGCCAGATCTTACTGATCCTTTACATTATATCAACAGTGTATCCATGGTAATACATTGGTGAAGTATATTGGAAGTACATGGTAACGTGTATTGGAATTGCCTAATTTTTTTTGATGCAGTGCTTAAATTTGGGGAAATGAGGTAAATACCACATTCCCTTGAGTCTATCAAGTCAATTGATGATAAGACACCACACATCAGTTTAATGACAATTTGGGGGTGACTGGATGGGGAGTGGAACTTTGTTAATGGAAATATTGTAATTGACATCCCAACTCCAGGAGCATGAATATGTGCTTATTTGACTTTTTTTTTTTTTAAATCAAAGAATCAAGGAAATGTGATCTTTAAACTTGTAAACCAGTAATGAGTTCTCATTACTATACTATCTAGAATAACAAAGGCTCAGGGCCAAAGGTAGCAGCTGTAACTGCTCTCAGTTGTTTAAGAGTCATTATATACAGCGCGGCAGCAATTAGTGCAAATATGAATTATGCAGACTTGACATAGTGCAGGCCAGGTGCAGTGGTTCATGCCTGTAATCCCAGCACTTTAGATACTGAGGCAGGAGGATCACTTGAGCCCAGGAGTTCAAGACCAGTCTGGGCAACATAGCAAGACTTTATCTCTGCTAAAAATTAAAAAATTAGCCAGGCCTGGTGGCATGCACCTGTAGTTCCAGTTTTTTGGGAGGCTGAGGTAGAAGGATTGCTTGAGCCCAGAAGTTCAAGACCAGTCTGGGCAATATAGCAAGACCTCATCTCTACTAAAAATTAAAAAATTAGCCAGGAATGGTGGCATGCACCTGTGGTCTGAGTTTCTTGGGAGGCTGAGACAGAAGGATTGCTTGAGTGCAGAAGTTCGAGGTTGCAGTGAGCTGTGATTGTGCCACTGTACGCCAGCCTGGAGAACAGAGTAAGACTGTCAAGAAAGAAAAGAAAGAAAGAAAAGAGAGAAAGAAAGAAAGAAAAGAGAGAAAGAAAGAAAGAAAAAGGAAAGGAAAGGAAAAAAGAAAAGAAGAGAAGAGGAAGGGAAGGGGGGGAGGGAGGGAGGAAGGAAGGGAGGGAGAGAGGAAGGGAGGGAGGAAGGGAGGAAGGAAGGAAGGAAAGGAAGGGAAGGAAGGAAAGGAAGGAAGAAATAATGCAATACGAAATATTAAGAAAGTCCTCCCTCATTCAAAAAATTGGAAATTATATGGATCTTACTTCAAATTTATTTCTGTGAGACAATTCAAGGGGTAAATACCTCTGTATTGAGATATATTCATTCTTGCAGATCTGTGTCGGTCTTCCGCCCATTGGGTTACAATATCCCAAACAGAGAGCTAGAGATTGAGAAAATTGGTTGGGATAAGCGATGAGTTATTTGGGTGTTTCTCCTCCTCTCTATATTTTGTGTAGGTGTGCACCGGGATATTTCGGGAATCCCCAGAAATTCGGAGGTAGCTGCCAACCATGCAGTTGTAACAGCAATGGCCAGCTAGGCAGCTGTCATCCCCTGACTGGAGGTAAGGCCGACCCACACCCCTGCTAACTTGCATTTATAAAGCTGGTATAACTTAACAGCCTAAGAACCCAAGCACACATCTTCAGGATGCATAATACACAATTCCAGCCAGCAAGCTGTCCCCAGGATGCATAATACACAATTCCAGCCAGCAAGCTGTCCCCTTGTTTTGACAAACCTGGGAATGCTTAGATAGTATTTTCAGCTTTGGTGAATAACCTGTTTCAATGCACTTTTTTTTTTAAAAAAGTGAATTGTTTTGAAAACTTACCTAATTATAACCAAAATAACTTCAGATCCTACTTTGGTGATTTTGCTGAGATCTCCCTTTGATATTATAGGGTTATTGTCTCATCAGCTTTCCCGTGTGTGTCTGAAGAAATTGAAATACCTTTATCTTACAGCAGTACATGTTCTGGGATGTGGGTGGGTAATTGGGGTGGATTTTATACACCAAGAAAAAGATAATTAGCAGGAGTTAGTATGGTTTATTAGGAGCAACTTGGAACAAAAAGGAAGACTATCCTTTTCCTTCTTTGACAGAATATTAATAGGATTAATCAGGAAAATGCTATTGATGTAGTATGACACCAAACACTTAGATAAAATCTTTCATCTTATATTTATGGACAAGTTGAAGAACTAAACCCTGGATATGTGGATTCCAGCTGGTCAAGTGACTATCCCCAAAGGAATGCAGAGTAAATGGATTAATGCCAGTCTAGAATGGGGTATTTATTGTCATGCCTCAGGACTTCATCCTTGGCTCCACATTTTTTATTTGGATGGAAATATAGAAAGCATGCCTACCCATTTATCAGATGACACAAAGTTGGGAAGAACAGTAAAGGGACCAAGGGAAAACTTCCCCTTCACCTACAGAAGGTTTACAGAAAATCAGTGGACAAAAGGCAGATTAATAGGAGAAAAGGCATACACAATTTTATTTTAATGTGTGTAACACAGGAGAATCACAGGACAATGATTACCCAATAACCCAGTGGGGCACAGATGCTTATGTACCCTTCTTCTTAGGGGAAAGAGAGATGCGGAAATGTGAATGATTTTAAGGGGAATGGTAAATGATTTTTAGGCTGACTCAATGGACTCGGAGAACATATAGTGAGGCCTGGGACAAAATCTTTTGGGCCCACAGAACAGACAATGGTTTGTGACAAGAGTCTGTCCAGGTGTGTTGACAGACTTCAATCTTTCTCCCTGAAATATGAGTTAAGTTAATGAAAACTCATGGAGGAAACCAGAAGTAGTTTGTTTTCATTTTTGGCAAGTCTGAATGTTGGGAAGATAAGTGGGTATCAGAGTAAAGTTTTTTCCGGCATCTGCTGGTCTCCAAGGGCCTTCAATGTAAAATAATCAGCCCACCAGGGTGCCATATTTTGGGGTGAAATTCCCTGGTCTTCTCCAATAGTAAGTGCCTCCCATGACATTCAGAATTCAGAAGGGCCTCAACAGTCTGGAATGATGGGCCAATTCAACCAGAAAAAATGATGTTAAGGATAAGGGTGTGGTCCTGTATTTGAGTGGAAAAAATAAATAAACCTTTAGCTATGTGATAAGTGGTAACTGGCTTAGTAGCAGGAGGTGTAAAAAAGCTTAAGGTTGTCATCAGCAGTCAGTGCAGGGTAGGTTAGAGTGCGGTGTGGCCCCTAAGATAGCTCGTACTGTTTTCACTGAGTTCCATTGTCTAAAGCCGGGGTCCATGGCACACTGCTCATGTAAGTCCTCACGTGAGAGTTAGTTACATCTTTAGAAGACAATAGAAGAGCTATAGTTGTTCAGAAAGAGAGTAAGACTCTGAAGGGATGTGGAACTGTGTCACACGAGGAAGGATTGACCAGGGCAGTGAAAGGAAGAGCTGGAAAGGACATGTTTGTTAGGCTGGCATGTGGGAAAGGGTTGGTCTTGTTCTCTGAGACATAAGGGACAGAACTTAGAGCAAAGAGTAGAAGCAAGAGGAAGCTCTATTTTAAATGATTCTAAGGAAGAAGTGTCTAATGTTTAAAGATGAAACAGATTGCTTTAAAAGGAGGCAATTTCTCCTGTCACTGGAGGTATTCAAGAAGCTTCAACATCACACACAGCTTACTCACCAGACTAATGCCTCTGCAACCCTCATTTCCCCCACACCAGTAACAAAAATCAGCAACATGAAATGAGGATAGTAACTATTTGTTCCCAAAATGGAAGAAAATGCTTATGTATGAGACTTGCTTATTCCTGTTAGAGTTTTGTTGTTGTTGTTTTTTATTCTTTTTTTTTTTCTTCAACTAATAAGGGACACATTCCTTGGTGGTCAAAATGCAAGCTTGTTAGGAAAATTCCACTAATAAATCAATCATCCAGAGAAGCCTAGTCCCCCATAAACTATTCAGGCTGCTGTTGAAAATTGTCAAGGAAACAAGACCATGCTTGCTGGCCAGAAGCCATTTACAGACTAACTGAGGAAATAGAAGTATCACAATATATACATATAAGAGCAAATGGCTGGGCATGGTGGCTCATGCCTGTAATCCCAGCACTTTGGGAGGCTGAGGTGGGTGGATCACCTGAGGTCAGGAGTTTGAGACCAGCCTTGCCAACATGGGGAAACCCTGTCTCTACTAAAAATACAAAAATTAGCTGGATGTGGTGGCAGATGCCTGTAATCTCAGCTACTCGGGAGGCTGAGGCAGGAGAATCGCTTGAACCCAGGAGGCAGAGGTTGCAGTGAGCTGAGATAGCACCACTGCACTCCAGCTTGGGCGACAAGAGTGAAACTCTGTCTCAAAAAAAAAAAAAAAAAGCAAGTAAGGCTTTTTTTAAAAAGGAACCCATGATTATATATAATAAATTCAAATGTATACAAATATTTATAAAGGGAACATTGTCTTTGAGTGGCAGGATCAAGGATGATGCTTTTATCTCATTTTTCTGACTTCCCCATATTTTCCATAATTAATTTATATTATTTTTTACAATTAAAAGTAAATGTGGTTTAAAATGTCTGTATATACACACAAAGTGTGGAATGTTATTGGCTGGTGAGAATAACAGATGTGAAAGCCTCTTGCAGCTTGTCCAGGAAAATGTTAAGCATAGAGTTTTGCTGTTGTGAAGGTAGATAGTTTGTTCAGGGGGAAGTGAGAGGACATGTCAATGTCAGAATGCATGGCATGGGCAAAAGAGTACATGTGGAAGGGGTCAAGAATGCCCAGGGTTGACCAGCAGGCTTTACTGTAGCTGAGAACCTCAAAACTCAGCTTATCCAGCCCGGCCAATATGGTGAAACCCCGTCTCTACTAAAAATACAAAAATTAGCCAGGCATCGTGGTGCGCGCCTGTAGTCTCAGCTACTTGGGAGGCTGAGGCAGGAGAATCGGTTGAATCTGGGAGGCAGAGATTGCAGTGAGCTGACATCGCACCACTGCAGTCCAACCTGGGTGAGAGAGTGAGACTCCCCCCTCCCCACCAGCCAAAAAAAACAAAAACAAAAACTCAGCTTATATGTGCTGTAGTTGGTGGTGTGGGCCCACTGACGTTGTATGCCCATCACTATCACCACATCTGTCACACTGTTTTGTAACTTGTCTGCCCCCCGTGTTTCATGGGACTGTTAAGTCACAGAGCAGCAGGGATTTTGTCTTGATATCTTTGTATTTCCAGCAGCTAGCATGGGGCTCTGTCACACTGTAAATGCTCAAAGGTGCTCAGTGAATGTTTGCACAATGTTCTTGAATGATGCCAGAAGCAGCATGAACATACAAGAGGCTCTCCAATGAAGAAAGCCCTAATGCGAATGATCGAGAGGTTTGATTTGATAAGAAAACATGACCCTTTATAGAGTTGACCTTTGTAGTGAAGGAATTGAATATATAATAGGGAGGCCACAAAAGCAGTTCCTGCAGCGAGCCTGCTGGGAGATGAGAAGGCTTCCTGGGCACTGGCATGGGTGAGGGAGGGAAAAAGAAGAGCTAGTGATGCTGGGTAGTTGGGTGTCTATTAGGTTGGTGGTGCAAAAGTAATTGTGGGTTTTGCCATTACTTAAAATGGTGAAAACCACAATTACTTTTGCACTAAACTAATAAAACTTTGCAAAACTAGCTTTTCTGAAAACCAAGTTAAAGAGCAGATGAAAAGTAAGTTTAATAACTATGTCTTCTTTGGTTATTTTCTGATTTTAGACTGCATGAACCAAGAACCCAAAGATAGTAGCCCTGCAGAAGAATGTGATGGTGAGAAAAGAAAGCCCTTCCTCCTCCTTTCCAAGTTGTGGGCTTTGGTTTAAGATATGTGAGCCCCATGGTGGGTTATGCAGTTTCCAGTCTGGGGAAGTAAGGGTGGGAGGAGGTGGAAGGACTACTTAGGGTCAAATCAGCTTCTCTCTGTATGACCTTCACAGCAGGGGACCCTGCTTCTCCAAGCCTCAGTTTCATCATTTGCTAAGTTAACATGATAACTAGACCTACCTTATAGGGATATTAGGGAAATGCTTGTAAATGTCTTATCACAATGCCTGGTAAATTGCAAGTATCCCATAGATGAGGGCTATTATTATTTTCCTTATGTGTAAAGTAAGCAACCAGTTGCATGGAATCTCCATTTCTAAAATGCTCCCTGTGCACAGGGCTCTCCTTTTTTCAGAATCCACATCCATCCCTGAGAAGGCCAGGGCTGTGGTTGTCACCCGTGATGATCTGCGTGCATACCAACTGGGCTGCATAGCACTTGTGGTCTTTTCGCAGTCCCGCGGCTCCCCCCGCAGCACATTTGCCTTTGATTGTGGCCCCTACAGATTGCGACAGCTGTGTGATGACCCTCCTGAACGACCTGGCCACCATGGGCGAGCAGCTCCACCTGGTCAAGTCTCAGCTGCAGGGCCTGAGTGCCAGCGCGGGGCTTCTGGAGCAGATGAGGCACATGGAGACCCAGGCCAAGGACCTGAGGGTAAATCCCCTGCGGCCGAGAGTAGACACGTGGGGAGGAGATGCTGCGGGAGTGGATTCTCCATAAGCAGGAAGGGAGAGGTTGACTCCTGGAAAGGCTCAGGGGTTGTCCTCCTTCCTCTGATCCAAATGAAGATAAGAGTTTTCCTGTTGGAAAATCATTTTTGTGAACACACAAAACTAGCACATCTGGGTGAACAATACTTACTGAATATTTCCAGGTGAGTTTTTCTCATAGAGCCTTTATTTCAGTATCTTGCATTCAGAAGACTCAAACACAGGTTTGTGTTAAATTGGTATTAACTCTTCTTTAAATGTTGGATAGAATTTTTCCGGTGAAGCCATGTGAGCCTGGAATTTTCTTTGTGGGAAGTTGTGGTTTTTGAAAATAAGCCATGAATTTAATTTTCAAAGAATAGGTATGAGACTACAGTATTTGGGCTATGTGTTTCTTCTTGAGTGATACTTGGTCATTTGCACCTTTCAAATAATATGTCAATTTCATCTAAATTACCAAATATATTGACATAAAATTGTTCATAATGTTCCCTTATTATCCTTTATACATCTGCAAAGTCTATAAAGATGCCTTCTTATTCATTTTCTGATAATGATAATTTATGACTTATCTCTTTCTCTTAATTATTTTGGCTAGAGTATTACCAATGTTGTTGATCCTTTTATTTCATTGATTTTATCCATTGTTTTTCTATTTTCAGTTTCATTGATTTCTGTTCTTATCCTTTTTTTTTCCTTCCTTGTGCTTGCTTTGGGTGAAACTTGCTATTCATTTTCTGGTTTCCTAAGCTTATTTTACTGATTCAAAATCTGTCTTGATTCTAACGTAGGCATATAATCCTATCAGTTTTATCACTAAGCACTGCTTTAGCTGTATCCCACACACCTTGCAATGTTATGTTTTCATTCTCATTCAGTTCAATGGATTTCTGATTTTCCTTGTGACGTATCTGTAACCCATGTGTTATTTAGAAATGTGTTGACCAGGCATGGTGGCTCATGCCTGTAATCCCAGCGCTTTGGGAGGCTGAGGCGGGTAGATCACTTGAGCCCAGGACTTGGAGACCAGCCTGGCCAACATGGTGAAACTCCAACTCTACTAAAAATACAAAAATTAGCCAGGCATGATGGCACATGCCTGTAGTCCCAGCTACTTGGGAGGCTGAGGCAGGAGAATCACTTGAACCCCAGAGGCAGAGGTTGCAGTGAGCTGAGATGGTGCCACTGCACTCCAGCCTGGGTGACACAGCGAGACTCCGTCTCAAAAAACAAAAGCAAAAACAAAAAACAAAAACAAAAAAGAAATGTGTTGTTTAATATCCAAATTGGGGGATTTTCCAGATAACTTTGTGTTACTGGTTTCTAATTTAACTCTTTCGTGATCAGAGAACACGCTTTCCATGATTTCAATCCTTTTAAATGTGTTGAGGTTTGTTTCATAGCTCAGAATGTGGTCCATTTGGGTGAATGCTGTATGTACACTTAGACGGAATGTGGCTGAGAGGGTATCCTAAGAAGTAATAGAACCTGTTTCCCTGAAGGGAAATAGGGGATGCTGTGCCCATGAATGGGGGCTAAAAAGCAGCCTGGAAGCTGCCCAGTGCTCATCGTTGGGTGATGGCCATATGAGAGCCTAGCAAAGCTTACAGGGGCAGGACAAATCTACAGACCTGGATCTATGCTGGAATGTTACATCCTCTCAACGCCACCATGGTATATAAATCCTAAACTGCCAAAGTAAGACCTGGTCGTAGACCGTGGGTCGGAGTTTCGAGTAGGGGTGGTGATAAGCATAAGAGCACTAGACAGGGCCCAGAGAGCACAAAGAAAGGGGAACTCCCACCCAGAATGAGCCTGCAAACATTGTTAGCAGAGAAGTAATAAGAAAGACACCCAACAGAAGCAACAGTCAAGAGATGAGTTCACTTCGGATAAAATGAAAACAATAGGACAATCTGAAAATGACTTTGCAGAATGACACCCAATAGAAGGAACAAGAAATTAGGAAATTTGAAGGGGGGAAACCTCCAGAAATCAAACAAGAAGAGGTAGATAGGAAAAGACCCAATTGAAAATCATGGAAATGAAAAAATACACTCATTGAAGTAAAAGAATTCAGTAGATGAGATCAGCTGTAGTCTAGACACGGTGAACAAGGCTTTGGGGAAAGTTTAATAAGTACTTTTGGGTTGAGGGCTGATTCTAGTGACTATAGCTGAGTATATATAGCAAGAGATTATTCTAGAAAAATGACTCTTTCCTATCCTTTTGGATAACTTTAGTTCAAGATTTATAGGCTTAATATGGAGAAGAGGAGGGAAAAGCATTTATGTCTTGAGGAAAAAAAAAAGGAAGCCACTGGCTTGCTTGGATTTCATCAACATGGCCCTGCAGCCTTCACCGTTCTGCACACACGCTGTGTGCCACCCCCTGTGCTAAGGGCTTTACTCAAGTCTCACAACCTCCTCATGAGGAACCTAGTGTTATTCTCATTAAACAGGCATGGAGAAGCTGAGCAACTTGCCTAAAATCATGGTGGTTCTGGAAGAATTCAAATCAAGATCAAATTCTAAAGACCATGCTTTACCCACTCCACTTCTTATCCAGGTGTTCTGCTGACAATCTATATAATGACTTGCCTCCCTTTCCCCAAAGTAAAGTTAAAATAGAACTATCTTCTTGCCATATCACACAAACATGCGAAAATTATGAAAGATTACGTATAAGAAGGGAAGTAACATTTTTGAATGCTCATATGTACATGACATTTTAAAATACATTAGCTCGCTTATCACCAAAACCAACCCTGCAGCTAAATACGATAATCCCCAATTTACTAATGGAAGAGCAAGGCTTAGTGAGGCTCATCTATTATGTGGCAGACTAAGGGTTTGGACCTAGGCTTTATTTAAAGCCTGTATTCTTTTACCCAACACTGGTTCTGACATACATATTGAGGTAATAATATCATTTTTTCCTATAAACTTTTTTAATATATTAATACTTTTTCCAAAAAATTGAAAATAATCACCATTCTAGATATTATGTGCAGCAGTGTCTAAGGGTCTAAGAGTAATGAGGCAATTTAGCCTAAAAAAAGGGCAAGGGACCCGGATTATGGTCCTGAAGCAATCACCGATGAGCTATACAACCATGGACAAGTCACCCGACTTCTTTGGGCTTCCATTTTCTCATTTGCAATATAAGGCTGTTCAGCTACAAGAGCTCTGAGTTCCCTGTGGTTCTGTTGGACGAGATTCTTTGAATAGATTCTTAATGGTTCCTTCATTCAAGTAGCCATATGCACTGCTTTTAGTGTTGTCAGGTTAACTGCAGGTTTTAAAAAACCGTATTTATTATAGAATCTGGAAATTAATTAATCAGGTAAGTAGTATCACCCTCATTTCTATAAGGTTAGGTCATTAATTCAAGTGAAGTAGCTCTTATCTCTTCACATTTGTCACATTTGCTACTTTATTTTAGAGCCATATCACAATGTACATCAGAAAATAGATTCCTTATGTAACCTATTTCCAAGAACCACATTTGTGTGTGTGTGGAACTGACAATGGTCTTGCCAAATGATTCTTCATTTATAACCCTGTTGACCAGGTTGATAGGACTTAGTCTTAATTTATACTGTAAAGTGACATTCATTTGTGTTTTGTTTCCAGAATCAGTTGCTCAACTACCGTTCTGCCATTTCAAATCATGGATCAAAAATAGAAGGCCTGGAAAGAGAACTGACTGATTTGAATCAGGAATTTGAGACTTTGCAAGAAAAGGTAATGTGTTAGGTCCATTTAACTTTGGGGTTTTTTTGCTTTCAAAGTATTTTTATTTTTCCTCATTGACTTAATTTGCTGCTAATCAATTTATTTTTCATATAGGCTCAAGTAAATTCCAGAAAAGCACAAACATTATACAACAATGTTAATCAGGCAACACAAAGCGCAAAAGAACTGGATGTGAAGATTAAAAATGTCATCCGGAATGTGCACGGTAAGAAGAGTTATTAAGCCCAATTACATTTTTTTTGGTTACATAACCTTCATTGTACAGTAAAAGAATTCCCTTTAAGATTTCAACATTATGAAAAGAATCCCATAGTGATACTAAAAAACTAATATAAAATCTCCATAGAAGTTTCTGCCTTTTTTTTTTTTTTTTTTTTAAGTAGCCTACTGGAGCCAGAATTCCCAGTCTAATAGACCACTTGATGTTTCCTAGTTCTTTTAAAGCAGATCTCTGGGACAGATGGAGAGGGAAACAACGTGCCTTCAGGTGACTTTTCCAGAGAGTGGGCTGAAGCCCAGCGCATGATGAGGGAACTGCGGAACAGGAACTTTGGAAAGCACCTCAGAGAAGCAGAAGCTGATAAAAGGGAGTCGCAGCTCTGTAAGAATGCTCCCAAATTCTTGCATCCAGTCCATTCTAATTGATTTGAAACACAACATGCAGAGCGCAATGTAGAGTTCCCCGTTATAGGTGGAAGGCCTCATGGTTTCAGCGAATATTACTGTTAGAGCATCACGTGGTGAAAATTGGTAGCCCCCAGGAGTCCCAGGTTAGCAACGGGCTGTAGAATATAACAGCTTACCATCATGCAAAGAAAAAAAAAAGTTCTTCTAAAAGTTAGATATGGTTGCCTCTTTTTCCTTCTTAACTGCATTTTTCCGATGCTTATTCACCTCTTTCCAGTTTTCTCATTACATCATTATTAATGGTCACCTCACCACTATTGAATTTTTGAATCACAAATTGATATTAGCACTACTACAGATTGAGTTCCCCTTTCCAAAATGCTTGGGACCAGACATGTTTCAGATTTTTGATTTTTTTGGATTTTGGAATATTTGCATAGACTTAATGAGACCTGTTGGAGATGGGACCCCAGTCTAAACATAAAATTTATTTACGTTTCATTTACATCTTATACACATATATCGAAGGTAATTTTATACAATATTTTTAATAATTCTGTGCATGAAATGAACTTTGTGTGTGTGTGCGTGTGTGTGTGTGTGTGTATGTGACAGAGTCTCACTCCATTACTCAGGCTGGAGTGCAGTGGTGTGATCTCAACTCACTGCAACCTTCACCTCCTGAGTTCAAGCGATTCTCATGCCTCAGACGGAGCAATAGCTGGGATTACAGGTGCCTGCCACCATGCCTGGCTAATTTTTATATTTTTAGTAGAGACAGGGTTTTACCATTTTGGCCAGGCTGGTCTCAAACTCCTGACCTCGAGCAATACGCCTGCCTTGGTCTCCCAGTGTGCTGAGATTACAGGCGTGAGCCACCGCACCCAGCCTCTGAAACGAACTTTTGACTGCATTTTGACTGCAACCTGTCACATGAGGTCAGATGTGGAATTTTCTATTTGTGGCATCATGTCATTGCTCAAAAATGTCAGATTTTGAAGCATTTCAGATTTTGGCTTTTTAGATTAGGGATGTTCAAATTTGTATTACAAAAACAAAAAAAGGACATACTAGAAATTAACAGAATACATCAAAAGGTTTTGACTAGAGAAAATGCCTCATTAGTTCAAAACTGAGAAATATTAGTTTAGTGCATACTTTTTACAGATACTGGTATTAATTCTTTAATAAAATGATGTATCAGCGGTTAATATACAGATACTAGCAGTTTTCTTGCTTAAATTTTTATTGTTCAAATTTAATATGAGTCTTGGCTTTTAATTGTAAGTAGGCAGTATTCACAGTGGAAGGAGCATGCACTTTACCCCCTGCAGCGAGCTCAAGTTCAAGTCCTAAGCCCGACTGGCCATGTAACCTTGGGTCAGTCCTCTCATTTCTCAAGGCTTCCATCTCTTTATCTAAAACATGAGAATGATAATTTATTGTTTTCCTGTGGAAGTTAAATGAGGCAACATGTACAGTGCACAGAGCAGGTCTGTGTCAATGTGAGTTTCCTTTCCCATCCCCTCCAAAGTTCAAGGAAAACCATGAAATGAGTAGAAACTCGATTCTCCCTTTGTAGTTTTTATAACCCAGCTTCAGTATGCTCATCTGTCAAGTAGAAAACATGAGGTGATGTATTACAGTGCTGAACCGGATAAGGACCTGGCAGAAAACCCACCAGGGGGAGAACAATGGGCTTGCTAACAGTATACGGGATTCTTTAAATGAATACGAAGCCAAACTCAGTGACCTTCGTGCTCGGCTGCAGGAGGCAGCTGCCCAAGCCAAGCAGGCAAATGGCTTGAACCAAGAAAACGAGAGAGCTTTGGGAGCCATTCAGGTGAGTTCACAGTTTGAAGCTGCACACTTTCGTTAATAAGGATGAGAGAAGCAGGGATCTTTATTATTAATAAAGTGGCATAGCCAGGCACCTGTCTGTACATCACATTATACCACCTCAGACCTAGATCAGACAGGAACAAAGCATTAAGTGCAAAACCATAGTTGTTTCTAGTCTTCAGCTACCAGAAAAGATTCTGAACTTAAACCACAGACAAAGCAGTGCAAACTGCTTCACCTGCATTCCCAGCTGAAAGAGTGTTGGAGGAATAATGTTGCCAAATAGATGAGAAATTAATATTGCTATAATTAATTCAAAGTATATATTATGTTTTTGGTAATTTACTTTTTGTGTCAAATATGTATACTTTTTAATGAACATAATTATCATAATCACCAGCAAAGGCATTTTAAGCCATAATCTGCTTTATAGGAAATAAAAGTACAGGCCACTTACAGAAGCTGCAATGACAGAATTTAGAGCTCTGGATTTTGCAGCTCATATATACATATATTTGGCGCCACCACGCCTGGCTAATTTTTGTATTTTTAGTAGAGACGGGGTTTCACCATGTTGGCTAGGCTGGTCTCGAACTCCTGACCTCAGGTGATCCAGCAGCCTCAGCCTCCCAAAGTGATGGGATTACAGGCGTGAGCCACCATGCCCGGCCTTATAGTTCATATTTTAAATAGTGAACGTTGTATGCTAAAACAATGAGGCCAGGTGCAATGGCTTATGCCTGTAATCCTAACACTTTGAGAGGCCAAGGCAAGAGGATTGCTTGGGCCCAGGAGTTTGAGACCAGGCTCGGCAATGTAGTGAGACCCTGTCTTTACAAAAATTTTTTTAAAAATTAGCTGGTCATAGTGGCATGAGCCTGTAGTCTCAGCTACTCGGGAGCCTGAGGTGGAAGGATCACTTGAACACACTGGTGGGTTGGGAGCAAGGCTGCAGTGAGCCATTATCGAGCCACTGCACTTCAGCCTAGGCAACAGAATGAGACCTGTCTCAAAAAAAAAAAATTAAAAACAACAAAAATATGAGCGGTTTTATAGAGTTACAAAACACCAGTAAAATCAAAGTTGAATAACACAGGGCAGACCCCAACACAGGAGGAAGTTGGTAAATGAAAATAAATGATATCTTAGTGGATGACTCCATGCTTAGCTCCCAAAGCCTCTTTGGATGGTACCATGTCTGTGTGAAGTTGCTGATTATGCCAAAGTAAGGGAGCAGGACCCAACTTTATAGGCCTCTGAACTCTGGCAGCCTTCCACCCTGGCATTCTCATGTTCTGTGTGACCTCTCGGTCAAGTGCCTGCTGTGTTCTCATTGGTACTGGCTGATGGTTAGTGATGGTTTATTTACATAAAATCTTTTGGTCTGTTTCACAAACCAGATTTTGATAATATACCCATCTCATTGGGCAAGTTGACCCCTACTGTAGAAACCTTCTTCAGCAGTGATAGCAATTGTTTCATTGGCATATCATTTAAGGAAACTATGGTGACGTACCTCCACTACAAAAAGAACTGATTTCCTTTCACTTTGTAATTGCCTAGACAATGTTCAGGTTCAAGAAAGCATTCTGACTTTGAAATTACTTATATGCTATTGTCCCATAAATTTGTCTATGCCTTCTGATAATATATCATAGAGCTCACGCAATTTTTTTTTGTTTTCTCCAGAGACAAGTGAAAGAAATAAATTCCCTGCAGAGTGATTTCACCAAGTATCTAACCACTGCAGACTCATCTTTGTTGCAAACCAACATTGCGCTGCAGCTGATGGAGAAAAGCCAGAAGGTAGAGGAAATAGTTGTTCTCTAGAAAAATCTAAAAACATTTTAATTATATTGTGAGAAAACAATGAAATGGGCTGACCTACTTTTTTGTTTATTCAAAGTATAGTCTCTTAGATGGAAGAGAATATATTGAAATGTTAACAGTAGTTCTGTCTTGCAAAAGAAGTATGAATGACATGTCTTCTTATGTTCATATGTATTACCTAATTTGTCTGCAATGAGCAAATCACTTTTGTGATAGCAACAAAAAAATTATAATGCTATTTTTAAAATATCAGGCATACAAGCATTTATTAACAGAAGATATTTACGACTTGATCAAAACTGACACAATTTCTTAGCAGTTCATTGGGGATTTTAAAGTGTCTTTTATAATAACTATTTCTTTTTTTATTATACTTTTTTAGGGTACATGTGCATAACGTGCAGGTTAGTTACATATGTATACATGTGCCATGTTGGTGTGCTGCACCCAGTAACTCTGTAATAACTATTTCTAAGTCATAAAAAAGTTCTTTGGTTTACTACAACTTTACATTGATGATAACATTATGCTTTTGTAAAGGTTACTAAAGGGTTTCTCACCATAATGAGAATGTTCAAGATAGTGGTAAACCTTGGGGAAGTATTACCAGTGCTACTGTCTGAAGTGACCAAGGATTAACTGGTATGGTAAATAGGCTTAGAAAATATAACATCTCATTGTTGCCCCAGAAACACATCAGTTATGATAGAGTTTGAGAAATCAGCACCTACATTCTTTGCTTGAATTTATACTGTCTTTGTTTATTTGGAAAAAATAGGAATATGAAAAATTAGCTGCCAGTTTAAATGAAGCAAGACAAGAACTAAGTGACAAAGTAAGAGAACTTTCCAGATCTGCTGGCAAAACATCCCTTGTGGAGGAGGCAGAAAAGCACGCGCAGTCCTTACAAGAGCTGGCAAAGCAGCTGGAAGAGTGAGTGCATGGCCCAGGAGACCAGAAGGGCACGTGGGCTGAGCTCAGCAGCTTGTCCTGAGACAAGCAAGGCCCTCCCCTGGGTTGGCTGGGTCTCCAGAACTGGGTGGAGGGCAGAGGGTGGGGTCAAGGCCAATGCCCCAGGCCCAAGTCAGAAGCAGAGCAGCAATAAGGGCACTAATTCCTGGCCACGTCCTTTGGGCACAGCTACAGAGGCCATCACCTCAGGTATCCACTTACCAAATGAAATGGGAAGGGGCTGGGCTCAAGTTGATGGCACCACTGCAGTCAAACCTGGCCGACAGAGGGAGACTCTGCCATCTCTTTATTTTATTTTATTTTTTTCCATTTCTTAATAAAAAAAAAAGAAAGAAAAAATAAAAAGAAGAAATGGAAAGGTTTGGGGGGATGTCAGCTGCTGGCAGAGGAAGGCTGTGGGGAGTGGCTAACCTGCCCTGTCTTGCAGGATCAAGAGAAACGCCAGTGGGGATGAGCTGGTGCGCTGTGCTGTGGATGCCGCCACCGCCTACGAGAACATCCTCAATGCCATCAAAGCGGCCGAGGACGCAGCCAACAGGGCTGCCAGTGCATCTGAATCTGCCCTCCAGGTGGGCACCTGTACCAGCAGCTTCTCCACATTCGCTGTGGAGATGGCTCATTTTTATATTTTCTTTCCGTGGGCTCCAAGGAATAGAAACAAAGCATTATTTTAAATCAGAACTTGTTGTATAGAATAGAACTTGCCCTAGATATGGGTAATTTCTGTATTTGACTGTTTCATGTCTGTAGCACAGTTTTAAAACTATGTGTAAAACCAGATAGAAATTACACTGATTGTCAATTTTCAACCTGAACAAATATTATATCCTATATCTTACCAGGTATGCTTCTATGCTGTGATCATTAGCCAAAAAGAGACATTTTTGCAAACAACTTGATCAGCATTTTCATCAGGTCATTTGGTCTTACATCTCGGTGTGTCTGTGGAGTCCTGTGGGATCTTATATGCACCATATGATAATTCCTATATCTGAAAATAAAGAACAAAATATTAAATATCAGAGTTCAGGGGGACAGGCCTTCTTGAATGAGTGAAGACTTTTCTGTCCCAAAGCTTGAAAGCCTGAAAACAACTAAGTTCTCTCCTCCGTTATTGTAGAGGTTTTTGTATGGATGACAGTGAGCAGCTAAAACAAGTGTCACATAATTTGTCAGTATGCCACCAGAGATAGGCCCACCTCCCCAAGCCACATAATTCGCATAGGTGTTAGGGCTACCTGGAGCCCTAACTCTATCTTTTAGGGAACAATCTAGTTATAACTCCTTCCCCCTTTGAACTTCATCCTTAAAATTAAGGGCTTCAGACTAGGATAGAAATCTTATTCCATATTTCGTAACATACAGCATTTGTTTAAGGCTGTTAAATGCTTTGCTTTCAGACAGTGATAAAGGAAGATCTGCCAAGAAAAGCTAAAACACTGAGTTCCAACAGTGATAAACTGTTAAATGAAGCCAAGATGACACAAAAGAAGCTAAAGCAAGGTATTAGGGGGAGTGGGCAATGGCAGGGATAGTCAGGAGCTTTAAATGACCTCTGGGACCAGGTGGGGCAGCCCTAGAAGCAAATGTTGTTTTTGAATCTCAGTGTCAATGCAGATGATACCTTTTATTTATTTTATTTTATTACTATTATTATTTTTAATAGAGATGGGGTCTCCATTGCCCAGGCTGGAGTGCAGTGGCACAATCATAGCTCACTGTAGCTTTGAACTCCTGGGCTTAAGCAATCCTCCCACTTCAGCCTCCCAAGTAGCTGAGATTACAGGCGTGCACCACCATGCCCAGCTAATTTTTGTATTTTTTTTAGAGGCAAGGTCTTGCTATGTTTCCCAGGCTGGGCTCAAACTCCTGTCCTTACAGGATCCTCCTGTCTCAGCTTCCCAAAATGCTGGGATTACAAGCATGAGCCACCATGCCGGGCCCAGATAATACTTTTTAAATTCATGATTTATTTATCAATTTCATGTATCCACCCAATATTCTAAATATTCCCCACCTATCATGTACAAAATTAACTAGAGCCTTATAAATATAAATAAATCTTGAGAGTGATAGGCCTATTTGGGCCTGGCCTTGGTGGGGAGGCTATTTTAATTTAACCCACCTGTGATCATGGCATTGGCAACCCCACATGTCAAGATCATTGGTTTGGGATCATTAGAATAACTGCTTTAAAATTTCTTAAGTCCTAAAATCTTTGCAACTAAAAGTTCCCAAAATCACTACTACTGTGAAGCATGAGAATTTTTTAAGCATAGATTTTATCTCTGGAAAATTTTCATGTATTTTACTTACTTATTTTTTTAAATAATTAAACTCTCTCAATCTCACCAAATTTCTGTGTTTCAAAAATGCTGTTTCTTGTGTTTCTCCAGGCTCTTGTTGTCATCCATGAGTCCAAGGCCCTCATTCAGCCTCTTAGTCCTTTCAGAGGAATTAAATGATGCCTCTATAAATTAAATAATTTATCTCCTTTCTGCTTCCTTCCTTCCTTTTCTTCCTTCTTTCTTTCTCTCTTTCTTTCACATGTTAAAAAGTTAAAGACATGAAAAATAAAATACCAAAAAAGTACTAACATACAATCATTTGCCTTGCAAATTTCAATAATTTGGATTTCCTGCTATGACATCTATTTCTCTCTACAAAATTTGAGCTTCGAGGTAGGCTCAGTGTGCTAAGTAGGGTTAGGATGCTAACTATGTTGCTATGTAAACCAGTCCTGGAATCGTAATTGAAGCCATGAATCATCAAGATGGTCTTAAAGCATTTGCTGGTCATTTTTGATGACCCAAGGATGGCAATATTATCAGCTAGGAATGTCTGCTAGCTCCCTTTCTTTCACAGAATTTTTAAAATGTGTCATTTTGGAAATTAACAGAAACAAACAGTGCCTACTTTGTGTCTGTATTTGCCTGGATGAGGCTCTTTCAACAACATTCTTTTCTTGTCCTCTGATGGAAGAGGATCCTTTCTACATTATTAATTCATTCATTCACTCATATATTCACTTACTCAACAAACATATACTAATATTACGCCTCAGCTAGTGCCAGACACTACATTATGTGCTAGGACATGGTAGTGGATAAGACAGATGCATCTTTTACTAAACAGAGTCTCTTACTCTGAGCAGATAAGAAGTTTAGCCTTCCCCAAGTTATTCAGCCTCTTTCTTTCTTCCTGTGTATTTCCAAGGCATTACCACAAGGGTCTGATTTGCTGCTGACCTCTGTAACTGGAGGATCCCAGAGCTGTGGGTCTGAGCACATGCAGTGGGCATCTCTGAGATGACCCCTAAGAAGCAAGTCTACTCAATGCTGTGCAGACACTGGCTACTTCAGGGGCCACAAATACCAATGGAGGATCAAAATGCACAAAGTAATTGCCTCCTGATGCTTTATTTTATTTTAGAAGTCAGTCCGGCTCTCAACAACCTACAGCAAACCCTGAATATTGTGACAGTTCAGAAAGAAGTGATAGACACCAATCTCACAACTCTCCGAGATGGTCTTCGTGGGATACAGAGAGGTCAGCATCTTCCTAATCCATTGTACTCGGTTGGCTTCTTTTGTTGAACGTTTTAGATACTTATACCTCCCTATCTGTGTGTGCATTAGGTGATATTGATGCTATGATCAGTAGTGCAAAGAGCATGGTCAGAAAGGCCAACGACATCACAGATGAGGTTCTGGATGGGCTCAACCCCATCCAGACAGATGTGGAAAGAATTAAGGACACCTATGGGAGGACACAGAACGAAGACTTCAAAAAGGCTCTGACTGATGCAGATAACTCGGGTATCAGGCGATCTCTGGCCAGGACATCTTAGCCATTCTCTCCATTGTTATGTGTTTTGGTCCATTTCCATTCTTCCCTGGTAAAGTCTGATCTCAGAAACTAAAACATTAGAAAACAGCTCCATCTGATATAGGATATATTCAAAGCGTATAGATATCCTGCTAGTTGGAAGGACCAGATAGGATTTTTAATTTTTAGAAAATACATTGAAAATGCTATTGGTTTGCTTTTTTACAAAGTGGAGATATATGTTTCTAAATCATGAGGCATTGAATTATGATTGATATTAAGAATCAGAAAACAGGCTGTGTTTTCTGTGCGCTGTGGCTCACGCCTGTAATCCCAGCACTTTGGGAGGCCGAGGTGGGCGGATCACAAGGTCAGGAGATCGAGACCATCCTGGCTAACATGGTGAAACCCCGTCTCTACTAAAAATACAAAAAATTAGCCAGGCGTGGTGGTGGGCGCCTGTAGTTCCAGCTACTCGGGAGGCTGAGGCAGGAGAATGGCGTGATCCTGGGAGGTGGAGGTTGCAGTGAGCTGAAATTGCACCACTGCACTCCAGCCTGGACAACAGAGCGAGACTCCATCTCAAAAAAAAAAAAAAAAAAGGAAAGAAAGAAAGAAAAAGAATCAGAAAACAAAGATTTTTTTTTTCTTTCTGTAGTGGTCAAAGTAAAGGATTTGGTACCCAGATTGCAGAATACAATTCACCATGTACAGTAGTTCCTCCTTATCCTCAGGGGATATGTTCCAAGACCCCTACTGGGTGCGTGAACCCACAGATAGTACCAAACCCTATATATACTATGTTTTTTCGATCTGATAACCCAGACAGCTACTAAGTGACTAATGGGTGGGTAGGGTAGACAGCAAGGATATGCTGGAAAAAAGGAAGATTCACATGGGTGGGACCATATGAGATTTCATCATGCTATTCCAAACAGCGCCCAATTCAAAACTTATGAATTGCTTATTTCTGGAATTTTTCTTTTTAATATTTTTTGGACCATGGTTGATAGCAAGTACTTGAAACCTTGAGAAGTGAAACCATGGGTAAGGGGGGAGCTACTGTAACAAATTATGACCCATCCTGTTCAACATCTGGGGACCAAACATGCCACTTGACAAATACTGTCAGTAAGAACATTTGTAGTTAGCCTTTTCTTAATGCGCAATCTTACATTTCTATTTTTTTCCTCACCAACAGTGAATAAGTTAACCAACAAACTACCTGATCTTTGGCGCAAGATTGAAAGTATCAACCAACAGCTGTTGCCCTTGGGAAACATCTCTGACAACATGGACAGAATACGAGAACTAATTCAGCAGGCCAGAGATGCTGCCAGTAAGGTGAGTGTGTCCCCACGTGGTCAGTGGCCAAGGCTAGTTCTTTAATGAGTTATCACATTTATCAAGAAAGAAAAAAACACTTATTAACTCAAGAATTGGTTGTCTTTCTTTCCCCAATTCTTGTGTTGCTTGAATATAAAGATTGATTTTCTCCTGTCATCCTTTACAAGTGTACATGACCTTCATCCTTACATTATCTGGTATATCAGGATCCTGAAGCAATTTGCCCCCATTGAGTTTATTCAGGCAGAAAGAAGGATTTTCTTCCAGGCCCCAGTTTGTAAACTGTAATTGCACATTCGAGGGAGGGTTCTGTGGTCAGAATGTGCCAGTGTGATACTGCACAGGACCTACCCTCCTATTGTAACTTGAAAGTTGTAGAATCCATCTTTGCTGAGGATGGAGGATTTAAGATGACAGCAGTTTTCCATCATTGGAGTACTGATTCACCAGCCTTTCTTGTTTTAACCTGACATTATTTGCTTGAATTACTGACACTTGTCTCTTAAGATTTGTTTTGTCCTAAAATGGCATAAATACAATTTCTTATATTTTCCAATAACTCCTAGACAGCCCTACAGGAGAGTTTTGGAGGGAGAGGGTTGGAGAGCCTAGTCAGAATATCACTGCCCTGGAGGCATCGTGCCCAATAACCAGGCTCACTGTTACTTCTTTTGAGCCTCAGAATCTCCCCTTTCTTTTAAGAAAGCAAAGTATTCCCAACATAAAACCTTGAACAGGAAAACAAAGAGCATAAGGCAAAGTTTGGCAGAAAGCACCGTCTTCACACTCATACATGCTTTATAAAAACCAAATGAATAAGAATGTATGCTAGCTTTTACCCTTCTGTGTTCATTCACTAATTTATCCAACAAAAATTTGAAGTGTATTATAGCACAGTGGTTAACAGCTGTTTAACCAAGCCAGACTGTCTTGGTTTCAATTCTTGCTCTGCCTTTGATGAGCTGTGAGACCTGAGCCCTGTCTCTTTACCTCTCTGTGCCTCAGTTTCTTGGTCTATAGAGCATAGAAAGTACCAACCTCATGAGATTGTTAGGGTTAAATGAGCTAATGTGGAACAGTGCCTGGCAAATAGTAGGTACCATGTTAGTGGAAAAACATAAAATAAAAAGCAGTAAGTAAGTGCTTTTGAATGCCTGGCTGGCATTGGCACTTCTTTGGGTGCTGAGGACACAGAAATTATTAAGTCATAGTTCTGAACTCAGGCTGCTCTCCAGCCACTACAGGTTGTTTCTTAGACTGTGCTAACAAGCTGGATAGAGGTGTGTTATGTGTATCTTCAAAACCCCCAGTTCTACCTGGAGAGGGTCAGAATAGCACTAATAAGTAGCATTAACAGACATGGATAAGAATGTTCATTGCAACATAGTTTATAATCACACACAAAAAAATTTTTTTTAAAAAGCCACATTTACAACAGCAAACCTGAATGAGCTGGAGCTGTGTGTATCACCATGGATAAATCCAAACACGCAGTGCCCAGAAAAGAAAGCAAGTTGTAGATAAATGTGTACAGGTGGACACCATTTATATAAAAATATTTAAAACATGAAATATAGGACTAATTACAGTTTACAGATAAATGCATATTTAATTTTAAAAAATTATGAAAAAATGCATGGGAATTTGCATGGGAATCCAGATCCAGAGTAGTGGTGACCTCTGAGAAGGGAGAGGGGAACGGGTGCCAGTTCTGTCAGTCATGTTCCATTTCATGGTGATGCACATACAGGCATATTCTTCTCCCTCCCTTTCCTTAAATACAAGAAATATCTTAATTTAAAAAATTTAAAGGACCAGTAGGAATTTGCCAGGTGACAAAAAGCAGGAGAGAATGCCAGGCAGAGTCTCAGAGAAGGTTCTGAAGGGCAGGGGGTGAGTAGGAGAGAGAGGCATGAAATGAGCCTGCAAATGTGGGACCCCATGGCTAAGTCCCCTGATTTAATGCCTTGCATATACAAGATCCTTGATAAATATTTAAATATTGATAGAGAAAATGCAGACTTGAGTTAAATCTCATTCTTTTGTATTTGATCGTTAGGAAATATTTATCTTCTTGGTCCACACACCAGGGCTAGTCAGAGAACTTTTGTTAGTGGTCTGTTATATATAGGTATAAAGTTGAGAGTAAATGTTTGGAAGCTTTGAATAATTTGAATTGCCTCAACATGCAAGCATGTGATCAGTGGGCTTGTATTTTGTCTACTTTGTATTTTTATTTTTGTAGTGATTTAAATTTGAATATGTTTTACAAAAGTATTTGTCCCTGGCATATTAGAAGGAAAAAATGGTCCTTCACCACAGAGAGCTTAAGAAGCGCTATTTTAGAGAGCCTTGATGTACTCACTTATTTTTCAGGACTGAACGCCTATAATAAATAAAACTGTAACATGTAATATATCCAACAGAAGCAGTTCCTTTAAAAGTGCATTTAAAATATTTTAATATATAAATATAAATTTAATATATGCATATATATTTAATTATATATTATAATAATATATTTTATGCATAGTGTTATATAATTATATATGCTTTTATATATTAAATAAAATTATATATTACATACAATGTATATATAATTATATATGCATTTTAATATAATATATAAAATATATAACATATAATTTATGCATTTATTATATATTTAATATATTAAAATGCATATTTATATATAAATAGTATATATAATACATAATTATATATAAATTGTATATTAATATATACTTATAAAAATATATTTTATATATTTAATATATAAATGCATATATTTAAAAAAATATATCTATATAAAAACATATAGATATATATAGTTTTGTTTTTTTGAGACAAAGTCTCACTTTGCTCCCTAGGCTGGAGTCCAGTGGCATGATCACGGCGTGCTGCAGCCTGAAACTCCTGAGCTCAAGTGATCCTCCCACCTCAGCCTCCCAAAGTGCTGAGATTACAGGTGTGAGCTACTGCACCTGGCTTAAAATATAGTTTTAATGTATTACATGTCTGATTGTATGCCAGGCACCATGCCAAGTGCCTTCATAGATGTTAGTTCGTCTGCACAAAAACCTTCTAGGGTTGTAATTCATATTACTGTCATTATCATTATTATTATTGCTGGCACAGAGGACTAAATGCACTGCTCAAATATCCCTGACTAATAAGAAACACAAATGCCTTATGACACAGCTCCAGAAACAGCTTCATGAATTTATAATCTGGGTCTTGGAGATTATGATCCAGGGCTTAGAGACATTCACATTCCCTTGCTCCTTATCATAACAACTCAGGAAAGGCTGATACATGGCTACGAGTCACAAACTAGCTCTCTGAGCACACCTACTTTCTTCACAGGACAGTGTTTGACACCATGTAACTTACTCCTCACAGGTCGCTGTCCCCATGAGGTTCAATGGTAAATCTGGAGTCGAAGTCCGACTGCCAAATGACCTGGAAGATTTGAAAGGATATACATCTCTGTCCTTGTTTCTCCAAAGGCCCAACTCAAGAGAAAATGGGGGTACTGAGAATATGTTTGTGATGTACCTTGGAAATAAAGATGTAAGTATTGCTTGGACATCTCTCTTGTTTTTGAAACAATGTTTTTCGAGAGGTGTGCTTTTGAGATGTGTGGCACAGCTGCATCACTGCCATTAGCACAGCAGGCAGAAATCCTACTGAGACATCGACAAATCCCTCCAGCTTCCTCCTTGCCCACCTCCCCACTGTGGCAGTGCCCTCGAGGGGCCTCCCATGCATCCTGGATTGTTGGTTGCTAGAGGATCAAGAGGCTTTACCCAATGGGCCCAGCACATGGGCATGTGTGTGTACGTGTAAAAAACATATGCACTTGGGGAGGATGATTGGCACCCCTCCATACTACCAAGTTGTATGATTGACACCACAACACCAGGTATCAATACCAAGGAGGAGTAGCTCCTCCTCACAGAATTGTGCCCTTGTCCTCTTCCTCAGACCGCCCAGCCTCAGATCCTTCCTCAAGCCTGTGGGATGGAGAGATTATGGGTGAGGACTGGAGTGGAATGAATCCTCCCTCTCCTGCCTAAATGATAAGAAAAGCAGTTGCCCTGTCTCTTTATCAGTGTAAATTCATCACTACTACTACTATCAGTGTAAATTCACTACCCATACAGGCATTTTGAATGGCTGGCTTTAGCTTTTAATCCCTCCTTTTAAAATATATTTCTTTGACATAAGTGTCAGAGGAAAAGCTAATCACTCACTGGGTTAGGATTCAGTTGTTGGAAGAGAAATGCTTGAAATATGGTTCTCAAAAATTCTGCCCAATTAGGAAATTGTTAGTTGTCACTAGTGGATCTTGTATTTAAAGATTCTTAAAATCAACACTATTGCTAATTACTCTTCCATGCTTCAAGAGGTTGGCATTTTATTTGTAGCTTCTTATGTCATGATTTTTTGCTTTGTTTTGTGGTAAAATGCACATTACTTTATTCCTTCAGCAAATTTATACCATATACCTACTATGTGTCACATTCTGGCTTTGTGATAAACAAAAATTTATTCTCAAATGTACTTAATGCCAATGCACACTTAAAATGGTTAAAATGGTAAGTTTTATGGATATTATGCCGTGATTTTAAAACATTTTGTTTCTACCTTAAGGTGCTCACATTCTAGCAGGGAAGAAAGATGCATATATAACTAACCATGATAACATAGAGGTGTGACAACAGAGGCATGCACAAAGTGTTAAGAGGATGTTGTGTGGTACTGGGAGAAGCAAAATGGCTTATCTCCCTTACCAGACTAAAATCTGGTGGACGGCTGAGTCCATACCTGGGCCCTCTGTATGGTAGGTGCTTGGCACATATTTGTAGATTGAGCGAATGGAGGAATGAATAAATGAGTGCCCTATAACATGAGCAGAGACAGCTCTCACATTATTAACTCTGCATTCTATATTATTCTATAAAATATTGCACCTTGTTTATTCTGTCTCTCCAAGGCTTATTGCCTAAAACCCGTTAGTTATTTGAAATGCATCCTCATCCTCTTGGGATGGGAATTTGAGAAACCACAATGTGAAGTATTCTGAGGTGGCCCTTTGTCTCCAGGCCTCCCGGGACTACATCGGCATGGCAGTTGTGGATGGCCAGCTCACCTGTGTCTACAACCTGGGGGACCGTGAGGCTGAACTCCAAGTGGACCAGATCTTGACCAAGAGTGAGACTAAGGAGGCAGTTATGGATCGGGTGAAATTTCAGAGGTACAATTCTGATTGACTGTTGCTCTTCGTGAACCTGACCTGTGCTCACCAAAATTCCATGTATACATGTTGCTGAACCCCATTTTTAATGGCTTGGCTTTGAATTCTTCAATTTTTTTGTTTAACTTTATTATCTAAATTCATTTTAAACAGAATTTATCAGTTTGCAAGGCTTAATTACACCAAAGGAGCCACATCCAGTAAACCAGAAACACCCGGAGTCTATGACATGGATGGTAGAAATAGCAATACACTCCTTAATTTGGATCCTGAAAATGTTGTATTTTATGTTGGAGGTTACCCACCTGATTTTAAAGTAAGTGTAAATGTTATTTCACTGAATTAAATATTAAAATTTTAATTTGGTATGGTGATGACCTCATGTCTCTAATTGTTAATTACATATAAAATGGATTTAACCGCACATTCTTACAGCACATTTTAGAGATACTAGCTAACACTTATTGAGTGCTTCCTCTGTGCACTGTTCTAAGCTTAAGTATGTTAATTTAAATAAGCATCATGATCATTCCCATTTTACAGATGAGGAAACAGAGACAGAGAGGTGTAATAACTTGCCCACAGTCATACAGCTAGTAAATAGCAAAGCCAGGGCATCTTGTTCCAGGGTTCACATTCTTAATTAACCCTTATGCCATAGTGACTGTTAAAAGTGATTAATTGATACTATTTTGATTATTGTCCTTTGTTCAATTGGTGGAAGATGTTTTATTTCATTTTCAGCTTCCCAGTCGACTAAGTTTCCCTCCATACAAAGGTTGTATTGAATTAGATGACCTCAATGAAAATGTTCTGAGCTTGTACAACTTCAAAAATACATTCAATCTCAACACAACTGAAGTGGAGCCTTGTAGAAGGTAAATAAAATGTAGAAACCAGAAACTCTGTAACTGGAGTTTTGGTAACTTGCAGTACTTTTACATATGATAAAGGATGGGCCAGTGAGATGCTATTGATGTTGCTAGTTGCTTTGGGCCAGTAGTTCTTCAAGTATGGGTGCATGCAACAGTGGCAGTCCTGCCCTAAAATCTAATTATGGTAGTCTCTTCTTAATTTGTATGAAATGCTAGATACAGTTTTCTCACTTGAAAAAAGTCTTTATGAAACTTTTTGTGCCTCCTACCACAAAATATTTAATATTAGATGGTACCTGATCTAGAGGCCTGATTTAGTGGCTCATGCCTGTAATCCCAGCACTTTGGGAGGTTGAGGTGGGCAGATCCCTTGGGGCCAGGAGTTTGAGACCAGCCTGGCCAACATGGCGAAACCCCATCTCTATTAAAAATACAAAAATTAGCCGAGTGTGATGGTGTGTGCCTGTAGTCCCAGCCTCTTGGAAGGCTGAGGCACAGGAATCACTTGAACCCGGGAGGTCAAGGTTGCAGTGAGCCAAGATCATGCCACTGCACTCCAGCCTGGGCGACAGAGTGAGACTCCATCTCAAAAAAAAAAAAAAAAAAAAAAAAGAAAAGAAAAGAAAAAGAAAAAGAAAAGAAAAGAAAAAAAAAGTGGTTCATAAAGTGTGCCATGACTTTTTTGGTACTCTTCCACCTCAATCTTTTTGAAAATTGCTGCCTTGAACTCCTAACCTTCCCTACAATTACAAGGACATGGTATATTCTAATATGAGGTGGACCAAATATTTATTATTCAGAGTAAAATTACATTGCAAGTTAATAATCTGTTACATTTCAAAATCTTCAGCTGGTAGACCACATCTTCCTAAGTAGACATTTCCAAAAGGGTATCTTACTCATCTTTGTCGAGCTAGGGTTTGATTGTCAGAGTATGAGAGCACATCCAGGAGAAAGAGCTGGCTGCTTTAACATTTTAAAGATGTCTCCTCTGCTTTAACAAAATTATGACAACTAGATTGCATTTTCTTGGCTCCATTTTTCAGATAGCGACATCTTGTATTAATAAGCACACTGGCATGGTGATCATTTGCTGCTGTGTTCTAATTTATGATGATTAATGTTGACAGGAGGAAGGAAGAGTCAGACAAAAATTATTTTGAAGGTACGGGCTATGCTCGAGTTCCAACTCAACCACATGCTCCCATCCCAACCTTTGGACAGACAATTCAGACCACCGTGGATAGAGGCTTGCTGTTCTTTGCAGAAAACGGGGTAATCTATAACAAGCATCCAGATACAACCAAATATATTCATTCTGTTTAGCAATTTGGAGATAACTGGGTTGTTATAAATGACCCACTAGATCTGGAAAACAATGTGTAAATGTTACCTGCATCCTTTTCCTCCACCCAGTTGTACTTTCTGTTGGCTGGGAAATGTACATTTTTTTTTTTAACATTTTTAGTTTCAGGGGTGCAGGTGCAGGTTTGTTATATAGGTAAATCGCATGTCACAGGGGTTTGGTGCACAGATTATTTTATCACCCAGGTAATAAATGTAGTACTCAATAGGTAATTTTTCTGTCCTTAAAAAATACTTCCACCCTCAAGTAGGCCCCAGGGTCTGTTGTTCCCTTCTTTGCGTCCATGTGTACTCAATGTTTAACTCTCACTTATAAGTGAGAACATGTGGTATTTGGTTTTCTGTTCCTACGTTCGTTTGCTTAGGATTATGGCCTCCAACTTCATCCATGTTGCTGCAAAGACATGATCTCATTCTTTTTTATGGCTGTGTAGTATTCCATGGTGTATATGTACCTCATTTTCTTTATCCAGTTTACCATTTATGGGCATTTAGGTTGACTCCATGTCTTTGCCGTTGTGAATAGTGCTGCAAGGAACATTGGCGTGCATTTGTCTTTATGGTAGAATGATTTATATTCCTTTGGGTGTATACCCAATAATGGGATTGCTGGATCAAATGGTAGTTTTAAGTTAGTTGAGAAATAGACAAACTGCTTCCCACAGTGGTTGAACTAATTTACATTCCCGCCAGCAGTGTACAATCATTCCCTTTTTTCCACTTTCAACCTCACCAGCATCTATTATTTTTTGACTTTTTCATAATTCCCTTTTTGACCAGTATGAGATGGTATCTCATTGTTTTGATTTGCATTTCTCTAATCATTAGTGATATTGAGCATTTTTTCATATGCTTGCTAGCAGCATATATGTCTTCTGAAAAGTCTGTGTCCTTTGTCCATTTTTAATGGGGTTGTTTGGTTTTTGCTTGTTAATTATTTAAGTTCTGATAGATTCTGGATATTAGACCTTTTCACATGCATAGTTTGTAAATATTTTCTTCCATTCTGTGGGTTGTCTATTTACTCTGTTGATAGTTTACTCTGTTGATAGTTTCTTTCATTGTGCAGAAGCTCTTTAATTAGGTTCTATTTGTCAATTTTTGTTTTTGTTGCAATTGCTTTTAGGGTCTTCATCATGAAATCTTTGCAAAGGCCTATTTCTATAATGGTATTTCTAGGCATTTCTATGTCTAGAATAGGTTTTCTTCAAGGGTTTTTTTTATAGTTTTAGGTTTTACATTTAAGTTTTTAATTAGTCTTGAGTTGATTTTTGCATATGGTGAAAGGAAGGGGTCCAGTTTCAGTCTTGTGCATATGACTAGCCAGTTATCCCAGCATCACTTATTGAATAGGGAGTCCTTTCCCCATTGCTTGTTTTTGTTGACTTTGTCGAAGATCAGATGGCTGTAGGTGTGTGGCTTTATCTCTGGGCTCTCTATTCTGTTCCATTGATGTCTATTTTAATGAGGGCAAATAATCAGGAATTTGAGAACATGCCCCCCAAAATGTGGGAGAAATCTCTCCTTTTCCTGTTCTATTCTCATTATCAGTTTTGTTATTTGAGAACCACTGCTTGCCGAAGAATCTACTTATTCTGACCCAAAACATGTGAAAACTTCCTGGGATCTCTAAGATCTAGACTGACTTCCTGCTGTTTCCGTCTTGATCTGATTCTTACCAGGCTGTGTGGGATTGTGTCTTTATCAGCATGTTTGCCTTCTCAAGACACTGAAGCTTCTCTGTTTTCAAGTAGCTGAGATTCCTAGGGACCTTCTAAAATCTATTAGGTTAGAAAAGTCCAAAGTGACACTCTACAAGTGATCGTCAGCGCCATCTGCTGGTTGATGGAGAGTTGGCGTGATGTTTGCTGCTTTATACCTACAGCCGGCCTGGAGTTGAACCCTCCGGTGAATAGGAGCTTCTGTAGTTGCTCTCACGGAGTATTTCTGAAGAAACGTGGATGAGCCCAAAGGCTTTCTGGTGGTCCGAGAACATGGGATTGATAAGGAGCTTGGGATTTTACCAGAGTCTTCTACCTGCAGGGTGGTGACACTGACCCGGTCCAACTCTCCTCTCTGGGGTTGGTCTGAACCCTTCAGGAGATTCCAAGGCTGGACCAGTTCTGATGGTTTGGGAAGGTCCCAGCCAGCCTGAAGGATACATAGAGCAGAGAAGTCATCCAGCATCTTCAGGACAAGGCAGTTGTTTTACAAAACAAGGTCTTCTTTGTACTATAATTTGAAGTTCTTGGAGACTAAGAACCAGAAATACTACTCATAATAAGAAAACTTAACATAATACCATTACATAAGAAATGACCTAGAGATCTGCTTTAAGTAGGATGGCTCATGACTCTCAGTAAATTGGTGTAACTCTGTTGTTTATGGGTTGATCAACCTAAGCTGACTCCCAAAGGCAAGGTTTAGGATCCAGATAAGGACTGATTTTCCTCTTAGAAAAGAACTCAGTCTCTGGACCTCAAAGAGAGGCATTCTTATCATTAAGGAACTGTGTAAAAGCAAAGCCTTCAAGCCCTAAGTCAGAAATTGCTCAGCTTATCTTAGGGAAGTAGCTGATTCAAGTATATGTTTCACACCGTAATGGAGATGCAATAATGACAAAGACAGATATGGCTCCCGCCCTCCGGGATTTTATAATCTAGAGGGGAAGAATATGCAAAGGAATGCTGTTAATAGGTTGTTTATTTCATCACAACTGTGAAGAGCTGTATCAAGGAAAAGTTTGGGGGTGAAATGAGGATGTACAACATAAAAGACACTTGAGCAAAGGAAATGCTTCCTCTGAGATCAGGAGGACAGCATTTGAACAGGACATGGGGACAGGGAAGATGGGGGATCCAGGCAGAGGGAGAGGCATGAAGAAGGCCTGGAGGTGGGAAGGGCAGGGAGCACTCAGTGGAACAGTGGCTGCGGGGCTGGAGAGCCAGAGGCAGTGCTGAGAGAGAGGCAGATGCCACGCAGCATCTGGTAGGGGTCAGGGCTTCATCCTGACAGCCGAGGAGAGTCACAGGCTCCCACTGGCATTTTCAAAGACTGCTCTGGCTGTAGGGGGGAATGGACTTTCGGGGGGACATGGGGAGACCGGCGGGTTGTTGCTGCAGGGACAGGCTAAAAATGTTGTGGCTGAGACTAGGTGGGATGACATAAAGAGAGAGCTAAGAATGGCAGAATTCACAAGATTATGTTGGATGGGAGAGAAGGAAGGATCAAGAATGATTCCTAGGTTCTGATAAAGGGATGAGAAAGAAAAAAAATGACTCCTAGGTTTGTGGCTTGCTCAGCAATAAGGGAAAGGTAAGCATGGTGATGTGTGTGTGTGCGCTGCACATGTGCATGCAGGGGGCAGGCTGGGAGTCAGGGAGCGCATGCACCTGGTATAATGGAAGAAGAGGCAGGCTTGGCAGCCTGTAGGAGGCATGTAGGTCATACGTTCTGTGTGAGATATTCTGAATTTGAGGTCTCTGTGAGTCATGCAAGCAAAGCAATAACAACAAGGGAATCACGTGTGCAGACTTGGCCCTGAAGACAGGTCTAGGCTGGGGAGAACAATTTGGGGCCCATCAGTACACCTGGACTGGAGCTACAGGAGAGCCTGTGATTGTCAAGGCAAAGGGAGTGGTGTGGGGAGGAAGGAGTCCTGTGTAGGATCCCTGAGGAACCCCCAACACTGACATGGAAGGTAGAAGGGGATAAACCAACAAATGAGACAGAGACATAAGAATCAGTCAGAAAACAGATGGTGGAAGCTATCTGAGGTCTGTGTAAGACCACGCCTCTCTCTAAAAAGCACCATATTTTCAAATAATATTAATGATCTGTATCTTTTCGGTCTCCATCTTTACACACCAGTTATGGATCGCACGAAAGAAAATCATGATCATAGCTAGCATTTATTGTGTCTGTCCTGTGGGCCAACCACTGTGCATGACATTTAACGTGACTTACAATATTGAACCATCATCCCATCCCGTGAGGTGGCTGTTGCAGCACCATTATCCCTTTTCACTGAGGCAGCAGCTGAAGCTGAGAGCAGGGGGTTCTGTGAGAGTAACGGGAGTTCCAGTGCTCTGCCTCTTCTTCAGCCAAGCCTTCTGGTCATCTGCATTGTTCCTCTGTCCTAGGATCGCTTCATATCTCTAAATATAGAAGATGGCAAGCTCATGGTGAGATACAAACTGAATTCAGAGCCACCAAAAGAGAGAGGAGTTGGAGATGCCATAAACAACGGCAGAGACCATTCGGTACACCTTTTGAGTCTGTTTACTTGAATTGTTAAATGTCCTTAGTCCTTTAAAATTAAGTCAGTGCCCCCAAATAAATAAATAAAACTTCCTATTACCAGATAAACTTATGGATGTTAACTGAGGGATATATCCTTTTAAAATTTGCACATTTCGGCATGAAATGTATAACATATACATGATATCTATAAAACATGGTTAACTTCAAATACAAACATTTCTATCAAAATGTTTTAGTATCATATTTTTATCCAAAAATGCTACTGCTCAGAGCCTTCCTACTATGTATATAAATGAATCTGGGGGAAGATAAATAAAAACATGATAGTTCTGAACCCCTGTGAATAGGATTCTCTTATTTTCCCTGGCTTGCTGATTCATCTCTCATTTATTTCAGATTCAGATCAAAATTGGAAAACTCCAAAAGCGTATGTGGATAAATGTGGATGTTCAAAACACTATAATTGATGGTGAAGTATTTGATTTCAGCACATATTATCTGGGAGGAATTCCAATTGCAATCAGGGAAAGGTAAGATGATTTTTTTAAAACCAGATTTAAAGCGTTTGTTAGTGGTTATGATTGTGACCAAAAAAAATCTGGTCCGCCATTTTTAATTCCACCAACAAACAAACACAAAAAGTTAACTTTTCCATATTAACAGTATAGTCAACAGAGTAAAACAGATTTAAATCCCGAATAATGAGACTGGGCAGTGGAAAGAAGGAGGATGGGGGAATGTGTGTCACCGCCGTTGTCATTCTCGGGAGGGGAGGGACCACGGAGGATATAGTTGGGTTAACAATGCTGGCAGCAAGTAGAACAGAGGCTGTGGCCCTGGGCCCTTGAAGGCTGCATAGGAGAGCGTGGGCGTCCCAAGGCCTGACAGACATCCCTGGGGAACTGAAAGCTGAGGTTGCCACCTTCAGGGAGCCTCTGGAAGAATGTGAGACAGTATGTCTCCTTCACTTCGGCATCAGCTGCTCCTTACGTGCTATCAAGCGTGGAATTGGTACGTAACTGTTTCTTGGATGAATGAACACATGAATGAATTAATGTGAAAGGCAGTAAAGCTTTATCTGAATAGGAAAAATCCCACCATTTTTGGAATGCACATAAAAATAACTTTTACATTTTGATCATTTTTATCCTCCCGGAAGGCTTTTGGATAGCTGATGATAGTGTGTGGACAGAACATAACCTGGAAGGATTAGTGCAGCCTAATGACTAAGTAAGAGTGCTCCCAGAAGGTTAGGTTATGATGACTTTTATATGAGATCTGAAGCTAGTTAACTCTTTTGCTAACTTATACATCAGTTGGAAGGAACTAGAATATGATTTATAAGGTGTCATGCCAAGGTATTCTTTCTTCTAGAGTCCTTATACATGTGGGCATCTGTCCATTCTACGTAGTCAGGTACTAATCTTTGTTTTAAAGTTGTCAGGGTTGCCTCCAAAGACAAAAATGCAAATGGGAAAGCTGGGCACTTCAACAGAACCTGGGGGTGACATCTTTACTCCCTGGGCTCTGGAAGGAGCCTTGCAGATCATGGTATGTAGCCCCTGAGTTTTACAAATGAAGAAATTCAGAGCCAGTGAGATTATATTAATATTTAATATTATCAATATCAAATAGCAATTCAGCCATGAATACCCAGTTATGAATTGTCAGTAAGATTGATTTTATTTCCATGAAATGGAATAAAATAAAATCATTTAAGGTAGTCAGTTTTTTCGAGTATGTTTGAGAGTTGCCACTTATTCATTCATTACACAGGATTTATTGAGTGCCTAATGGGCATCAGGCAGAGTGACAGGTGCCAAGAAAGCAACAATGAGCAGGGTGGAGACTGGAGAAGAACAGAAGAGAGACAGTCACTACAGGAAAACATGACGTGTGCCGTAGGAGGAAGCTCAGGGTGCTGACAGAGCCCAGGAGGGAACCTAATCTAACTGGGGCCATCAGGAAAGTGACCTCCAGCTGGGACCTGAGAGATGCTAGCAGTCAGTGTATGTGAAGCACCAAAGCTGGATAGAGAAAGCATGAACTTGCAAAGAGCTAGAGTACAGCAGGAAGTGGGATAGGGATGCCCCATGGGGCTGATGTGGGCAGCAGGGGCCTGACCACAGAGTACCTTGAAAGTCACATTAAGGAGCCATTGGAGGGACTTCAACAGAGAAAGGCCATGACCAAATTTGGGTTTTCAGTAGCTCACTCTAGTGCAGGGCAGAGACTGGATTAGAGAAGAAAAGGGCAGAGGCAGGTAGAGTGGCTGGAGGCCGAGTATATTAACAGAGGTGAGTGATGAGGGTGACCTGGCCCAAGGAGTGGTTGTGCAGGTGAGCAACAGGGATCAGATTCAAAATATATTTAGGATGGTGAATGGGCAGCACTGCACAATGGCTTGGGTTGGGGAATAAAGGGGAAAAGCAGTCAAGAACGATGCCTGGTTTTTGGCTAAGCGCTTGGCAGATGGAACACACCAACGGAGGAGTGGGGTGAGAAGTTAAGTCTGAGACAGGCTTAGTCCAGGAGCCTGAGACACAGCCAGGGGGAGAGGCCCACAAGCAGGTGCACAAAACGGCCTGGGCCTCCAGAAAGGAGGCCAGTCTGGAGAAGGGTAAATGAAGCTCAGGGCCAGGTAGTCGTTGAGGTGGTAGAGGCCAGTGGGCTTACCCAGAGCCAGGAGGAATTCTCAAGTTGAGGCAATAAGGAACCCATTGGTGGTGGTTTGTGTTTGCATGATATTAACACAAGGCCCCTAGACAGTGATGTGGATGCCAGTCAATCCAGGTTTTCTAGAAAAGGGCAGTAGGTAGAACCACAAAAGAGGTGGCTTTAGTTTTGGCTCAGCAAAACTTTAGGTTAATTCAGCACTCAACCTTTATTTGCCTTTTCATCTCCATCCATTAAAGAAATATATAGATATAGAGATGCATATACATAGAGAATTTGCTTTTTTAGAACAATTTTTTGTAGAGATGGGGTCTTGCTGTGTTGCCCAGGCTGGTCTCGAACTTCTAGCCTCAAGTGATCCTCCCACCCCCAGAATTCTGGGGTTACAGGCGTGAGCCACTGTGCCCAGTCCAGAATTTTCTTTCTTTTTTTTGAGACAAGAGTCTTGCTCTGTCACCCAGGCTGGAGTTCAGTGGCGCCATCTTGGCTCATTGCAACCTCCGTCTCCTGGGCTCAAGTGATTCTCCTACCTTGGCCTCCTGAGTAGCTGGGATTACAGGTATGTGCCACCATGCCTGGCTAATTTTTTGTATTTTTAGCAGAGACGGGGTTCCCCCTGTTGTCCAGGCTGGTCTTGAACTCCTGAGCTCAGGTAGTCCACCCACCTTGGCCTCCCAAAATGCTGTGATTACAGGCATGAGCCACCATGCCTAGCCTAGAATTTTCTTAGTAACTTATTTTGGGATCCTCCAAACAAGGGACTGCTTCCTTTTTCTGGGCAAGTTTTATACTTTGACCTTTTTTTTTTTTTTTTTTTTTTTTGATGAGGTGTTGCTCTTGTTGCCCAGGCTGGAATGCAATGGCATAATCTCGGCTCACTGCAACCTCCACCTCCTGGGTTCAAGCAGTTCTCCTGCCTCAGCCTCCCGAGTAGCTGGGATTACAGGTGCCTGCCACCATGCCCGGCTAATTTTGTGTTGTTAGTAGAGACGGGGTTTTGCCATGTTGGTCTGGCTGGTCTCGAACTCCTGACCTCAGGTGATCCACCTGCCTCTGCCTCCCAAAGTGTTAGGATTACAGGCATAAGCCACCATGCCCAGCCTATATTTTGACTTTTTATTAAAATCACTGGAACATGGAAAATGCAGGAGATAGAGGCCAGTCAAAAGATTTCACTGGCCCTTCACTCCCTCTAAAGCAAAATGCTAAGGAATAGTCAGCTGTTCTGGGTGTTGCCTCATCCCTGTGGTGAAGTCTTTGGTGGCCCAGAGATTCCTGAAACTGCCATTGGGCATGAGTCACTGGGAGGTGGGGTGGGCACAGAGGAGTTCCATGGATAATCCACAGCCAAGCTCTGTAGGGGCAACCAGCCAACGCTTCCAGAGCAGGGAGGTGTTCTGGTCCCTGGCATAAATGGAGGGACCTTTTAGACAAAGTTCTAAAACCTAACCTGGAGCAAGGCAAGCAAGTGTAATCACTAAATCAGCTTTGCTCAAGGGATTTTGTGCATGTTTTGTTTCTTCCCCCTCTCACTGTAGTGTTTCTTCTGGGAATGGGGACCCAGATCTTGGAATGGCTTGTTCCCAATTATAATCAGAAATCATTCTGTTAATCCCATCTCCTACCCAGGAGAAGAGCAAATCATCCCTGGTAATGCCAGAGGGTCTGACACCAACAAGGGCATTTTTCTTGAGGACCTACACCATTGTTTACAGAGTGTGATTATAAACACTAAAATGAAAATGATCCAAAAAGTAGATCTATTGAACATTGACTAAGTACCCAACACCGAGGTTAGGGCTGCCTTTTGTTCTTTTTGCTCTCTGAAGTCGGCCTGCAGCAGCCATGGAGCTGGCTAAGCTTTTGTGGACAGATTGGCCCAAAGTATACATAAATACCCCAACGCAGGAACCCGCCAACACAACAACTCATGCCCCAGTGCAATCACATTCCTCTAGCAAGTATGTTCAGACCCTGTATCCTGGAGTAAATGTAGAACTGTAGGTCCTCAGGTAAGCCAAGGTAACAAGAATCCCCCCAGGAATAGTGGAAGTAAATCTCTTCCATTTTAACACTTCTGCTGTAGGTAACTCTTCTAGAAAAAGGCATGATCACTTCCAAGTGCTGCAGGAATACCAACTGTAAGCATAAAAAGCAAGGGCTTCAAGCCTCACTAACCTGTGTGACACACTGACAGTACAGACCCCAGCTCTACCACTTACCAGCTGTGTGACCTTAGGCAAGGTCTTAACCTCTTAATGCCTCATTGCTACATCTATAGTATGGGCATAGTAGCTGCCTATCTCTTAGGGTGGTTGGAAGATTCAGAGTGTGTAAAGGAATTAGCGGAGGTCAGCACATGGTCAGTGCTCAATAAATGTTAGATAAGAAAACCTGCCCTTCCTGCACATGTATCCTAGAACTTAAAATAAAATAAAATAATATAAAAGAGAAAATACCTCCCTCAAAAGCTTATTGTAAGTTGGATTCATAGAGCTTCGTGCAAAATAGGTGGTCTGTATCTGTTAACTGCCTTTCTCTCCCACTATTTTCCTTTTCTGCAACCTTCTTTCTTTGACCAATAATCTATGGAGAGAGGGACATCTGGAATGTCGTTGTCCAAGAGATACATTGAAACCCAAAGAAGAATTGACCTAAAACCATGTATAAATAGGCAAGCTCCAGGAATGGAAATGAACCTTCCTCCTCTTCTGAGGCAAAAGGCCATCTTTATAAAATAATTAGGCTTATACTGTAATGCCAGTGAGGATTTGTTTCTTTCTTTTCCTTTTAATGAAATTTAATTTTAGGTCTATTACACGTAGCTCAACTGTTTCTAATGAATTGGATTAAAATGAATGCAGACACCTTTCCATTTAGAAAAGTAAGCTGCATTAGGGATTTAGAATGAAATCAGCTTTGGGTTTTCTTAGTACATCATTTGTTTAAGAAACACAAATATTTGCCTGGACTTCAGTTAGTTCATGTGTGTGAATGCTTTATATGCATTCAGCTCCAGACAGATCCAGAAGTCAAATCGAAGGGGAAATGCCCTGGGGCCATGTAGAAAGAGCTGCTTTAGAAATTGCTCTCATTATATAAGAGCAGTAATATGGGAGTAGTTACTAACTTGACGATCTCACATTGAGTCCTTACTCTGTACAAAACACTGTTTGAGTGTGTTACACATATTAACTTTCTTAGACTATGACAACCCTATGAAACAGATTCACATATTCCCATTGTCTAAATGAGGAAACAGGCACGGAGAAAAGTTGCCTGTTCAATCAGAAGGGACAGAACTTGAACCCAGGCAATTTGGCTGGTCCAGAGCAGCACAATTTTGCCTCTCAGAAACACCTGCGGAGCATTCACGTCCAGGTGCCATGCACTGCTGCAAGCTCTTGCTGTACGTTAACTTGTTTTTTTGGTTTTGTTTTTATTTTTTGAGGCAGAGTCTCGCTTTGTTGCCAGGCTGGAGTACAGTGGCACGATCTCAGCTCACTGCAACCTCCGCCTCCCGGGTTCAGATGATTCTCCAACCTCAGCTCCCGGGTAGCTGGGACTACAGGTGCCTGCCACCACGTCCAGCTAAGTTTTGTATTTTTAGTAGAGTTAAGGTTTCACAATGTTGACCAGCCTGATCTCGAACACCTGACCTCAAGTGATCCACCTAACTTGGCCTCCCAAAGTGCTGGGATTACAGGCATGAGCCACCCCACCCGGCCCGTTAATTTTTTAAATCCTGGCAATAACCCTTTGCCCACAGGTAGGAGGTGGTAGATACAGCAGCATATGAACCCAGACAATGTGTTCCATTGTTTCAGCTTGGCATTGGTTAAATCAAGCTACATTTTTCATAATTGAATAGAACCAAAAAATAACACTTTGTTTCTTCTGACTTTACAGTGGCTAACTTAACAGTGAACAGAAAAAAAAGAGCAAAAAGTTTTCTAGAGCACTCCTGGTTCCTACAAATGATTTATTACTTTATTAATATATATGTATATCATATATCATCTATTAACTTATTAATACATGTCCTATCCACCCGCAATGCCGCGACTCCAGGGGGGAGGGACGGGCAGTTCTAGATATTGTGCATGTTCTCTGTCTCTTTACCTTTTGCGGCCACTGGCCATTCTTCTGTTAACATTGTTGTCTGCATTTTTAAAGCTGGGAATGTAAACTTACACAGAAAGGAAGTCAGTTCTCCCAGCATCATAAAATAACTAGCATTATGGGAATCCCATGGGAAAGGATAAACATAAAACACATACTCATTTATGGGTGAGAAGTACTAAAGAGCACAGCATTTCAGCTCTGATTTCACGTGAGCCTGACATGATCCATCTCTTCCTTTGTGTTCGTAATCAGATTTAACATTTCTACGCCTGCTTTCCGAGGCTGCATGAAAAATTTGAAGAAAACCAGTGGTGTCGTTAGATTGAATGATACTGTGGGAGTAACCAAAAAGTGCTCTGAAGACTGGAAGGTAAGTGAAAGTTCAGAACCTTGTGAAGGAGTGCTTCCCAGCCAACCCACCTTCCGTATCCATTAACGCAGCAACTTTTGACTTCTTTCTGATAGCACACAGTGTTACAGTGAACTGGCTCATATACACTCCCCATGTGCTTGCAAGATGCTGAACCTTTTCAGGTTTGCACATTAAATTTGTAGGAAAGTAGGAAGACCAACTATATACACAAAAACTTACAGATGATTGCTGACTTATTATGCAGAAAAGTAAGCTCTCTTTCTTTCTGAGGTTACATAAATCACATTAATCAGTTTGAGTAAAGTGAGATAGGGTAAGATACTGTATTTCAACCAAGAAATGATTACAATGCCAGTAATTTATTCCATGTTTGCATTTCAGCTTGTGCGATCTGCCTCATTCTCCAGAGGAGGACAATTGAGTTTCACTGATTTGGGCTTACCACCTACTGACCACCTCCAGGCCTCATTTGGATTTCAGACCTTTCAACCCAGTGGCATATTATTAGATCATCAGACATGGGTATGCAATAGTGCATTAATATCTAACAAGATTTAAACCTGACTCAAAGTTTGATGTTAAAAACAACAGAGAGATTTTAAAAGTGGTGGAGTTGTACATTTTTTCTATCATCACACAGTAAATGCTATTGTATAGTTCAACCATAAACATTATTCCCCACTCTGGGGTAGGTCCTCAAAGAAATCAAGTTTAGAAAGTAACATTATAATTTACAGAGTTGCATTTGTGTGTACTCGCGGACTCATTTTTATTCTTTTCAGGTATATTTATAATAAGAGTTAAGGTGGATTATACCTACTGTAGTTAATAATGTAGCTTAAAGTTTCAGAGCTCAGAAAGAAAATCAGAGTGTGTCCCTATGATTTCTTTTTGATTGCATTAAAGGTAGCTCTCCAGATTGTCTTTTTGCAGCAGCAGCAGCAGCAGCTAGTTGGACAATATTTATACCTGGGGAATTGGAGAAAATAAGATCCTTTTCTCTTTCCTCATGTACAACAGAGCCACATAAATTCTCTTCCACAAGGAGATACCGTCTGTAACTTAAGCGGATTTAGCTAGTGTGGTTATGTAGGTACAGAAGTCACCTAATATTTAGAAATGAATATTTGTGGAATGAGTGGAATTTTTAAATAGAAGTAGAGTATGATTATTTCTGAATTTGTTTCTTTAGGATTGCAGAGCACAGCAGACTTCTAGTATCTGTCAAGAAAATGGCTGGTGGCTGACTCTGTGGCTCTGTAATATCAGGAAGCCCACCCCTCTCTTGGTGACTGACTCTGTGGCTCTGTAATATTAGGAAGGCTGCCCCTCTCTTGGTGGCTTACTCTGTGGCTCTGTAATATCAGGAAGGCCACCCCTCTCTTGGTGGCTTGCTCACCCATCCTTGAGGTTTTATTTTTAAAATGAGCCCTAAAGAAGCACATGCTAACACTTAGACTGTAGGGGTGGCTTTTCCATGAAAGCAGGATGTTTTGATCTAGCTCTTATGATACCTAACACTTGTTTCCTCTGCCACGTGTAGGAACACTTAGTACACAATTCACAAAATGATCGAGAGCAGATGGAAGAATTAGGTTAGCAAAAGATTAGATCCGCCCTGGACAATAGGGGAATCCTGGATATAGCATAGGGACATTGCCCTCAATTTCATAATGGGTTAGCTAAAGATACGTATAAGTTAGCATTAGTTTATGCAATTCATAATGAATATTGCCAATTGAAAAAAAGTCAACACAAAGTAAAATCAGCAATGGCTATAACCACACACTGTAAAACTTGTTTTAGACTGAAATCTTACCAAAGAATCACACCTTGTTGAAAACTGCAGAAATTATACTTGGTAGAAAAAACACAAGCAAAATTGAAATGACAAGTGCTGAGATTGCACATTTTTAAAATTAATGATTGACAGGAAGAGTCAAATTATCTTGCCCAAATTTACATCTTCAGAGTTCAACATGGAGAATTGGACTTCCCAAAAATAATGACTAGGAAATAAAAAATTTATAATGACTGAAGAGAAGAAATCATTGTAATATTCTTATATTAAAAATTGAGGAATCGAGTCTTTGCTGTAAAATTTATTTATCAACGAATTGATCCTGATAGAAATAACTTCAGCCAAAGAAAAATAAAAATAGAAAAATTTAGACTGGGCATGATGGCTCACACCTGTAATCCCAGCACCTTGGGAGGCCAAGCCAGGAGTATCTCTTGAGCCCAGGGGTCTGAGACCAGCCTAGGGAACATAGTGAGATCCTGTCTCTACAAAAAATTACAAACTTAGCCGGCTGTGGTGGTGTGCGCCTGTGGTCCCAGCTTCTCAGGAGGCTGAGGTGGAAGGATCGCTTGAGCCTGGGACAGTGCCACTGTACTCTAGCCTATGCAAGAGAGCAAGACTCTGTCTCAAATAATAATAATGATGATAAGATAAAATATAAAAATTTAGAAATGATTTAACTGTTTTGTATAGTTGATTGAGAAATTAAATTGGCTTAATGAATGTAGGTCCAAAAAATGATTTTGACAAATTCATTGGTGTTGACATAATTTGCATAAGATTTTTATATTTATAAACATGGAGTCAAATATGCAAAAAATAATCTTTAGAGCAAAAAGCAAACTCAAAGCATTTGGTTCAAAACATCCTGATTGTTTTATACATGGTTTGGATGATAAATTCAGTAAAGATACAGGCATAATCCTTATATGCAAATTAGTTGATGGGTATTTTCTATGGTGATTTCAGACAAGGAACCTGCAGGTCACTCTGGAAGATGGTTACATTGAATTGAGCACCAGCGATAGCAGCGGCCCAATTTTTAAATCTCCACAGACGTATATGGATGGTTTACTGCATTATGTATCTGTAATAAGCGACAACTCTGGGTGAGTGGAATAATACTTCTGTCAGAGCTGTGAGTGAGTTTTACTCTCTTTCATTTAATGGAATTTTCTGGTGTCTTTTTGCAAAATATTTGTCCTTGATACCAAAAATACTTCACTAATAAGTCTTGTCCTTCTTCCTTTTTCCATATCAATTTCTTCATAAAAAAATAAACTGCCACACATGGTGGCTCATGTCTGTAATCCCAACAACTAAGAAGGCTGAGGCAAGAGGGTTGCTTGAGGCCAAGAGTTCGAGACCAGTCTTGGAAACATAGTGAAACCATGTCTCTACGAAAAATAAAATAAAATAAAATGTAAATAAATAAAATTTAAAAAATAAATCAGTTGGATGGATAAATTGTGGTGTATTCAAAATGGAATGCTATATAGCAATGAGAAAGAAGGATCTAGAACTATATGTAATAACATGAATGACCCTCACAAACATAATGTGGAAAACACTGAGTCACACATAAAAGTTCATCTCATATGATTTCCTTTATACAAAGTTCAAAAACAGGCAAGAACTAATCCATTCCATCAGAATTCAGGATAGAGGGAGGGAGGCTATAGGGTTAAAGGGAATGCACAACAGGGTACCTGGGGTGCTACTCTGTTCTGTTTCTTTATCTGGGTGCTGGTAATGTTGGTGTATTTCTGTTGCAAAAATTCATTGAGCTGAACACTTATAGCCTGTGCACTTTCTGTACATGAGGCTCTCATAACACAGTCTTTCAAAATGCCATCTTTGGCAAGATACACCCATTTTAATAAAAATGTTATGTGCAAAAGAAAATACATGAAAAAAGTTGTAATGCTCTTTAAAGTCTAGTTTCACTAGTTATTTTAGATAACAAATATTGAATCTGAGTCTTAGACAGTGAGTTGGCCACATGGCAAGGGCCCTTTTTTCCAGCAGTTCTCACCCATGATTTGCTTTTCTTCCCTTTCAGACTACGGCTTCTCATCGATGACCAGCCTCTGAGAAATAACAAAAGGCTAAAACACATTTCAAGTTCCCGGCAGTCTCTGCGTCTGGGCGGGAGCAATTTTGAGGGTTGTATTAGCAATGTTTTTGTCCAGAGGTAGGTGATCCTCTCTTTGTGGATAACTGATGAGAACGGCCTGCCCATGGGAAGGGTATCTCTTTGGTCCAGTTAACAAAGTCAGCTTTGTCAACATGTGCTGCATGAGACCCGCATACCACAGTCTTTCAAAATGCCATCTTTGGCAAGTTACACCCATTAAAAAACCCATAAAAAACTCCTGGGCCCAGCCTCCTTTTGGAGGAGCAGCGTTAGCATGTAACCTTGGAAAAGACCTAATTAAAATTAACTTCAGATTATGACCCTGAAAAGTATTCACTGAAATTTTATTGCATTATAATCAAGATTGTGCAATTAGATTTAATCAGCTCTCCACAGTTTTCAAGGCCAAGGAACTGCATGGACCAGTGCTGTGCTAGGAAACCAAATCACCACAATGTTGAACGTGATATTTAATAGAGAGAGAGTAGCTCTTGGGGCTTCCATGCAAGTGTTTACATATTTTTTTTGATACAAAATTATTGTTTTTAGATAAGAGGCAAAATCTTCTCCAGGGTAAGGAGAGGGCCTGGTTCTGGCTATGAATCTCAGGCTGGAATTCTCAGGCTACCATGACAGGGAGCCTCCCACCCATCAGGGCTCCATCCTCCTTGGCCAGGATGAGGCTTAGAGTTCTCATTTCCCTCCTGGTTGATGAAACATCTTCCTTGAACATCTAATTCAGGGACTGGAGCAGGAAGTGGGAGGGATGGGGAAGGCCCAGGGGTTGTTAGCAACAGCTTACTGCCATGATAAGGCTTGGACAAGAATCGTGAGATAAAGCAAATTTGTCCAAGACTTTCCTCCTCACAGTCAGATAAATCCTTCCATAAACTCACCTCTGAAGTTTCCTTATATTTGCCATCATTCAGTATCATCCAGTGCCCGTCTTCTCCCTCTGTGCATATTTTACGTTCGTATTTCCACATGACACCCATTTCAAAGAAAGAACTATAGTATCCTGGCCCTCCCACAATTCTGCCACAATCCCAAGTCGATAAAGTTTTCTTGGGCTCCTCGCCGGCTTCTAGAGGTGATATTTAAGTAGGAGATGAAAGTTTCCCTAGGAACCATGACCATAAGAATGTGTAATTTTTAAAAAAATTATTGATACATAACAGGTGTATTAATACACATTTATGGGTTACATGTGATATTTTGATACAGGTCTACAATGTGTAATGATCAAATCTGGGTAACTGGAATGTGCTTCATTTCAAGCATTCATCATTTCTTTGTGTTGGGAACATTCCAAATCTTCTCCTCTAGCTATTTTAAATTATACAATAAATCATCATTAACTTGAGTCACCCTATTGTGCTGCCAAACACTAGATCATATTCCTTCTATCTAACTGCATTTTTGTACCCATTAACCAACCCCTCTTCATCCCCAAAACATGTACTTTTTGAAATGAGCTCTCTCTACCAGCAGGTCTTCCTCGACATGTCCAAGTTTGGCAGCATCTTTCATTTCTGCTCTTTTTCCAGGTTATCACTGAGTCCTGAAGTCCTAGATTTGACCAGTAACTCTCTCAAGAGAGATGTGTCCCTGGGAGGCTGCAGTTTAAACAAACCACCTTTTCTAATGTTGCTTAAAGGTTCTACCAGGTTTAACAAGACCAAGACTTTTCGTATCAACCAGGTAAGTGTCCAAACCTAACCCTGGGTTTCACTCTTCCCTGGAGGATTCCCCTGAGCCTGCCTTGTGGGAGATATTGGGGAAGGGGGTGAGAGCTCACCAATCCTTAAAGTGGGATTGATGCATTATCAACAGTTGAATCACACCAAAATGTCGAAGTGGTTTTCTTTTTAGCTTGTATTTCGCATCTTGATGAAAAGTTGGCAAGTTTTGCACTCACAGAACAGAACCATGACTTAGGTTTCTTAATTTCTGTAGCTGATGTCTTGCTGTTTTAACATTTCTGCTGTGTCCCCAGCAGGTCCTATGTTTTTCTATAGAATATAAGGGCCATGCTCCTCTTCCTGCCCACAGACTTCCCCTCTGCTCTGATGCAACTCCTATGACAAGATACACCCATACATCTGGGCCTTGTCAAAACCAATGTGGTGTACCCTTGACTGCAGACTAGAAACACCTGGGGAGCTTTAACACCCCAATGCTTAGGCTGCATCCAACCCAATTAAGTTAGATGCTCGTGGAGTGGGCGTATCAGTAGTTTGTGAAGCTCCCCAGGTGATTCTGAAGTACAGCACTGAGAGGGACTGAGAGGAAATGAAACTCCTTATTTGGAGGAGCAGAACATTGTGATGAGTTGAACATAGGATCAGGGTTTAAGGAGCTCCTTGCTCTGCTCAAGGTCAACAGTGTAACTTTCCCAGGTCTGAGGTTACAATTAATATGGTTAATGGATAACAGTGGGCACCTCGGATCTGCCAGGCACTGCACTATGCACTCCAAATGGATTTTCTTACCAAATCCTTCAATAACCTTATGCTGCAGTGTAGAAAGGTAAGCAGTTCTGCCCAAGCTCCCACAGGTGGAAGGTGAGTTGGAGTTCCAACCTAGGAGCCCGTGGCCTCTTGAGAGCTATGTGCTCCTGTTCAACACACTTGCCGCTTAATGTCAACCACGTGCTGCTTCTCTACCAATATTTCCCCACTGCACAATGATTTGGGAGAGCATGAACAGATAATACCTAATAAAATACATGTTTTATGCTATTAAGAAGAAATATACTTCATAAATCCAGAAGGGCTGTCATTTTCCCATTATGGGAACATCTTTAGAATTGCCCCATCAAAATTGAAGTCATATATTCACTTTTTCATTGTAAGGCTGAAAGTTATTGAGAGACTAAATTAGCCCAGTGATGGTGAACTGGAGAGAGCAAATGGATTCAAATCTATTTACAAGATAGAATACACATGACTCAGACAATAATTGAATTGGGAAGACAAGGGAGAGGCAGGAGTTAAAATAATTCTGAGGCACCCAGTCTGGGTTATTGGATGAATGGGGATGTCCTCTCCATGGAGATAGGAGAAGGACAAATATTTGGAGGAAAAGAGAATGAATGGAGTTTGTGGTGTATTGAGTGACTGGAGTCTGCAGGACACCCAGGTGCAGAAATTTGGTGGGAGAATGTCAGGAGTCTCTGCGTGGGCTTCAGCAGATAGGCTGGGACTGGGGCTATTAATGTGGAAAACATCAGCGAATACACTATTTCATTTCCCCCTGTTTTGCGTAAGCCCCCAGTTTGGATGGAATAGGACATTAGTCTCTGCCCAGTAGCAGAGAGAATACAGCACAGCTTAGTGGTTAAGTACTGGACTCTGGAGTCAGACTTCCTGGGTTTGCATCCGGCTTTACCATTTATTACGTATGTGATCTTGGGCAATTATTAAACCTCTCTCTGGGTCTATTTGCTCCAATGTAAATGAAGATAAATAATGGTAATACCTCATGATGTTGATGTGAGGATTAAATGAAGTAATAAACACAAAATACTTAGAAAAGTGCCTGGCACATAGTAAGTATGCATTAAATGCTAGTTATTATTACTATGCATGCTAATGAAAACCTAAATGAAAGGGCATAAGATGCTACAGGAGTGGTGTGGCAGGAATTTTCCTACCATGGGAATCAGGAGAGTTCTTCTGGAGGAGGTACCCCAGGAGCTGGGTCTGGAGTGTGGGTCGAATTTAGCTGAGTGAATATTGTTGCTGCCCAAGCAGAAGCCCAAAGCTGGAGGCAGGATGTGGCTGGGACTCACGGGTGCAAGACATGTTGCATGCATCCTCACCAGACTGACTTCATGCTCTCTCTCTCCGTTCTCAACACACCCCTCTGAGAGCAGAATCAAATGCCAACCTTACAGGTCAGGAAATTGAGTGTCTAAGAGGTTAAAAAAAAAGTTGCCAAAGAGCATCCTGTCAGTAAATGGTAGAGTCAGGATTCAAACTTAAGACTCTTTTTTTTCCATATTAACTAAATTTTTATTTTTATTTTTTCTTTATATATATATATATTTTATTATACTTTAAGTTCTAGGGTACATGTGCACAATGTGCAGGTTTGTTATATATGTATACATGTGCCATGTTGGTGTGCTGTACCCATTAACTCGTCATTTACATTAGGTATATCTCCTAATGCTATCCCTCCCCCTTCCCCCACCCCACTACAGGCCCTGGTGTGTGACGTTCCCCTTCCTTTGTCCAAGTGTTCAAACTTAAGCCTCTTAAGCACAAAGAACATGCTCTTCTCCCAGGCACTCAGAGCTCAGTGGGGATCTCCATTAGTCAAAGCGAAGGGTGGGGATTCACCTTACTAGGGGTTTGTTCAGAAATGGACATGTGGCCCCTCCCTCCTGGACAATGAGCCCTGAGAGGAAGTTGAGGGCGTGGCTTCTGATAAAGAATTCCATGTTAGCACAAAGAGAAACCCAGGCAGAATCCATGCTTCTTGTGTTGGACAGTGTAGTGAGGATGTGATTCCCAGAAGCACAAGAACACAAGATTCAAACTTAAGCACAAAGAATGTGCTCTTCAAGCCACATCATGTGGCCTCTACAGGCCCAGAGAGCCTGGTGAACAGCGGGAATGGAGAAGGGAGACTAGAGAGAGGTAAATTGGAATCACACCCTGGGGCCAGATCGGGCAAGCCTCATATGACCTACATCAACTGGACATTTTTCCATAGTCAGTGTAACGTCATCGAAAGGAGTCCCGTAAACAGCTGAAAAGATTAAAGATTACTAAGCTGGTAGCAGCCTGTGGGATGGTTTGGTGTAGGAAAGTTCTAGAGCCAAGGAGTCAGATTGGCAAGCTACCGTAATCATCTAGGCAAAAGAGTCGGGGCTGGCTGGGCACAGTGAGTCACACCTGTAATCCCAGCACTTTGGGAGGCCGAGGCAGGCAAATCACCTGAGGTCAGGAGTTCAAGACCAGCCTGGCCAACATGGTGAAACCCCGTCTCTACTTAAAATACAAAAATTAGCCCAGCTTGGTGGCAGGCACCTGTAATCCCAGCCACTGGGGAGGCTGAGGCAGGAGAATCACTTCAACCCAGGAGGTGGAGGTTGCAGTGAGCTGAGATCGCGCCACTGCACTGCAGCCTGGGCAACAGAGTGAGACTCCATCTCAAAAGCAAAAAAAAAAAAAAAAAGAGGGCTGACTTTCAGGGCATAGGCACTAGAAATGAAAAGGAAGGAGTGAAAACAAAATATGTCACACAGAAGAAGAGTAGGACATGAGAACAGAATGCATGATAGAGGCCAGGGAGGCGGGTGTCCATAAGGACCAAGATTTTGAGCCTGGATGCTTTAAAGGATGATGATGCCATTAAGAGAATTAAGGGACATTTGGTGGCAAAGGCTGTCTTTTCAAAACTGTTCATCTTGATGCTCATGCTTCTGACACACGGAGAAGACTCCAGAGAGGGAGCAAGGCCCACTGGTATGAGTCCCAGGCAGGAGCCCAGGCTGGGTTTTAATCTCAGTAGGATCAAGGTTTGGCTGATATAAGTAACTCACTTAAATTTCTGTTGGGTACGGTAGAACGTCTCCATTCAGCAACGTGCAAGCATCATTTTAAATAACTGATTTCAAGTTTGCATTCTGAGCACTATATCCAGGAAATGGGTCAGGGAAGAAAACCCACCCCTGAAGGAATGTGAATCTTTTGGGAAGACTTTAGCTGCTGAATCAGAAAACCCACTGCAAAATTAATGACTTAAACAATAATAATAATCTCACATAGTGAGCCATGCAGGGGTAGGTGAGGCTTGAGGCCTGGCCCATCAGGAGTTGGCTCTGCTTCCTCTTGGTCCTCTTGGCTCCATCCTGGGTGCTTCTGGGAATCACATCCGCACCACACCATCCAGCACAAGAAGCACCAATTCTGCCTGGGTTTCTCTTTGTGCTAATATGGAATTATTTACCAGAAGCCCCGCCTTCAGCTTCCTCTCAGGGCTCACTGGCCAGCAGGGAGGGGTCACATGTTTATTTCTGAACCAACCCCTAGTACGGTGAATCCCCACCCTTTGCTTTGACTGATGGAGATCCCCACTGAGCTCTGAGCGCCTGGGAAAAGTGCATGGGCATTTCAGAACTTGAGCTCTGCGGTGGAGAAAAGAGGGGCAGGGCTGGGGAATCTCAGTTACTTCCAACAATTTTCCTAGTCATATTTAACATTTATTATGGTTGTTTTTCTGCATTAAAACTCAGTCCCATTCAAAGGTTCAAACTTCGCTGCATGAGTCAACTCTGGTGGAAGTGGGGACAGGATGTGGTCCCCTCCCTTCTCTTTCTCTCCTGCTATCTTGGTCCTTTCACCTGCCCTGTTGCCCAAGTGAATGGTTGTTAGGGGAGGTGGCCACAGGTTTGCAGTTCCATGTTTCACTGGCAGGCTGTGGGTGTCTCGGTGCCGCTGGCCAAATGCTGGCCCCCTCAAGCGACACTGCGGTTCTTCCAATGCTCAGTGGTGGAAAGGGGCACCAGGCAGCCACTGGTCCCAGGTGCAGCAGCTTTCAGAGAAGAACCCAGACTTGTGTAAGATGAGAATAACATGCATGCTCCCCAAAGAAGGAGGGAGAGAAAAGGGGGGTATTTAGACTCTCCTAAACTTTGTTTTCCCCAAAAGAATGAGCCCCTCTGCCTCCTAGCCCTGTCTTACACCTTCCTGGTGGCAAAATGCTCACAAATCAAAGCCACACTAGGGCATTGAAGGGGATTACGAGGATCTGGCTTCGGGAAAGGTTAAAGAGCTAAATAAAGAATGAGCTCTCCATTCTGCCCACTCCATACCAGTCAGTGACCCGCAGGAAGGGCTCTCAGCGGAAACTTCCCATCTCCATGGTACCAGGCCTTCTATTGCCCTACTGAATTCCTCACTTAGGATCAAGGGTGAAAATTAAGCAATGTACTTAGCAAGATAAGCATTCTTCACTCTTTCCCCTGATAATTGTGTTGCTCTTTTCCCATGCAGCTGTTGCAGGACACACCAATGGCCTCCCCAAGGAGCATGAAGGTGTGGCAAGATGCTTGCTCACCACTTCCCAAGACCCAGGCCAATCATGGAGCCCTCCAGTTTGGGGACATTCCCACCAGCCACTTGCTATTCAAGCTTCCTCAGGAGCTGCTGAAACCCAGGTATTATTTAGCTTTCCTGCCCCAGCACCAGCTCAGAACCTGACTCTGCGACTCTACCTCAGGGAAGTCTGACTGCCATGACACCATGCAGCTCTCTCTCATGAAGGTGGCACTACCATTTTTGTGCAAAGAGGTGCTGGCCTGCACAGGACAGGGAGCGTGATTGCCTGCCATGTGCTTTCCCAATAGCTAGAGGCAAACGTGACAACAGTGTACTTCTCAGAGGCTGAAACAATCAGCTCAGCTCTGGTTTAGAATTGATGGTGTTCTAAAAATAAGGCTGACATTTTTTTGCTAAAGCTGCTGTTTATTTCCATGATAAATCACCTTTCTTTTCTTGTGTTCTGTAGTGAAAGTAAAATCATTCTTTTTTGGTAGACGCAGTGCCAGATAGATAATTTTTAGAGAATACATTTGGCCTTTTTGTGCTAACAAGTTGCACCTCTTTTGGGGAGGCGGGAATGAGCAGAAATATTAATTATGTCAGAAAAAAATTAGAAAAACAAGATTTGTCATTTTCAGGTGATTTGAAGGAGCCATAGATAAAAAGGTACTGACCTTTTCTTCACGGCTTTCCCACAGAGGCGGAATTGCCTGGGGGGCTAAAAGGAGCTGGCTCTAACATCTGGCTTTCAGTCCTGCTTCACCACTTACTGGCTGGGTGACTCCAGACCACGTGCCAGGGCAGCTCCTCTGAGACACAGACACTAAGATGGGATTAGATGGGCAAGAGGTTCATTGTGGGGAAGCCTGTGAAAGATGACCAGAAGGGGACAGAGATGGGGGCAGGCAGGGAGAGCCCGCAGATGGCTGTGGGCCTGCAGATACTGTGAGGGGAGGGCGCAGGGAGGACAGAGCCGGGTAGGAAGGGCCTCGGGTCGTAGTCCACAGACTGTAACACAGTCTCAGCCAGGTGCCTGCAGTGCTCCCAAGCAGAGGTCACCTCTGAGAAGAGCTCAGTGTTGGCTATAAATGGCCCGGCTCTAATACCCCCGAGTGTCACTGAAGACCTAGGGCATGGCAGCCCCACTGTGCTCCCTACATCAGCTTCTCTTGGAGCACGACTTCATGGCTGCCACATGCCATTTAACTTCTCTAAGCCTAAGCTGTCCCTCTATGCCTGTCTTGCGTGTTAGCAAATTGCTACCTCTCTCTGGACCTCAATTTTCCTGTTAGTTAAATGGGCTCGATGATGCTTTTCTTGCAGGGAGGAGAGGTCATAGCTTATAAGGAGGCTGGCCCTTGAAGTCCACTCAGTAAGCTGTGAGCATGCATCACAGGCAGAGAGAGGTAAAGGTCAGAGAGAGATTGACTGCCAAGCTCTGAAGGAGAAAGCCTGTGTGGACAGCTCCACGTCTCCGGCTGCCCCATGGAAAGTCTTGGGGTCCCTCATTTTCCAAAACTGTGCTAGTAGAAGCTAAGGCAGAAGGAGAGGAGATTGTCCCTCCAGTTGTCCCCTCCCCTGGCTACTCCTTGGTGGGGAGGCCCCACTCCCCACCCCTGCTCTGTTGGTCAAGCTGACCTTAATGACAATGACCTCCCTCTTTCTTTTCTTTTTTTTTTGAGACGGAGTATCACTCTGTCACCCAGGCTGGAGTACAGTGGCGCGACTTGGCTCACTGCAACTTCCACCTCCTGGGTTCACACCATTCTCCTGCCTCAGCCTCCTGAGTAGCTGGGACTATAGGCGCCCGCCACCACGCCCGGCTAATTTTTTTGTGTTTTTATTAGAGGTGGGGTTTCACTATGTTGGTCAGGCTGGTCTCGAACTCCTGACCTCGTGATCCGCCCACCTCGGCCTCCCAAAGTGCTGGGATTACAGGCGTGAGCCACTGTGCCCGGCCAACCTCTCTCTTTCAAGAAACTGCCTGGATGCCCCTTTCCCCAGCCTCCCGCCTCTGGCTTCCCCCTTGTGGCCTCTCCATCAGCTTGGCCCTCCCCTCCCTGGCAGCTTCTCTCTCAACACATTCAGTGCAGTGAGTTACCAACTTCTGACGATTCAACCCCTGTGCCTTCCCGTCCAACATTAAACCGTACATCATTAATGAAAAAGTAACATTTTAAAAGGTAAAATTTTTTAAAAAGTCAAACAGTAAATATAATTTTCAACTTATATTTTAGCCCCAAATGTTGTAGCAATCAGTTATTTTCAGAAAGTTGTAAGAGTTGGAGGATTCTGTTGTTCTCATTCTGATTTACATTCTAGCAGTGTTCTGACGCTCCTTTAAACTGGTGCCATTGCTTTACCCCTTTGGTGAATGTATAAAAATGCTCTTTAGCTCTCTGCCCTACCCTCCCATCCTCCAGCAATGAAGAGTCATAGCTACAGTATCATGTACTGGGATCTGAATCCACTGCTGCCTTTTTTTTGGGTGTTAGTCAGTTAGTCTTTTATGAAAGAAAGTTGCTTTAGGAAACAGTTCTGGAAAGCAAATGTCAAATCTGATCACCAGGCCCACATATGGAAAGTACATTCTATTCTGCAGCACGTTCTAATATCCTCCTTAACTTGGCTACCCCTCATTCTCCAAACCTCCGCACTAACACACAGACACACCAAGAGAAATATTGAGCAGTGTTACCATCTGGTTGGCTTAATTTAACAAATACAGATTTCTCTTTCGTTTTGAAGAACATTGCCCTCAAGGAAACTTGCTAATCTGAAGAATAAATGTGCATCTTAGCCTCACAGAATTAAAAAGCAAAGAGAATTAACAGTATAATTTGTTTCTTCCACTTCTGGTTTCTGCCTCCAAATTTCCCATTTACCATTTAATTCAATTCAGTAACTATTTATTGAGTGCCTACTGCGTAATAGGCACTGGGGATGCCGCTGTGAGTGGGATGAACCCATGCCTCCTATCTGGTGTCTGCTTAGACGTTAGCCACAGGAATGGCTGAAGACAGCCTGTTGACATCTGCATCTCCCACAACCCTTTCACACACACCTTTATGCATCCCTCTCAGGGCACCCCTGCACCATAAACCACTCAAGGAATGAAACATCCATCGTTGCATTCCTACTGTCCAGCACTGCACCTTATGCGTCCTCCACACTCATTAAATACTTGTTTGATGGGTGGTTGGATGGATGAGTGTGAGTTTTCATAAAAAGTAAAGCTTGCTTAGCTGGATGTGCATAGAACATGTAACCATCATGCAAATGAATACTAACTTGCACTCTGCTTTTTTTTTTTTTTTAGACAGAGCCGCTGTGTCACCCAGGCTGGAGTGCAGTGGCACGATCTTGGCTCACTACAACCTCCACCTCCTGGGTTCAAGCGATTCTCCTGCCTCAGCCTCCCAAGTTAGTTGGGATTACAGGCACCACCACCACACCCAGCTAATTTTTGTATTTTTAGTAGAGACAGGGTTTCCCCATGTTGGCCAGGCTGGTCTTGAACTCCTGACCTCAGGTGATCCACCCACCTTGGCCTCCCAAAGTGCTAGGATTTTCCCATAGTGCTGAGATTACAGGCGTGAGCCACCTTGCTTGGCACACTCTGCTTTTACTGTATGATATTTGCCTCATTCTTCTTCCTTCACAGGGAGGGTATTAGGGTCTGAGAAATGTAAAGATGGGTGGGAGAAGGTGGGCCTGTGCTTCCGTGTCTTTGTGTTAAATCTGTCTAACAGAAAGGAAAGGCTTCTTTGATGCTTAAATCACATCCTTGTTATTCAAGTTGTCCCCTACTTCTCCTATGACTTCCCTCTCCATGAATACATACAAAACAGAATGCATATTCATTCAGTTTGAAAAGTACAGGCTTCTCAGTGAAATAAGCCAGTCACAAAAGGATAAGTCCCGTACAATTCCACTTACATGAGGTATCTCAAGTAGTCGTGTTCATCGAGAGAGAAAGTAGAGTGGTGGTTGGTTGTCAGGGGCTGTGGGAAGCGAGACTAGGGAGCTCTTGTTTCATGGGTACAAGTTTCAGTTTTGCAAGATGAAAAGAGTTCTCGAGATTGATTGTACAACAATCTGAATGTACTTAACAGTACTGAGCTATACACTTAAAAATGGTTAAGATGGCACATTTTAGGTTAGCGTATTTTGCCCTAACTTTTTAAAACATGGACTTTTTATAAAAGATTCAGACATGTTTCTTCTTGCCATGTGCTGGGACTTACACCACTAGCTAAGTTTGCCGCAAAAGTTCCATGTTATTCCCCAATGTAGTAAGGAAATTATACAACAAAGCCATTAACAGCTGGAATAGAATAGCTTTTTAAAGTTCCCAGAGAAACGGGTTATTTAATCAGTACCTACCTTAGCTTATCCATTTGAAAAATGGGGGTTGGGTGTTTGCTCCCCACCCTCTGTCTCAGCTCTGAGATTCGAAGGAATGCTGAACACCTCTATTTCCCTTCATCGCCGATGTTCCCAACAGGTCACAGTTTGCTGTGGACATGCAGACAACATCCTCCAGAGGACTGGTGTTTCACACGGGCACTAAGAACTCCTTTATGGCTCTTTATCTTTCAAAAGGACGTCTGGTCTTTGCACTGGGGACAGATGGGAAAAAATTGAGGATCAAAAGCAAGGAGAAATGCAATGATGGGAAATGGCACACGGTAAGAGCTGGGGCTGTGTCAGTATCTCCAGTTGGTGTGGAATTCACTGTTGGAGTCGCTGAAAATAGGAGTCCCAGCATCCTTCCCAGACACGAGGGCGTGGAGTGGGAGAGCTTGTGTGCTTGCAGGCGCTGCGTTCCCAGCATCTCAGTACTGGAGGCCGCGGCACACACATTGCATGGCTGTCATCCTAGACAGTAAAGTCAAGATGGGCTTTACTGATGCTTCTTCCATCCCCTCCAGCCCTCCTCCAGGCTGCCTCATGCCCCTTGCCTACTCTCACTCCTGCATCCTGGACCATTTCTTCCCCTTATGGCCGATTTCCAGGCCTCCAGGCCCCTCTCTGGACCTGGAATGACCCTAGCATCTCGGCTCTTGCTTAAAGCCATTCCAGATTTCAGGAAATACCATTTAAGGCAATAAGGGACCTATTTATTTCTCTACTGAGACAACTGGACTTCAGAAAACGTAAGTGACTTGACAAGTTGCATTCCCTTAGTCATTCAGCTGCCTTCCTGGAACACATAAGCAAACAATCCTCAATGTAATGTCAGAGATTGGTAAGTGCTTTGAGAAAACACTAGAGCAAGGTAAGAAAATGACAGAGCAGGGAGACTATTTTAAATAAGGCAGTAGAGAAAGCCCTGGTACAGCAGGTGGTAGTCACATGAAGTTATGGGGAGGGGGTTCCAGGAAGAGGGAAGAGCAAATAACAAGGACCTGGAGGTGGGAATTAGCTGAATGAACAAAACACAAAGCAATAAGAAATGGAATTAGAGAAGAAGACAGATCCCAGATCATTTAAGCTTTGAAGGCCAAGCTCCGACTTTGGACTTTATTTGAAAGTGTCTGTAAAGCTTTTAAAGAGTCTTAAAACTCTTGGCCAGGCGCGGTGGCTCATGCCTGTAATCCCAGCACTTTGGGAGGCCAAGGCAGGCTGATCACAAGGTCAGGAGTTCGAGACCAGCCCGACCAACATGGTGAAACCCCATCTCTACTAAAAATACAAACATTAGCTGGGCGTGGTGGCATGCACCTGTAATCCCAGCTACTCAGGAGGCTGAGGCAGGAGAATCGCTTGAACTCGGGAGGTGGAGGTTGCAGTGAGCCGAGATCACACCACTGCACTCCAGCCTGGGCAGCAGAGCAAGACTCTGTCAAAAAAAAAAAAAAACAAAAACTCTTACATGTACAGATTCATATATTGTTTAATTCTTTAGCTGAAGAGACTGCCAGGGGGCAAGAGTAGCAGCAGGGGGCCCACATGGCTGCTATTGCCTTTGCTTGCAGAGGCTGTGGGGAGGTCGGGAGAAGTGACCGCCAGGATGCATGCTGAAGGTAGAACCACGCGGCCTTGCTGATGGATCACATATAGAGGGTGAGAGGAAGAGAGGGTCCAGATCACGTCCTGTGATTTGGGGCCAGCAATTGAGTCATTAGTGGGCATTTACTGAGATGAAGCTGGAGAAGAGGCAGATGTGGCCAGGAGGAGAGCAGTTCAGAGCTGGGGGAGAATGAGGATTTCTGTCGTGAACATCTCAGGGTTGAGTGGCCTGTCAGACCTTCAAGCCCAGGTGTTAGCAGGCAGTAGAGGCCAAAGGTCACAGCTTGGCATATAAATGGAAGTGTCCGTAGTGAATAGTCTCACCACACCTATGAGATGGCAGAATCCACACCAGACCCCGGGAATCAGAAATTTTAGCAAAGAGTTTAAACACTCCTCTTGTTTGAAGAGAAGTGCCCTCGTTCTACCTGCTCCAAGAGGCCAGCCCAGGGTGCCACAACTCCAACACACCCCCGTCCCAGCACTGTATAAACTGTCCCTGCCCCTTTGTTACATGGAGGGGGTTGCCTGTGGCTGTGCCTTGAACTGTTTCTCTTTTGTGTAAGTTTCCAGATGAATTCTATAATATCTTTTGATTAGTTCACTTCTAAGCAACCTTTTTTTTTCAGTTCCCCTTTTGAGCTCAGTTTGCTCAGTATTTCACATAATCTCACAAAACGATGGTGACAGTGATAACCGGAGGAAAAAATCTCTCATCTTTTGAAGCTATTTGAAGGAGCATGAAAACATTTTTTTTTTAATTTGGCCACTAATATTTAATAAAATACAACACCAATTGTCAAAGGTAAAAATACAACTCACGTATCTTTCTTACTCTGAAGGTGGTGTTTGGCCATGATGGAGAAAAGGGGCGCTTGGTTGTGGATGGACTGAGGGCCCGGGAGGGAAGTTTGCCTGGAAACTCCACCATCAGCATCAGAGCGCCAGTTTACCTGGGATCACCTCCATCAGGGAAACCAAAGGTAAATAGTTACGTTCAGAGCCATGGACAGAAACAATTCACCTTATATTACAGGCATAATTGTATGAGATATTCAAAATACTCACCATATGAGAATCTCAAAATACTTTAAATGATTTTTAAGGATCTAATTAATGTTCACAACCACATAGATTAAGTGCCCATTTCTTAACCCAAAGCCTTCATTTTTAAGGTGCAGGTTGAGACGCAGACCCTGAAAGGGTGAAGATAGAGCTTCTCTACCACTTCCTAAACCTGACTCTATTGGCTTCTCCTCCAGGGAATGCAAAAACGTAGGTTTTAGGTTATAGACAGAGATTTTTTGGTTAACATAATGTGTTTCAAATTACAGTAATTTGTGCCATTTTCACCATCTTTGCCATAAGGTAAAACATTGGCTTAACTGTTTTCTCTCCATCAAACTATTTATTTTAAATGTGCTTCTATGGGATCTTTTTATCTCTCCCATAAATGGAAACCCAATATTCTTTACCATAAATAATAGATAACCCTGAGAAATAAACATTTGAAAACCAAACACTGTTAATGTCAAACTAAGTAGTGTGACCTATGTGTTCTTTGCTTGGAGAAAAAGGTGCTTAACACGTAATCAAGAGGGTGTTTAAGACATACTAGCACAAAGCCAAAAGCTGTTCCTTGTCCTCATCCAAACGCTAGAAAGAGAATTGAAAAAGGAATAACTTAATAATGGAATATGTGTTTTAATGTTATTTGATGTCTGAAATAACAAAATTATCTCAAAAACCCATCTTGGGAATGCCAGACGAAGGGAAAGTTGGGACTCCCTCTGTCCCCAGAGAGGAGGGGTGCTTTTCTAGGTTTGTCAAGTTCAAGGCTCTGATGGGGCACTCTGATGGGGCCACAGCCCCAGGGCTGAGCTCTGTGAGTGCCCTCTCCCTTCCTCTCTCCTACGCCCTGCCACAGCGTTAATTGCACCAGGGTTACTTGAGGCAGCCTTGGGCACCTGTCTTTCTTGTCTCAGATTTGCCTTTCCCCCCACCCCACAAAGTTAAGTAAGATGAGCCTATCAACAGCTCAGGTCTAGGGACTGTCCTCCGCCTTAATGCAATTTTTGCCCTTTTCCTCCAGACCCAGTGGCACATTTTGGTGTGATGTTTGCTTGCAGTGGGAAAAAAAGAGCCCCGGGCTCAAATCTGGGCCTAGAAATGGGCATAATGAAAGCAGGTCTCTCCACCAGCTTGGATGCTAGCTGCTTAGGCTGCCCTAGCCTTGACCAGGGCTCAGTCTGGCCCTCTTGGGTTTTGCACTGGGGTTTGGGCCAGAGCTCCAGTGTTATACAATAAAGTGTATTTATTGTACCCCAGCAGGCAACAGAGTATTACTTTGCTTTGCTATATGCAGTAACTTATATATATTTCATAAAAATACATACCATATTATCCATTATTTATAATACACATTATATATATAATATACACCACACATTAATTGCTAAGGAGGATTCTCATTGTTAATGTTTGCTTTTCTCAACCTCTGTTCCTATTTTCTTTTTTTTTTTTTTTTTGAGACGGAGTCTTGCCCTGTCACCCAGGCTGGAGTGCAGTGGCACGATCTCAGCTCACTGCAAGCTCTGCCTCCTGGGTTCACACCATTCTCCTTCCTCAGCCTCCTAAGTAGCTGGGACTACAGGCGCCCACCACCACGCCCGGCTAATTTTTTGTATTTTTTAGTAGAGACGGGGTTTCACCGTGTTAGCCAGGATGGTCTCGATCTCCTGACCTTGTGATCTGCCCTCCTCGGCCTCCCAAAGTGCTGGGATTACAGGCATGAGCCACCGTGCCCGGCCCCTATTTTCAACTCAGAGAAATCACAGGATGGGGCAGGATTTGGGTATTCTTTGGCTTTGGATAAATTCTCTTCAAACCACCTTAATCACACCCAGCATCTAACATCTGGGCCAAATAGTAGCACCCCATTTACAATACTCTTTACAGACCAAGTTTCTTTTTGCAGCCTTCTTTCAACCTGAGGGTATAAACCATCTCATGGGCCCTCCCACATATCCTTTTCAGGAGCAGGCCACATCCGATCAGTGTCTGCCTCTGAACACCGGCACTGCAGTCAGCCCTTAGGGATCAATGCTGGGTTCTGGCCCATCCTGGGGAGTCCTAGCTTTAGGACACAGCTTTTTCATTGTGTAGCATGACAAATCTTAAGAAACTAAAAGTTTCATGGGGAACCCAATCAGTAGTTTACTGTCGATGCTGGCACCATGTGCATTTATCGCATCAACACTTTCTCTTTCTTTTTTTTTTTTTGAGTTGGAGTCTTGCTCTGTCACCCAGGCTGGAGTGCAGTAGTACGATCTCAGCTCACTGCAACCTCCGCCTCCTGAGTTCAAACGATTCTCCTGCCTCAGTCTCCTGTGTAGCTGGGACTACAGGCACCTGCCACCACACCTGGCTAATTTTTGTATTTTTAGTAGAGACGGGGTTTCACCATGTTGGCCAGGCTGGCCTCAAACTCCTGACCTCAGGTGATCCAGCAGCCTCAGCCTCCCAAAGTGCTGGGATTACAGGTGTGAGCCACTGTGCCTGGCCACCATTTTCTTTTAAAGTTACCATATCTTTATTACCATGTCTGACTTGTAGGATTCCAGAGTCCTAAAGGCATTCATTCTAGAAGGGAGTCTAAGAGTTTTATTCGGTGAATCTCAAACTTTCTTGAGAATTTTATGAAATTTACAGTCCTCCCCAGGAAAATGCACACGCAGAACACACCTGGTGTATAATATAGGAGAGCACAAAACCCCACAAGCCTGTTCCTGGGCCCCGGGAGAGGAGTCCCCTGTTCCAGCCGGCTCTAGGCAGGCATGGGGCTCCACGCAAGCCCACTGTCAATGCACACTGTGTCTTATTTTAACTCTGCAGCATTCGTGACTTGGTGGTGGTGCACTGAGCCCAACAATGTAGGAAGATTTTTTTGCATTTTATTATTTTGGGAACATTTTGGCCTGTTTATTTTTGTCAGCTGCCCTGCAGTAAGCTATCACACTGCCTCATGGAACTCTAAGAAGTGGTTTGTATCTGCAAAGAGACGGTGAAATCTGTGAACTGTAAGGTGGAAATTTCCCTTGTTGCTGCTCCATCTGTGAGGACCAGGGTCAGGTCAACCTTCCCTGTTCTTATTCTAGCACAAGCTAGCAACGTGCACTACCCCGCCCTCCTGCACACACACCACTTTGTTTGGTGGCACCTGCAATCTTCGACCACCCACCCAACATCTGGTATACAGGTTTTCCTTGGCACTGTGGGCAGAGAGCCAAATAGAACAGCTATTAGAACCTGAGTTTGAAGAACCTGACTTGGAAGCAGGAAGAATGAATCCCTACCTACCTTCCCTCTTTTGCTGACAAGCTGCAGTGCCCTTCGCCTTGGCTACCCATGCCTTTCTTGGAGGTGTAGGTAATGAGCTTTTTCTTTTCTGCTTGGTTGCAGAGCCTCCCCACAAACAGCTTTGTGGGATGCCTGAAGAACTTTCAGCTGGATTCAAAACCCTTGTATACCCCTTCTTCAAGCTTCGGGGTGTCTTCCTGCTTGGGTGGTCCTTTGGAGAAAGGCGTTTATTTCTCCGAAGAAGGAGGTCATGTCGTCTTGGGTAAGGAGCAGTTCTATAGAATTTAAGTCTTTGCATCTTAAGAACTGTATCCTGTTTTCTTTCATGGTGATGCTTTAACTTTTGCTTTGTTTCTCTTTTGAAAGCTCACTCTGTATTGTTGGGGCCAGAATTTAAGCTTGTTTTCAGCATCCGCCCAAGAAGTCTCACTGGGATCCTAATACACATCGGAAGTCAGCCCGGGAAGCACTTATGTGTTTACCTGGAGGCAGGAAAGGTGTGTAGCAGTCTGATGCCATGGGGAGGGTCTGTGGAAACCAGCTTCAATGTCTGGAGGCCACAGCGGGTCAGGTTTGTAGTAGAGAATGGGATCCAATCTTGTATTTAAGAGCCTTGACTTCAGTGCTAACTTACCGTTTTCCTTTAGCAAGTAATTTTATCATCATGTTTTCTGTTCTTAATTTTTAAAACTGGGAAAACTCAAACAAGTCGGGCTGAATTGCAGGTCCAGCACTTGGTTATATGGTCCTAAGGATGTTACTCAAGCTCTTTCAGACTTATCTGTAAAATGTAGATAATAACTCTTATATCTTAAGGCTTTTGTCAAGATTATAGAAATCGCCATATACTCAATTCTTACAGATTCTTTCTTCATCTCTGCAGCCTCATTTTTCCATCACTCACAGGCCTGAGTCAACATCTTATTTTCCACCACCCAGTTATATCTCTTTCCTTCTCAAAGATGTCTCTTTAAAACCAGATTCTTCTAGGAAGACCCTTAGTTGAGGCCTCGAGTGAAAGATTGATATAATGTGCCATTTTCTTTCATCTCCATCCTTCCACAGTTAACTAAATGTGAGGGGAAAAGAATCCCAGAAGAAAATAAAATGCCCAAAATTCCTAGAATACTTTCTATTGTAGTCTTTAATTAAGTCTGAGTAGGTCTCTGGTAGCCCAGAGAAGCAAGTAACTATCCACTTCAAGGTGGTTGAGACAATTCTGGTTTTTCAGAGGAGGAGCTGGAGAGAGTCTCTACTGAGAGTCTCTGGGAGGGAATTATTCTCAGGAAAACAAATCAAGACCCGATGACCTTCATAATAGCAGTGACATTGTTTAGCTCAAAAATTGCCTGTGAATAGGCTGTCCCATCTAGCTACATGCAAATTAAATGTAAATTATTTATAAACACACTTATTTTAGTCCTCTCATTTCATTCCCCTTGATTCAACTCTTGGAAGATCCTGGAGGAGACCCTGATTTAGAAAGCAGGAATGTGGGATTCTGCACAAAACAGACTGCATGCCTGGCTCCCGATGCGTGCCCAGTGCAAACTCAATCATTTTGCTTGTTTAAAGTCTTGCCATGCATGGAACTATTACAGTTGGCTGGCCCTTGCAGCAGGCTGTAGGCCTCCACCAGTAGCTTTGCCTTCCACATCTCACATATCCTTCCATACAGAGCCACTGTCACGCATTAATTGCTAAGGAGGATTCCAATCAGTAACCTTTGAGTTGAGCTGATGGGGGCGGGGTTTGGATTAGAAGGGAACAACTCATTGCCATTGGCAACGACTTCAGGCCAGAGTCCACCCTGGTTTATAGTTGCCTGGAAGGGATGCAGCAGAGAGATCTCTGGAAGCGTTGGACCCCATGTGGTCACATGCTTCAAAAGCAGAGGAGGGCCAATATCTAATGTGCCCTTAAGCTGTCAGTTGGCCCGGTTTGGGGAGGGAAGATGGCAGGGGAAGGTCGGCTCCACCTGCCTTCCTGAAGGAAATAGGAAAATGCATGTGTGTTCCAGGTCACGGCCTCTATGGACAGTGGGGCAGGTGGGACCTCAACGTCGGTCACACCAAAGCAGTCTCTGTGTGATGGACAGTGGCACTCGGTGGCAGGTATGTTGTCCAGTAGCTGATTGTTCATGCACTATAACAGGCCCCCTTTCCATTTTGTCTTGAACATCCCAAAGGCAGCCTCAGCCCCTCCATCCATAGTGCCTGACCAGGGCCAGCCCCCGAGGCTAATGTGTCCATTCACAACCCCAGCCATGCTTCTGTCACTCATGGTTGCCACCTCCAATTCTCCAGAACTTATCAAATGTTTTATTGTTGCTGTTGTTGTTGTTTGTTTGTTTTTGGAGCCCAGCACACTAATAAGCTAGGCTAGTTTTCAAGATAGTATAACATTGTGATTTAGATTTTGGCTCTGAAGTTAGAACAGAGGTCAAATCTTAGTTCCATCCCTTTCCCTGTGTGACCTTGGACAAGTTGCTTAATTGTTCTTTACCTTTGGTTTCCTCTTCTGTAAAATGGAAATAAAAATAGGGTATGGCTCTTAAGGTTGTGGAAATTAAATGGGACAATGTGTGAAAAGTTATTAGCTCAGTGTCTGATATGTAGTCAGTGTTCAGTAAGTATCTGTTTTTTGCTAAGGCTCATTGTTGTGTTATTTTTTTTCAACAACCATTTAATATTAATGCAAACTATTTAGACAACCCGATGAGTAGAGAGCAAGCATTTCCTCTCAAAAAGAATCTGTTATTTTATTAATGATTTGTGGATATTAGAGATCTATGAACCCATATTGGCTAAAATACCTTTTGTAAAAAAGTGGTCTTTTCTTGGCTAATTTAAAAGATAACTACATTGCAATTAGCTGAGATCGTTAACATGAGAGGAATTTTGTGTCGAGAGTCAAAAGAGCTGTCTTTGGCATCAGTTTTCAGAAGTCAGTGTCTTCATAGAAAGTAGCTGAGATCACATGAAATCAGCATGGCCTCTGGACACAGGAGACCAGAGCTTAAATCCCAACTCTTGGTAACCAAGCCATCTTGTCAGGCTCCTCAGTGAGACACATTCTCTTATCTGGGAAATGGGGAATGATCATTTCTTCTTCACAGATTCATTTTAAGGGTAAAATTCATTCATGTACGTGGAAGCACTACCTGGTGTTTAGAGGAAGTTAATTGAATTTATATCTAAGCTGACCAAATTTCTGCAAACAGCACTCCCACAGGTCTAGTATGAAGGAGTTAAAACAAAGTCAATAGTGTAGACATTAAGCAGGGCTCACCTCCGATGATAGACCTAACCAGCCTCCTTTCCCCAGTCACCATAAAACAACACATCCTGCACCTGGAACTGGACACAGACAGTAGCTACACAGCTGGACAGATCCCCTTCCCACCTGCCAGCACTCAAGAGCCACTACACCTTGGAGGTGCTCCAGGTAACTCTTGTCCTGACTTCTATAATGTGTTGCCCTGTGTCAGCTCTGAACATTCACTTCTTAATTAGTGGCAGGGCAGCTCTTGGCTGGACAGTGGAGATGGTGAGGCCCTTTTCACTGGCATGTGGGGAAAGGCAGTTGCTAGAAAGGAGCACTTGTCAGGGCAGCCCAGGCCCCATTACTGCTGTTTCCCCTTGCCCCAAGCCTGTAATTTTTTTTTTTTTTTTTTTGAGATGGAGTCTCACTCTGTTGCCCAGGCTGGAGTGCAGTGATGTGATCTCAGCTCACCACAACCTCCGCCTCCCAAGTTCAAGCTATTCTCCTGCCTCAGCCTCCCAAGTAGCTGGGACTACAGGCACGTGCCACCACGCCTGGCTAATTTTTGTATTTTTAGTAGAGGCAGGGTTTTGCTATGTTGGCCAGGCTGGTCACAAACTCCTGACCTCAGGTGATCCACCCGCCTCGGCCTTTCAAAGTGCTGGGATTACAGGTGTGAGCCACTGCACCTGGCCCCAAGCCTACAATTTATAATCCTTTCTTAAGAGGTTGCATTAACCTAGAAGCCTGATACCAGCAAAGAGTCAGGAAAAGGGTCTGAAAAACTGGTCTCTGTCCTCTTCAGGTATTTAGTTTTACTAGTGAGTTATTAAGCTTTTGGGGACCGGACTGGGAGAATCAGGTAGGCTGAAATGGAGTCAAGTTCAAGACTGGAATGTTGTCTGGGAAGAGCCTTTTCATTCTTCATTGTTTTCTGTCCCTACAAATACACTGTAATCCAGTTGTTAATTGTATAGGTCTTTCATTACCCATAAAAAGTACCAGTTTAGAGCTATTGATTTGGGCAGTGGATTCTCCTCTGAAGAACTTGAACAGTAGCCTTGTTGCTGATTTATCACTGCAGGTGGAGTGTCAGACGCCTGCCTGAAGTGGAGAGGGCTGAGTGGGCTGAGATGTGAAGTCACTTTAGCTTTCTCCACTAAGACTATCTTTTGCCTGGCATGGTGGCTCACACCTGTAATCCCAGAGCTTTGGGAGGCTGAGGCGGGAGGATCACTTGAGGCCAGGAGTTCAAGACCAGCCTGGGCAACATAGTGAGACCCCATCTCTACAAAAACATTAAAAATTAGCCCAGGGTGGTGGCCCACACCTCTAGTCCTGGCTACTTGGCAGACTGACGTGGGAGGATTGTGTGAGCCCAGGAATCCCAGGTTTACAGAGAGCTGTGATCACACTACTGTACTTCAGCCTGGGTAACAGAGCAGGACCCTGTCTAAAAAAAAAAAAAAAAATACTATCTTTTAAAATCCAGGGAACAGTCCCTGGACAGTAGGAATTATTTACTGAATGCCTCTCCACTTTCTCTTTCAGCCAATTTGACGACACTGAGGATCCCTGTGTGGAAATCATTCTTTGGCTGTCTGAGGAATATTCATGTCAATCACATCCCTGTCCCTGTCACTGAAGCCTTGGAAGTCCAGGGGCCTGTCAGTCTGAATGGCTGTCCTGACCACTAACCCAAGCCTATTTCACAGCAAGGAAATTCACCTTCAAAAGCACTGATTACCCAATGCACCTCCCTCCCCAGCTCGAGATCATTCTTCACTCAGGACACAAACCAGACAGGTTTAATAGTGAATCTAATTTTGAATTCTGACCATGGATACCCATCACTTTGGCATTCAGTGCTACATGTGTATTTTATATAAAAATCCCATTTCTTGAAGATAAAAATATTGTTATTCAAATTGTTATGCACAGAATGTTTTTGGTAATATAAATTTCCACTAAAAAATTAAATGTCTTTTAAGGAACATTCTTTTCCACTTGTTAAAAAAATTAAATATATTTTAAAGCACTTTAAGAATATGAAACTTTCATATATGTTAAAGGGTTATAATTTATGGGATTAAAAAATGCAGTGTAGTCCTTAAATTATGATGTTTTATTAGCATAAAACAAGTGGCTTGATGGTCATTGTTAATTGGATTAATTCTTCAGCACCAGTTCAATGTGTTACCTACAACATAGTCTTCTACAGATAATCACTGAGCATATACTGATGAGGGTTTTGTGTGTGTTCAGTATTGCAACTACAGCAAGGGATAAGAAATAAATTCCTGCCCTTAAGGAATATGCAATCCAATTGGGGAGACATATAATATTCATAAAATAGTAACTTACAAACAAACTGAACTAATGAACCCATTAATTAATGAAGCCCATTAGTTTCCCAATCCTAGCCTTCCCCAGCCTGCTACCAACCAAGTCTAGATTATGATGATCAATTCCTTGAGGGCACAAACTACCTGGTAGGGAAGCTGAGATGGATGTAACGCACCGTCACTGAAGCTTCATATGGCAAGCTAACCAAAGTCAGTGGGATGGAGGACTCACTTCTAGTTTTATCTACAAAATAATGAATGATGTACTGAACCAATATTATTACCCAGCACCACTTTCCCTAACAGAGAAGGCTACACAAGCATTTCCATATCCTCTACATAGTGTTTGTTCATCAGAAGAAAAATAACAAATAATTCTAAAAAATTGGATATAGTAATCCTATGTGGTACCCTTATAGCTACACACCCTGCACCTTTGAAACTGAGTCACATCCCCTTCAACCCAATGTTCTCTTCTGACTTCCACACTGCCGTCTTGTGGACATGCTTTCTAACCACATCTATACAGAAATTGAATGTTCTCCTGGAGAGGTAGTGAGGTCCCCATCATAGGAGTATTCAACAAAGGCTGGGTGGTAGTCCTTAGGGATGCCATGTTGGGTTGGAGGTTAAACTACATGACTCTAAGCTATGTGCTTGCTTGAAATATTGATTTTAAAATGAAAAATTCACCAGGTGATGACCAGCCAGGAACTGAGTCTGCAAGAGGAACATCCATTTTAACACCTGCCTTTGGCAGGTCTACACTAAGCCGGTGGTTCTCTCTTCTGGGTCCCTAGTGTTAACCTCACTGAATCTAAGGAGTTATTCACTGGTGCCGATTATTTGTTAGCACTTCCTAGATTCATTAGAAAGGGGTAGTGACCAGGTGTGGTGGCTCACACCTGTAATCCCAGCACTTTGGGAGGCCAAGGCAGGAGAATTGCTTGAGGCCAGGAGTTTGAGACCAGCCTGGGCAACATAGCAAGACCCTGTCTCTACAAAACAATAAAAAAAAATTAGCTGGGCATGGTGGCACATGCCTGTAGTCCCAGATACTCTGGAGGCTGAGGTGGGAGGATCACTTGAGCCCAGGAGGTTGAGGCTGCAGTGAACTAGGATCACCCCACTGTACTCCAGCCTGTGTCTAAAAAAGCAAAAGAAAAACAAAAACAAAGGGCTAGTTTATTCCTCACTGACTAATACCGATGGTTTTCCCCCCATTTCGTAAAAGCTTGAAGAACAGCCACCTATCTGCCCTTGCTGAATACAGTTCCAGCCACCAGAAAGCAGCAGAGAGAGTCACAGATGAAATTACAGCTGAGGAAAAAGAACACCCTCAGTGTGGCTATTTGCAGATTGTAAATATGTGTTTCCTGAAAAGAATGTCTAGAGCTCCTTGACAGAATTTTCATGAGAATTGTTTGTGAACTATCAAATGCCATACAAATATTGTCACTGGTATGCTCTTCCTGGCTCATAGGCACACACAAATTGGGCCGACCTTGTGAGGAGAGTCTCGGGAGGGACAGCAGGATCTCTGGTAGACGACACTGACCAGTTCACGATGGGTCCACCATTGTTCCATCTTCGTTCAGTGGATTGGGGACTGGAAACAGTGCATCTCCCTGGGCAGCAGGCACTTCAGGGGCACCAAGTAACTGTAAAGCAATCGTGGGTCTGCATGGGTCTGCCTTCTTCAGCATCCCTCCAGGTGCTGGCTGACCTCACTCCTTAATACGTACAGTTATTGAGTTTTTGCCGCGCTCATAATATCCCTGTACCAGAGGACAGCAGCCCTGGACAGAACTCACTGACCTTCCCTTCTCCCAGGCGGGACGTGGTCCCACTTCCCCACAGAGAACTTGAACTCAGCTCCTTTCTCTACTCTCCCCGACCCCCAAAACTGCTGCACTGAAAACCCCTCACACCTCAGCGTCTGCCAGCCACTCTAACTCTTCTCTTCTGGTTCCCCAGTTCTCTTTTTACTAATTCCAACTTGGGCAGGTCAGTGGTAGCCCCCAAAAGGTCTTATTCTTCCTTTGGAATGAGGACTTACAGTCAGCATATGGGTAGAAAAAAATTTAAAATAACCTTTTTTTATTGAATACCAGTGGTATGTGTGTTCGTTATGGAAAAATTGGAATATGCAGAGAGGCATTAAAATCACCTAGACTCTCACCACTCCGAAATCTGTTTGTATGTAGTTATATGTTCATTAGTCTTTTAATTCACATGTATTTTTTTACAAAAATCATGACGATACCATATATATTGTTTTTATATGGTTTTACAAAGTCTATTGTGTTTCCTAGGTCTTTAACTGTAGAGCATTTTATTCCATCAGATGAATTTACCGTAATGTATTTAAGCACCCTCCAATTATTCAGTAAATGGGGTTTTTTCTCTTTTCTTTTTCTTTTTTCTTTTTGCAATTACAAGCAACACTAAAATGAAGATATCGTGGGATATAAATTTATTTATTTTCTTAAGGTAAATTCTTAGAACTAACACTATCAGGTCAAAGGATATAAACATTTTAACGATTGTTATTAGCTATTACCAAATTGTTCCCCCAAAAGTTTATATCTGTATCTGTTTACACTCAGAATCATTTTAAGTTTGCCTTAATCCCTAATGCCACTGAATATAAACCCACCAAAGCTTGCCGATGGTCTTCAAGATGGGCAGCAGACATTTACATTTATGCAAGCCAGCTTGTAGAGGTCCACCCTGATCCAGGCTGATCTGAGCCAAAATCCCATCACCTGGAACGGGTGGTCAGCTGGTGGGTGTTTAGCTCTGAGGGGCGATCCTGCAAAACATCTTAGGAGAGGGGGCAGCCTGATGCTGAGCCCTGCAGAACTGGAGCTGGGCCACAGACGCAGCCAGGTTTTCAGAATGCGTCACACTCGAGAACACCAAACCGGTGCCAAGCCTGGGCTGTGCTCCCAGAAAGGGTTGGAATAATGTGCTGAACTCTCTTCGCAGCACTGGGCCTCAGTGATCGGTCCAGCCAGCCGGCTTCACCCTCCTCCACCTTGGAAGTTTGCTTTCATTGTAAGTGAAACTTTCATAAGGATTCTCTCAGGCAGGATTACCAGGATTTCACTTGGGAAAAACTCGAGACCCCATCCCTCCCACCACCCTGCCCAACAGAGAAATCCGAAGCAGAAACTTCTTGTTGTATATAACTACATACAAACTTTTTTTTTTTAAACGTGGATGATATAATAGCAGTGGTAGAAAGGGATGGATTTCTTGTTTTCAGTTTCTTCTTTTGCCAAACAATATAGCTTAATTCTTCAGCATAGAAATTCCAGCACAATGTTTGTGTAGCTGGGAATAGAAAGCAGAGATGAAATCAGGGATATCCTTGTTAATCATCCTCAGGGCAAGGAACGTAATTCTCCCAAAGTAGAGGGACAGGGGCCTGAGATGGTGAATGCTATTGACTGGAAATGTCTTTTCTGCCTCGCTCATAAAGACTTGTATGACCCCAGTATATAAAGTGTAGCTTTCCATTTCCAGAAGATTTCTTTCTCCATACATTTTGAATGTGTGGTTTATTTTACTCTACATTGAGCCCTTGATAAAATGAGAATTGGGAGTTTCAGAGGGCAGAGGGCTGGAACTTTCTGCAGCACTTGAGTCTTGCGAACGCACACAGGTCACACAGCAGCACACACTTACTGATTAAATCATCACTTGCTCAAAAGGCTTTTGCATATTAACCACTAACTTTAATCGTTTCACACTCAGGGAGCATGCATTTCTAAACAGCATGGAGCTGTGTAGCGGAGCTGCAGCTTGGCATGGTGTCCATTTGAAAGGCAAATCTCGGAAGGTATTTACTATTCCTGCAGGAAATATGCTTCCTTAGACATAAAGGTTATATTCTGGAAAACAGGTGATTGAGCATAGCTAGTATTCAACGGCAGTGCTGTCAAGGGAGAAAAAATCCCAAACATCCATGTTTTCCCCAGAAGTGCAGTGTCCTTAGTGGGGGAGGAGGGGTTCTGCCAGAGGATGAAATGCATCCTAGGACATCAGGGGCACTTCCTGGGCCAAAGACCAGCTGCTACTGGGACAGCTTCTGCCTAGCCCAGCTCCCAGGGGGGCTTTTCTCCTATTCCTTAGTTTCCTATAAACTATCTCTTCCCACTTTCCCACAATGAGAGGAAAGCCCCCCCCACCCCCCCGCCCCCCCGCCCCACTTTGGAGAAGAGCTATTGCTCTTGGAAGTCTCTTGAATCTGAGCCACCCCTTATTCCCTTGGGCCTGTAATTTCAGCAGCGGTTTAAGCATGTAAGCTTTCTGTCAGGGCGTTTAAAATTTCCTAGAAGTTTGAGGAACAGAAATTACCTCCCTTGCTTCATAAGGCTTCTTTGAGAGTTAAATGAAATGGCAGATGTGAAAATGTTATGAGAATATCATTGTTAATATTATTACTATTGGCTGGGCATGCTAGCTCACACCTGTAATCCCAGTACTCTAGAAGGCTGAGGTGAGAGGATTCCTTGAGGCCAGGAGTTCAAGAGCAGCCTGGGCCACACAGCAAGACTCCATCTCTACCAAAATAAAATAATTAGCTGGAAATGATGGCACCCACCTGTAGTCCCAGCTGCTCGGGAAGCTGAGGTGGAAGGATCTCTTGAGTCCATGAGTTCAAGACTGCAGTGAGCTATGATCACACCACTGCACTCCAGCCTGGGCAACAGTGCAAGAACCTCTATCAAATATATATATGATATATTACTATAAATGTGAACATATATCTTAATATATATTACTATAAACTATATTCAACTTTTGATATTTTCACTCTTTTTACAGTGTTTATAGTAGTAATATTGCTACTGTAAGTACTACTATATATATTTGATATAAAATATATATGTATATAACTACTATAAACAACACTGTAAAAACATGGAGTGGAAGTATCAAAAGTTGAATATTTCCTTGTGGCTTTAGTTATTCCTAGGCATGTTTGGAGATTTAAATATTTGGATATTCAAATATCAAAAAGCCAAAGACCTAATAAAGAAGTTTCCTATTCTACATGTGACATATGTTTATCACTTTTCCTGATTTGCCATTCTGAGGAAACAATGGAGAAAGTAAATGTTCGCCTGTTTTATAGCATTGCTGTGTACATAAGTAAGATGTATTTCAAATTAAGGAGAAACCTCTGGGACTGGGTGTGGTGGCTCATGCCTGTAATCCCCGCACTCTGGAAAGTCAAGATAGGAGGATCTCCTGAGGTTAGGAGTTTCAGACCAGCCTGGGCAACAGAGCAAGACCCTGTCTCTATAAGAGAAAACAAATTAGCCAGGTGTGGTGGTGCATGCCTGTAGTCCTAGCTACTCAGGAGGCTGAGGTGGGAGGATTGCTTGAACCCAGGAGTTTGAGGCTGCAGTGAGCTATGTTTGTACCACTGTACTCCAGCCTGGGTGACAGAGCAAGACCTTGGCTCTAAGAGGGGGGGATAAAAAAGGAGAAACCTCTGTAGAAGATGCTGCCAGCACCCACTTCACCCTGACCACTTGAGAGCCTGCCACCCTGCCTTCTAAGTGCCAGCCCCAGCATTTCTTTGGCTGCTGAAGCCAGCGTTGTTTACCTATGCAGCAGATCAGCTGTGCAGAGGATTAATGTCATAAGTGCAGTTCACCAGCAATGGCTCACAGGAGTCTGGGGCTAGCTCCCACACCCCCTGGAACCTGCATTTTCCCCCATATCCCGGAGTTTCTCCAGCAGGATTACACGCCAGTCACCCACAGCAGGATCTGGCTTGGGAACATTTCTTCCTCCACTGCCTTACCTTCCCTGTCTCCTTCCCTCATCCCCTCCTCCTATTATTGGTCTTTCCTTCCCTTCCAACATAAATTCCCTGCACTCAAATTCCTGCTCAGAGTCTGCTCCAAGGGAACCCAAGCTTAGACACCCTCCAAAGAGTGGAAGGAAATCTTGTCCTAGGTTTTGACAATATTATATTTGTAATATGACTAGTTCTTGCTTTTCACAAAAACAAGGAATATTGCCTACTCTGCCCATTGTGTCAACGAATATCAAGAAATCCTTTGCTCCATGAGGATGCATTTTGACTGATTATTTAATACTCATGTTGTGATGTGAATTTTGACTGGATTACCCGTGGAGAATATCTTCTGAATAAAAATATTCATTGGTACTAATGATATTTCATATTTGAATAGCACTTTACAGTTTGTAAATAAATTTAACATATATTTTCAATCAATGCATGAGAAGAAAAGGGAAGAGGAATTATCATCTAAATTCTAAGGTAGCATTATGCTACCTCTGTGTCAAAGTAAGTAAAGCAATCAAGTCTCCTAATGCCTGTATCTTCACTGCCTGGTAAAGCTTTGTGGCCAAGTGAAGGCTGCCATACCTCTTTCTAACCATGAAGGAGAAAGAGGACTGGGAGGCCTAATGTGCAGCCATTCACTTCTGGCAACTTCAGCTTCCATTTTTTGGATTAGTCTCCTCCTTTTCTTGATTTTCCAGCCCATACTCCTCTTTGGCTTTTTTTTAATCTTGGAGGAGGCAGACTAAAATTATCTCGTTTTACTTTTTTTGATCCAAGGTAATAATATGTCCCCTTGAAGTTGGGTAACTGGCTAACCATTTAAAACATTAAAGATGGCTCCTTATCCTGCATCTTCTACCCAAATTAATTCCAGATGAATTGAAGATTCAAGTGAAATAAACCATCAAGTGCTGCAAGAAAACATTAGGAAAATTATTTATATGCTTTAGGTTGAGGAGTGGTTTTCTAAACATGGCACCAAATAAGGAAATTATAAGGAAAAAATTAGTAAATATGATCACATAAGAATATTAAATTTCTAGATGGCAAGAAATGCAATGAAATTAAAATAGAGCACTGGAAAAATATTTCAACATATAACAGAGAAAGCGTAATCTTACAGATTAAGAGCTCTTGCAGATTAATTCTAAAAATATATAAACACCCCAATAATAAAATGGTAAAGGACAGGATAATTTAAAAAGAAGAAATACAAATTTCCCCTAAGCGTATGAGGCCTATCTTCAATCTAATTAGAAATCAAATAAATGTAAAATATGAAATATAATATTTTGTCTATAAAATTGACAAAGGTTGTTTAATCTATAAGTAAGCAATAGGATTGTATATTGGTATCGCTTTGGGGCAGGAAAGTGGCAATTTGGGAATAGATATTGAAATTTTAAAATGTGCATTCTATCCTGCACATGGGCCCTGGAATTTAAATTAAAAGTTGAAGGAAAAAGCCAAAGGAAAAAAATAAAATGTGCATTCTACTTCTAGGAATTTGTCCTAGTTAATTAAGAAAGATATGAGCCAGGCATGGTGGCTCACGCCTGTAATCCCAGCACTTTGGGAAGCTGAGGCAGGAGGATCACCTGAGGTCAGGAGTTCAAGACCAGCCTGGCCAAAATGGCTAAACCCCATCTCTACTAAAAATACAAAAATTAGCCGAGCGTGGTGGTGCACACCTGTAATCCCAGTTACTCTGGAGGCTGAAGTAGGGAGAATTGTTTGAACCCTGGAGGCGGAGGTTGCAGTGAGCCAACATCGTGCCAGTGCACTCCAGCCTGGGTGACCGAGTGAGACTCTGTCTTAAAAAAAAAAGATATGAGTAACAATGCAACCATAAGGGTGTTCATATAGCATTGTTTGCTTTATGTATTATATATTATTAATATGTGACATATACATACAATGTTGTTTTAAGTTGGAAATAAAATGTGCCCCAAGACCAGGTGCGGTGGCTCCCACCTGTAATCTCAGCTACTTGGGAGACTGAGGCAGGAGGATCGCTCGAGCCCAGGAGTTCGAGGCTGTAGTGAGCCACAGTTGTGCCACTTGTACTCTAGCCTAAGCAACAGGGCAAAACTCTCTCTCTTAAAAAAAAAGAGTTCCCTCAAGTCGGGTTAGGTGTAAGAAACAGGAAGCCTGGTGGCCTGTGTCCCTCTGAGAGAAGCACTGACCAGGATAAGTCTGGTGCTTTAATAGTAGTTCATTGTGTGCAGATGTCCCTAAAAACAGAGGCTACCATCTCCATTCTTTACCTCAGCTTCCATTTTTTGACCCCAACTTGGATAAGTGAATCCTGCTTTATCCTCCAATTCTATCCCTGGTGGCTGAGGGCCATATGGTTTCACATGGTAGGGACAAGAGAAAATGCATACTTAAAATCCTGCTTTTTCATCAAGATGTCACTAGGATCCCTGAGCAATAATGAAGCATGAGGGGGATATCCAAGTCCACATCATAAATTTTCAGTGACCTGGAGATGGAGCCCTAAGCTCAACCTCTCTATGAGGGCTAATGACCCCACTCAACCAGATGCCCTGAAACTTGAGCCACGGTGGGTGTTGGGATTCCATGGCAGCACTGTGAGATAGAAGAGTGCTACCAGGACCCACAAAACTCCACTCTCCCTTCCCCTGTGCACCTTGGGCAAAAAGCTAATATTTCATTTGAAGAAATCCCACCCTGGAAAAAGTAAGGAGTACCAGCCAAGAACTCATTCATGAGGGGAAGTTTACCAAGCATTTTGTTTTGCCTTGATCTCAGATGTTGCTCAACTGCCCCAGTTTCTCCAGTTCAGCAAGCACAGTGTTGCTCTTTCAAGAGGTAATTGGCAGGTAATTGGCTTTGCCAGCCATAACTCACAGACCTACCTCCCAGGAGATAATGAGATCTCAAAACATATGTGACGCATAAGGATGAGACCTTGCCCTGGTGATTCTGAGTCCCCAGGTATGGGTGGGGCCCAGAGATCTGCATTTTCTTTTCTTTTTTGTTTTTTATTTTCTCTGAGATGGAGTCGTGCTCTGTCTCTCAGGCTGGAGTGCAGTGGCGTGGAGATCTGCATTTTCAATAAAAACACCAGGTGATTTTCACAATCAGGCAAATGTGAGAAATATGGTAGTACAGGAACAAGGACTTGCATTAAATAGAATTTCACATTTCATGTAGGAGTCCCTAGAAAATGATCCTATTACTAGCATCCAGATCTAATAGAGAATCTGCACTTAAGTGAGGAGCCAACAAGGTAGACTTTCTAGTAGAATGCCAAGCAGCACGAACCTCCTGAGCTGCTACAGCCGGGGGACATATATTGGTGTTGTGCAGGAAGCGTCAGGGAGGCCATGGTGCTGCCCAGTGGTGGAAGCCATTTTTTTCCTCTCCCATCTCAGTTAGAAATAACTCTTTACCTCCAAAGAGAATAGGCAGGTACCTGAGCCAAGACGTGTGTAATTCAGGAATGAAGAATGTGGAAAGGAGCATTACAGGCAGAGGGAAGAGCACAAGCAGAGGCACAGAGAGGAAAGAGGGCGTGGCTTAGGGGAACTGGAGAGAACCTCTGGTAGTGTGAGTGGGAAAAGCAAGGGGGCAAGTGCTTGTAAGGAGATGATGCTGTGGGGCAGGGCTGTGCAGGAGCCAGGTCCTTGGGGGAACGTGCTGACCCCTGCTATCTACTGTGAAGCCCTGGACTTAGCAAGAAAGAGCCAGTTGGTATCTTTGATAAGGGCAATTTTAGTGGAGTGATGGTGAGAGAAGAGAGAGACCCTCTCATATTGTTTTATATTGTTTTATACTCATCACCTGTTTTAAGAAAACAACAAGGAAGTAAAACCAAAGACAGGCAGCCTGGCGCCAGGCCCAAAACCAGGCCTGGGCCTGCCTGGCCTAAACCCAGTAGTTAAAAATCAACTCATAACTTAGAAACCGATGTTATTCATGGATTCCAGACTATATAGAAGAACACTGTGAAACTCCCTGCCCTGTTCTGTTTCTCTCTGACCACTGGTGCATGCAGCCCTGTTACATACCCCTTGCTTGCTCAAATCAATCACGACCCTTTCATGTGAAATCCTTAGAGTTGTGAGCCCTTAAAAGGGACAGAAATTGTGCACTCGGAGAGCTTGGATTTTAAGGCAGTAGCTTGCCAATGCTCCCAGCTGAATAAAGCCCTTCCTTCTATAACTCGGTGTCTGAGAGGTTTTGTCTGCGGCTTGTCCTACAATGGGGCCAGAAGTCAGATTACAATAGACTGAAGACAGTGAATGGGAAGTAAGAAGGTGTTAGCAGATCATGTCGATTACTCCTCCAAGAAGCTTAGTTGTAACGAAAAGGAGAACTTGGAGGACCTGTGATTGTGATGGATTGCTCTGTTTTGTTTTGATTTAAGAAAGCAGAATAGAATGTTTTGTATGCTGGGAAAGACATAGTTTATAGGGAGAGGCTAAAAAGGAAGAGCAGAGGGAAAGCAGCCTAGTTACTGAAGAGGTGAGGGGGCAGGAAATGGACTTGGAGGACTCTTGGAGGGAGTGACCTTGAAGAAAGGTGAGAGAGCCCCTCTTCCCCTGAGCCTAGAGGAGAGGAGGTGACTGTAGGTGGAGAGAGATAGCATTGTGTACAGGTGGGAAATTTGGGGGCCTCTATTTTCCTAGTGAATTAGGAGATAAGATTGGGGGAGAAGGCTTGAGAAGAGTGGGCAAAATGTCAATGGGCAGTGCGAGGGCCAGTGGCCAGGTACACAGACAGTGGCTACTGAAGGAAACTGAGGACATATCATGGGTTATAGTTTTAGATAGGTTTTGAGTGGCACTGATTCACATAATTAACAGTTAGGTGGGCTGACGGATAGAAAATAAGGCTTATGGATTCTATTTCATTTTTTTCTTCTATTTCCATTTTCCAGGTGCCAAAAGCTGAGTTACCTACTGTCTTCATTTCACAGCTTGGTTGGCTCATCTCATCCAGGGGCTCTCACCTGCCCTTGCAGCAGAAGCATCTGAGAATCATTTAAAATACAGGTGTGTGTATCTCTGCCCCACAGAGTTGATCTCAGGTGGGACTGGTATTCATGATCTTTAAAGCAGCCCAGGTGATTCTAATGAAGAGCCAGGATTGGGAAGCCCTCATCTTAGCTGTGTCCAGGGGAGGGGAGAGTCCTTTCCAGTTCCCTGGTGAGAAACACCTGGAAGTGTATAAGAGATGACCAGGCCAGGCACGGTGGCTCACTCCTGTAATCCCAGCACTTTGGGAGGCCGAGGCTGGGAGATCGCTTGAGGTCTTTGAAACTCTGTCTCAAAAAAGGCCGGACTTGGTGGCTCATGCCTGTAATCCTAGCACTTTGGGTGGCCGAGGTGGGTGGATCACCTGAGGTCAGGAGTTTGAGACCAGCCTGGCCAACATGGTAAAACCCCATCTCTACTAAAAATACAAAAATTAGCAGGGCATGGTGGTACAAGACTGTAATCCCAGCTACTCAGGAGGCTGAGGAAGGAGAATTGCTTGAACCCAGGAGGTGGAGGCTGCAGTGAGCCGAAATTGCGCCACTGCACTCCAGCCTGCACGACAGGAGTGAGACTCCATCTCAAAAAAAAAAAAAAAGACCACTGAAACTTCTGGATTTTGTTTTATACACATATCTTTATGGTGAATGTATATAGCTTTCATTTTTAAGTGTCCTTTTCAACAAAATCTTTTGAATTTCTACAAAGTTCTGAGTTAAAGGACTGTTTATCATTTTAGGTAGATGGGAGGGCTGTCTGGACACACAGATCCCCTGGACTCAGAGGACCACACCGAGCATCACAGTGAGGAGCCTTGCTAAGCTAAGCAGCATGCATGCCCCTGTGGGGTGGTAGGTGCTTCAGCCTGACTGCCGTGTGTGCCGCTCATTACACTAGCAGAGCCCCTCCAGGAAGGAGGGAAGGAAACAGTATCAGAATTAAGCAGATTGTATACACACACACACACACACACACACACACACACACACACACACACACACACACACACACACGGCATTCCCAACTGGCAACAAAGAGCAGGTGTTCCAGATAAGAGTAGTGGGAGAATGGAAGGAGTTGCCGGGTAGAATAGCAAATGAGACATGTGACCAGGGAGAAAGAGTATTCTCAAATACTCTTGTGTCCCAAATGTGTCCTTCGCAGTTACATTTAAACCATGGAAGGCAGAGAAGCACTAAATTGTCTCCTTGCCTCAGAGGAGGGATGCCATCCAGGGCCTCCGAATTAATCAGCTGCTTTTGACCTTGCCAGTCATCTTCACAGCTGGTTGCCTAGTACAGGATGTGGTCGAAGCCACTGGGATAATAACATCTCCCAGGGCCTGTCTAATGCATGGCCATTTACACCACCCTGTTGTGGCTCCTCTCGCCTTTGACCCTCACCAAGGCTAACACTTACCATGGTTCAGGGAAGGGGAAGCTGGCCCCGAGCCCTCCTCTGATCCTACCATGACTTGCTGCCTGCTGCAGGCGTTATTCACAAGTACTTGACCAGTTGCTAGAAACTGTCACACATTAAAAGCTTCTGCTTTCACTTACCAGGCAGGGAAAGCCTGTGACCACAGAGCTTGTGGGTGCTGCCACCAGAGCATTCTCCTGAGAGCTGGTGCTGTCAATGTTGGGTGTTGGCGGAGACTGTTGGGAAGGAGGCTGGGCTAGCCAACTTGCCGAATTTCTCGTCGCTGACCCTGCCACTCCACGTGCATAATCATGGGGCTCCTGCTAGTGTCATTAAGCCACACCCTACTGGTGCAGCACCACTAAGGCACGCCTACTGGGTCAGCACCATTAAGCCACACCCCACGGGTCCAGCACCACTAAGCCACACCCCACTGGCTCTCTCCTTATTTCACCAGGGAGTCCTGCAGCAAGGAATGGTGCACGCTGGACCCCACCCTGTCTCATCCCACTGTGGCTGGTTTCTGCCACAGGAGGTGAGTCTTTGGTGAGGGACTGAGGAGCAGAGTTGTGTGGGTGCTGCAATAACTGAGGATCAAACCAAGTCAGGGTGGCCCATCTGCCATGATCTACCCCAAAGGGCGGGAAAGCCAGGAAGCCCCCAGGGCATCTTCTCCAGGGTCAGCTGCAGCTGTTCTGTTTTGCTGTTGTTTTGGGTTTCCTTGTTGCCATTTGTCTTTGTTTTGTTTTGTTTTGTTTTGTTTTGTTTTTGAGTTCTCACTAATCTGACAGGCACCAAAGTGGTCCCTTTGGATTCCATGCCCATCAGTATAAAATGGAGAGGGAGAGGAAGGAGCTAGGCTTTGGGATCAGCAGATGTGGGCTTAGGGCCTGGGCTCTGTTACACATGGATGCTATCATCTTGGGCAGGTTTTCTAACCTGACGAAAAACCAAATTGCTGGCCCAACTCTAGCCCTAAGATAAAAAAAGCAAAAGACTCCTTGACCCTCACACAGGGCCCAGCTCCCATTTCCATGGTAGAAGTCTTCTAGGGATTTGAGTCAAAGCTCTGCCTGGTACAGAAGAGGGTGCATTTGCCTGCAACATCTTTTGTGCTCACCGAGGGAAGCCTCCACAGGCCAGTAGGAGGCTTGGCCAGAGACAGGGATAGGCATGCTGATGTCATATCTTCCAGAAACACATCTGACTGTGGGTACCATTCACCCGTCTCATAGCCCAAGCAGCTCAGGCTCCAAAAGCTTAAGCAATTTGCCACATTTGCAATGCAGGTCCTCTGACTTCGTAGCACATGTTACCCACATGTGCTGGAATTGCATGGTGGAGGTGGGAGAAAGCTGAAAAAACCAAGTGTTTCAGATGGCTGGAGGGTACATGCAAGGGAAGTACTGGGGACCAGGTTGGGAAAGATCATGGCCTCTTTTACAGAGCATCTCTCTGCATCTGAACCTGACCTGTTTGGGACCTCGGACCAAGAGGAGCGGGGTTAGCAAATGGGTGGATATTTCAAGTCCAAATGATACTGTTGTGCTGTCAATTATTACACAAATCCAAGAGCTAACACCTCTTGGTCGGAAGACACTGCAGAATAATTGCAGAATAATTAAAAGCTGGATAAAGCCCTCAGGTCAGAGGAAGGGAAATTTAAAATGGAGGAAACTAATTACTTCTCAGGGCAGTGATTCTCTGGCCTCAGACTTCAGCTAGATGCCCTCTGTACATTTCTCTTGGTATTTTTACTTACTCATAAAAGTGGACAGAAACCCAAAATAAAAGCAAATACTGGTGATGTGGCAAGACAATGTGAAGCATCCTGAGCTTTGTCCTCTTTCCTTCCATTAATTTCTTTTATGCAAATTGCTTCCTCCCTGTGCCTTGGGCATAATAAATATTCATGGAAGGAAGGAAAGAAAGGAATTGCACAAGTGGGAGATGAACTAAAATGTAAAGATTTCCGAGCCTTGCCCTCATTAGCATCATGTATTTTACTACTAAAGCTTAATAAGAAATGGATCCACTAATTAATCCATGAAAGATTTTCAGAAAAAGTGCAACTCCTCATTTATTTGGTGAAAACTACAAAAACCATTTATTCTCCTGGGTCCAGAGTTTTCCCATGGTAAAATTGAGTCAGTTCAACCAATGGATCCCTGAGAATGACATGGTCACCTATGTGCAAAGTGCCCCTGAGGGTGTTTAATTAAAAAGAAAAAAGAAATCTCTGGCTACAGATGAGAACTGCTTTCCACCTAGGAGAGTCAGGTATTGAAGGAGCACGCCTACCCTTCTCCACGCTGTGCCATGAAACAACTCTCGGAATTTCCATGAGCGGCACTCATGCTCCAGCCACTCACAAATAGACCTTTGTGTCATTTATTCAGCACTTGGTAGGTCCCAGGCACTGTGCCAACCCCTTACCTACGCATCTCATTCAATCCCAACAATTACTTTGAGAATCGGGTATGATTATTGCATTTAGGAGGGGAGAAAAGAGAGAGGAAGCCCCATGTTACCAGGCCAGTCCTTGTGGAACTATTACCCTATATTAATAATGCGTTCCTGATGCCTAGATGTCTGGGGCTTTGCTGACCCTGGAGGAACTGCCTTTCTCAGGGTCAGCTAATTTCTAGAGAGAGTAAATGACTTGCTTGGGAGCACATTTCAAATGCAAGCCACCCAACCCAGAGCCCATACCCCGGGTGCCACCTCTTCTATTAGCTCTCACACTCAGGACCATGTGCTCCCACTCTAATCACCCTAGGGACAGATGGCAGACAGCAAGAGGCAGCCCCTATGTCCCAGACTCCTGTGAAATTATTCAAACTAGCAAATCGTAAACCTGCTTACCCTGCCTCATGCCATTCCTTCCTGCAGAGACCATGATAAAGACTCTTGCCCACGTTTCCCCCTCACTCTCTCTGCTGCCTGACTGGCCCTGGTACTTCCCCACTTGGCACCTGTGGCATGGTGTGGGCCCCTTTCTTGGAATATGTGAGTATCACAGAGTATCTTTTCAACGGCAATTGTCTTCTGATCTGTTGGCCTCGCCATACCAGAAAAAACAGACCCACATTCTAATACACATGCCCAGTGTCGTCCCTGTGCTAATCTGAGCCAAAAAAGCAGAACCACAAATGGAAACATCACATCCTGTTTATCACTAGTATTGGTGTTCTCAAAGACAAATTAAGGCCTTTAGGGGTATATTCCAAGAGCATGAGAAAGAAGAGGGACTGCTAGTCTTACCCACTAATTCTATCCAAGATGCAGATAGCAGCCATTCATTTCCTGCTTGGTTTTTTATTTGTTTTTGAGACAGGGTCTGGCTGTCACCCAAGCTGGAGTGCAGTGGCACCATCATGGCTCATGTCAGACTTGACTTCCCAGGCTCACACGATCCTCCCACCTCAGCCTCCTGAGTAGCTGGAGCTACTGGTGTATGTCACCATCTCCAGCTAATTTTTTTTTTTCATTGTAGAGATAGGGTCTTGCCATGTTGCCCAGGCTGGTCTCAAATTTATGGACTCAAGCCATCCTCCCACCTTGGCCTCCCAAAGTGCTCAGATTGCAGGCATGAGCCACCACTCTTGGCCTCCTGCTTAGTTTTGATAACATGATGATGATGAAGAAGGAGAAATCAGTCTCTCTGGAGGATGATGATTTTTGCACATTCATCAAAAGGGGTTTAGAAACAGTTGGGAACACCAGACGAAAATGGTCATCCTTACCCTCTGGTAGGCTGGCATTGTTACTTCCTCCAGAAAGCATTCGTCCACCATAGATGAAAGTTTTTTTTTTTTTTTTTTTTAGACAGAGCCTCACTCTGTTTTCCCAGGCTGGAGTGCAGTGGCATGATCTCGGCTCACTGCAACCTTCGCCTCCCAGGTTCAAGTGATTCTCTGGCCTCAGCCTCCCAAGTAGCTGAGATTACAGGCACATACCACCATGCCTGGCTAATTTTTGTATTTTTAGTGGAGACAGGGTTTTACCATGTTGGCCAGGCTGGTCATGAACTCCTGGCCTCAAGTGATCTGCCTGCCTTGGCCTCCTAAAGTGCTGGGATTACAGGCGTGAGCCACTGCGCCTGGCCGAAAGCTTTTAAATTAGGGGTAAAGTTAGCTACCTAGAGACAGCTGGCCAAATTAGCATACTTATGGCAGATAATTAAGCCAAAGACTTTGGTTGAAAATAGTAATTAATCACCAAAATAACTTTATTCGGCCTGTTTCCCCCACACTGTTCTATCCTAACACACACAAGATTGTACATTTCCTGGAGCCATTCTTCCTACAACACCACATTTATGAAAAGCAGCTAACACATGAGTGAGCTTAAGGGCTTCAGCTGTGATCCTACTAATCCTGTCTTGCTTTTCAAGACTTCTGTACTCAGACACAAAAACACAACGTAACTCTTTAAAATCCAAGTACTAAAATAGCACCCAGAGCCTACATCTTCTTTCAAAGGCATGTTTTCAAAGGAGTTTTAGTCACCCAAGATATAGCTAGCTTCCAATGATCTGAATCACACAGTTAATAGGACTTATCTGTCCATGTTGATCCCAGGTAGCCACTGTCAGCACTAGCTTCCATTGTTTGTACCTAAGTAATTGATGGAGGATCGCTTAGGGACTACAGAATGGCAGGTTCTACAATAGGAACACCTAACCCAAATTTTGCAAATGTGGGGCTTCCAAAAAAGGATAGAGTATAGCAGATCCAAAAAATAGATTAGCATTATTCTTTTTAATATCAAACTACTCCTTACCTGTAAATGAGGGTGGTGTTAATTCTGTAAATATTGGAGTGGCTTGGGGACCACCTGAGCTCCCTTCTGTAGACACAGGCTTTGTTCTGTGTGAACCCCAGACTCATGCACATCCAAATGCCTACTTTGTATCTCCAGTTGGATACCAACCAGGTACCTGGAGCAGAGTATGCCCAAATCGAAACTGTTAATTCATCTAAAATTGTTCATCTCCAGAATGCCCCAATTTCACTAAAGAGTCTCACTGTCTACCTTGTTGCTCAAGACAAAACCCTCTGAGTCATCTTTGATTCCTCCAGGCAGTCCTTTCGGCTCTGCCTCCTACGTACATCTCAAATCAGTACTCGTGTTTGTGTCTTCACTGTCACTCCCCAAATCAGGTCATCAATTTTTCTCCTGGGCCACTGTGATAGCTGCCTCACTGGGCTCCCTACATCAACTCTAGCCTCTCCTATAAATCATTCTTCCCATTGCAGCCAAAGGGATTTTTTTTTAACACATCAGATCATGTCTCTCAGGAAAATTCTTTATTGAGAAATAAATGTTTGAGACTCTTATTACAATGAATGTGTTAGTCATCTATTTCGATCAGGCCTGAAGGGAAAAAAACCAAGGACTTGATACTTTCTTGGGAAAAAAAGAAAAAGAAGAATTCAAATCCCGTAGAAGGTACAGAGAGTGGGCTGAGTACGATTTTTTCTATGCCAATCAATTAGTATGTTGCTTTTGGATTGATGGTTTTTATTCTACAGGAGATAATATGACACTTTTAAAGTCTGGGTGTTTTTTTTTTTAAGTTCTTATAAATCAGCCAAGACATTTTTATAATTCAAAAGTACAGAAGAAGTCTCAATCTGACACAACAGGCCTTCACCCCAACAAGATTAGGATTTATATTCTAAGGGTCTCCAAGTCAAATGTCCTGTAAATATTCCCAGCCTTTCTCCTTAACAATTAGCTGTAAAAGGCTGTATAGCTCAGAGCCTGTCTCCCCATGACAGTGAAGTCAACAGTCTGTCATATGCCCAAGGTTCTTTGCTAACAAGTGCTTATTAGAGGTCTGTAGTCTCTGACTTCAGCATCATTTATTTTATTTTATTTTATTTTATTTTATTTTATTTTATTAAGTTCCAGGATACATGTGCAAGATGTGCAGGTTTGTTACATAGGTAAACGTGTGCCATGGTGGTTTGCTGAAGCTATCAACCCATCACCTAGTTATTAAGCCCAGCATGCATTAGCTATTTATCCTGATACTCTCCCTTTCCTTGATCCCTACCTGCAACAGGCCCCCGTGTTTGTTGTTCCCCTCCCTGTGTCCACGTGTTCTCATTATTCAGCTCCCACTTATAAGTTAGAACATTTGGTATTTGGTTTTTTTGTTCCTGCATTAGTTTGCTGAGAATAATGGCTTCCAACTCCATCCACGTCCTTGTAAAGGACATTATCGCATTCCTTTTTATGGCTGCATAGTAGTCCTTGGTGTACATGTACCACATTTGCTTTATCCAATCTATCATTGATGTGCATTTGGGTTGATTTCAGGTCTTTGCTATTGTGAATAGTGCTGCAATGAACATATGAATGCATGTATCCTTATAACAGAATGATTTATATTCCTTTGGGTATATACCCACTAATGGGATTGCTGGGTCAAATGGTATTTCTGGTTCTAGGTTTTTGAGGAATCGCCACACTGTTTTCCACAATGGTTGAACTAATTTACATTCCCTCAAACAGTGTAAAAGTGTTCCTATTTCTCGGGCAGTCTTGCCAGCATCTGTGGTTTCTTGACTTTTTAATAATCACCATTCAGACTGGTGTGAGATGGTATCTTATTGTGGTTTTGATTTGCACTTCTGTAATGATCAGCGATGATGAGCTTTTTTTCAAGTGTTCGTTGGCTGCATAAATGTCTTCTTTTGAGAAGAGTCTGTTCATATTTTTTGCCCACTTTTTAATGGGGTTGTTTGTTTTTTTCTTGCATATTTGTTTAAGTTCCTTATAGATTCTGGATATTAGAACTTTGTCAGATGGATAGATTACAAAATTTTTCCCCCATTCTGTAGGTTGTCTGTTCACTCTGATGATAGTTTCTTTTGCTGTGCTGAAGCTCTTTAGTTTAAATAGCTCCCATTTGTCAATTTTTTGTTTTTCTTGCAGTTATTTTTGACATCTTCATTATGAAATATTTGCCTGTGCCTATGTCCTGAATGGTATTGCCTAGATTTTCTTCTAGGATTTTTATAGTTTTGGGTTTTGCATTTAAGTCTTTAATCCATCTTGAGTTAATTTTTGTAGAAAGTGTAAGGAAGGGGTCCAGTTTCAATTTTCTGCATATGGCTAGCCAGTTCTCCCAGCATTATTTATTAAATAGGAGATCCTTTCCCCATTGCTTGTTTTTGTCAGATTTGTCAAAGATCAGATGGTTGTAGACATGCAGTCTTATTTCTGGGTTCTCTATTCTGTTCCATTGGTCTATGTGTCTGTTTTTGTACTGGTACCATGCTGTTTTGGTTACTGGAGCCTTGTAGTATAGTTTAGAGTCAGGCAGTGTCATGCCTCCAGCTTTGTTCTTTTTGCTGAGGATTGCCTTGGCTATATGGGCTCTTTTTTGGTTCCATGTGAATTTTAAAGTAGTTTTTTCTAATTCTGTGAAGAATGTCAATGGTAGTTTAATGGGGATAGCATTGAATCTATAAGTTACTTTGGGCAGTATGGCCATTTTCATGATATTGGTTCTTCCTATCCACGAGCACGGAATGTTTTTCATTTGTTTGTGTCCTCTCTGATTTCCTTAAGCAGTGGTTTGTAGTTCTTCTTGAAGAGGTCCTTCAGTTCCCTTGTTAGCTGTATTCCTAAGTATTTTATTCTCTTTGTAGCAATTGTGAATAAGAGTTCATTGATGATTTGGCTCTCTGCTTGTCTGTTGTTGGTGTATAGGAATGCTTGTGATTTTTGCACATTGATTTTGCATCCTGAGACTTTGCTGAAGTTGTTTATCAGTTTAAGAAACTTTTGGGCTGAGACAATGGGGTTTTTGAGATATAGGATCTTGTTATCTGCAGAGACAGTTTTAACTTTCTTTCTTCCTATTTGAATACCCTTTATTTCTTTATCTTGCCTGACTGCCCTGGCCAGAACTTCAAATACTATGTTGAATAGGAGTCATGAGAGAGGACATCCTTGTCTTGTGGCAGTTTTCAAGGGGAATGTCTCCAGCTTTTGCCTATTCAGTATGATATTGACTGTGGGCTTGTCATTAATGGCTTATTATTTTGAGATATGTTCCATCAATATGTAGTTTATTGAGAGTTTTTAACATGAAGGGATGTTGAATTTTATTCAAGGCCTTTTCTGCATCTATTGAGATAATCATATGGTTTTTGTCTTTAGTTCTGTTCATGTGATGAATTACACTTATTGATTTGCATATGTTGAACCAGCCTTGCATCCCGGGGTTGAAGCCGACTTGCTCATGGTGGATAAGCTTTTTGATGTGCTGCTGAATTCAGTTTGGCAGTATTTTATTGAGGATTTTTGCTTCGATGTTCATCAGGGATATTGACCTGAAGTTTTCTTTTTTTGTTGTACCTCTGCCAGGTTTTGGTATCAGGATGATGCTGGCCTCATAAAATGAGTCAGGGAGGAATCCCTCCTTTTCAATTGTTTGGGATAGTTTCAGAAGAAATGCTACCAGCTCCTCTTTGTAACTCTTGTAGAATTCAGCTGTAAATCCATCTGGTCCTGAGTTTTTTTTGGTTGGTAGGCTATTTATCACTGCCTCAATTTCAAAAATTGTTATTGTTCTATTCAAGGATTCAACTTCTTCCTGGTTCAGTCTTGGGATGGTGTATGTGTACAGGAATTTATCCATTTCTTCTAGATTTTCTAGTTTATTTGCATAGAGGGTTTATAGTGTTTTCTGATGGTTTATATTTCTGTGGGGTCAGTGGTGATATCCCCTTTATCATTTTTTATTGTGTCTATTTGATTCTTCTCTCTTTTCTTCTTCATTAGTCTACCTAGTGGTCTATTTTATTATTTTTTTCAAAAAACTAGCTTCTTGATTTGTTAATTTTTTAAGGGTTTTTTCATGCTTCTGTCTCCTTCAATTCCACTCTGATGGTGGTTACTTCTTGTCTTCTTCTAGCTTTGGGGTTTGTTTGCTCTTGGCACTCTAGTTCTTTTAGTTGTGATGTTAGGATGTTGATTTGAGATCTTTCTAGCTTTTTGATGTGGACATTTAATTTCTCTCTTAACACTGCTTTAGCTGCATCCCAGAGATTCTGGTAATTGTCTCTTTGTTCTCATTGGTTTCAAAGAACTTCTTGATTCCTGCCTTAATTTCATTATTTACCCACGAGGCATTCAGGACCAGCTTGTTCAATTTCTTTGTAGTTGTCTGGTTTTGAGTGAGTTTCTTAATCTTGAGTTCTAATTTGATTGTGCTGTGGCCCGAGAGAGTGTTTGTTATGATTTCAGTTCTTTTGCATTTGCTGAGGAATGTTTTATTCCAAATTATTTATTGATTTTAAAGTAAGTGCCATGTGGCACCAAGAAGAATATATATTCTGTTGTTTTGAGGTGGAGAGTTCTGTATACATGTATCAGGTCCACTTGATCCAGAGCTGAGTTCAAATCCTGAATATCTTTGTTAATTTTCTGTCTCAATGATCTGCATAATATTGACAGTGGGGAGTTAAAGTCTCCCACTATTATTGTGTAGGAGTCGAAGTCTCTTTGTAGGTCTCTAAGAACTTGTTTTATGAATCTGAGTGCTCCTGTATTGGGTACATGCACATTTAGGATAGTTAGCTCTCCTTGTTGAATTGAACCCTTTACCATTACGTAATGCCCTTCTTTGTCTTTTTTAATCTTTGTTGGTTTAAAGTTTGTTTTTTTTGGAAACTAGTATTGCAACCCCTGCTTTTTTCTGCTTTCCATTTGCTTGGTAAATTTTCCTCCATCCTTTTATTTTGAGCCTACATGTCTTTGCATGTGAACACAGGTCTCTTGAATACAGCACAACAGTGGGTCTTGACTCTTTATCTAGCTTGCCATTCTGTCTTTTAGTTGAGGCATTTAGCCTGCTTACATTTAAGGCTAATATTGTTATGTGTGAGTTTGATTCTGTCATCATGATGATAGCTGGTTATTTTGCAGACTTGTTGATGTAGTTGCTTCATAGTGTCATTGGTCTTCATACTTCTGTGTGTTTTCGTAGTGGCTGGTAACAGAGTTTCCTTTCCATATTTAGTGCTTCCTTCAAGAGCTCTTGCAAGGCAGGCCTGGTGGTGATGAATTCCCTCAGCATTTTCAGCATAATTTTTAACAACTCAATTTTATTAGCCTCTCAAAACTACAGGCTTTGTAGGTTTCCAATTCTACATTAAAGAACGTGGGCATTACAATTTCCTATTTCAATATGTTTCTCTCCTACTTAAAAACTACTGTGTATAGCCAGGTGTCATGGCATGCATCTGTGGTCCCAGCTACTCGGAAGGCTGAGGCAGGAGGATTGCTTGAGCCAGGGTGACCGAGGCTGCAGTGAGCCATGATCACATTACTGCACTCCATCCTGGGTGACAGGAAGTCAAGGTTTGAAGTCAAGGCCCTGCAGGGGGTGACCACCACCTTGACAGACTTCTCTCCCACACTCCACCCAGCCCCCAGCCTCCTGAGCTCCTTCCTCCTTCTCACCCACTCTAAATGCTTTTGTAAGATCATGTCACTTCTTCTTCCCTCTGCCTGAATACGCTGTCTTGGCTCTTTTCATGGCTGACCCTTCAGGTCTCAAATTAAATGTTGGCTTTGGACAATCCATATGAGCTAAGAATGTGTTCAGCTGCAAGTGACAGAAAACCAGTCTAGCCATAGCATTTAAAATATAGAGCTTTCTTTTTCTTACTGAGCCATTGTGAGAGATAGTTACTGGCTCTTGTTCAGCTGCTTAATGACATCATCAGGGACTCAGCCCTTCAGAGCTTTCCACTGTTCCACTTTTATCTTCATGCTTGCTCTTTCATGATCTCAAAAAGGCTGTTGCCAGGCCAGATGGCTCATTCATTTTGTTTAAGGCAGAGAGAATGGGGGAAAAGGTAAGAGGCTTTCTCCTCACCAGGCAGGAACAGAAGTCTCACTTACCCCCACCCAGAGGTAACCCCTTGAATCTCATTGGGTTTCCTGTCTCCTTTTAAGCCAGTCACTCACCAAAGGGAATAGGATTATCACACTGATTTAGACCAATTGTGATTTACCCCTAGAATTGGGGTAGGAGCCACCTTCTCATGATCCAGGAATCCCTGGATGCCACCTGAACACACTAGGTCCTCCTAGAATGGAAGGGGAGCTGGGTCCAGTGGCTCACGCCTGTAATCCCAGCACTTTGGGAGGCCAAGGCACATGAATCACTTGAGATAAGGAGTTCAAGAACAGCCTAGACAACATGGCAAAAGCATGTCTCTGCTAAAAATACAAAAAAAAAAAAAAAAAAAAAAAAAAGCTGGTTGTGGTGACATGAGTCTGTGGTCCCAGCTACTTGGAAGGCCAAGGTAGGAGGACTACTTGAGCCTGGGAGGCAGAGGTTGCAGTGAGCCGAAATCGCACCACTCCACTCCAGTCTGGGTGACAGAGCGAGACTGTATCAGACAAAAAAAAAAAAAAAAGGAAGGGGTCAGGAGTGGGGGGGACTGGACCACATATGCCATACCCCTGTCTCTTTACCTTCTATCATATCACCCTACTCTATTCATGTCGTATATTGCAGCAGCCATAATCTGTAAGGCCTTGTATATTTCTTTGTTTACTTGTCAATTGCTGATTTCCAGCACTGGAAAGGAAGCCCCTCAGTGAAGGCAGGGACCTTACTGGTCTTGTTCACAGATGTAGCCCCACTGCCTGGCAACCAATAAATGTTTCTTTGGATCTATAGATAAAAATTCCTACTGCTATTTTTTGACCACTCCTTATACATCTAGCTGCTTTGCATATGTTAGTGCATTTAATACTCCCAACTTTCCATGCAGTCCATATAAGTCTCCCCACCTAACAATGGGAAAAAGCAAGACTTCAGAAAGATCTAACACCTGTAAAGGCTTCCCAGTGAGTGGCAGGCCTTGGGTTTGAACTCCAGTATCCAAGCTCCATGCCTAAGTGATGCCATGTCAAAGATGTAGCAGGTACTTGTAGCCTGCCTATTTCACATCCTCTTGGCCCATCTCTGTTCTCAGCACAGCTGTAGGGAACAATTTCATGCCAGCTCTTCTTGCTTTGTGCTGACAGGGCCCAGGATGCTCTATGCCAAGTACAGCCTGGAGGTGCAGGCAAGTTATCTCCAGGAAGAACCTTCAACCAGCAGAGGATGGGAGCTGATAACGTCTCCGGCTTCTGTACTTCAGGTAGACAATTCTGGGATTCTGTATACTCCTGAGAGCCCCATTAGAAAAGAGCACTCCCCTGACTGCTGACTGCCCATTGCCTCCATTGCAGGCAGATTAAAGGCCCCCAAAGATGTCCACATCCTAACCCCAGAACCTGTGACTATGTTATCTTTTATGGTAAAGGGGGCTTTGCAGATATGATTATAGACCTTGAGTTAGGGAGAGGAGCCTGGATTATCCAGGTGGGCCCAATCTAATTACATAGGTTCTTCAAAGCGGATAATTTTTCCCAGCTGTGGTCAGAAAGAGTGTGATGACAGAAAACGGCTCAGAGAGATGTGATGCTGTTGGCTTTGAAGATGGAGAAATGGGCTGCAAGTTAAGGAACGCAGGTAACCTCTAGAAACTAGAAAAGAGAAAGGATTCTCTCCTAGAGACTCCAAGTGGAACACAGCCTTGCTGAGATGTTTAGCTCAGTGAGACCTACGTTGGACTTCTGACCTACAGAACTGTAAGCTACTAATTTTTTTGTCGTGGTAAGCCACTACATTTGTGGTCATTTGTTACAGCAGCAATTGATAACTAATACACCCCATATTAGTAAGTGCCTTAATTATATGCACTTATATTGGTTTTTCCTCCATCCCTGTCTCTCGCTACTTCCTAACTCCTTCTTCCCAGGATTATAATTACCTGTACCCAAGTCGTTCTCTCAGATGCTGTTTCATAGGGCACAAATGCTAAGATCATGGATATATTTTGTACCAACCTTAGTAGTTCTCATATGCCCCATCCCCATACCCAGTTTGCAGTAATTCTGGAATCAATTCAAGGAGCAGCTAAGATTCTTAGCTTCTAAACTAATTTACAAGTTGCAACAAACCTATGCCGTTCTCAAAGGAATAATTAACACGCTCTTGGCTTCTAATTTAAAAACTGTGTGATCATTTTAAATGACATATTTTATTGATTATTATTCCTAAATCTTGTCACCTTGATTTATGCTATTTGGAAGAAACTCAATGTCTTAAAGAGACATTATTAAAATGGAATGGAGCCCAACTATTTTAACTGAGCTAAGATCTTTTGAAAATGTACTAGTCTATACTGCCTGATGATGAAATTGATACTGCTAAGGAAATAATAGTGATTGTTATCATCAAGTGTTCAGCAAGCCAGGTGCAGGTGGCTCATGCCTGCAATCCCAACACTTTGGGAGGCTGAGGTGGGTGGATCACTTGAGGCCAGGAGTTCGAGACCAGCCTAGCCAACATGGTGAAACCCATCTCTACTAAAAATATGAAAATTAGCTGGGCATGGTGGCGGCACCTGTAATTCCAGCTATTCAGAAGGCTGAAGCAGGAGAATCGCTTGAACCCAGGAGGCGGAGGTTGCAGTGAGCCAAGATCGCGCTGCTGCACTCCAGCCTGGGCAACAGAGCAAGACTCCATCTAAAAAAACACTGTTCAGCACAGGAAGCTTTGAGGATTTCACAAAGTATATGTCTATGCAATATACAATTGTTCAATTGTTCCTCCTCTTCCTATTTTCAACTCTTCGAGAGTATGTTACTCTGTCCTTAAAGGTATCCTAACCCAGATTCAGGGAGCTGTGTAGTAATCCACAAGGCAGCATGAATTCTGAGAGACTGTGGCAGATATGGTGGTGGCGGACACCATGCAAGACTTTTGTACTACAGAACTGAGCTCCTACCTTTTTCACGCTTCTTTTCCAATAATTACTTGTAATCCTGCTAAAGTCTGAACAGGTGCAGGTCATGTTCTTTAAAAGGATTAATAATGAAAGGCTGTTTGAAGCCACAGGCGACAGGAAACCTAGTTCTGTCTAGAAATGCTCTTGTGTACATATGTCTGCTTAAGAGAGGGGTGGCTAGAAATAGCAGGCCAGGCAGTAACTCACTGGGCTCCGCTCTAATGCTCTGTGACAGGGGAAGTTTGCAAAGGATTTCCTGAGCAGGCAGCGGGCAGCTCTCTGCAGCACTCCCTCTGACAGCTGCTCAGCACTAGGGACAGAAGGTGCTGCAGGGAACCCTGACACTGCCAGGGCTGCACTCCCTGCAGCTCCCCTGTGCTTCCACTCAGGACTCGATGCAGCACATCTTTGGAAAGTTTGTTTCCTCTAAAAACAAAAGGTTGTTCAAAGGAGATTTAGTCCGCATCGCATTAGATGGCAAGTGAGTAAGCATATGAATATCGCCATCCCTGTACCTCCACAGTCACAGCAGGTTATGGGCTGCTGGCCCCCATGCCTCCCAGTGTCAGGGTGACAGCATTCGGGAATTGAAGGATTAAAGCCAGCCACCCATTCAAGAGAAGGAGAAAAGCAGGGAAACACTAAGCACTTAAAATGCTCTGCTCCAAGATGCTGCGCAGGACAGCCAGGAGAGAGGGCTGTGAACTGAGGGTTGGGGTTTATGTAATTATGTGTCTCTAAGGGAAGGACAGAAGAAGAGAAGAGAAGGAGGGAGGAGGAATGAAAGGAAGGAGGCAGAAGTAAATAGAGGGAGGGAAAAAGAAAGGGAGGAAGGTTTTGTTCCAGAATCTGGAATTGGTTCTGAACAAAATGTTGAAATGTGTGAAGTTAGAGTCTGAGGCCTCTCCATCTCTCTGTATTGTGTTAGGAAACCTTTCTCCCCCAGGGGCACAGATCCTCCCAGGGGCGATAACCATGGCAACCTCATTTGAGTGGGATGGGTCCCACTTCTCACCTTGCTCCTTGTCAGAGTCGGCCTGTCCAGCATGCCACTCTCTGTCCTGATGGCTGCCTGCTCACAGAGGGGCAGCGATGGACAAATGAAGACATCATGGCAACCGGCTAACATGTTCCATCTCTGAGAGAAAACAGCTTCTCTCTTCGGGCAAAGCTACAGAAAATGTGCCTTCCCGTAATAATGATTCCCCCTGGACTGCCCAGCCAAGGGCCTGCGTCAGCGCTGGCCAACGTCCGGCGTCTGTCTGGCTCTCCCCCTCCCCCTCCTCTCGGCGGTGACTCGCTCTCATTTCACACAGGCTCTGCTTAAAGGTCACCTCCTTAGAAACAGCCTCCTTGGCTACACCACCTAAAACCACACCCCATTCATCTGTATCCCTTTACCTTGCTTTCTTTCCCTTTCTTACACTGACACACTACCTAACTTTCTATCAAATCCTCCTGCGCTATAGAAGTCTGTTTGGATCTCCTCTAAGTATACAAAGAATGTAAACACCACATAACAACCCACATACTCTCTTTGTGCAAGGGAGCAAACGCCTTTTCCATCCTCTCTTGGAAGAAGGATCACACACAGATTATGCAGTCAGGGTGATTCTCCATGGTGGTGTCCTTCTCTTCATAAAGTAGAAATCCTCCTGGCAGCCTAAATCCCCAACCCACGGACAGCTTGAAATTACATACAAATGATTTCTTAAGCAACTTTTACCATAACACAGAATTCTAAAATACCCAAATATCAGATTTCAAATGGATAATCATAGACCCAGAACACAGTATTAAAAATTACTTTTAAAATGAGCACATATAGATTTAAAACAGCAGGGTTTCTCCACGAGGAACTAAGACATTGACCAAGAATATAAAAGCAAGGAACATAGTCATTCTGGAGCTTGAGCCATTCTCAGGGCAGTTGAGCCTAGGTGGATCTGTCCAGCATTGGGCCTGGGAGCAGAAAGAAAGGGGAAATTGGGAGGCAAAGCAAGTGTGCCCTTCAGAAGCTTCCACCTCCCTCCCGCTTCTAGGGGGACCCCTCTCACTGATCCCAGCTGCCCAACACCAACAATGTCCCTTTCTCAGCAGTATTCATCAGAACCTGCTCCTCAGGAAAGGAAAATTCATTCAAAAATTCAAAATGTTAGAAAATAACGAATCCAACTTATCAGTAAGTCTCCCAGGAGCTGTGTTATTTTAACAGGAGATGTGCAATTCATCCTTAGAAAAGGACCTCAAGGCCTGGTGCGGTAGCTCATGCCTGTAATCCCAGCACTGTGGGAGGCCACGGCAGGTGAATCACCTGAGGCCAGGAGTTCCAGACCAGCCTGGCTAATGTGGTGAAACCCCATCTCTACTAAAAATACAAAACTTAGCTGGGCATGGTGGTGCACGCCTGTAATCCTAGCTACTCAGGAGGCTGAGGCAGGAGAATCACTTGAACCTGGGAGGCAGAGGTTGCAGTGAGCCAAGATCAGACTACTGCACTCCAGCCTAGACAACAGAGCAAGACTCTGTCTCAAAAAATTAATTAATTAATTAATTAATTAAGAATATCACTTTATTTAGGAAGCTCTCCCTAACCCCCAAGACTACATTAATTGCTACTAGTTGGAGGTCCCATAATAAATACTCTGTACATGTCTCCATCTTGCATTTGCCACATTTTATGACAGCTTATATGTCTGTAAGTTCCATGGGGGCTAGGGATATACAAAGCTCTTGACATGGAGCAGGTGCTTAATGAACATTGAAGGAAGAAAGGAAGGAACAAATGAATGAATAACTGCATCTCTTTCCCCTACTGGACTAGGGCACTTCAAGGACAGAAATGGTACCTTATTTACCTTTCCATCTGAAAGGCAGTATAGCATAGTCAAGGTAGGACTCTGCAGCCAAGATGCCTGGGTAAAAATCCAGATTTTGTCACTTAGTAGTGCTAACTGTGCCTCTGTTTCCTCCTCTGTAAACAGGAGATAATTAATAGTACCTACCTAATAGGATGTAATGATTATTAAAAGTATTAATATATTGAAAGTACTTAGACTGGTACCCACCACATAGTATCATGTGTTAGTTATTACTGTTGTTATTAGTTGAATTCTCAGTACCTACCTAGCAGAGATTCAGTAAATGGACACGTTGTGTATCAGTCACAGATGGGCAAAGTATAAAGGTACAAATCCTCCTTTCCCTGAAATTCTGCCTATTTCATGGACACTGCTGGCCCTGGGCACAGAGAATGAGAAAGGTGAGGAGGAGGTTTGTCTACTAAAGACAAACTCCACCAACCACTAACTTCACTGTCCAGTACAGAATAGTACTTTATTATATCATGTTCTGAAGCAGTTCTCATTTTAGTGGAATTTTTACCACATTTCTTTAGATGACTACCTCAAGTTTCTGATTCTCTTTAACCAAGAAGGCTTAGTTCTTGAGTAGACAAAGTAGACAGTTGAGCGCATTTCTGTTTGCAATTCTTTTATTTGTTGTCTTAGTCCATTTGGGTGGCTATAATGAAATGCCATAAATTGGGTGGCTTGTAAACAACAGAAATTTATTTCTTACAGTTCTGGAGGTGAAAAGCCAAGGTCAAGGCATATTCAGTGTCTGGTGAGGGCCTGCTTATTGGTTAGCTGCGTCCTCACACGGTGGAAGGGACTAGGCAGCTCTCAGGGGCCTCTTTGACAAGGGCACGAATCCCATTCATGAGAGCTTCACTCTCTGGAATTAATCACCTCCCAGAGGCCTCACCTCCTAATGTCATTACCTTAGGGGTGAGGATTTCAACATAGCAATTTTGGGGACATACAAACATTCAGACATAACATTTGTCTAGTCTCATTGTCTAGTATAGATCTTAATTTTTAGTAAGAAAACACACTTAAAGTAAACATTTGGCTTCCCACAACTGAATTACTACTTGAAAATTAATACTAGTTAAGTAACTCACCAAATATATGCAAAAGTATCCTGGAGACAGAATGATATACAGGTGATTTGTCTTCAGTTGCATATTTTTAAAGCAAATAATGAGTTTTAGATTGATTGTTAAAACTTATTAAAAACAGACTAAAATGTTTACAACAAAACATTTCAAAGTAGATAAGAATATCAAGGCAAAGAAAATGTAAAACCTTACCCAAAACAAATTTTCCTCTTCTTGTTTGGATAACTCAAACTAGATGTGGGATCAGGAGATGCCTCAATTAATTTAAATTTATTCCTATCTGTTGTAATGAAATAAGTAAGGTACATATGAATGTTCTATACACACAAACACATGCTGAATTCTGCTTTGTTCTTTGTTTTTCATGCTTTTATTTAGCTTACTCTCTCTGTATATATATATAGAGGGAGGGACCTGGTAGGAGGTGATTGGATCACAGGGGCAGTTTCCCCCACGCTGTTCTCGTGATAGTGAGTTCTCACGAGATCTGATGGTTTAAAAGTGGCACTTCCCCCTTCACAGTCTTTCTCTCCTGCCACCCTGTGAAGAAAGTACTTACTTATCCTTCCTTTTCCACCATGATTGTAAGTTTCCTGAGGCCTCCTCAGCCACGAAGAACTGTGAGTCAATTAAACCTCTTTCCTTTAATAAATTACCCAGTCTCAAGTAGTTCTTTATAGCAGTGTGAAAATGGACTAATACAGATCCCCCCCACCACAACATTCAGCTGAGTACTCACCAATGTATATATGTGAAGCAACTACCTGAGGCTGGGGGAAAAACTACTCATAATGAGAGGTAACAGTGTCCAGTGTTCAAACAGATCCAATAACAATGTCGGTTTCCACCAGCCAGAAAGCAAGCCCCATGATTCACAGGACATTGGTAGAGTACAAAAGACTTTGGCTGAGGAGTAGGGAAGAATTAGTCCGGGACTGAGCAGACCCAGACCCCTGCTCCAGACCCACCTAACGAATTTGAAAAAGTAAGATCTGAAAGAAACGATTTGTTTTCAAGTAACTTCTTTGCATCCCAGAACAAAGCTCAGTAATATTTATAGGAATTCCAAAATATCCAATGCTCAACAAGATAAAATGTACAATGTTTGTGTTATGAACTGAATGTTTGTGTCCCCCTCTAAATTTATGTGTTGAAATTCTAACTCCCAATATGATGATATTTGGAGGTGGGGCCTTTAGGAGAAAATTAGGTCCTAAAAGTGGACCCCTCATGGATGGGATTAGTGCTCTTATAAAAAATAATGTGAGAGCTGGCTTTTTCTCTCTTTGCCATGTGATGTTGGCAATATGCAACCCAGAAGAGGACCCTCACCAGAGCCAACTGTGCTGACACCCTGATTTCAGAATTTCAGTTTCCAGAACTATGAGAAATAAATATTTGTTTACAAGCCACCTAGTTTATGGTAATTTGTTATAGCAGCACAAATTGACTAAGACAGTCTGAAATCTAATAAAAAATTACTAGGCATGCAAAGAAGCAGAAGAATGTGACTCAGTAAGAATAAAAATCAATCAGTTGAAACTGACTCACAACTGACATTAAGGTTAGAATTGGCAAACAAGGATATTAAAATAATTATAACTAATAGATACATGAGAGATATATAAAAAGATTCAAATCAAACTTCTAGAGATGAGGAGTACAATGTGTGAGCTGTAAAGTACGCTTAATGGTATTATTGACAGATTAGACATTGTAGAAGAGATTAGTGACCTTGGAGACATAGACATAGAAGCTGTCCAAAATGAAGCAAAGAGAGAAAGGAAACTGATTTAGTCATGGTTACCCAGACAGAACTGATAGAATACATATATATAGATACATGAGAAAGGACTGATTATGAGAATTGGCTCACTTGATTGAGGTTGAGAAGTCCCACAACAGCCTGTCTGCAAGCTGGAGAAGCAAGGAAACCGTAGTATGACTCAGTCCAAGTCCAAAGGCCTCAGAACCAAGGAGGCTAATGGTGAGAACTCTGAGACCGAGGCTGAAGGCCTGAGAGCCCAGGGGGCTGTCATACAAGTCCTATCATCCAATAGCCAGAGAATCTAGACTTATGATGTCCAAAGGCACATCCCCACTCTGGAAGAGAGAGCAAAAATTCACTCTTACTCCATCTTTTTGTTCAATTCAGGCCCCCAGCTGATTGGATGATGTCCATCCACATTGAAGCTAGATCTTCCCCACTCAGTCCACCAACTCACATGCCAATGTCATCTGGAAACACCCTCTCAAACATTCCTGGGGGAGCCCAATCATTCCAATCAAATGGCAAGCCATCTGGGTTTCCCTTTCAGCAGAAAAGGGATGTGCTCAGTGCCCACTGAAGCACTGAGAATAAACAATGCTTTCCCAGGTACCTAAGTGTCCCTTAATCCAGGCAAGTTGATACCCAAAATCAACCATCACAGAGACTTTTTTTTTTTTTTAATGAACAGAGGATCAGTGAGCTGTGGGCCAATTTCACTTGGGCTAATATTTGTGAAACTGAAAAACTGGAGTTTTTTCAGGAGTTCCTGAAAAAATAAGAAAAAGGTACAAAAATATTTGAAGACGGGAGGCTGAGGCAGGAGAATCGCTTGATCCTGGGAGGCAGAGGTTGTAGTGAGCCAAGATTGTGCCATTGCACTCCAGCCTGGGTGACAGTGTGAGACTCTGTCTTAAAAACAAACAAAATAAATATATATAACTATATATATATATTTGAAGAAATGGCCAGAAAGTTTCCAAATTTTATGAAAATTATTAACCCACAAATCCAATTTTGAATCCCAAATACAAGAAATATAAATAAAGCAACATCAAGACACATCATGACTAAATTGCTCAGAAACAGTGATAAAGAGAAAAATCTTAAAAGCAACCACATGAAAAAAAAAAACAAAAAACCACACATCATATACAGAGGAACAAAGATAAGGATGAGAGCAGATTTTTTTTTTTTTGGAAACAATACAAGTAAGGAGACAATGTATCCATATCTCTAAAAGTACTAAAAGATCATTTGATAAGGCAAGCACTACCTTGATACTAAAACCTAACAAAGAAACTACAAGAAAACTAGAAGTCAATATTGCTCATAAAGTCAGCCTCTCCATTTGCAGACAACATGGTCATGTATGTAGAAAATGTGATGGAATCTATTTTTTTAAAATATTAGAACAAATTATTTTAGCAAGATCATAGGATACAAGATAAATATGCAAAAACCAATTGTATTTCTATATACTAGCAATGAACAACTGGAAAATAACTTTTTTAAAATAATGCTATTTACAATAGTATCAAATATATGAAATAGGGATAAATATGACAAAAGATGTGAAAGTCTTCTACACTAAAACTATAAAACATTGGCAACAGGAATTAAATTAGCCCTAACTAAACAAACAAACAGATATAGCATGTTCATGATTCAGAAGAATCGATATTATTAAGATGTTCATTCTTCCCAAATAGACCTATAGAGTCAACTCACTACCAATCAGTATAGCAGAAGGCTTGGTTTTTGTAGAAATTAACAACCTGATTCTAAAATCCAAGGGACTTAGAATAGTGAAAGCAACAAGCAACTTTGAAAACGAAAACAATGACTAGCCTAGGCAACATAGCAAGACCCCATCTCTACAGAAATAAAACATTTAGCCAGGCATAATGGTGTGCACCTGTAGCCCTAGCTACTCAGGAGGCTGAAGTGGGAGGACTGCTTGAGCCTGGGAGTTGGAGGCTGCAGTGAGCTATGATGATGCCACTGCACTCTAGCCTGGGCAAAAGAGCAAGACCATGTCTCTAAAAAAAAATAATAAAAGAAGAACAAAGTTGGAGGACTAATACTACCTGATTTCAAGACTTTCCATAAAGCTAAACTAATCAAGATAGGTGTTATTGTCATAAAGATAGATGTAGAGCCATGGAACAAAACATCCAGAAATAGACTCACATATAGATGGCAACTGATTTTTTACAAAGTCACAAAGGCAAAGCAGTGGAGAAAGGATAGTCCCTTTAACAAATGGTACTGGAACAATGAGATATTCATATGCCAAAAAAATGGACTTCATGTCTTGTACTATGTTTAAAAATTAACTCAAAATTGGCCATAGGCTTAAATGTAAAACTAAATATTATACAATTTCTATGATAAAACATAAGGAAAAAACCTTTGACCTTGGGTTAAACAAAGATCTTATAGACCCAACCCCAAAAGTATAATCCAAAAAAATCAAATTGATGAGTTAAACTTCATCAAAATTAAAAACTTCTGCTCTTTCAAAGAATGAAAATACGGGCACAGTCTGGGAGAAAATCTTTTAAAATCATATATCTAATGATGTGATTAATTCAGAATATATAAAGAACTTCCAAAACTATATTATAAGAAAACAACTCAGTAAAAACCTGGGCAAAATATTTGAACAGACACATCATCAATGAAGACAGACTAACAGTAAATTAAGTGCATGAAAATATGCTTGACATCATTATCCATTAGGGAAATGCAAATTAAATCCACAATGAGATACCACTACATACCTATTAGAATGACCAAAAAGAAAAAGATTGACCATGTCAATGTAGGTGAGGATGTGGAAGAAATGGAAGTCTCATATACTGCTGCAGGGAATGGAAAATGATACAGGTACTTTGGAAGACAATTGACAGAGTCTTTGAAAGTTAAACATACACCTACCATATGATCCAGCCATTCTGCTTCTAGGTGTTTAGCCAAAAGGAAAGGAAATATATATTCATTCAAACACATGTGGATGAATGCTCATAGCAGCTTTATTTGTAAAAGAAAAACTGAAAGAACCCAAATTTCCATCCACAGATAAGTGAATATACTGTATAGCGTATCCATATAATGGAGAGTGACTACTCAGCAATGAAAGGAAACAAACTATTAATATACATACACTTCAACTTGGATGAATCTCAACATGATTATTCTGAGTAATAGAAGCAAGATAAAGGACTCAGAGAGTACACACTATAAACTTTCATTTAGATGAAATTCTAGAAAAGTCAAACTAACTTATAATGACAGAAAGCAGATTAGGGATGGGAGGGAGAGATGACAGAGGGTCACCAGGACCCTTTTGGGATGATGAATATGTTCACTATCTTGATTATAGTTTTACACACATGTCAAAACTTATCAAATAGAACAGTTTTAGTATGTACCACATGTTGCATGTCGATTATACCTCAATCGAGTTGGGTTCTTTTACAATTTTAAGTTTAAAATTATCTGTGAATAATACTCTTAACCTTTAGCCCTTGGCTTTGGCCAAGATGCCTTCTCACGCATAATTCTTTGCAGAGAAAGCTACATCTCCTTCACTTATGGTGGTGAGCCAAGGGGTAAACGAATGCTTTAATCATTGTGATAGCCATAGTTCTAGCGCTTGACTCATAAGAAGTACTTAATGTGTGTGTAATAATACTTCATGCTTAGAAGTTATATGGGTCTAAAATTCAATAAAGAACTATAAAAATGTGATTCATAATAAACTTAAAAGGTGACATCTATGAAGCATTGCACATCACAAGAGCATGTATTTCTTTCAAATATACAGAAGAAAATCAAGGAACAACTGAGCAAGGTCTACCCTGCAAGGGGTCCTGAGGATGGTGATCCAGCCAGTGAGTCAGAATCTGACTTACGCCCAGGAGCCAGCTACCTCAAAGTGCTGAGCACATCAAATTCAAAATGGCTGGTGAAAATGCTTGCCTCTGGTAGAAGAGCTGCAAGTAAATTGGACATCAGAAGGAAAACAATTTAACTCATGCAAACACAACTCAACTAAAAACAGAGATTAAAGAGAGCTGCTATAACTCACACCAAATATTTAGCAGCTGCAATTTTCATTTTTTACTGCCAAGTTCAATTCACAAAAACAACAACAATATTTATTTAACATCTGTTATGTGGCAACAGTGTGGTAGTCATCTTTAAGGCTGTTAAGCATTTGAATAAATTATAGGAGGCAATGAAATCTCCCTTCTAAGAAATCTTTCTCATTTGGATACAGAATGTGTCTATACAAAATGAAATATGCATAGATCTTCCAAAACAAGATCTTCTTTGTGTAGATCTTCCAAGACGAGATCTTATCTATGACTTTTTTTATATATTCAAGCTTTCATGGCCATGATACCTTACATAAAAAACTAATTGCAGCACAGTTCACAATAGCTAACATTTGGAAGCAACCTAAGTGTCCATCAATAGATGACTGGACAAAGAAAATGTGGTACATATATACAATGGAGTACTATTCAGTCATAAGAAAGAATTAGATCCTGTCATTTGCAGCAACATGGATGGAACTGGAGATCATTGTGTTAAGTGAAATGAGCCAGGCACAGAAACACAAACTTCGTAAGTTCTCACTTATTTGTGGGAGCTAAAAATTAAAATAAGTGAACTCATTGAGATAGTAAAAGGATGGTTACCAGAGGCTGGAAAGGGTAGTGGTGGAGTAGGTGGAAATGGGGATGGTTAATCAGTTCAAAAAAATAGAATGAATAAGACTTAGTATTGGCTAGCGCAACAGGGTGACTATAGCAAAAAATAATGTAATTGTACATTTTAAAGTAACTAAAATAATATAAGTGGATTGTTTGTAACACAAAGGATAAATGCTTGAGGGGATGGATACCCCATTTACCCTGATGTGATTATTAGGCATTGCATGCCTATATCAAAATATGTCATGTAACCCATAAATATGTATAACTATTATATACCCACAAACATTAAAAATAATTTTTTTAAAAAAATTAATAGGATATTATGTCATTTCCCCCAGGTCTGGCTCAGTAATTCCCCATGAACAATGTAGAGGACATATTGTCTAGTTAACTTGGTTAAATAAGGACTCAATGAATGGGGAAAAATGTATTTGGAAATTCTTTCCTAAAACTGAAATACCATGGTCATCCATTCATTAAATAGTCACTGAATTCCTACCATGTCCTGGGAGTGTGCAGTGGCGAACAAGCCAGACATGCGGTCTTTGCTCACGTGAAGCCTATGGGGAGACAGGAGATCCAAAAATAAATATACCATTACACGTTGTAATTAATTGAAAATATTTGTGTATACTAGGAGGCAGAGAAAGACCAGTGTGCTGCCTCACTGTAATTTCCAGTCTCTCCAGAAATAAGAAAGGCACTGCTCCACTGCCTTTTAATTGCAGCTTTTCTATGTTTTTGCATTAGGAGTAATTATGTGCCCTTGACATTTTTGTGCTCAGAGTGCAGCAATCTGCCTAACAAGCATGGCTTGCTTCTCCCTGGACATAACTACTGAGTAATTGGCAGGCAGGCTGGACTGACCTGCGCCACACACAGAGCCAGAGCCCGCTGCCAATGCTTCAGGCCCAAGAGCTGTGCTCCTGGGTGCATAGCACAGAAAAGACTGCCAGGCTGTGTCAATCTTTTTAATCATGCTTACGCATATAGGTTAACCACAGTTATGTAAGCAGGTTCTGAGAAAAGGTGAGAAAGAGAATGGAGAGTTTTGCTACAACAGAGGCAGGATTCTGAATTTATTTCCAGCTGCCCGTCTTGTCCCTCCTGGAGACCTAACCCCTCCAGCACCTACACAGACAGCCTCTTTAGAAGCAGCTATCCTGCCACTGGCTCAGAAAGGCTGAGTCCTAAGAATTCTATCTTGCTCCTAAGAAATCTCAAGCTTCTTTTGTGGTAAGTGGCTTAATGAGACAGGATGAGTGATAAGCAAGAAGAATCATTGTTATATCATTTTATGTTTTTATCATGTTGTCATTGCACTGGCTAAGTTCATCTTTGATGGTAAAATACTAACGCAAATTGAAGCTGTGATAAAAGGGCTTTCAATATGAAATAGACAAGACATATAATGGAAAGAAATGCTTCCAGAATGGATTTCCATAAAAACGTGGCAAGACTTTCTCAGTGCCATTCTTTAAAATCTCTGCTATTTTTCAACAAATGCCAGGTGTTAAGGCATTTGCATAGTATCCCTTGGAGGGTTGGGTGTAAAGACATGCATTAATATCAGGTTAATAGAAAATATCTACAATAACATAATGTCCACACACAGATGCTCAATAAATGCCGTAGCACTTGTTATGACTAATTATTATGAAGTACACGGACCCCTTTTCATATCAAATAATTTACTAGACCCTCACTTATAGATCTTGTACTCCTACTTGGTTGAGAATGTATCAAAATAACTAAAAATGTCACTGTGAATTTCATTAAATCTTGTATAAAGATCGAAATGTAGGCCTCCAGCTATGAAATTTAGAATCTCATCTTTTACTAGCCTTGTCCAGCTGTGAGTGAAATGGCAGATCAAAGTTTATTTTTCATAAATATTTAAGTAATGTCACAATTAGCAATGCTATTCTAGATAATTATTTAATTTCACTACATATTATAAACTGAAAATCTATGAAAAAAATTATATACTAATTTAATTGTCTTGGGAAATATAATAGAAATGGACCATAGTTTGACATTAGATGTTTTGGTATTAGGTTTGTGCAAAAATAATTGCTTTTAATGGCAAAACTGCAATTACTTTTGCACCAACCTAATGGTTCATATGACATCACCAACAATCAGCCAGAAAGCTTCATATTAATCTTAAATGAATTGTTGCCATTAACAAAGCTTTCTTCTCTGAGATTCAGCTGGAGAAGTTCATTTTGGAAAACATTTAAAACTGTTATGCACATGAATCTCTGAAAAGATATGAAGCTCTGGCAAAAAAATCAATGAAGGCTAAAAACAGAGGGAAACAATTTCCCAGTGCGAAAGATTTTCTATTATTTTCATTATTATTCCTTAGATGTTTTGGCTGAAGATACAAAAAGAAAAACACATAGATATGTTTTCCTCAAAAACCATCACTTTATTTTTGTGCCACGGTTTTTGTTTAAAATAAGATGACAGAGAAGAAAATTATAGTGATAAAATCAATTGTAGTAACCAAAAAAAAAAAAAAAAAAATCAGTTGTAGTAACCAAAGGAAATCAGTCTGTATTTCCAAAACCTTTGTGTGAGAGCCCATCAGTGTGGTTGGCAGATGTTTTACAAACACTTAGGGAATCTGTCATGAACTTTAAAGACCAAGAGAGCTTTTTCTGTTTGCCAGGAAATCTAGGAAAACAAAGGGAAATTAAACCCATTAGCCTAGTTTAACATCATGTGCTTCCCCCACTCGCCCCTCCCCTCATAGCCAGGGCTTACACACACACACTGAATGGTACTTACGTTCCTTAGGTAATACCAGTTGGCCCCGTTTCAAGGCTTTAAAAAAGCCTCATCACTATGCACCCAACGTTAACACTCAAAGCCCCGCAGGGCTGTATCTTGGACGGCTGTTTCTACTGAGTGTGATTCTCAGCAGATGAAATGCTAGCAGCAGCAGCAGCATCTATGAACTGCCTTATAATAAACCGCAACTTGGCTGCACTTAGTCATCACCAGGGCCATGCGCTGATGCGTGGACTCCACCCTCAGAGACTCTGATTTCATTGGTCTGGGAGTGGCCTGGATATCAGGATCTTTACCTTTTTTAAAAAAAAAAAAATAATAATTATCATCCACAAGATTTTCCTAATGGTTACATCTCACACCATGAAATTGACCTTGGTAAAATGTGTGTATAGTTCTCTGTCACTTTATCACGTGTGTAGGTTTGTCTAATCAGCATTGCAATTATGATACAGAACTATTCCTTCATCACAAAGATATGCCTTTATGGTATCACTTACCTGCCTTCTCTCTACTATCCCTAACTCCAGACAAACACTAATCCCGATAGTTTTGTCGTTTCAAGACTGTTAAATAAATGGAATCGGCCAGGCGTGGTAGCTCATGTATGTAATTCTAGCACTTTGGGAGGCCGAGACGGGTGGATCACTTGAGGTCAGGAGTTTGAGACCAGCCTGGCCAGCATGTCGAAACCCCATCTCCACTAAAAATACCCCAAAATTAGCCAGGTGTGGTGGTGCGCGTCTGTAGTCCCAGCTACTCAGGGGGCTGAGGCACGAAAATCACGCGAATCCAGGAGGTGGAGGTTGCAGTGAGCCAAGACTGCACCACTGCACTTCAGCTGGGGCGACAGAGTGAGACTCTGTCTCTAAATGAATAAATAAATGGAATCATACAGTGTGTACCCTTTTGAGATTGGCTTTTTCACTCAGCATATGCACCTGAGATCCATCTAGGTTGTATGAATCAATAGTTCATTCCTTTTTATTGCTGGTATAGATGTACTACACCTTGGGGCTATTACAAATAAAGCTGCCATGAACATTTGTATAAAAGTTTTTTGTGACCTGCCTGGGCAACCATAGCAAAACCCCATCTCTGCCGGAAAAAAAAAAAAGTTAGCCGGGCATGGTGGGATACACCTGTGGTTCCAGCTGCTCAGGAGGCTGAGGTGGGAGGATCGCTTGAGCCCAGGAGGTCAAGGCTGCAGTGAGCCACAATCACACCACTGCACTCAAGTCTGGGTGACAGAGCAAGACTCTGTCTCAAAAATTTATAAAAAGTTTTTGTGTGGGAACATAAGTTCTTATTTCTCTGGCATGAATGCCAGAAGTGCCGTTGTTGGATCGTATGTTAAGTATATGCTTAGTTTTTAAAGAAACTGCCAAACATTTTTCCAGAGTGTCTGTACCATTTTACATCTCCACCAGCAAGGAGAGATCCAATTTCTCCACATTCTTGCCAACATTTGATATTGTCACTATGTTTTATTTTAGCCATTCTGTAGGTGTGTAGTGAAACTTCATTGTGGTTTAGTTTACATTTCCATCAAAATGAGTGATGTTGAACATCTTTTCATGTGTTTATTTGCCATCTGTATATCCTCTTCCGTAAAATGTCTCTTTATATCTTTTGCCCATTTTCTAACTGGATTTGGGCATGGGCCAGAGAGATGGAAGAGGGGCAGTGCATCGAAAACTTCCCTAAGTGTATCTACTATGCAGCCAAGTTTGGGAAGCACTGCGTCATTATAACTTCTTTATATAGGTACACTCTAAACGTAAGCCATTGCATTTGTGCTAATATTAAAATAAGGTCAGTGTGGGCACTGGCTAATTAAATATGCCTGCAGTCCAAGGGAAAAACACTGGAGATGCTTTCCATGACCTCAGGTTGTTTGCATATACTCATCATAAGGCTGGAGGAATGAGCCCTGCAGGGAATATTTCTGGAAATGTGGCCCAAATATCTTCTGTTTTAAAATCATGGCATGTGTATGTGCATGTGTGCACCTGTGTACATGTGTGAAAAATGGTGATTCCCCAGTCCCAAGCCCCATACCTACTAAATCAGGACTTTTGAGGATGAGGCCTAGAAATCTATATACATAGCCCAGCAGATTTCCAAACACTCAAAAATTTGAGACCTATCTTGCTCAAGGAAGACTGGGGACCCAATCTCCACTTCAGGGCATAGGTGGATGCCTTCCTATTAAGAAATCAGTTGGCCGGGCACAGTGGCTCACGCCTGTAATCCCAGCACTTTGGGAGGCCAAGGTGGGTGGATCACAAGGTCAGAAGATCGAAACTATCCTGGCTAACATAGTGAAACCCCGTCTCTACTAAAAATACAAAAAACTAGCTGGATATGGTGGCACACACCTGTAGTCCCAGCTACTTGGGAGGCTGACACAGGAGAATCACTTGAATCCAGGAGGCAGAGGTTGCAGTGAGCCGAGATCGCACCACTGCACTCCAGCCTGGATGACAGAGTGAGACTCCATTTCAAAAAGAAAAAAAAGAAATTGGTTTAGGCAGGGCACAGTGGCTCCTGTCTGTAATCTCAGTGCTTTGGGAGGTCAAGGCAGGAAGATTGCCGGAGGCCAGGAGTTTGAGACCAGCCCAGGCAACACAGCAAGACCCTGTCTCTAAAAAGAAAAATAAAAAGGCCAGGTGCAGTGGCTCATGCCCGTAATCCCAGCACTTTGGGAGGTCAAGGCAGGTGGGTCACCTGAGGTCAGGAGTTCGAGACCAGCCTGGCCAACATGGCAAAATCCTGTCGCTACTAAAAATATGAAAATTAGCCGGGCGTGGTGGTGGGCGCCTGTAATCCCAGCTACTCAGGAGGCTGAGACAGGGAGAACTGCTTGAACCCAGGAGGCGGAGATTGCAGTGAGCTGAGATTGCCCCACTGTACTCCAGCCTGGGCAATAGAGCAAGTCTCCGTCTCAAAAAATAAAAAAAAAAAAAAAGAGAGAAAGAAAGAAAGAGGGAAGGAGGGAGGGAGGAAAGAAAAGAAAAGAAAGAAAGAGAGGGAGGGAGGAAGGAAGGAGAAGGAAAGAAAGAAAGAAAGAAAGAAAGAAAGAGGAAAGAAAGAAGAAACCAAAACAGGCATAGTGGCATGTGCCTGTAGTTTCAGCTACTCTGGAGACTGAGGCAGGAAGATTGCTTGAGCCTAGGAGTTTAAGGTGTATGAGCTGTGATTGCGCCACTGCATTCCCACCTGGGTGACAGAGTGAGACCCCGTCTGAAAAAAGAAAAAAAAAAAAAAGAAAAAGAAATTGGTTTAGAGAAGAGTTGCTTTGAGCCAATTTGGGGCATAGAAATGTGTGTTCTACTTCTGAAATGTGAGGAACAGAGAGGGGCAGGACAGTGGGTTTTTGTATACTGCCAAGCTGTTCTTGAGAAGCAATAATTTGTAGTGATCAATAAAGATAACTAACATGTATGAGCACTAATTAGTGCTAGGCTTTCCCCACACACTAGCTCCCCTTGTTCTTATAACAAGTTAGAGGTTATTATATTCTCTACTTTGTAGATGACGGAGCTGAGGTTCAGAGAGGCCTGGTCATTTGCCCAATATCATAGGACTAGCAGATGTCAGGCTGTTTTTCCTTCTGGAATCTCCCTTATTGTTGTCCTTAGTTGTCCCAAACTCTGGTTTTTATTATTAAATATTTTAAAAGACCTACTGGAACCTCATTTTAAACAGAAACTAGGCCAGGTGCAGTGGCTCACGCCTGTAATCACAGTGCTTTCAGAGGCCGAGGCATTTGGATCACTTGAGGCCATCCTGGCCAACATGGTGAGACCCCCGTCTCTCTAAAAATATGAAAATTAGCCGAGTGTGATGGTGCACGCCTGTAATCCCAGCTACTTGGGAGATTGAGATAGGAGAATTGCTTGAACCCAGGAGGTGGAGGTTGCAGTGAGCTGAGATTGCACCACTGCACTCCAGCCCAGGTGACAGAGCAAGACTCTGTCTCAAAAATATATAATAATAATAATACAAATTAGAAAAATTATTTTTTAAGAAGAAACTATAAGAATTTATAAAGGTATTTACACATCCCTGAATAGCCTAACTGATCATCAATTTGTGGGCTGAAATAAATGCTGCACAGAAGTGGTATATCTAATTATTTCTCTGGTGTAGTACTGCAGTCTGAACTGTAAGCATGAAGCTGGTTCTAAATAGAGACAGTGGAGCTCTCTGGAGCACTCAAGTGGTAAACTACTAAACAGTGGTAAAAATTCCTTTTATCGTGCTGCTCAGGAACCTGTCATTATGGGGAGAGTAAGCCACACCCTTTAAATATACACATGTAGCCCTGGTGTCCATTTACACAGCTGCCAGGTGAAAGCCCTTTTGTTTTCCAGCTTCTGTCCTGAATCATCTTGGATGATTGCCTCAGGTCTCTGTGTGGCTCTGACATAATTGATATTTTCATAACATACCCAGCTTCATTGTTCACAGTTCTGGTCTGTGCCAGTTTATGTGTTTGAGCCTCAGGTAAGTTGAGCGCTGTGGACATATGGGTGTGATGAAATGGTTTCCTCTCTTCCCTTTCCACCTTCGAAACCTAAGCCTTCCTGCGAGGCTCCTAGCCTTCCGGGTTTCCACAGAAATCAGAGCCTGAGGCCAAGTTTAAGGTGTAAGGCTCTATCCCAGAGCTGGAAGGGTGAGGGGAAGGGAGTCAATGTGGGGTGATATGAACCAAACTGGCCAGGGTGCCACAGAAACCACACCTGTCACAGCCACGTATGACTCTCTGGACGGGCCATATGGAGCCACCACACTTCAAAATCGTCACAGGGGAGGAAGGGAGAGGAGCTTATCTCCTGACTCTCTGGTCAAAGCGGGTCCTCTGTGGATTCAACTCTCCCTCATTTTGGGCTATTTACCTTTTAAACAGTGGCAAAGCAGCCATCTTCTAGGTCCCCAGCCAGGGGGCAAGAAGCTTCATCTGAGTCTGCAAGTGCTGGGAAGAGCCAGTGCCCTGTGCTAGGGCCTGGGCTGCAAATGCCTACGGCTCCCCTAAGGTGGGCATTGTAGCAGCCATGCCTAAGCCCAGCTCTCAGCCCTCACCCTGTGGGGAAGCAGCATCTGCAGATAGTGGCAGAGAGAAGGTGAGACTAGGAAGCTGGGGCTCCCCACTGAGCAAACAGCCAGGGCCCAGCAGGCAGATGGGGCTGAGCAAATGTGGGGAGGCCCAAAACTTAGGTCCAAGTAGTTCCCTTCCTGATTCTAATGTTGTATCGGAGTATCAGTCAGGGTTCTTACTTGCAAGCCACAAAAACTTACTTTAGCTTCCTTAAACCAAAAAAGAATTTATTAGGTGTACATGGAAGAGCTTTCAGAAACTGAAGAGTGGGCTTATAGTGCAAGCAATGAGAGCTGCCAACTAGGCAGCAGAAACCGGGGCCCAAACACCATTACCGTGGGAGCAGGACACTTTCCCTACTACAGCCTAACATCACCACCTCCCAATGAGACCTCACACCATCAGCATGCTTCCAAAGAGCACAGGGGCTCTGATGTTTGTTAACTGCTCCCCTCAACCCCCAAATTCTTATGTCGAAGTCCTAACCCCTAGCACTTTGGAGTGTGCCCTTATAGGGAGATAGGGTCTTACAGAGGTAATCAAATTAAAACAAGGTCATTAGCATGGGCCCTAATCCAATATAACTGCAGTCCTTATAAGAAGGAGAAACTGGACATAGAGAAATGTATAGAGGGAAGGCAAGGCAAAGAGACATAAAGAGAAGATGGCTACCTACCAGCCAAGGAGAGAGGCCTGGAACAGATCCTTCGCTCGCAGCTCTCAGGGAAACCCACCCTACCCACAGCTTGATTTTGGACTTTAGTCCTCCAGAACTGTGAGAGAATAATTTCTGGTGTTTAAGCCACTCAGTTCGTGGTACTTTTTAATAGCAGCCCCAGCAAATACAATCCTGGAAGCCAAGGGGGAAAAGAGAAAGAGAATCCTTACCAATTTGTTGAACTTTTGCAGATTGCTAAGCACTGTGATGCACATTACCTTGCCTGGCAGGGCTGTCTTCACCGCCATGAGACCTGTGCAGTCACACAGCGCTCTGTTCTCAGAAGCACCCAGCACTTGGTTCAATGCCCTGCTGTTGTCATCTTAAAATTCTTCATAATTTTTTAAACCAGGGACCCCACATTTTCATTTTGCACAGGGCCCCCCAAATTGTGTGGGTCCTGTCACCTGGTTATCCCAGTAATCTCGTGAAGTAAACAGAGACTGTCGTTACTTGTGTTTATTAATAACGAAACCAAACCTGAGAGATGTTAAGCAACTTGATCAAGGTCAACAGACCTCCCCAGAGTTGGATCAGAGATCTGAGATCTCTGATCCAATGGCTTCTGTGTCCACCCAATTTTGAGATTCTGTCATTCTAGAACCTATGTAAAATGTAAGAAAATTTGGAGGTAAACCTTTACACATCTGCCTTGCCTTCACTTGATTATCCTGTCTGAAGTTTAACACATGAAAGCCAGCTTGGGGTCTCCTGGATAGTCAAGAGGTTCCTCTACCAGCCTCATCTCGGTCACTGGTCTGCTCTAGTCTACTTTTATCTGTGTTCCTATTAGACTTCATATCTGGAAAAGCAGAGTTCTTACCTGCCCAGGCCCCAGGTCAACCTGGCTTGGGTTCAGATAGAAACTGCTGACCTCAGGTCACTGGATTCATGTCCTAAGCCAAGGTCCGTGCAAAATATTAGGAATTAATCAATTAACCTCTTCCTTGATTCTAGATATTCACTCTCTCATTTTTCCTGGGATAAACCAACCCTTCTGGTTGGTCTTGTATAAAGTTTCACTGTCTCTCCCATCTCCTTTCTCTCCTCTCTCTTCCCCCTTGAGTCTTTGCTTTACTGATGTTCTTCCATTAGGCCAACTGTCCCTTTCCCTTGACTTTCTTACCTTTTCCCCAGCCACTGTTCCACCGCGGTTTTCTAATAGCCTCTCAGTTCTTCACAGCTCTGCCTCCACCATCACCACCACATCCTCCCATCGGTGTCCTAAGTAAACATTTCACAAAGTTTTGCTGCATTACTCTTGGACTCTACTCAACTAGGTCATTTTCCAAGTTCATGAAAATTGGAATAGGTAAGAGGAAGTTTGGGGTTTTAAATTTATTAACCACAGAATGCAACATGGGAGGGTGAGGTGTACGGTAATTCTGTTTTGTCGTTGCTTACTTATCCCCTGAGGCAGACATAAGTTGTTTGCACACATGTCTTTTTTTGGACAACTTCTCACCCATTGTGTGTGGTCTTGTGGGGCTGTCAGCCTCCTTGGTGCCTTCCCATAGGACCCAGGGTGGCCAATCAGAGTATCCTATCCTCCAGTGATTGGCTCTAAGATTCCCAGGTGACACAAGCAACACCATCAGAATCATCCTTGCCAATGGGGATCTAGAAAACTGGAGGGAAATGATCTCTCTTCCTCTACAAATGGACAAGCATGGAGACCAATGTTAAGAGGAAAGAGCAACTAAAAGAAGTGGGGTGGGATCCAGATTTAAAGACTCCAACTTGATGAGATCTCTAATGATGGTTACTTGCTCACAGAGTCAATGGAGACCAAATTGACCAGCAGCCATTTAATGTTTTAAGGGCAGGTGGTGTTGGAAAAAACTGAAGTTTGGCAAAGAGGAGTCTTGAATGCCCAGAGTGATGGTGCAAGATGGGAGCTAGTACTGTGCTCAGGATCTTTTCCTTTTTTAATGTATGGGGATTTCTGGGTTGTTCTAATGCTTGGGGGGTGCTTTTGGCATTGTGAGACAGGAATGCTAGACTCTTGCAATGTGCAGGACAGTTCTACAAAATGAAGAATTGTCCTGTTACTTGCTCTCCCTCTGCAGGAGAGAAAAAAACCAAACTGCAGAAAGAAGCAGAATCTTGGTGTCACTGAGTGAACATATGTATCCAGCCCTGCAGATGCCTGAGATCCACCCTCAGGCTGTACCTTTTCTACTTAAGCCTGTTTGCACTGGGTTTGGTCACTTGCAACAGAAAGAGAACTAACAATTTCACACACAGTGGGAGTTACAAGTGCTCTGCTCTTCTGCAATTGCCTTCCATAAGTCTCTAGTCTATACACTAAATTAAAATTCATATTAAATTAAATCCATATTAAATCTTCCATCTGCCCACAAATCTGACCATGTCATTCCCCTGTCCTAAGTTCTTGTTGGCTCCTCTTTGCCTAGAGGCTCCAGGTAAGGCACAGAAAGCCCTTGTGCCAGAGGGCTGACCACCTCTCCTGCCTCGTCTCTGGCCACTTCCTGCCTCACTCTCTATACTCTAGAACACCTGCACTGTTTGAGGATTTCTGCAGTCTCACCTGTCCATGCCATTGCTCCTCTGCCTGGAATCCACTTCCTACCTCTTTTGTCCAGAGTCAGCTCAGTCATCAAACCCCTCACAGGAAGCCTTCCATGAACCCCCAGCTGGACTAATGCCCCTATTCTGTGCTCCCAAAGCACACAGCGTATACCTCTATCTTATGACCATCTTACATTAAAAGATCTGTCAGTGTGTCTGTCTCACCCACTAGACTAGAAGATTCTCAGGTTCAGGGGTTGTATTTTATTCAATTATGTCTTCCACAGCAGCTAGCATACAGTGGCTGGCACATAGTAGGTCCTCAAAAAAGATCCTGTTGAACTGAACTGGTCCTTGTCGTAGGTCAAATATGATGGTGTTTCTGATGAATCATAAGTCATATTGGATGACGTCTGGGATAACCTGCAGTTTACAGAATCTATCATTCTTTGAGTGAACCACTGGTGTGCCTATGACTATTTTTATGGCCCTTGTATGAAAAAAAAAGCTCTCTAAAGACAAATACTTTTTTAAATGGCTTGAGTTACTTAGTTGAACAGAGGAAAACAAAATGAAAAATGAATGCTTTTCTTTTTTTAAGAGACAAGGTCTCACTCTGTCACCCAGATTGGAGTACAGTGATACAATCACACCTCACTGCAGCCTCAAACTTTTGGGCTTGAGTGATCCTCTTGCCTTAGCTTCCCAAGTAGCTAGAACAACAGGGGCCTACCACCACACCTGGCTAGGCTTTTAACATTTTTCTAAAGATGAGGATCTCACTATGTTGCCCAGGCTAGTCTCCAACTCCTGGCCTCAAGCAATCCTCCCTGCCTTGGACTCTCGGAGCACTGGGATTACAGGGGTGAGCCACCACACCCCACCCAGCATTTTTTATTTACACAAGGCCATTTTAGTTCCCCAAGCAAGCACAGTGCAGAGGCAAACACCACTCCAGAGGCAGAAGTGAGGAACAAGGCTACTAGAGGTGGTTACCTTTCTGGAGCAGTAAAGGAAGTAAGATTGCTCCTGAGCCCAGCCAGCTGTTGTTCTTTGGCCTGGATTTGGGAAGGAAGAAATGAGTCCCTGTGGCATCTGAGCGTCCAGTTCCCTATCTGTGGGTATAGACAGCAGCATTCTCATTTTCTCTTTATCATCTCACAGTATATCCTTGTTTTTACTGTTTTTGTCTCAGAGGAGGTGGTAGGGTGAAGAGAGTGAGGAGAAGTGAAAAAATGTGTATTTTTAGCCATGACACAGCCAAATGTTCTGAGTCTTCTTTTATAACCACATTTAAAAATAAATGTCAAGAGTTAGGAATTAAGTGATTTCTTAGTGTCCACATCCTCCTTCCATCCTTAGCGTGGGCGTGTCTCCTTCTGACCTGGTTACCCTTGTGTGGTGTTTCTTTCAACTCCAGATGTACACATTGCTGCTGCATGGAATTTTTTAAAGACATCACATGAAATGCTCTTGTTTTTAAGGTTAAAATATGCACCTTTATTCTGAGTTTAATATAATAATACAAACTGTTCCTAGGCAAGGATGTGAGCATGATTTACCATGAAAATCATGCATTCCACTGTGCTTTCACTCATTTTTTCGTGCAATATTTCTCAAACATATACTAAGGGTAACAAATCAGGCAATGTACACAAAGAAGAATAGCCACACTGCTTTCTGGGAGTTACCATCTGGACAACTCTTTCTAATAAGGGGCTCTGAAATGTGCTGACATTAGACTCACCTGAGGTTATTGCTAAAATGCAGATGCCTGGGCTGCACCCTAATTTTGCTGAATTAGATCATATATGAGATAATGTATTTTCATGCCTTCAAAATGCCTTCTAACTAAGGAATGGTATGACTTTCAGGAAGAACTAATGCCATGAAATTCATAAGCGTGTGTGTGAATGCCCTCAGTCAGGTTTCCAGAAGGTACTAGGTTTTAAGTTAACAACTAAGACTGAACCACTGTGGGCAATGAGATCTATGTTTACACCTCACTCTAACCATTACCTGCTTCATGGCCTTGGGAAAGTTATTAAACTTGTCTTTCTCCTCACATCTTTAAGCTTGGGATAAAGCCCACCTTGCAGAGTTACTTTGAGAATTAAATGGAACAACATTTGCAAAGTCTTAACCCAGCACTCAGCACGTAGCGATGCTAGCCAGCAGTCATTCTAGATTTTTGGACACTCTTCAAAGATAAGACTTTTTTTCATCATAAAATATTTTTTTTTGCCCCAGGTATATAAAAGCACAGGATTCAAGCCATTAACTCCCTTCTCCCACTGCTCTGCACCCTGTGGTTTAAAATGATTAAAATTCTTTTTCAATTAACAGCTTTATTGACATATAATTTATATACACAAAAGTCACCACTTAAAGTATACAATCTGGCCAGGCAAGGAGGCTTATGCCGGTAATCCCAATACTTTGGGAGGCTGAAGTGGGAGCACCTCTTGAGGCCAGGAGTTTAAGACCAGCCTGGGCAACAAAGCGAGACCCTGTCTCTAAAAAAAAAAAAAAAAATTAAAAATAAAAATTAGCTGCAGTGATGTGTGCCTGCAGTCAGGAGGCTAAGGTTGGAGGACGGCTTGAATCTAAGAGTTTGAAGCTGCAATAAGCTATGATTGCACCACTGTACTCCAGCATGGCCGACTGAGTGAGACCCTGTCTCAAATAAAAAAAAAAAAACCCAATAACTAAATACAAGTCAATGGTTTTCAGTGTATTTACAGAGTTGTGCAACCAATCACCACTATCTAATTTAGAACATTTTCAAGATTAGTTTTTAGAATGTATGTGTGTGCCTTCCTTAGGGTAAGTGAGCTTATCCTATAGAATTTTTTTTTTTTTTTTTTTTTTTGAGACAGGGTCTTGCTCTGTTACCCAGGCTGGAGTACAGTGGCACAATCATGGCTCACTGCAGCCTCAACCTCCTAGGCTCAAGCCATCCTCCCACCTTAGTCTCCCAAGGAGCTGGGACTACAGGTGTATACTGTCACATCCAGCTAATTTTTGTATTTTTTATAGAGTTGGGGTTTTGCTATGTTGCTCAGGCTGGTCTCAAACTCCTGAGCTCAAGTGATCCACCCACCGTAGCCTCCCAAAGTGTAGGCATTAGCCAACATGCTCAGCCCAAATTTTTAAAAACAAATAAACAATATTATACACTGTAGCAGTTATTTTCTCCTTTACATACCTTAGGAGACTACAGATGCTTTCTTTAAGGTATTATTTTCATCTTTCTAATTTACCTCCTGCAATTGTCTTCAAAAACTTGTTCACATCGTTTTAAGTATCTTCGGTTGGGGTAGATCATCTTTTGAAGATGGACGTGAAAGTAATCAAAAACAGTGATTATCTGTCTTCATTGACCAGCAGAGGAATACAAACTGGTTAATGCTATTGGGGCGGGGGCGGGTCGGGGGGAGACGGCGGTCAAAAAACCAAGGATTGACTATAAATTAGTGAGACAGGTGACCTACTGTGGCCCATATCTGAACTCTAAAGGTGTAAAGAATGAACAAATTAATAAAAACATCAGTAATTATCAATGCATAAGATATAAGTTTGTTATAATCATTTAGGGAGATAGTGTTAAATCAGTCCAGGAATAAATGGATTCTGACAAAGTTGGCACCAAGGTCTACTATGACACTTACCATATTGTGCTATGAATGTGTATCTGGCTACATGTCTCATCAGGATGAGCTTCTCTAGGGCAGGGGCCTTGTCATATTTGCCTAAATATTGCCAGCACTTACCCCTGTTGCTGACACAGTCGGAGCACCCAGTGAGTATCCTACGAAAAACCAGAGTATCAGGCTCAAGGGCTCTAGGCTGTGCATAAAGGAGATACCTGCATGAATTATTTGCAGATAGAAAACTTTTTCTTCAACAGGTTCCTTAAGTTACTTTAGGGGAATTCCGTGGCACAGAGTTCTGGGTTGAGACACACGGATTGCTAAGTAACCCCAGAGCAAAACATAAGTGACTTACCAACAAGGAATTATTTTATATTAGCAATGCATATGTCCTTGTAAACAAGAGCTGACTGCAAAACATGTTGGACACACAGAACATAGAGGTGCATTTTAAAACTCTTCATACCAAATATTATCTATTTCCTTGTCCAAAATAATACTTAGGGATTATTAAAGCAGAAATAATTCAGGTCCAAATGAAGAACTCTAAAATGTAGATATTTTTACTATCTTTATTTATTTATTTTTGGAGATGGAATCTCACTCTGTTGCCCAGGCTGGAGTGCAGTGGCATGATCTCGGCTCACTGCAACTTCTGCCTCCTGGGTTCGAGCGATTCTCCTGCCTCAGCCTCCTGATAAACTGGGATTACAGATGGGTGCCACCAGGCCTGGCTAGTTTTTGTATTTTTAGTAGAGACAGGGTTTCACCATGTTTGCCAGGCTGGTCTTGAACTTCTGACCTCAGGTGATCCACCCACCTCGGCCTCCCAAAGTGCTGGGATTACAGGCATGAGCCACCTCACCCAGACTATTTTATATTTTTATACATTCTGAAGAAAATCTGTACTTCTTCCTCATGCTGCATTAACAATAGCGAATATGTATTGTTTATATTCGAAACAGTTTAAATTAATCATCTCTATATGATGCAACTAGTTATTTAATTGCACAGACTTTATTTTAGCTGGGAATTTCAAGATACTGTTGACAAGTAAATATGTGAACAGAAGGACACACTGACTTTAATTAATATCTGAAAATAAATTGTATAGGTTCTAATAATATCTTGGTATTACAGATTAACAAAGCATGTTCACATGCCCACTATCTCATTTACTTGCCTTGAAGGTACTGATTATCTTCATATTATAAATGGGGAAATTGAGGCTGAAAGAGATGAAGTAAAATTGCCCCAAATCACAAAGTCAGTGCATTGCAGGACCAGAGTCATAACCCACGATGTAGACTCCTGGCCTAATCTCCTTTCCCCTCTGAGTCCAACTCATCCCCTCTGTAGCTCACCCTCACCATTCAACTTACAAACAGGTCATGAACACCTACTGCATACTCTCGAATGTCCGAGGGAATCTGACTACACTTTAAGATTTGGAAACAAATCCACTCTGAGAAGCAAATGCCCGTACTGCTGCTGCTTCCACCCGAAATAGATTCATATACTTTGTTAGATGAACCGAAAGGTATCTCCTTCTTCCTCCTGCAGTCAGGGGAGAAGACTACTGTTCGCAGAGAAGAGCTCGGACATGCCATTTGCCTTCTGTTTATGCAGGAAAGGATTAATACTACCTTAGCATAAGCCCAGGATTTTTAGTAGGAAACAAGGTAAAGTTACGTGAATAGAAGGAAAGTACCTTTCTTGTTTAGATAACAATGGGGAATCCAGATAGAAATTAGTCATAGTGCCACTGTTGGTTGGAATGTAAATTAGTCCAACCATTGTGGAACGCAGTGTGGCCATTCCTCAAAGAGCTAAAAACAGAATTCCTATTCGACCCAGCAATCCCATTATTGGGTATATAACCAGGGAAATACAAATTGTTCTGTCATAAAGACACATGTACACATGTCTTCGTAAAGACACATAGTTCAACTGCAGCACTATTCACAGTAACAAAGACATGCGATCAAACTAAATGCCCATCAACTGTAGATGACATAAAGAAAATGTGGCACATATATACCATGGAATACCACACAGCCATAAAAAGATCATGTCCTTTGCAGGGACATGGATGGAGCTGGAGGACATCATCCTTAGTAAACTCACACAGGAGCAGAAAACCAAACACCACATGTTCTCACTTATAAGTGAGAGCTAAATGATGAGAACATATGGACACAAAGAGGGGAACCACAGACACCGGGGTCTACTTGAGGGTAGAGGCTGGGAAAAAGGAGAGGATCAGAAAAAATAACTATTGGTCACTGGGCTTAGAACCTGGGTGATGAAATAATCTGTACAACAAACCCCTGTGACATGAGTTTACCTCTATAACAAACCTGGACATGTACCTCCAAACCTAAAATAAAAGTTTAAAAAATTCTAGTGGAAAGATTTTTTTTGGTGTTAAACAATCCAGAGAAAACCCACCAGGGCACTGAATAGAACCTGCTACCATTTAACACTTCCCTTATCCATGGGACTGGAACTCATCCACTTTCCTCTCCAGGGACTCAGTAGACACATGTCTTGAAACCAGAGACAGCCTCTCGCTCTGCAGAACAAGTCAGTAGACAGAGAAGAGAAGTAATGGACATTCACCCAAGGCTGCAAAATGTGCAAGTCATGAGGAGGGACCAAAGGAGAGGAAAACTTGATTATCTCTAAGGAAGAGGGAGGGATGGTAGATCCAGGGAACAGGGACTATCAACGAAAAGGAAGGAGATGGGTTAAAGGGAAAGGAGGCATAATGGGGAGAGAGAATGAAACTATCTGAAGACCAACAGAGGACCTGCAGTCACACTCAAAGACACACCCCAGTCAAGGGCTAGTGCAGGACAGATCACTGCTTAAGCTTCCCAGGGGAGGAAAGCGGTGGAGGAGAGACAATGCCTTCTTCCCCAGTTTTGTCCCTGACTCTGTACAGCAGCAGAACAATGATCTCTAGTAAACACCTGCCTAAACCATTACTGCACTCCAGTGGCTATCTGGTTTATGAAAAGGCAGGTGAGGAGGCGTCCAACCCAAAGGGGGATGGTTTCCTGGCCCATGGTAACTGCTGTGGTTTCCCAGGGCAGCAATGAGTGTCCTCTCAGAGACACACATCCAGCTGCAAAAACAGCCAGGTGAACCTCACTGGTCCACAGCTATGTTCCCTTCCTTAGAGGCAAGCTAGTGATCCACCTATGAGCAGAAAAGGAAGGAACTTGCTGTATGGTTTGTTAAAAGAAAGACTTTAGATAAATTAACAGAGTTTAATTGAACAAAGAACAATTGGAGAATTGGGCAACTCCACCATCAGAATAGATTCAGAGCAACTGGCGCTGTCATGCGTCAGAGAGGATTTATGGACAGAAGAAAGTAAGTGACATAAAGAAAACAGAAGTGAGATACAGAAACAGTCAGGTTGTTTACAGCTCGGGGTCTGCCTTATTTGGCTACGGTTTGAACAGTTGGCTGCTGTGATTGGCTGAAACTCCGCTACTTGTTACAAGTTTGTTACAGTCTGTTTATGCATCCAGTTAGGCTACAGTTCACTATGTATGGAGAAATCTTTAGGCTAAAATATGTAAGAAGGCAGCTTTAGGCTAAACAATTTAATAGGTTTTACATAGCAACCCTTGACATGATTTGCCTTCTAGTTAAAGGTAGTTAATTAAATCTTACTTCACCTTCAGTAGAAGAGCTGAATGGGTAAAGCTAGCACAACCTAAAAATAGTGATATTAATTTCCCTACTCTCCTCCTTCTTAGAATTCCAAACATTTTGGGAACCTGTATTTATTTTGACGGATAATATGGATTTACAAAAAGATGCACAAAGGCAGGACTGTTAGCATCACTGAAAAATGTAATACAACCAAAGTACACACAGTAAGGTTTTCTTGTGGTACTTTATTCTTCGAATGCATTTAAAATATAATTCCAGGCCAGGCATGGGTGGCTCATGCCTGTAATCCCAGCACTCTAAGAGGCCGAGGTGGGCGGATCACCTGAGCTCAGGAGTTTGAGACCAGCTTGGACAACATAGCGAAACCCTATCTCTACAAAACATACGAAAATTAGCTGGGTGTGGTGACATGTGCCTGTAGTTCCAGCTACTCAGGAGGCTGAGGTCGGGGGATCACTTGAGCCTGGGAGGTGAAGGCTGCATTGAGCCATGATCTCGCCCCTGCATTCCAGCCTGGGTAAAGAGTGAGACCCTGTCTCAAGAAAAAAACAGAATGTAATTCCAAAAATTCAAAACATGTTCAGGAAGACAAGGGTAGGGTATGTTTGTTGATTGTCGCTCTCACATCCATTCCCTACCTCTCTTTTCCTAACAGATCTGGGATTTCCCAGCCAGGTAGTTTGGGTGAAATAGGTTCTACCCATCCAGGTCCTGGAGCAGACCCTGACTGGCATAATCCAATTAGAGTGATCTGCCCCTCCTAGTCACATTAATTGGTGCAAAGATGGGCACCTGACTACAATCTTGCCAATTAAAGCCAGTGAGATTTAATTAGGGGATTTCAGTTAAGCTGTTAGAGAAGCAATGCCTTCCCGCTGGCTGTAGCCAGCAAGCATGTAGCTCTGGGAGCTTCCAAAAACCTTTTGGGACCAGGAGAGGCGGCCCTGTCTGAGAATAGAGCCAATAAACACCAAAGTGGCAAAGCTAAGAGGTCAAGAGGAGAAACTGGGTCCTGGTTAGTGTTGAAGCCAGGGATACAGCCTCATTTTGTAAAACTTCTCTACACCAATCAATACATTTACTTTGCTGAGCCAGTTTGGGTCAGGTTTTTCTGTCATTTGCAACCACAACACCTTATTTTTTAAAATCTACCTTATAAAAGGTAACACACATGTCTAAAACTTCTTTTACTGATCATTTGAAATTAAAGTTTCATTTTCACAGTGAAATAAAATGAAGAACCACAAAATACTGGCAACACCCACTGCAGAAAGGAAGTGGGTTATTTCCACCACTCGCTGGCTTTTCTTTTCTCTTTTTTTCTCCCTTTTTTCTACTCTCTCTGTCTCTCAACTTCCAAAGGAAACACTCAGATAAATCCTATTTGGCTGAAGTCAAGTGCACTGAAGACTGCATTAGTTTTGCAGGAAGGTGCTGAGAATCTCACAGTGTCAAGTATATGGTGTCCTGGAGTGTTAGGAATCTAGATTTTCCTTCCTTTTGTAGGTAATTTGCACCATGACTTCTTAGATATCACTATCTGCCTTTATAACCTGCCATTTTTATCGAGTGGAGAAAACACAGCCTTAACTCTCCCTTGCAATGTGAATCCGGGGCAGGTGTCAATGCCAACTACAGCTGCCACAAGTATTACTAGTCCACGTGTTCTCTTCCTTCAGGATTTGGAGGCCCATTTTGAATCTTTTTGTATCCCTCACCACGGGCAAATATTTTAAAATGTCCCTTCATGATGATGATGCTAATGTAACTGTTTTGATACCTGATTAAATCCAATTTTGCACATATCTGGTGTGTATTACATGGTAGAGTTATCCCTCTATCCACGCCACCCCTCCCCTGCCTATTGTGGGGTGCTGGGCGGTTGCATTGGACCTTGCCTTAATTGTTCAACAATTAAATTTCCCTGTCTGCACAACGGACTGTGTGAGGTTCTTGAGACAGAACTAGTCCCACAAAGAGTGCTCTGACTTTGCTCACCCCTCCCCACGTCCTCAGCTGCAGGGCCTCAAGTATAACTCACAAACATAGTGTCACCAATTCCTTGAAATTCTTGTTTTTTTCTTCCCAGTAATAGGGACATACAGGACTGTGCTTGGCTGTCTTTCTCAGTTGGGGGACTGCAGGCTATCTCCTATGTCTGATATTTTGCTCTTGGCTTCTCTCCCTTATTGACTAGACTGCTTCAGGGATCTGGCAAATGGTTCCACAGATCCAAAGTTCCAGCAGCCTGTAAGTGCATGTTGTCAGGGTGACCTCGGGCAGTGTGTGGCCAGGGGAGCCTTCCATGCCAATGGCCTCATGTGGGCCTCAATAAGCAGTACAGTCCCTAAGACCTGCATTTGAGGGCCCTGCCCATCAGAACACACACACACACACACACACACACACACACACACACACACGCACGCATACATTTATTAAAAAACATACAAGCACCTCTGTAACTTGGGATCTGGCATTCAGTGCTGCCTCAGTGGGGTGCATAACCCTCAACATCCATTCTCATGATCGATGCCATGCAGGCTCCAGGGAACGCTTCTTCTCATCTTTAGCTCAATGCCCTAAAAACAAAAGGTTACAGCCTCTCAGTGCCATGAAGGATGGTGACACTGCTGATGTTTGAGACTAACATGATGTTAAATCCAAGAAAACCTAGATTTTCTTTTAAAGGTCAGCTTGTCAAATCCTTCTTCTCAGACCGCATGAATGCAGTGACTCCTGCATTACAACGTACTGTTTCCCAAGGATGTGAATCGTCCATTTTCTTGCTTCTGTCAGTGTTCCAGTTTGTGGTTCCAGATGTACTCAAGAATTAGCATGGCTTTGCAACAGTTACACATGACACTTAAGGAGTGGCAGTAATTCTTATTACTCTAAAATTTCTATTTATAAAAGTTGAAAATCCTGTATGGATTTAGATATTCTTATAAGGGATGGTACAATTTACAAAATAAGTAAAAGAAACTTACATGACAAAATTATTTTGCATTTTTCTGTAATAACTTATTATATTGGTCCCATGATAATGGATGACATAATGTTTAAAATTCAGGAATTATTTCTAAACCTGAGGATTGCTTTCATTTAAAAAAAATTGTTATAAATGTTTCAGCAAAGTTTCTCCAAGTTGAAATTAATAAACTACACTCTAAAAACGACAGCGACTCAAGGAAGGTTGTCCAATTTGGCATTAGAGCATAATCTTGATTGCAACACTACATTAAGGGATTTTGCTAAATTAGAGAAAAATAAATTTGTGGAAAAAACATAAAGATGATTTATGAATTGCTTGTCTCTAGAATATTAGGCATCCAGATATCACCAGCCCATCATCAGAACAGTGAGACTTTTGTGATAATGGTTAAATTCAGTCACTTTTGATGTTTTGCTGACATTTGGTCATATGAACGCCAAAGCTTTGCAAGAATAATTGGCAGTGTGAGACTAGAACACACTTTGGCAGCTGAATTTATAACTTTTAAATATTTGGGCATATGGCATATAGGCCTCCATTTCTCCTCTTGCCCCATTGCGCAAATGTTGGTGGCTGGCTGGAGTGGGTGGTACCGGGATCCGAGGGGCTCTGCCTTGCAGTCCCGCAGCGCGGGGCTCCGGGGAGCTGCCCGGCAGGTGCCAGAGACCCCGCCCCCGCCGCCCACCTCCTCGGGAATTGGCTGCCCTGGTCCTAGGGGGCGGCCCCAGGGTCAGGATGAAGTCTGGGGTCGCGGGCGCGGGCTGCGTGGAGTTTCAGTTAGTCGTGGACAAAGCACCGCGCGCTCGCATAGCGGCCCGGGCGGAGTTCCCCGTCCCCTTCCCTTTCCTTCCACATCCGCACGCTCGTTCTCCCTCCGCGCCTTGCCCTCCTCCCGACTCCTGGGTCCGGCCCCTTCGGGGGAGGGTGGGGCGCTCGGGTCTCCGGGTCTCGCGTGCGTGTGTCCGAGCAGTCCTGGGCGGTGGGCGAGGGCGCGGCTTGGGGACCCGGGAGGGGCCGGGGCGCGGGGGCTGCAGGAAGTGGAGGCGGCCGCCGCTCGGGGACCGGCTTGGCGGGGTGAGAGACACCCGGAAACGGATTCCGCTTCGGGGCCCGCGCGAGTTGGGTGCTTCGGAGGGCGCGAGAGGAGCGGGCGGGTGCTGCTGAGTAATCCCCGCGGCGGCGGCCGGACGCCCACCTCCCACGCCGCGCCGCAGCCGGGCCGCGGCTCCTCCCTCCGCGGTCCTTCCCTCCTCTTCCCTCCCGTCTTCTCCCCTCCCCTCCCCTCCCGGCTCCGCTTGGCTCCGGGCAGGTAGAGCCGGGCTCCGGGCGCGCGCGGGGCCGCAGCAGCTGCTCCCGATCTCGCCTCGGCCCAGCGCTGGGCCTCGCACGCCCATGGCCGGCTCGGAGCAGCAGCGGCCGCGGCGGCGGGACGACGGAGACTCGGACGCGGCAGCGGCGGCGCCCCTGCAGGACGCGGAGCTGGCCCTGGCCGGCATCAACATGCTGCTCAACAACGGCTTCAGGGAGTCGGACCAGCTTTTCAAACAATACAGGTGACCCACGCGTCCCCGATTCCCCAACCCTGCCGCGCGCACCTCGTGGCCGGCTCACGCACCTCGACCTGCGGCCCCCGGGAGCCCCCTCCCCCTCCTGTCGGTCACCGATTCCGGTCCCCAGGTCTCCTCCCTGGCAAGATCAGCCAGAGGGAATGCGCCTCTGCCACATCTCCTCGTCCACCCCCTACCCCCGGCTCCGTTGTCCTTTCCCTCCCGGGACCCGCCGCGCGCCGGCCCCGCGCGCCCGCAGTCCCCCTCTCACTTTCTCCCAGCCTCGCCCTCCCAGAGACGTGCCCGGTGCCAGTAGGCTCCTCTCCGCAGGGCAGCTGGCTTTGGGACCGGATGAGATTTGAGGCAGCAGCGAGCCTGGGACCCGGGCTTGTCGTGACTCTGGCTCGCGTGCTGCCCCGGCAGCCTTTGTGACACGGAGCCCTCCAGCTGCCTGCTCGTCGCGCCTCGCATGGCTCTGCAACATTGTGCAATTCCAGACGCTTTTATTGTTTGAAAACAGATACGCACAATTGCTTTGCCGTGCAGGAATTTAAAAATTTCAGCTCAACTCTGCCCACTCATCTCTCTGCCTTGTCTTCTACAAACTCAGTCCTCAAAATGAGTTCCTGATGTCTTTCAAGCAGGCGTTATTTATTAAGAATTTTTCCAACGTAAATAAAGGAAGGAAGAAAATGGAGGGATTTTTAAAAAGTATGAGAATGGTAGGAAAACACGTGTGTTCAGTTAATTTTTTATTTGTCTTTTAAAAAATAAAGCGAAAGAACTGAAACCTGGTAGTTTTCCTGTGGGAGTGGAAGGAACCTTCATTTCGTTGGGGACCTGGAGTGTTTGTTCTCGGGGTGAGGAAGCAAGTTTGTGATTTGCCGTCTGATTGTTGACGAGCCTTAAGGATGTTGATTAGCAGCTTTCCCCAACACGTTTAAGGGCCACATGCTTCACACTATGGAGACCCTGTAGTTCGGTTGGAATGAGAGGACCAATGTACAACTGTGACCGGGAGACAGAGTCTGTAAGAATGAGAATGCCTAAAGTCTCAGACCTCAGAGAATGGTGGTTTCTACCCAGCAGAGCTTCCACCTTCTTAATGGCAAAGCAAGTATCTCACAACTGTGAACTTTTCACTAAAGCCCTTTTACTTTTAAATCGGTGATTTTTTTCCCCCTTTGGTCTGAAAGTAAAAACAACTTCGCTTTACTTAGAACATTTCATTTTTAAAGCATACAGGTCTGGTTTCAAGATGGAGTTTCATCAAAGGCTGTTGATGGGGGATTTAAAAGGTTTACTTGTCACACAATTTCTCTTTTGTAGTTTTTAAGAAGCCCTCAGGAAAAAAGGTATGAATATTTCCTATACCGTGCTATGATTCCTTTTTTAGACTACCAGTTTGTGTCGTATGAGAGAAGGATGGAGATAGTTGTAGAGTCAAATTTACCCTTTTTAGTTGATGATTTAGGTACTTGCATGTTTAAGTACTTCTTGCTTTGAAGTCTCCTGTGATATTTATTTTAATGGTCTTTTTAAACCCTTCTTTAGTAGGCAAAAATACTACCTTTATATTGAAAGCATGAAATTTTTGCATTATCTAAAAAATTTTATGCACTGTTAATAGAAGGCAGTATATGAGTGGTTGGAAAACTCTCTCACAGCAACAGCAGAGAGATGCCCCTTCAAAGATACTTCTCTGTGGGTGAGTGCGTTGGAGGTGTCCAGGGAATATTTACCTTGTATAGCTAGGTGCTGTCTGCTTGTATTTTGAAATGGGAACTGAAGATAAGGCAGGGAAAACTGTAGTACCTCTTTTCTGCCAAGCACAGTGCTAGACACATTCCCTTATATATTCTCACTATTCTCATGACAACAAAAGAGTGAGGTGTATCTTATCATGACAGTTTTGTAACGAGGGACATGAGACTTAGTTTTTACTGTGGGCCAGGACACAAACACTATAGTTCTAAATCAAGGACTCTTTTCATTTTACCATTCTGCTTCCCTCACTAAATTTATGATAATTTGTCATCTGCTCTGAGACCTTATTTTCCAGCAATGTTAAAAAGCCTTTTTTAGAGATGGTGGGAGGGAAAAAGACAGGTAGACAGAGATGGTATCATCCTATCAGCTTTCCTTGGCTCCATCTGATTTGTGTGTGGTGTGAACAATCATTGCGTTCTTCCCACCTCTCAAAAGGTGCTTCTGATGTATGTTTTGGAAAGCACAGTTGCATACAGGTGTGATCATGGACCAGAGTCCTGCAACCTGGGTTCCAGTCTTTTGCCATTTTGTGGCTGCTGAATTTGGTTTCTCAAAATTTGCTTCCTTATCTATAAAATAGGAGTAACAATAAGACTACCCACATTATCGTGTGGTGGTTAGAATGAAAAGAAATAATCCATGGCCCCGACTAAGTGTAAGCACTCAATAAACTCTAGCTAGCTTCTGTATGTGGTGCCTTCCCCGCTAGTATTGTGTTTTCTTCTTGACTGCATAGTTCGAGTACAAGACACAATGTCCTGTGTGCAGGTAGCTTTTCTATTTAAAGTTCATCTTACGTATTACATATGAAGGATTTAAGATTCTGTTATGCATTGGGAAACTTCCCTTTCTGTTCCAAAGTTAAGTGGCCTGCTGAAGGCTCAGCAGTGACTTGATAAATGTTTGAGGATCACCCCCCTGGCTCATTTTATCTACATAACAGGGATAGGCAAATTACCCTCTCTGTCTCCTTTTTTAATGATTGTTTATCACAGGGGGACACCCTTCCTCTACTAGTAAACCTTCCAGAGTCTTATTGTTACAATTTAACAGTAGAAACATATTTTGTATCTAGTGTAACAATATTTTTTATTAAAGCAAGAAGGTCATTTTCTCATGCCACCTTACTAGAATGGTGAAAGTTTATCAACAGCTGCCTGATGAGAAATGGTTACTTTGTAGAAACAGATTATCCTGAAGGCCACTCTTGAATTCGTGGCAGGTCTGGATTGTATAATTCAGATATTATGCATATAGGAATTAGAAATATATGCACAGTTAGAAGCCTTCTTTTGGAATATAGGACAGCTCCCTGGTTGGGATTTGAAACTGTAGCTGCCTTTCTATTGGAAGTATAGTAATAATGTAGCAACAAACTGCCCTTTGGTGTTGCTGAGCCACCATTATGCACTTTGAGGTGTTTTCCCAAAGGTTAGGATAGATTTGTCCTGCTGGAGGGCGCTTCTGCTTTGAACCCAAGTCCATGTGTTTGTAAGTTCGTGATCTTGACCACCTGAGGTCAAGTTCCTGATCTTGGTCTTAGTGCCCAGTGCTCTAGTCTAGCAGCAGTCGCTCCCCCTCCACACACACACACTCATTCCCTTCCTCACTCACTGTTTGCATATGTGACGTGCACTCAGACCTTTAGTTGCTCAGGCACATAAGACAGGCTGTGGGTTAGGTGCCAAAGACATGTGCTAGATATTTCGGTGCTGCAGTGTAGGTGTAGGTAAAGCTGATGGTGATAGGGAGGCTGGGAGACATACGCATGGTCCCCTGGAGCCTGTGGAAGAAAAGAGAAGCAGCGTCTAACCCAGCCTGAAGGACAGTTTTGTGGAGGAAATGATGCCTGAGCATTATGATGGGGTAGAAGAGAATCAGTTGAATGAGGAGTTGGGAGGGGCGGGGCAAGGAGAAAAGGAGAATGTGAGAGGTGGTGAGGTTTAAACAGAAACCTAGGAGAGGAAACAGCGGAAAAACCCACGTGGAGACATGAAACGACATTGGGAAAAGAGTGGTCAGAACTGCAGGCTCACAAGTATTGCTAGGCCGTTGCACTGGATGGCTTGTTCTACACTTATTTTCTTCCTACCACTGGTCAGTCCGTGTTTCCCATGGTCGGTTCTTTCCTCAGGTTTACTTTGCTACTGGGTGTCTCGTCAACTCACTTTTCACCATGGCCATTGTCCACAGCGTGGCTGTCACAGCCATAATTCCCTGTTGGCTCCTTGGGACTTCAGGATCCTGATGTCACCACCTTTTTTCTGTTTATGGCTTGACATATTACTTTTTAACAGGACTGGCAGTAATGAAGCACATGGAGGCCTGAGGAGCGTGAGACGTTTGGAGCTTCTGACCCCAATGAGCTTCGCAGTTCTTATTTCTGCTGCCCTGATGCTGAGCCTCCCTCCTCCCCTCTTGAGGTTACCAGCCCATCTCCTGCTTTAACTCTTGGCATTCTTTTTGATCCTAAGACTTCTGCAGTTTTTACCTCTGCCAGGGCTACTACCAGTTTCTGGCTGTAGATATTTTAAAGAGTCCTACTTACTCATGGTCAACTAAAATAGGAAACATGTATCGTTACTATGAATGTTTATTGGTACATAGTTGCTATGAATTGTGACACTTCCTTTTCCATTTTAAACTATAAAATGGCAAAAATGTATTAAAAAGCAAGAAAAATGTATGGTAAGTAATGTGAGTGTGCATAAAAGGAATGTATGGACCCTAAATTGTTTAACACAGTTTTTGGCGCATGTGACAAAGCCATATGAGAAAGCCATAGGATCTGTGGCCTCATTTTGTGAGCATGTTGATTGCAGAGCCAGTGTTATCATATAGATGGTTCCATATAATCCAGGAGTTGGTAAACTATGGCCCGTGGACCAATTCTAGCCTGACACCAGTTTTTGTAAATAAAGTTTTGAGACACAGCCATGCTCATTTGGTTATGTGTGGTCTGTGGTTGCTTGTGCACTACACCTGCAGAAATGAGTAGTGTCAGAGACCATATGGCATGCAAAGCCTAAAATATCTACTCTCTGGCCTTTTACAGAAAAAGTTTTTTGACTTCTGAGAAAACCTCAGCGCTTCCTGGAAAAACTCAAAGGCGCTTGTAAGAGATGTTGAGTCAGCAGGCCTCTGAGCCTCTTCTCTGCCTAAAACCATGTCAGATTCTTGGGAGGACTGGAAGGACTTGCAGGCTGTCCATGTTTTCTAGACAATTCATCTGCTCACAGACAAGAATGTGTCTCTGCCTTGCTCCTGGAGACGATAGGAGAGTCCACAGATGCAGAGATGTAAGAAAAGGAGAAGAAATGAAAAGCAGAAATGGTTTAAGGGAACTGGCGGGAAAGACAGGAAACTCATCTGTTGACTTTTTCCATCCTCTTCAACTCAGTGGTGTGTTGGAAAAAGGCATCTTTTTTCCCCCAACTATTACACTGTCTGAAAAGGTCCTAATTAAATATTCATTAAAGATTCATTTGGCTTGAGAGTCCTTTTAAAATGCCGCTGCCTGTAGAATAATAGGAGAGTTTGGAGGAAATTATCAGGAAAAAAATACCTGTGCTATAGTGTAAGTCTCTGTAAGTGTGTACAAGTGTACAAGAAACACTTGTACAAATACACAATGCGAAAGATGTGAGCCTTTAAAAGAATGTGTTCTCTAAGTCACATATGTAGTTATCCCTCAGTATTCATGGGGGATTGGTTCCAGGACCCCCGGCAGATACCAAAATCTGTGGATGCTCAAATCCCTGATAGAAAGTGGCGCAGTATTTGCGTATCACCTACACACATCCTCCCATATACCTGAAATCATCTAGTAACTTATAATACCTAATATCATGTAAGTGCTATGTAGATAGTTGTTATACTGTGTTGGTTAGGGAATAGTGACAAGGGAAAAAGTCTGCATATCTAGTACTAATGCAACCTTTTTTTCCAAGTATGTTTGATCTGCGGCTGGTTGTGGAATTCGCGGATACTGAGGGCTGACTGTATTGTGTTAACCGATTGAGTGAGATTACCTTTTTTCCCCTAATTTAGTTGAAAGAAGCTATATTGAGTGAAATAAAGTTTTGATGAGGATTTTTTTTTAAAAGGGAGAGAGAAGTAATATTGAAACATGGAAGCACTTTCTATTCTAGTTACACGAAACCACTTGTAGATCCCCAAACGTGGTATTTCAGGAGCCTAGACCTTTCACACAGCCTGTTTTAGTTCCTGAAATACCATTTTTGCACCTGGTCTCCTTTGCCAGGTAATCCTCCTATTTACCCAGCAGCAGCAGTGGGACTGGAAGAGGCTACGAAGGACTCAGGGAGAAGAGAGAGTATCAGAAAAGTACAGAAAAGTAGATGGCTGTGTGGCAAAGATGAATTGATCTACTTCAAAACTGCCTAGTGCTAGCTCTACCCTGTGAAAGGAGTCAGGTGGGGTAGGGAAGAACTGGTCCCTGTCCTACACAGCACCTCTTTCAGCACGTCCTCTCCTCCCAACACCCTAAATTCACGAGGCTGCTGCTCATTCTGTAACGTGGGTCCGTTTGGGGGTTGAATAGCCTTTGTGGGCTAACCTGGGGAAAATGCATTCCAGTTTCTAAACAAGTGACTGTGAATACATGTTTTTATATAAAATTATTCATGCATTTGCTGTGTAGGAAGAGAAAGTCATGCCTCCTTGAAGTGGATTTGATGATTGAGCTGGGGTTTTGCTTTTTTTCTTTCCTTCTTTTTTTTTTTTTTTTTTTTCGAGACAGAGTCTTGCTCCATTGCCCAGGCTAGAGTGCAATGGCACGATCTTGGCTCACTGCAACCTCCGCCTCCTGGGTTCAAGGGATTCTCCTGCCAAGCTGGGCCTTTTCTTATGTAAAGATGGTTGGTGGTTTGCACCACCCTTTTCCCTAGCTGAGGTTGCTTTCTCCATCTCTTCCTTCTTGCTCAATAATTTCAGAACACAAGAAATATGCCTACATATATCTAAGGTAGTTACTCCTTTCTTACAGGAAAACTCAGTTATTACAGAGAAAGCCCCTAGAGAGTCAGGAAGTTCATCTCTTTAAAAAGTCTGTGTTCACAGAGTTTCTGCCATGAACAGGACAAAGGTGAGAGGCAGGTCTTTCCTTCAAGGAGGCATTACTTCATACCTTTATTCAAATCTACCTCAAACAGAGTCACTTTAACACTTAGTCTTGTCCAAAGCTGTAACATCTGTGAACTCACTGGCTTAGGTGAGTTTTTTTTGTTGTGTACATCAATGTAAACACATAATGATAAATGTAAACACATAATGATTTCAGGTATATGGGAGGATGTGTGTAGGTGATACGCAAATACTGTGCCATTTTCTATCAGGGATTTGAGCATCCACAGAATTTGGTATCCGCCGGGGGTCCTGGAACCAATCCCCCATGAATACTGAGGGATGACTACATATGTGACTTAGAGAACACGTTCTTTTAAAGGCTCACATCTTTCGCTTTGTGGGCTGGCATTGAGCCAGCCCACAGCCCCAGCCTTGCCTGAACTTTTCTCCTTGTTTAATTCCCCTGCCAGCTCTGTGAGGAGTGCCTTTATTATCTCCCTTAGACAGAGGGAGGAGGAAGAGCCCTGGGATGTGAAGTGGCCCAACTCGGGTCTCGCAGCAGTAGTGGGGAGTGCTGGGGTTGAAACTGGGCTGCCTGGCTCCAGAGTCTGGGTGTGACCATGTGCTATCTACGTCTCTTACAGAACTTCTACAGTAAAAGGATTCACATGTGTCCTGTCAAAGCCATTTTGGGGCAAGTTCCTTCAGCAATATGCAGATTGCACTCTGACACCCAGAAGCTATCCATCAAACCCCCAGAGAGATCTGTCTTTAGGGGAGATGTCACCCCAAGCTTTAGAAGCTTTGTGGCTCCCAGTCTTGTGTAGGATAAAGCCCAGCCTCCTGGCCTGGCCTCTGATGTCCTGTGATGTGGCCCTGTCTGCTTCCTGTCCTGCTGCTCTTGTCCCTTCCATGCTAGTTGTGCTGGAATATTTTACATCATCCAGCCAGGTATATCTTGCTCTTCCAGATACAGCTCAGATTTTTAGAAAAAGGTTGTATGACTCCTCTGCACTCCTGCGGCATCCCATCCTTACCTTTATCCGGCACTTGTGTTGCATCAAAATTGTTTACACGTCTGCCTGTCTGCATGAGAGGGCTGAGATGCTAGAGTTGGGTAATACCTGGACATCCTCTCCAGATGTTCCTGGCCTTCCTGAGGTTGCTGGAGTTATGTGGGGTCCAAGTTGTTAAAGGCATAGCAGCTCCCCTTTATTTGCAGTGAGCAAGTGCAGCCCAGGAGGCGGCTGCCCTGTAGGAGCTCTGAAAGCCTTGTTCCTCATCACTCCCTCCCATTCTGATGGCATGGGTGTGTCTCTTGACCCAATTTGAGGTGCTTCAGACAGGCCCTAATATTGATGTTCTGCTTCTCATAACCAGTTGCCAGAGCTCCTGCCTGGCCCCGTCGCTGCCTTTGCCTTGGAACGTCCAGGCTGCCCTGTGCTGAGTAAGGGCGATGGGAAGCAAAGCCGCTGCTGAGCCACATGCAGGTCTCAACAGTGCCATCACAAGGAAAGCTGGGCCCTAATGACACTCAGTCTCCTGCTTCCAAAGAGGTCACAGGTGTCAGCTGCACCTGGCCTGGGCGTTGTAACTCAGGATGGCTGCTCTGTGAGCTGTTCTCTACTCAGTGTTGTGTGCAGTGACAAGGAGGCCAGCCCAACTGGTGGGACTTGTGCTTCTCCCATCTGATCCCTTGCAGGGCTCTGGGGTACCCCTAGGGGGTGGTGCTATGATAATGCTCTGATGTGATTTGCCTGCCTGGCATGAGAAAGTAGAAATGTAACTGCCAGACTCCAAAAGCCAGATCCTGCGTTTCAGGAAGAACTGGTCTCTGGGAGAACCTGGTGGCTAGGAGGGGAAGCTTGCTAGAGCAGTGACTCTCGACTCTGTCACACCGACTGCCCCCTTTTGCTAACAAATATTTTGTAATTTCCCTTTTATGATCCTGAAATGAAATTGATAGATGAAATAACCTACTCATGCATACAATGTCTAAAAATCAATAGAATACCCAAATAAAATTACATATATATACATATATACATATATATACACACATATATATACATATATACACATATATATACACATATATATATACATATATACACATATATATACACATATATATATACATATATACATATATATACACACACATATATATATATTTTTTTTTTTTTGAGATGGAGTCTCACTTTGCCTCCTAGGTTGGAGTGCAATGGCCGATCTTGGCTCACTGCAACCTCCACCTCCCAGGTTCAAGCAATTCTCCTGCCTCAGCCTCCCGAGTAGCTGGGACTACAGGTGTGTACCACCACGCCCGGCTAATTTTTGTACTTTTAGTAGAGGCGGGGTTTCGCTATATTGGTCAGGCTGGTCTTGAACTTCTGACCTCATGATCTGCCCACCTCAGCCTCCCAAAGTGCTGGGATTACAGGCATGAGCCACCGCGCCCGGCCTACATATATTTTTAAAGTGTAAATGCTTCGCACGCCTTTATCCAATGATAAAATGAAGTAGTTAGATGATTGCACCCTTGCGTAATGAAGAAATTTGGATTTAGGAGAAGGTGAGAAGGCGCTGCAGAGGAGGAGAGAAAAGAGCAGGTATGCTTTAAAATGAAGGAAGTAACAGACCAAATTTACCCATAAATGTTAAGGGAAGGAGGGAAATAACCCTAACCTGCCAAGGCAAAATACTGGCTGTTGAAGTGGTTTTAATAAGAAGTGTGACATTTTTGCAGTGAACCAGGCCTTCTTTGTCAGGATGGTATTAATTTCCTGTGTTAAGACATAGGATGTGTGCTGACAGAGTGTCTCAGAAAACATATCTCCCATCGTTAAATCCCTCTGCACACCAACAACTTTAGAGACCATTGCCTTTAATAGGTGTCCAGGATTAGACGATGAATTGAAAAAATATTTGTAGGATAGTTGAGTGGCAACCGACTCCTGAGGACAGTTTCAGAGTAGGGTTGAAAAACAAGATTCAAACCCAAAATAAATAGTTGTTTTTTGTTTGTTTGTTTTTGTTTGTTTGTTTTGACAGTCTCACTGTGTCTCCCAGGCTGGAGTGCAGTGGCATGATCTCAGCTCGCTGCAACCTCCAACTCCTGGGTTCAAGCGATTCTCGTGCCTCAGCCTCCTACTTAACTGGGTCTACAGGTGCGTGCCGCCACACCTGGCTAATTTTTGTATTTTTGGTAGAGATGGGGTTCTGCCATGTTAGCTAGGCTGGTCTTGAACTCCTGGCCTCAACTGATCTGACCGTCTCGGCCTCTAAAAGTGCTGGGATTACAATCATGAGCCACTGTGCCCGGCCTCCAAAATAAAATAATTTTGACATGTCATTTTCATGACAGAAGTTTCAGTATGCTACGTATCCTTAAGAATATTGGGTGGCAGAAATGAAATAAATGTACTAATGAAATGTATTTGTATCCAGGATTTCATGTACCTTCAATAATTTATTTGGCTTTAAATATATTAAAAGGAGCTTTCAGCATCCGTATTAAATATTGGCAGGTGATATACAAATGCAAACTGGCTTAGCTGCGGTTTGTTGGCAACTCAGATGCCACAAGCAGTGTTGCTGTTGGTGACATGGTTTTCCATAATTGTAAACAAATCTTGATAAACTGTGTATTTAAGCAGTGTAAGGAATATTTTGTGTTTCTACATAAATGGAGGTAGATTCTAGAACTAAATAAACAGTTTTTCATCCATGTGAACTTCCAGAAAATGTTCAAAAGTTTTGCGGGACATGAGACAGTGTGCTGGATGATCTCATACATTGCAGGATGCCTTGGGTCGTTGGTCCCATTCCACTACAGTTGTCATGTCACCCCAGAACGGCCCAACAGGTTTCTAAAATGTCTCCATTGAGAGGCACTGAGCTTGGGGTGGGAGGGTTTAGGACCAGATTTGGTCTCTGTGGCTGAATCCCCTATCCTGCTTAGAACAGCACAATAGCAGGGTCTTTCTGCAGACAAAGTGGGGCTGTAGGAAGGGAAGAGGCTGCCCAGGGTGGCACAGCTGTGGCTGAAGGAGAGAGGCGGAGAAGGGAGTGTCTCTGTTGCGTTGGTGACGGCAGGCAGCAGGACAGAGGCCAGGTGTAGGGTCCCTTGAGAGGTAAAGAGCCCCTAGTGTTGGGCTTCCTGGGTCCCACTGCCCCTAAACACCAGTCACACACACATTGCTTCTAGAGCCCAAACAGCTCCAGAAAAGTATGGCAGCTCAGGTTTCTCTGTCCCTTGCCATGTGGATGGAGAACTACTGAGGTTCTTCCCTTCTTCATACTCCACGTGGATCTAGCTTAAAGGAACTGTGTCTCTCCAGCCACTAGGTGACTTTATTTTCCTGTCCTGTTCCCACCCAACTCTTCCTAACTTTGAATCTCAAAGTATGGACTGGCCTATATGCTTCCCAGGAAGTGAGCAAGTTTTGTTTTTGTTTTTTGCTAAGTAGGTTGTGCAAGTTAAACGAACAAAAATTTAGTTAAAAAGCAAAGGCTAAATCCCCATGAATCAGGGCACAGTTGCCTCAAAGTTCCATGGTCTTTAGAAGCAGGGGATGCTTCTAAAATGTGAGGAAATAGGGTCAGATGCTTCATGGTTTTCTGTTGAGCTTGTACTTAGAAGTAATTGGGAAAGGAAAGCCACATAATGCAGTATGTTATAGGGCACCTTGATACACAGATAGGCAGAGCTTTCCCTGGTCTCACCCTCAACCATGACATCAGTTGCATCCCATAATACATGTTAGCTCAGCCTGATTTACATGCTCAGGTGCACCATAACGCTCCTTTTGGGTGGGGCTTTTCCAGGAAGATACGAGTCTGAGCGTGGTGCGCCTCACTCCCAGTGCCTACAGCTGGGTGTTATTTGCTGCTCTTTCCACTTTGGCCTTCTTAGCACACAGATTATTGTCTTTTGTTGCCTCCTTCCATCTGCAGCAGCCATTCTTTGTGTTGTACTTCATTAAGTTATCACTCCGTAAAATAAGCATCAAAGATAAACAGATTTGCAAATATTTATATCATTCTGTCTCTCTTGCAAATGAAACTCTTTGGTACTGTTCTAACAGGACAGGACAAAAAGAGGGAAAATGACATTTTGAATTCAAATTCAAGTTGAATTTGCTAAATGAAGGAGAAACAATTAAGAAATCGGCTGGGCACAGTGCCTCACACCTGTGATCCTAGCACTTCGGGAGGCCGAGGCAGGTGGGTCACTTGAGGTCAGGAGTTCGAGACCAGCCTGGCCAACATGGTGAAACCCCGTCTCTACTAAAAATACAAAAATTAGCCGGGCGTGGTGGTGGGTGCCTGTAGTCCCAGCTACTCAGGAAGCTGAGGCAGGAGAATCGCTTGAACCCGGGAGGCAGAGCTTGCAGTGAGCCGAGATCGCGCCACTGTGCGAGACTCCATCTCAAAAGAAAAAAAAAAAAGTAATCGGATTAAACTAAAATTCATGCTGCACGGCCTCTAGGATCACTTCCAATAGAATGAGTCACTGGCAAGGCTTTGAGTGCTTCCCCTCTTCCCCAATTTCAAATGGTGAATTGCAAAATCTCAAGTTATGTGTTGGCAACTGATATCTGGAACAAGAAAGAACTTGATATCTTTCTGTCTTGCAAATTATGCTCACCCGCATCTTTATTTAGGCCTAAAATAAAGTAGCATGTTGGAATTCATCAGCTGCACACATCTCTGAGGTGACTTTTTTTTTTTTTTTTTTTTTTTTTTTTTTTGAGATAGGGCCTTGCTCTGTCAACCAGGCTGCAGTGCCGTGGCATGATCATAGCTCACTGTAGCCTTGATCTCTTGGGCTCAAACCATCCTCCCGCCTTAGCCTCCTGAGTAGCTGGGATTACAGGCCTGTGCCACCACACCCGGCTAATTTTTAATTTTTTTATTTTTTAGTAGAAATGAGGTCTTGCTGTGTTGGCCAGGCAACTCCTGAGCTCAAGCAGTCCTCCCACCTCAGCCTCCCAAAGTGCTAGGATTACAGGGTGAGCCACTGCACCTGGCCTGATGTGACTCTTGACCTATCCAAGGCTCCATGGGGGCTGCTTTTCCAGGCCTACAGTTGTTGAAGGAATTGGGCTACTGACTTTTCTCCGCATTATAGCCAGGTTTGCATCCATTTAGTAGCACAGAAAAGAGTTTTGTTTACATCTGGAATGCCATTTGCTTCAGCTGTCAACCACGTGGATCCAAATCTATTTTTGGTTATTTCTGTATTGATGATTGGTGAGACACTCATTACTTTGAGTTATCAAAATTACAAATGGAGCTAGAAATTGCTCCTCTTGAAATAGCATGGGGGAAAAAAAAAGGAGGTGGGAAAGGGCCGTGGTATAGGGGAAATGGCTAAACTACTTGTAAACTACTTAGAAGTTTAGCCAAAGTGTCAGGACCTGCTGTGGTGGAATCTCAGAGATTCTTGTTCTGGAGAAATTGCCAACGTGAAAATGACAAGGAGAGAATACTTGAGTGTTTTTCTGTAGCCCTTGTGTGACATTTTGGATCTGGGCTGGGCTTATAAGAGAGAGTAGTTGAGGCTAACTTGAAATTGGGATCTTTTCTCCTAATGGAAGAATGTTGAGTTGTAAAACAAAACAAAACTTCATCAAAGAGCTATTCTACTAAAGTCTAGAAATTTATACTTAAGGAAGCCTGTGAATAGTATATAAACCCAAATGAAATTTTCTTGACCTATGCTCTACTAAAAACTGAAGAAAAATGTAGATGCCTTAGTGAAAGGTGGACATTTTCTATGACATTCAGAGTTGTTTACTGAGAACTGGTTCACACAAAATGTTATTATGAAGAATGTTTCTAGCTTCCCTTTGAAATGACTTTTAACTGAAAAATAGAGAAGTCTGTAATATTTTTATTTTTATTTGTTTATTATTATTTTTTGAGATGGAGTCTTGCTCTGTCACCCAGGCTGGAGTGCAGTGGTGTGATCTCGGCGCACTGCAACCTCTGCTTCCCGGGTTCAAGCAATTCTCCTGTTTCAGCCTCCTGAGTAGCTGGGACTACAGGCTCATGCCACCACGCCTGGCTAATTTTTGTATTTTTAGTAGAGACGGGGTTTCACCATATTGATCAGGCTGGTCTCGAACTCCTGACCTCAGGTGATCCACCCATCTCAGCCTCCCAAAGTGCTGCGATTACAGGCATGGGCCACTGCGCCCCTACGTAATATTTTTAAATGATTGCCTAAAATTAATTAGTGTTTGAGTTGCTTGTATAAATAGATGTGTGTGTTGTTGTTGTTGTTGTTGTTGTTGTTTTTGTGAGACGGAGTCTCGCTCTGTTGCCCAGGCTGGAGTGCAGTGGTGCGATCTCAGCTCAGTGCAACCTCTGCCTCCTGAGTTCAAGTGATTCTCTTGTCTCAGCCTCCTGAGTAGCTGGGATTATAGGCGTGTACCACCACGCGTGGCTAAGTTTTGTATTTTTAGTAAAGACGGGGTTTTTCCGTGTTGGCCAGGTTGGTCTCGAACTCCTGACCTAGGTAATCCACCCACCTTGGCTTCTTAAAGTGCTGGGATTACAGGCGTGAGCCACCAATGTGGCCAGATGTGTGTGTTTAATCCTCAAAGCATTCCTGCAGTTTGTAGATTATGCCACATATAACAGAGGAATCATATTATAACTTAAAGCTCTTTGAGAAAATAATGAAAATATCTTTTAAATTTCAATAGTTTGGGGGGAACAGGTAGTGTTTGGTTACATGGATAAGTTATTTAGTGGTGATTTCTGAGATTTTGGTGTACCTATCACCCAAGCAGTGTACACTGTACTTAATGTGTGGTCTTTTATCCTTCACCAGCCTCCCACCCTTCCCCCGCTGAGTCCCCAAAGTCTATTGTGTCATTGTTATGCCTTTGTGTCCTCATAGCTTAGCTCCCCCACATAAGTGAGAACAGACGATGTTTGGTTTTCCATTTCTGAGTTACTTCACTTAGAATAATGGTCTCCAGCTTTATCCAGGTTACTGTGAATGTGATTATTTCATTTCTTTTCATGGCTGAGTAGTAGTTCATGGTATATTTATACCACATTTTCTTTATCCATTCATTGATTGATGGAAATTTGGGCTGGTTTCATATTTTTGCAGTTGTGAATTGTGCTGCTATCAACATGCATGTACATGTGTCTTTTTCATATAATGACTTCTTTTCTTTTCCTCTGAGTACCCAGTAGTGAGATTGTTGCATCAAACGGTAGATCTACTTTTAGTTCTTTAAGGAATCTCCATACTGTTTATAATGAAAATATCTTGATTAATTTTGTTACTTTTTAAATAGTCCTTGTTGAAGGATGGGTTAGAAAGTCTTTTTAGTTGAGAAATGTGGTTTGGATGTCCTCTTTGTGAATTGCTTATCAGTGCTGTCTCCATGTGCCATTAGCATAGAATAGAGATGAATTGCCTATTTATTTCTATGACGTAAGATAGAGAAGGAACTATTGCTGATGAGTTAGGAAGATATTTGATACACATTAATGATAGATTGAGAAAAACAGTTTAAAAATTGACTAATCTGAAGAATTATTTTCAGAACAGATCAGTAACTCTTAATGACTGTTGAGACAGCAATAAATGAATATGAATTAAGCAAAACTAGAGAGGAATCTGAATACAGTTAGAAGTAGTACACTCTTGTAATCATACAAGTCTGTTGATCTTTGCTTAAATGCCTGCACAGACAAACAGTGACAGTGAATGGGGGTCAAGTGGGTCATAGGTGCGCACCGTTCGTGTGTCACTGTGTCGTGTGTATTTCATCCTTAATCCTAATTCTCTCAACAGCCCCAAAGATAGGCCTTTTTTTTTTTTTTTTTTTTTGAGATGGAATCTCGCTCTGTCACCAGGCTAGAGTGCAGTGGCATGATCTAGACACACTGCAACCTCCACCTCCCAGGTTCAAGCGATTCTCCAGCCTCACTCAGCCTCCTGAGTAGCTGGGATCATAGGCACCCACCACTATGCCCGGCTAATTTTTTAGCCGAGACAGTTTCGCCATGTTGGCCAGCCTGGTCTCGAACTCCTGACCTCAGGTGATCTGCCTGCCTCGGCCTCCCAAAGTGCTGGGATTACAGGCATGAGCCACTGCACCCGGCTTTTTGTTTTTGTTTTTGAGACAGGGTCTTACTCTGTTGCCCAGGTTGGAGTGCAGTGGCAGTGCGATCTCGGCTCCTCGCAGCCTCCAATTCCTGCATTTAAGTGATTCTCATGCCTCAGACTCCTGAGTAGCTGGGACTACAGGCATATGCCACCACAACTGGCTACCTTCTTTACTTTTTTTTTTTTAAGTAGAGTTGGGGTTTCGCCATGTTGGCCAGGCTGGTCTCGAACTCCTGACTGCAAGTGATCCGGCTGCCTTGGCCTCCCAAAGTGCTGGGATTACAGGAGTGAGCCACTGCACCTGTCCTCCAAGGATAAGTCTTTTACCGTCACCTTGCACATAGAAAATTAAGGTTTACCAAACCCAAGTGAAAAAGATTGTGAGTGGAAGATATGCTCCCAGCCCTAGAGTGTATGCTGATTCCTCCAAAAGAACCCTGTTTTTATGCTGAACACTATTACGTGGACCTAGCAAGATTGCAGGTCAGTTTTCTAGCCCTGATCTTCTTCCGGGGCTCTCAGGCTCAGTGGACTGCACCACTTGAAACCTGGTTGTACACACTAGAAGGCTCTTGGCACCTCTGTCTTACCTTTATTGTCTGCCAATTTTGCTTATCAAGTGTCTGTTGAATCCATCCACTTCTCTTCATCTTTACTACTAACCGCCTAGTCCAGGCCACCCTCACCTCTCACTTGGACACTTGCACTGGCTCAGCTGGCGTCCTTATATCCTCCCTGCCCTTCCTTTACCTCCACCAGAGTGATCTCTCCAACATTAATGTCTTGATTGCATGCCTCGCCACTAAAATCTCTTTTGCAGCCTCTGTGGTGGGTTAAAAAATGGTCCTCCAAAAGGTATCTACTTCCTAATCCCTAGAATCTCTCAGTGCTACCTTGTAAGGAAAAGAATAAAAGGTGCCTTGCAGATGTGATTAAGTTAAGGATCTTGAGATGGGGGATTATCCCGGATTATCTCGATGGGCCCTAAATGCAATCACATGTATCCTTATAAGAGGAAGGCAGAAAGAGATTTTACACACACGCAGAAGGCGGCGAAATGGAAACATCAAGAGACAAGATTTGAAGACATTGGCCTTGAAGATTAGAGCCACAGCGGCCCTAAGCCCGAATGCAGCCAGTCACCAGAGGATGGAAGAGGCATGGCAGGGACTCACCCCTAGAGCCTCCCCAGGGAGTGTGGCCCTGCTGATACCTCGATTTCAGCCCAGTGACACTGATGTCACACTTCTGGTCTAAAGAACTGTAAGAGAATACATTTCTCTTGTTTTCAGCCACCAGGTTTGTGGTAATTTATTACAACAGCCACAGAAAACTAATTCAGCCTCCCATTGCTTTTAGGATTAGGACCAAAATCTGTGGCAGGATTTATCTGGCATAGCTTGGGCCTGCTTGGTTTGCCCCTTGACCGTCACTGCCTTATCTCATTTTTTTCATATGAAGATTGAGTATCCCTTATCCTAAATGCTTGGGACCGGAAATGTGTTGGATTTCAGATTTTTTCAGATTTTGGAATATTTGCTTATACATAATGAGATATTTTAGGAATGGGACCCAAGTCTAAACACAGAATTCATTTATGTTTCATATACATTTTATGCATAGAGCTTGAAGGTAATTTTGTACAATATTTTAAATAATTTTCTGCATGAAACAAAGTTTTGACTGCATTTTGACTGTGAACGTCACATGAGATCAGGTGTAGAATTTTTCACTTGTGGCAGCATGCCAGCCCTCAAAAAGTTTCAGATTTTGGAGCATTTTGGGTTTCAGATTTGTGGGTTAGGATGCCCAACCTGTATTTTAAAATGATTTTGTTGTATTATTTCTAGGTTGTGGCTGTACAAATCCCAGTTAGCTCATGCTATAAAATAGACTCATATTTCCCCCTTTTATACGGTGGTTTGTAGAAAAACAGAAAAGTAAAATAGCTTTAAATTGGCAATGGCTTTCGTTTTAACCAGCTTTAGAATCCATATTAACCTTCATTGAAAAGATCAATGCTGGCTGGGTGCAGTGGCTCACACTTGTATTCCCAGCACGTTGGAAGGTGAAGACGAGTGGATCACTTGAGACCAGGAGTTTGAGACCAGCCCGGCCAACATGGCGAGAGCCTGTCTCTGCTAAAAATACAAAAATTCGCTGGGCCTGGTGGCACATGCCTGTAATCCCACCTACTCGAGAGGCTGAGACATGAGAATCACTTGAACCTGGGGGGCGGCGGTTGCAGTGAGCTGAGATCACGCCACTGTACTCTAGCCTGGGCAACAGTGTGAGACTCTGTCTCAATAAATAAATAAATAAAATAAATAACCAGTGCTTTCTCCAATTATGCCATTTGGTAGCCTTGTCTTCCATTGCTGTGTTCTTTCCTTACTCTTTGACTTGTAGTTACTATGATCTTTCAGATTCTTGACTTTGCTTTGCTTCCTCCTGACACAGGGTTTTCATTGCACGTTGAATCTCTCCTCCAAGCTGACTCAATTTCTACTTATCCTTCAACCTCAACTCCACCTTCCCTTCCTGGAGAGGCTTTCTCTGGTCTTCCAGCCTCATTTGTTTGCTATGCATTCTGTAAGAATCCTCTGGGTTCTTACCTTAGTTTATAATCATGCACAGACAGCCCTGGCCTTACTTGGTTCTAATATGCACAGATTCCAGTTTCCAGAGTTAAGTAACACCAGTTCCCCAATAACACAGTTCAATTTTCAGTTACTACTGTGTATGAGCTTTGAGTAATTGTAGCCACTAGCTTTTCAGGCCACAAATCATTATGTATATAACAGGTGCACATCATGATCAGTAGCCAATCGTGTGACTTCTTTCAGAGTCTGTCTGTGACTGGTCATTGCACCTCTGTTGTTCAGTTCACAGACAGCAAAGAGTGTCCTTGTGTTGCTTCCTTCATTCCTAGTGATAGACCCACTGACATTTTACTCAAAGGGAGAATTGAAAGAGGACTTTGGCCAACAAAGATGAAAGTGCAGCAAAGAAAAAAGTGGTAACACTGGAACTGAAATTGGGATGAATTCTAAATGGAAGGAATAGCTGACCTGGAATGTTGACACTGCCCCTATTTGAGGGACTGTGGATGTGCAGCCACAGGCAGTTAGTGAAGGGGAGTTTATTAAACATAAAGGAGGAAAGTTGTAAGAAAAAAGATGCAGATGTCCCAGAGGAGGTGACACTGGCCAAGAAAAACTTCCCATTCAAAGAACTCTTGGAAAGATCTCACAACATTGAAAGCACAAAGGCTAAACTGAAGCTAATCCAAACTTCATAAGGAGTGTCACAGTTCAAAGTATGACAGAGATGCGTACTTTACATCATACATTATCTTACAAGAAGAGGGCACGCCCTGCTCAAAATCCTCTTGATAAGTTTCTTACAAAAAAGGAAATCCCTTTAATGCTCAGTGTTTCTAATGTTCTAAATAAGAGTTTATAAAATAAATGTTTTGCTAACTTTTTTATTTCCCTAATGTTTATAAATGGTAGAGTTTTTAAATGCTTTTAAATTATTTTTTCAATTGTGGTAAAATATACATGAGGTAATATTCACCATTTTATTCATTTTTAGATGTATGGTACAGTGGCATTAGTGGCATTAAGTACAGCCATCACCAGCATCCATCTCCAGAACTGTTTTGTCTTTCCAAATGGAAACTTTGTACCCATTAAACAATAATTTCCCATTTCTCCCTAGCCCCAGCAACTGCCCTTCTGCTTTCTGTCTCTATGAGTTTGTCTACGATAGATACCTCTTATAAGTGGAATCATACAGTATTTGTCTTTTTGTGATTGGCTTATTTCACTTAGCATAATGTTCATGAGGTTCATTTATGTTGTAGCATATGTCAGAATTCTGTTTTCAAGGCTAAATAATATTCCATTGTTTGTGTATGCCACATTTTGTTTATCCATTCATGCATTAATGGACACTTGGGTTGCTTCCCCCTTTTGGCTGTTGTGAACAATGCTTCTGTGAACATGGATGTCCAAATAGCTGAGCTCCTGCTTTCAGTTTTTTCGGGTATATACCCAGAAGTGGAATTGCTGGATCATATGGTAATTCTAGTTTTAATTTTCTTTCTTTCTTTTTTTTTTTAAAGAGACAGAATCTGGTCTCTTGCCTAGGCTTACGTACAGTGGTGTGATCAGAGATCAGTGTAACCTTAAACTTGTTGGCTCAAGTGATCCTCCTGCCTCAGCCTCCCAAGTAACTAGGACTACATTCACGTGCCATCAAGTCCGGCTAATTTTAGTTTTTGTAGAGCTGTGGTCTGGCTGTGTTGTCTGGGCTGGCCTCTAACTACTGGGCTCAAGGGATCCTCCCACCTTGGCCTTCCAAAACACTGCGATTACAAATGTGAGCCACTGTGCCCAGCCCTATTTTTAATTTTTTGAGGAACTACTATACTATTTTCCACGGTGATTTTACCATTTTACATTCCCATCAGTGGTACACAAGGGTTCCAGTTTTTCCACACCCTTGCCAACAGTTTTCTTGATTTGTTCTGGATAATAGCCATCCTAATAGGGTGAGGTGGTGTCTGATTTACGTTTCCCCAGTGATTAGTGATACTGAGCATCTGTTCATGCGCTTGTTGGTCATTTGTATATATTCTTTAGAGAAATGTTTATTCAAGTCCTTTGCCCATTTTTTAATTGGGTTGTTTGGTTTTTGTGTTGTTGAGTTTTAAGAGTTCTTTATGTATTCTGGATATTAACTCCTTATCTAATGTATAATTTTCAGACATTTCCCCCCATCCCATGGATTGCCTTTTCACTCTGTTGTTAGTGTCCTTTGATGCAGAAAAAATTTTAATTTTGATATAGATTGGTGTATCTGTATTTTCTGTTTTTGTGTGTGCCTTTGGTATCACATCCAAGAAACCATTGCCAAATCCAATGTGATGAAGCTTTTTCTCTGTTTTCTAATAAGAGTTTTATAATTTCAACTCTAATGCTTAGGTCTTTCATCCCTTGTGACTTAATATTTTGTATGGTATAAAGTAAGGGTCAACTTCATTCATTTGAATGTGGATATCCAGTTTTACCAGCACTGTTTGTTGAAAAGATTGCCCTCCATGCATGAAGGTTTATTTCTAGGCTCTCTATTCTTTTGCATTGGTCTATATGTCAGGGTTTGTGCTGGTACAACACTGTTTTAATACTGTAGCTATGTAGTAAGTTTTGAAATCAGAAAGTGTGAGATCTTCCAATTTGTTCTTTTTCAAGATATTTTGGCTATTTGGGGTCCCTTGAGATTCCATATGAATTTTAACATGGAGTTTTCTATTTCTGCATAGAAGACGTTGGTATTTTGATAGGGATTACACTGAATCTAGAGATAACTCGAGTAGTATTAGCTAATATTAAGTCTCCTAATCCATGAACATGGAACATCTTTCCATTTATTGATCTCATCTTTAATTTCTTTCAGCACTGCTTTATCGTTTTCAGTGTATAAGTCTTTCACCTCGCTGGTTAAGTTTATTCCTAAGTATTTTATTCTTTTTGATGCTATTGTAAATGGAACTTTCTTAATGTTTTGAATTATTCATTGTTAGTGTGTAGAAATACAACTGATTTTTATGTGTTGATTTCGTATCTTGCAACTTTGCTGAATTTGTTTCTTTTAACCATTTCTTGTAGAATTTTTAGGGGATATTTTTGTTTCTGTTTTTGTTTTCTTGAGACAGGATCTCACTTTGTTGCCCAGGCTGGAGTGCAGTGGCATGATCACAGTCTACTGCAGTCTTGATCTCCCCAGGCTTAGGTGATTGTCCCACCTCAGCCTCCTGAGTAGCTGGAGCTACAGGTGTGTGCCACTACACCTGGCTAATTTTGGTATATTTTTGTAGAGTTGGGGTCTTGCCATGTTACCCAGGCTGGTTTCAAACTCCTGGGCTCAGGCCATCTGTCTGCCTTGGCCTCTGAAAGTGCTGGGATTACAGACGTGAGCCACGGTGCCTGTCCATTTTTAGGGTTTCTTACATCTAAGATCATGTCATCTGTAAACAGAGATAATTTTATTGTTTTTCTTTCCAATTTGGATGCTTTTTATTTCTTTTCCTTTACTACTTGCTCTGGCTAGGACTTCTAGTGCTATGGTGAATAGCAATGGCAAAAGTGGGCGTTTTTGTCTTTTTCCTGATCTTAGAGGAAAAGTTTTTGGTCTTTTACTATTGAATATGATGTTAGCTGTGGGTTTAATGTTTTGATGAAGTTTTTGAAAAGATCATAGGGCACTTGTGATTGTTCCCATTTATTATTAAGATCAGTTTGTATGGTTTCAGCTTGCATGGTCCTTTTTAGGCTCTTACTCTATTGTGTAAAGTGAGTACTGCCAATATTCCCTAACATAATATTTCCCCCAGTTGGACTATGCTCCTTGAGATTAAGAATTTTGTCTGTTTTGCTCACTGCTATATCCCTAATGTCTGGCATGTAGTAGGTACTCAGTCCATGATGTATGAATGATTCTTACTTTAAACATGAGTTATTCTGGGTTCCCACCATTTGTGCTATTTATCCCCCATTCTCCAAATGTGTGGATTCCTTGTGATGGGACATTTGTCTGGCGTATTGGAGAGTAGTGTTGCAGAGTCTCAGATAGACCGTCTCACCAGGAGGATTGGGTGAGACTCCAAATTGATATCTCTCACTTATTTTAAGGCTTGCATATATTAGACATTCTGTGTTGTATTAACTGGTTACTACAACACTTTGGTATTATCAATTTAGCATTTAGACATGGAATATGGTTCCTTTGGAAATGCAAAATTCAGTACAAATGGAAAATCAGTTGTATTTCTACACACTAACAATGAATAATTCAAAACATTAAAAAAGTTCCATTTACAATAGCATCAAAAAGAATAAAATACTTAGGAATAAACTTAACCAGCGAGGTGAAAGACTTATACACTGAAAACTATAAAGCAGTGCTGAAAGAAATTAAAGATGAGATCAATAAATGGAAAGATGTTCCATGTTCATGGATTAGGAGACTTAATATTAGCTAACACTACTCAAGTTACCTCTAGATTCAATGTAATCCCTATCAAAATACCAACGTCAACCCCAAATCAGCACTTGCTATGCTATGCTACACATCCATATGCCCTGAGTTGTCAGATGTGTGTCTAGTGGCACCATTTACCCCTTATAATTCAAAACCAAATTCTGCAGAGGGTGATGTTTGTTTAAAGTCAAGTCCTCTTTATTTTCACATATAAACTATACGTTAATTCAGTGCCGACTGTGTTTAAGTTATCATGGTAGGTCCCGAAAGGAGACAAAGATGAATAAGATCCGCCCCCTGCCCTCAAAGAAGTGCCCGTCTGATGAGGACAATCTACACAGCATGTAATTTATTTTTATTTTTATTATTCTTGAGACAGAGTCTCACTCAGTCGCCCAGGCTGGAGTGCAGTGGTGCAATCACAGTTCACTGCAGCCTCGACCTCCCAGGCTCAGGTGATCCTCCTACCTCAGCCTCCCGAGTAGCTGGAACCACAGGCATGCACCACCATGCCCGGCTAATTTTTGTAGTTTTTGTAGAGACGGGGACTCACCACATTGTCCTGGCTAGTCTTGAACTCCTGGGCTCAAGCAATCCGTCCGCCTTGGCCTCCCAAAGTGCTGGGATTACAGGCGTGAACCACCATGCCTGGCCCACACAGCATATAATTTAAATGGAATCACATCATGAGAACAGTAATAAAAGCAAGCATATTGGTCCACTTAGGCTGCCATAACAAGACACCAAAGGCTGGGTGGCTTAAACAGCAGAAGTGTATTTTCTCACAGTTCTAGAGTCTGGGAGTTTGAGACCAGGGAACCAGCATGGTTGAGATCTGGTGAGGGCTGTCTCTCTTCCTAGCTTGTGGACAGCTACTTTCTGGCCATGTTCTCACATGGCCTTTTCTCTGAGTGTGAGGGGCACGTATGAGAGAGTGAGATGTCTTTCTTCCCCTTCTTATAAAGCCACCAACCCTCTTGGATTAGGACCCCATCCTTATGACCTCATTTAAACTCAGTTACCTCCTAAAAGCCCTGTGTCCAGATATAGTCAAATTAGAGGTTAGGGCTTCAACATAGGACTTTTTGGGGGACGCAGTTCAGCCCATAGAAACAGAGATACATAGCACTTACTTAGGACCCCCAGTTTGCCAGGAACTGTGCTGGCATCCTCATTCAGTCCCCCCATGCACCTGTAAGGTGGGTACTGTCATTTCCCCCTACTTTACAGATGATGAAACTGCAACTCGAAATAATTATTTTCCAAGGACACTTCACTTAGCAGAGCCAGGACTTGAAACCAGGGCCATGGGAATTGAGGGAGTGTCAGAGGAGGTGCCTTGAGGATGAGCAGGGAAGTCTTCCACGGTACTGGGGCAGAGCCAGCATCCTCAGACTAGGCATGTGTTATAGTCAGGGTCAGACTGTTCTGTGGCCGCACAAAGAGAAGTGTATTCAAGGGAATGATGGAGGTGGACACACATGATAGGTGGGTCTGTGTTCTGTGTAGAACCATGGATTTTACCCTTTTCCACTTGGGTGGTAAGGAGCCATTAGCAGGTTTTTGTTTTGTCTTGTTTTGTTTGTAGAGACGGAGTCTCACTGTGTTGCCCACGTTGGTCTCAAACTCCTGGCCTCAAGCGATCCTCTTGCCTCGGCCTCCCAAAGTGCTAGGATTACAGGTGTGAGCTGCCATGCCTGGCACCATTGGTGGTTTTTAAGCAGAGGAGTGACATGGATTTGTGTTTTAGAAAACTAATTCTGGGGACACTGTACACAGTAAGCCTGGAGGAAAGAAAACAAGTTAGAGAGTGATTGTCATAGCCCACATGGGGTCTGGGGAGAGCAGGGGAAATATGTGTGAAATGTTATAGGAGGTAGATTCAGCAGGACTCCTGTTTGGTTTCAGTTTGATTTTTGGTTGTGGTTGGGAGGAAGGAGGAGGAATTGAGGATGTTCGGGGTCACTAGTTAGATGGTGCGGCCATTCAGAGCAAGAGAGGGAATACAGGAAGAGGAACAAATTTGAAGGATTAAGCAATGTTATAATTTCTTTACCAATTTGTCATCAATTGGGAAATGATACACCAATTATTTTAACTCTCTTGGGAAAGAAATGTATGTAGTACTGAATATTGAAAAAAGACTTGAAGTAGCTGGAGGAGTAATTGGAGGCCTCTTGATTGGGACCGTGATAGGGACCACTAGTGATGATTTATTATAATTTAAGAAGTCAGTTAAAGCAGGGTATTCTAAAAATGATTAACGTCAAATAAACATTTTATTACTTTTGATGTGGGGCTGAGGCTCTTACTTTGTGAGTTTGGTTTTGGATTTTTAATTTGACTTTCTTGCATAAGCCGCATCTATAATACATTTCTGTGTCTTTCAGTATTGGGGTCACTAAAGTGGAGTAAGAGGTTAAAATCATTTGTGAAGCAATATTGGGTAAATGCCCCTCAGTTTTACAAGCCTTTTCCACTTATCTTGCTTTCACCTAACCCTAACGTAACTTTTAAAGTCATCTGCCATTTTCGAATCTTTTCAAAGCATTTATTTATTTTTCATACATGTCATGTTTTTTCTCACCCTTATTTCATGTAGTTACATAATAAACAATGAATTATGTAGTTGCCATTTAACAAGGCTATATATATTTATATATAACAATTTTTATATAACAAGGGCAATAGGAATAATCACATTTGGAAATAATCACTAGAGACTCTCGGTAAGCATACAGCTTAACTAGTAAAGAGAAAAGCCCAGTAGCTTGAGTATTCAATAGGTGAAGGGCATCTAGCGCTCTCTCTCTCTCTCTCTCTCTCTGACATTAGTTAATCCAGAGATTTAGGTGAGTGAAGATTGGTTAAGTGAGTTTTCACTGTGTGTTACTTTTTGTGTGCATGTGTGTAGATAACACAAGGGCCAGTGTAGACATCAGTGTGAAATGGTGGTACTATATTTTTGGGGGGCTATATTATAAATTACTGATTATTTCTAAAACAGTTACAAAGAGAAAATATAGATTGTAGGAGGGATTATGCAATGATAGTTTAAAATGAAAGTGACGTTAGTGGAATTTTGCATTAGCTACAGTAGTGAAACGAAGTGGATTGAGTTCAGGGAAAAAAGTAGGGGATCTGAGGGTCTGTTGGATTACTAGAGAGAGATGAATGGAAGTATTTCCTTCTGAAAATCAGATTTACATGTCATTTCATAATTCATGCCTGCATAGACCCCTAATGCCATCAGTTAAAATTATCGTTGCTTCAAAGTGAGCCCACCTACTTTCTGGCCATACTAAAAGCACAGCTAATGATAGCATCTAAAACAGCTTGCACATACAGTCCATTATAGTAGGAACTCAGTTATTTTCCCTTGATAATTGGCATTGATTCGCTAGCACAGGAAGAGAAAGCTGGAGGCTTTTGAGAACTCGGGGCTCCACCTTGCAGCAAGCGTGTGTCTGATGGAGCTCTAGTGGGTGGGTGGGTAGCAGAGAAAGCACAAGCCAATAGTCCAGCAGCGTGTTAACCGTGTAAGAGAAGGGCCAAGAGTGTCATTTGCCACCTTAAGAGACCAAGCAAATTATAAAATGCAACAAGTTCCCTGGTTCATGGTCCTTCAGGAATATTGGCCTCTGTCATTAGGTTAGGAATAGCTAGTAATCATGAAATATTTTAGGGACCGCTTTCCTCTTATCTGTTGCCCTGATTTGCTTTAGTTATTTTAATAATGGAGAGAAATTGAGCCTCTTAATACTTTTAATAGATGTATTATATTATTTTTCTTTTAACAATTTAAAATAGTTTAAATATACAAAAGTGCAGCATATTATAAACAAATATAGATGTCCTTCATACTCAAAATTATGTTTTGAAAAATGTTAACATTTGTAAACATTTGCCGTATTCACTTCTGATATCTTTAGAGAAGTAAGACATTACAGATACAGTTAAACTTCCCTTTCAGCCCGGCACGATTACATTTTTCTCTTTCCCTCTCCATAGGCCACCAGTGTCATCAAGCTGGTATATGTCTTTTCCATCCATATGTTATGCTTTTATTGCATATTTTTAACCGTTAACAACATATAGGTTTCTGTTTTCAAATTAGCATGATAAATATCCTTTGCAGTTTGTATTTTTCACCCGATTTTTAAGTTTTGAAGTCGACCCATGTTGATCTATGTTATAAAACAACTATAATCATTTTAACGTCTAAATCAAGTGTTTTGTTATATAAATATATGATATACTTAGTCATTATGGGTAACCATTTAGGTGGGTTCTATTTTCTTAGGACCTTAACAGTGCTATAGTGCAAGCAGTCCCCAACCTTTTCGGCACCAGGGACGGGTTTCATGGGCGACAGTTTTTCTAAGGGTGTGGGAGATTGCGGGGGATGGTTTTGGGATGAAACTGTCCCACCTCAGATCATCAGGCATTAGATTCTCATAAGAAGTATACACAACCTAGACCCCCCACGTGCACAGTTCACAGTAGGGTTCGCGTTCTTAGGAGAATCTAATACTGCTGCTGATCTGACAGGAGGTGGAGCGCAGGTGGTAATGCTCGCTCGCCTGCTGCTCACCTCCTGCTGTGTGGCCCAGTTCCTAACAGGCCATGGACCCTGCGATCCAGGGGTTGGGAACCCCTGCTTTAGTGAACATCTTTATACATGTTTTTATGCACATGTGCAAAACATTGCTGGGGTATATGTCTAGTTGTGGAATTGTTTTGTCTAAGGATCAATGATACTATACGTTGGCAAATCTCTCTCCAAGAGTTTTTACAGGGGCTTATAGTTTTCTGTCCTGTGTATGATATGATACAATTTAAGATGTAAAAAGACTCCAAAAGAAGAAATGAATATACCCTGTATATTTACACAGTGTAAATAACGGGTGTGCCTAATGACATTTAGGGTCCCGGGGTTTTTTCAATTAGCTAGTCCTTTATTGAGCATTTCCTCTGTACTGAAGCATTGTGGAAGTTTCTGGAGCAATTTGAGAGCAGATACCATGACTCTCATAAAAATGTCTGTGTTCAGTGCCTGCAGAGCAGTACATTTTGGGGATAAAATCAATGAAACTATGTGGGGGGAAATAAGGTCTGGTCCCTACTCACAAGAAATTTAGAGTCTAGCTAGGATTATATAATATACATATATGAAAGATATACATTAATGAATCAGACTAAGTAGTTGAAAATAATGTAATTCGTAGAAGTAGCTTGAAAATTAAGTTGAAGCAGTATATGTTGAAAAAAGAATGAAATAAAAAAACTACCCAGTGAGCTGGATGTGGTGGGTATGTGTCTGTAGTCCCAGCTATTTGGGAGGCTGAGGTGGGAGGATTGCTTAAGTTGGAGACTTCAAGGCTGCAGTGAGCCATGATTGTGCCACTGCACTCCAGCCTGGGTGACAGAGCAAGACCCCATCTCTAAAAACAAAAAAGCTACTCAGTGACACCACTCTTTTTTCCCTACCCCTCCTTTCCCCATCTTAGAATTAAACATTGAGAGAATCAAGTTATTAGAGCATTCAGCAACAGAAAAATACAATTAAAGGGATAGGAACAACTCAGGGTTTTCTGGTCATGAACCAGGTTGGAGACACTGAGGCCAGATGCCCCATGGGGAGGCAGGGCACTCTACATGTGTCTTGAAGCCCTTCCCATCTGCCGCCTGGGCTGTAGTTGCTCAACACAAGGCTGCAAGTGTGTGTTTCCTGCTATCCCACATTTAGAGCTTTCACACATTTCATGAAGCATCTCATATTCAGAGCTCACTGAAGTCTCTTACTGCACCATTAACTATTAAATCCACAAAGTCCCTGAGCAAAGGCACATGGGAAGATGAAGGTTTGCCACCAGGGCAGTTCTTGGGATGGAGAAAATCTCAGGGGTATGGTATTAAGCTCATTCACAGCAGGCTCAAGAGTGAAGAAGTAGTTTTGCATCTGCAAAGGGTTTCTCTAATTCCTACCAGCTCAAACATTTAGCATTGCACAGGCAGGACAGCATTTTAACTTCTTGCCAAAAGTCTCTTTACCACCGCGGATTGGATTTTTCACCTATGGGAATTAAACTTCTCTTCTATAATGGCAGTTGGCTGAAAGAGCATTTGTGTATGTTTGTGTGTGTGTGTGTATGTGTGTGTGTGTGTTTAATAACCAGTTTTGTTAGAGCCATAGTGCAAACCCAGGAACATTGGTTTCTTTCTCTGTACACAGCACAGGGGCAGGTTACAGAGAGGACATCATGGAAAAAGTCAGACTCTTTCTAGGATTTGAATCGGGAGTCTAAAGAGGAGAGGGGTGGATGTGCAGAGGCTGCGAGGCAAAGATCAGTGATGTGGGGTGGTTAAGGGCTTGCACATTTGCTGAGCTGGACCAGAGAACCTGCTTGGAAGAAGTGAGAAGCCATGCTAGCGAAGGCCAGGTGCTTGCAGGGGCTCAGAGCCTGGCAGTTGCATTAGTTTGCTGTGATGCACAGTGCAAAGAGGTGGCTGGTCAAGGACCAGTGGCATGGTGAAGTGTCTCCAGGGTGCACTGCTTTTGTGGCAGTTTAGTATGGACAGAGTCTGGGCAGGCTCAGTGTAGCAAGCCTGTCATGAGAGGTGAGGACCAAGGTGGAGGTTGGTGTGACAGGAACAAGGAAAGGGAAGAACATAGAGCAGGAACACAGGAGAACAAAGAAAGGTCAGGACCGTCAGCCTCCAAAGGCCACTGAGGATGAGGGGCCATCCACTGGAATGGAAAACGAAGACGTACCTGTGGGGAAAGGATCTTAAATTCAGTTTAACAGAGCAGGCTTTCAGCAAATACAAGAATTCTTAATTTCAGGTAGGAAGATATTAGCAGTGTCTTCTAATATTTGTTTTCGGAAAGATTTATGTCATTTTGGTTCACACAACTCTGTCTGCCAGCATCGTTAACTTGCCTAACTTGTTTAGAAACAAAAATGCTAACAGCACTACTGAGACCTTGCTAGTCTAAGTGTGGTTTGGAGACCATTGGCATCAGCACCATTTAGGCACTTGTTAGAATGTAGAGTCTCCGGGCCAGGTGTGGTGGCTCACACCTGTAATCCCAGCACTTTGGGAGGCCAAGGCAGGCAGATCACATGAGGTTAGAAGTTTGAGACCAGCCTGGCCAACATGGCTAAACCCTGTCTCTACTAAAAATACAAAAATTAGCCAGACACGGTGGCACAAGCCTGTAGTCTCAGCTATTTGGGAGGCTGAGGCAGGAGAATTACCTGAACCTGGAAGGTGGAGGTAGCAGTGAGTCAAGATCATGTCACTGCACTCCAGCCTGGGTGAGAGAGTAAGACTCTGTCTCCAAAAAAAAAAAAAAAAAAAAGCATGTAGCGTCTCCAACCCCAGCCCACCTGAGTGAGAATCTGCATTGTAACAAGGGGGCCAGGGGGGATTTGTGTGCACAGCAAAGTATAAGGCGCTCTGCTTTGACACACTGCCTTCCTATGGCTTAAAAATAAAATTATAACTTAAAATATTATGACATATTCAGTTTTGTTTTGTGAAAGGCTGTAATAAATACCCAAAATACCATTTTAAAAGTGCTTATATGATCAGTTATAGAATTGATGATTTAGCAAGAAATACATAGTTTTCACTGTCTGTATTTCTACTCTGGAACGTAAACTCCGTGGGAAGGGCCTCATTCCACTGCCTGCAGTGGAGTTGGCACACACAGGTGCTCAAAAATATTTGTGAAATTTTGTACAAGTAAATAGATGAAATTTAATTATATATTGGTGTTTTAAATTACTTTTGTGTGCACATTTTAAAACTATGCCTTATGTTGATCAAATAAAAACTTTAAATTATAAAGATAAATGCTTATTCATTGATAAAGTAGAAGGAAAGAAAAATACATATATAGAAAAATCACCCTTTACTCCCACTACTTATAGATAACATTTTAGGGTACTTCCTTCTGTGAAAATACATATATATATATATATATATATATATTTTTTTTTTTTTTTTTTTTTTTTTGAGACGGAGTCTCGCTCTGTCACCCAGGCTGGAGTGTAACGGCACAATCTCTGCTCACTGCAAGCTCCGCCTCCTGGGTTCACGCCATTCTCCTGTCTCAGCCTCCCAAGTAGCTGGGACTACAGGTGCCCGCCACCACACCCAGCTAATTTTTTGTATTTTTAGTAGAGATAGGGTTTCACTGTGTTAGCCAGGAAGGTCTTGATCTCCTGACCTCATGATCCACCCGCCTTGGCCTCCCAAAGTGCTGGGATTACAGGCATGAGCCACCGTGCCCAGCCTGTGAATATTTTTACGTAGTTTGTCCTACTACACTTCTTACTTGTATCCTGCCTTTTCCATTTATCATCATGATACAGTAACTAGTTTATTGTATGTGCCAAGCTCCAGACTAGACATTTGAGATACTTTTCTTGTTTACTGATTATATCCACATAAGGCAGTATAATTACATCACATTTTCACATGAGGAAATGCAAGTTGAGAGTTTGTCTATCTTGCTAATAGTCATAGATTTAGTCCAGGATCAACTTGAGATTTTAACTTGGTAGCGTTTTCTAGAGCCTGTGCTTTTTCCAGCACACCAGAGTAAGCATTTCCTTAGTTATGACTTTTTGTTACAAAATAATATTTTGCTAGGTGAATATGTTTAATTTGGCTAACAGTCTCTATTCCTCAATACTCTAGTTATTCTTGTTTCTCAATACTGCATATAATACTACTATGAATGTTTTTGCATAGAAATTTTTTCTATATTCTTCTTAGGATAGATTCTTAGAAACATTTTTAAGTCTCTTGAAATGTAGAGAACTTTCCAAAAGATTTGCACCAATTTTCATTCCCACCACTCACTGTAAATATTATATTGTATATTTGAATGCATATAGACAAAGCAATATGCTTTTTTCATGCTTCCACAGAAAAAATACATTTAAACGTATTTTATTTTTGCTTCAAATAATGACTTCTGTTTCACTTAATTTAATTGACTTTTGTTACTGAAATACTTAGCTTTCCCTAAATATTAGCTCTGTAGTACATAGAATGTTAGCATGACATTCATATTCTTCCCTGCTCAAAACTTTAATATAGTTCACAGTTTCTTAAGAAGATATACATTTACATTGATATATATTTCTTTTTTTTTCTTTTTTTGAGATGGAGTCTCACTCGGTCACACAGGCTGGAGTGCAGTGGCGCAATCTCCGCTTACTGCAACCTCTGCCTCATGGGGTTAAGCGTTTCTCCTGCCTCAGCCTCCCAAGTAGCTGGGATTATAGGTGCCTGCCACCACATCTGGCTAATTTTTGTATTTTTGGTAGAGACGGGTTTCACCATGTTGGCCAGGCTGATCTCGAACTCCTGGCCTGAAGTGATCCACCCGCCTCAGCCTCCCAAGGTGCTGGGATTACAGACATGAGCCACCGTGCATGGCCAACATTGATATATATTTCTTAATATCAGAATTCTTCATAAACTGTGGGGGTTTTATGGTTATACAACCCAGTTATTCAACTTTAATGTGTATTTAATACCACTTCTTCTCAAAAATCATAAGATGTCATTCTTAGACTATTGTATAGTGTTTCTTTCTTTCCTTTTCTCCCTCCCTTTCTTTTTTCCTCCTTCCTTCCCTTTCTGTCTGCCTTCCTCCCTCCCTTTATTTCTTTTTGGTAGCAGGAAAGCAGATGACATACAGAGAGGAAAACCTATGCTTGTAACAACAGCAAAACCAACCAAACTGACCTTTACTTATATATAGCTTACTTTGATACTTTAATAAAACTTTTGAAGAAGGAAGTATCTCCTACTGCTAATATTTGAAGTCATAACAGATCATTATAAAATATAACAGCTCTGTATTGAAGACAGTTCCGTAGAGGAGATAACAAAAATATATGAACCTGATGTGAGTATTACACATTGTATGCCTGTATCGAAATATTTTGTGTGCCCCATAAATATATACACCTATGTACTCATAAAAATTAAAAATTAAACATTAAAAAAGTATATGAAAGAAGGAACACTGTCTTATTCATTTAGCCATGTTTATTTTATACATGGCATGTTTATTTGTAGTATAGCTTTCTCAAATATAATCACAGTTGCTTTAATATGGCAAAAATGCATTCTGTTATTAAAACAGAGCCTCTTATGCGTAGGTTTTATCTATTATATGTATGATTTTTGTGGTCTAATAGTGCCTCTACTAGAATGGAAATTTAAAAATAGCATTATAGTTTAATAATTTGTGAGACTAATAAACCAGCGAATTTGGAAAACGCATACATGTGTGTGCCTTCCAAAATGTGTTATGAAGTTTTGCCATTTTGAAATACTTGATAAACTATAGGACACTAATATATAATTGCATAAGCAGTTAAGGACTTGTGAGAATGAATTGATTTTGTTAAAATTTAAATTTTAAATACCCTATTTCTGACTTCATTTGGTTAAAATTTAAATTTTAAATATCCTATTTCTGACTTCTTTAAATAGGTGTTTTTATGCCCTGCCTTTTTTTGCATTTATGCAAGGCTGCCCATAGCCTGAAGGCAGGGGCCAGTTATGCCTGTATGAGTAGGAAATTAAAGGCCTTTACTATTCTGATTTGAAATTTTGAAAGAAGGACATGGTAAGTATTTGAGATAAATGTATATTTTTGGTTAAAACATGTAACTTTTTTTTCCTATCTCTATTCTTCTGAAATAGAATTAGTTTTATATAGCTTTGAGAAAATATTGCTTACTTTTTGTGCACTCTGCTCCTGTTCATTAAAAAATTATAAGTGCTGTATTTACCTTTTAAGGTAACGTTTTCATAGGAAGTAGCAGCGATTGCTGTTTTGAGGTTGTTTTTCTTAAGTGGGCTTTTCAAAGACTAGAAGTTATTTTTAGGCTGAGGTTGGCAATCAGTGTGTAGGTAGAAAAATAGATTTGTTATTTTCCATTGTAGAAATATATTCTTTGAAACACTGTATTTACATTTTAAATTGGTAAAATTTAACAATACAGTTATGGAATGAATCTGTCCATACATGATTATGTAGTTCTTAAGACGCGTTGGCCAACTCAAGAGAAAATTTTATAATTATGATAGGACTCCTAGCTCTTATAAGAAGTGGCCTTTATAATGCCACCTTTAGTACTTTTCAGCATTCTACAGGTGGACAATTCAAGAACTATATTTGTAAAATAATGTTTTAAAGAGAGCCAACGGTAAAGGCAGGAAATCACTGAAAACATTTTGTATGTTCCAGAGACTACTCAAATATTAATCCTGTTTTCAGGAGTAACTTCGTAGGCATGGAAAAGATTTTTGTTTATTTAGACCAATTCATTATTTATTAACTTCATTCAATAAATAGTTACATTGTACCTACTACATGCCAGGCACTATGTTAGTGAGTTTGTTCACTCAGTCAACCAGCTCTATAACATGGAAAGAAATGGGAACAATTTCACCTATCTCATAGCCACCTGAAATAGCTCAGCATAGATAGTTTTCTGTTCATTTGCTTCTCAGGCTGTTCCCTCACTCACTCATTCACTCATTCATTTGCTTATTCATCCAGTACCCATTGAGGGCATTCTGGGTGCTGAACCCTGTGCTAGGTAGGCACTGTGCGGGTGTGAGTTGTGTTCTGAAGGGTGAAAGCTGAGGATCTTGAGAGCCTAGAGGAGGGATCCAGCCCGACCCGAGGGACCAGGAAGAGTGGTCTGGAACCAGCACCCTTTGGACCTAGGCTAGAGGCCGAGCAGGAACCATTGAGGAGAGAGGCAGGAGGTCAGTGGCCCAGGCGGGAACCCTCACACCCGAGCCCCAACATTTTTATTTTGTTTTGGGAAATGTATAGGATTAAAGTAATAACTGGAAAGGAAATAAATGGAAACATGGAATGGAAACATTTCCTACTTTCCCTGTTGTTATCTGAAGACAAACTTAATTTTTGTGTTGCTACTTTCTCTCTTAAATATCCTCTTACTAAATAGTCTGTCGTATTAATTACACTGGGTAGTCCTAACTCAAGAAAGCATTTGGCAATTAAAAGATGGAGGACTCAGGGTCTGACTGTTTTCCTTGGCCTTCATTTGGCTTTCTCTCTCTTTTCTCCCCTCCTTCTTCCCAGGCCTGGCTGGCTGGTGCCTGGACACCATTTGGGGCTCTGAGAGGGTTGTGGCTGCCAGCCCCCAGTCGCCAATGCCTGGTCAGGCACTCGTATCCCCTGTCCTGTTCACCATTTCTCCTTTCTCATTGTTCTCATAATTTGTCCTGCTTAAAACTCCTAGGTTCTAAGGGACACCCCTGCATTGCTTGCCTTTCCTTTGCTAGACACCTGAGAGAGAGGCTAAAAAGTGAAATGTGGCCTGGTGCAGTGGCTCATGCCTGTAATCCCAACACTTTGGGAGGCCAAGGCAGGCAGATCACTTGAGGTCAGGAGTTCAAGGCCAGCTTGGACAACATGACGGAATCCTGTCTCTATTAAAAATACAGAAATTAGCCAGGCATGATGGCCCATGCCTGTAGTCCCAACTACTTGGGAGGTAGGAGGACGGCTTGAACCCGGGAGGTCAAGGCTGCAGTGAGCTGAGATTGTACCACTGTACTCCAGTCTGGGTGACAAAGCAAGACCCTGTCTCAAAAAAAAAAAAAAAGTGGGCCAGGCACAGTGGCTCATGCCTGTAATCCCAGCCCTTTGGGACGCTGAGGAGGGTGGATCACCTGAGGTCAGGAGTTCGAGACCAGCCTGACCTACATAGTGAAATCCTGTCTCTACTAAAAATACACAGTTAGCTGGGTGTGGTGGCGGGTGCCTGTAATCCCAGCTATTCGGGAGGTTGAGGCAGGAGAATTGCTTGAACCCGGGATGCGAAAGTTGCAGTGAGCTGAGATCATGCCATTGCACTCTAGCCTGGGCAACAAGAGCAAAACTCCATCTCAGAAAAAAAAAAAAAAGTGAAATTCTGTTTTTGTCATCTTGTTGTTGAACTTGTCTGTATTTTAAATTACTTCCATGACTGAGTATATTTTGCCATACTCAGGAGATGCGTTCTTCATGTACGTGTGTGCTAGAAACGCATCAGTCGGAGCAATAGTCCATAGGAAGTAAGGGTCAAGGGCCTGGTTATTATTGTTTTTAGGGTACCTCTTAGAGAGCGGCTCATTAATGATCTACCTGTAGATAATTACTACCTCAGGCTGTAGGAATGGACTGTCCAGCCTCCTGCTTATTCTTCCCTTCTGTGGGGAGGAAACCCGGAGTCGACTGGCCCCAAAAGTCTTCCCATCCCCTGCCTGCTACAGGCTAACAGCTTCACTGATCTTGCTGAATTTCATGGCTTCTCAGCACCAGCCAGCGTATTACGAAGTCTTTTTGCTGATAAGATGCAAGGCCATATCACAAGCAGTTAACAAAAATAAACAGAAACTGCAGTGGCTGTAAATGCAAACATCGCTGTACACACAGGGGCCATGCTCTCTGGGGACAGGTGCCCCTCCAGGCCTGAGGTGCCCCTGACCTGCAGGGACATCTGGGGTGAGCTGGTGGTGGCTACAGACTCCCATATTCCCCAAAAGGGTGGGCACATGATAAAAACGAGTCTGAACAGAAGACTGGACCTATTCCAAACATTTGTAAATCAAACACTCATAAACTAAATGGCTGGGGTGATCAGTGGTTTTAGAGGCATGCCGTCCTTTAGATTAAAAGGTCCCTAAAGGTCATGGTTTGAGTCATGTCTGAAAAGCAAATAAAGTCTTTCCGTGAATTTCCCCACAGCTATCTTCTGGTAAAGGAAAGAAGCACATGTGCTTTTGTTAGTGAAAGCAGTTTTACAGGTTCAGGTGATGAAGGTCTTCTATCTAGTCATTTTCTGACCCTGTGAGGACAGTTCGTCAGATGAAATGGGAAGTATGAATTTTGTAGGACGTGGTTGGTTGGCTCACTAAACAGGCATGTATTGGGGGGACCTGTTAAACTCCAGATTCTGTCCTAGGTGGTCAGGACAGCAGCATGTAACAGAGATGGGGTCCCCACTCTTGGGGACTTCCATTTATTCAAACAAACAAATAATGACACAAATATCAAATAGTAATAAATGCTCTGCAGAGAATTAAAATATAGAGAGTGATTGGAAACGTATTCATATATCTTTAAAAAGAATACTAGAGAAGAGAAGATCAAAGATGGCAAGTAGCCTTTTTCAGATTTCATCAAATATGGTGTTAGGGGGCCCTCATTTGTCCACAAAAAATATGGTGACAAGGGATGATGATGTGAGTCAGAGTAAACACCATTTACTCACTTTGCATCACTGTTTATTAGAAGGGCTGTTCGGACTTTCTAGTTGCCAAACTGGACCGCGTATGCTCTCTGAAGAGCGGGCGTATTCTTGGTCATCTTTATGTCCCCAACACATAGCACTGGGCCAGCTGTGTACTTGGTGTTCAGCAAACATGTCTTGAATGAGTGAGTGGAACAAAACTAAATTCATTAGAATTTTTCCTGAAGCCCTAAGTATAGAAAAGGTCACTTTTTATTCATTTTAAACTGAGGAACATTATCCAGTCATGACTTAGATGGGTGATTTTAAAATTAAATATCTTGCTTTAAAAAAAAATTATTGCTTTTTTTAAATAAAATTTACAGTTTCCTCTTAGATGACTTTGGTGGAGCCAAGGAACAAACTGGAAAACTATAAATTATTTATTAGACGATGATCCTGAATTTTATGGTTTTTGTTTGGCCTGATTTCTTACTCACCCTCCTAGTTATTTGGCTTGGATGGAGTTGATGTTTTAATCCTTCCAGGAGCAGGCTCAGTGTCAGCTATGTACTATGGGAAAACATTGAGAATTGGAAATTTATCATGGATCCTTAGAAGATGTGGCGCAGCGGAGTGTGCAGGGCATGGAATTGGACCTGGGTCACTGTACCTGTCTCTCAGGCCTGTTGGGAGGAGGAGACCTCATGAATGAGATAGAGCCACTGGGATTACTGTGAAGTGATTTAACTTTTTAGGAAAACCACAGGTAATGAATTTTATTTTATAATCTGATTTGTAGCAGGATTCAAAAAGGGACATTCCACGGATGCTGTGGAATCATATATGAGATCTCTAAGGATGCTATCTGTAATATATAAAGGAAGCATTGAGAGGACTTTTAAAGTAAGATGCTTTCAGAATAAATCAGACGTTTTCCTTTTGAAAAATATTCCTAATAACAATATGAATCATGTCAAGAAAAACCCTTCAAATAAACCATTTCCCATTTTATTTTCCTTGGCCACCGTCTGAGGGAATAGGTTGCTTTTCTTAGACCTTTGATGTAGAGTTTTCCATTTATCACTTCCAAGACACCTTTCCCTTTTCTGCGTATAGAAGATCCTCTGTTTAATAAACCACTGAATGAATGCCACGTGAACAAGGTGCTGAAGACATCACTGTTCTTCCTTCCTGTCATAATATGAGTAGAGACAAGTCTTTCTCTTTAGTTGGTGAGTGATATAAAAGCTTTTATGTTCTGTGGCACTGGCTGAACAGATATTCCTTTCTCTGTGATTGCTGCAACATCTTTGAATGAAGGTTGAGGCCTCCAAGTTGCTCCCATAATAGTTTCCCGTGTCTGAATGGTGTTACAAAGTAAGTTCAACAAATTTGGAAAACATAGCTCATTGCAGAAGCAATAAATTAATCTTATCTATTGATTGTTGCCACAGTGTATTCAAGTTAGAGAACTTGAGATATAGAACAGTAAAAATGAGCCGATAGCCCAGGAACCACAAGTACAGACTACGTGGGGGCTACATTCAGACCATCAGGTCTCCTGTGAAATTGGGACATTTCAAGCCTTTATTTAGTGCTGACTTTTACGTGTTCAAAGCACATATTTTTAGTTTTTAAGTCAACCCTCATCAGATTATCAGACTCCTTATTATAAAACCCTTTTTTATTTTTCTTGGCACAGTGGGGGAGGAGTTAGCTAAGTAGAGAGATTTCACAATTAAAAAGGAAAAAACAACTTTTTAAATAAGAGAATGAGCAAAAGTGGCCTTTTCCCCCCTTTTTTAAATTTTGAAAGGGATGCATTAAAAATCTTATTTATACTGCTTATATGGATAATATAAAAAGTGATCCTCAAATCACTTGCATTTGTTTTTGGAAAAAAATGCAGAAGACTGTCTTGGGGAGTAACCTCATATAAGTGAGGACTGTTCTCTACTTCTTGTGGGTTCAGTTCACTGCCAGCCTTGTGCTAAGGGTGCTCTGGGTCACAGCTGGGCTCTGAGAGGCCTCAGCTTGCCACTCAGTGAATCACTCATTCCCACATAAGCAGGATTTGGCTGTCTTGTATTGAATCGCCCCATTATTCTGTTTGGTTGGCTGGATGATATATTCCGTTGAGAAAATTGTATCAAAGCCACAACCGAACCACAGGGATGTAGAACAAGTAAATCAACTTAAATGATGCATTTTTCTCTCTAAAAGAAGTGTAAATGTAGGAAGTATCTGTGGTGACAACTTGAAAACAGAGATGATGATTAGAGCAGTTTCAGTCGTGACTGTTCAACTCCCCGCTGTACACACACTTTGCACTGAAGAAGACCCCCTTGATCTTCTTGCCCTTCACAACAATTTTTTTCATTTTTTGTTGTCTGCATGTGTTGAAAAGTGTATGCAGAACTTTTGTTTTCACATTAAATTCTATCAAAAAACATTTTTAGGTCATGATAATATTCCATCTGGTTATTTATGAGTCATTTATTCTATTATAGAAAGTTTTCAAATTTTTAAATTTGTGGTAAAATATACATAACAAAATGTGTCATCTTATCCATTTTTCAAGTTTACAGTTCAGTCATGTTAAGTACATATGCATTGTTTTGCAGCCAATCTGCAGAACTCTTTTTCATCTTGCAAAACTCCAACTCTGTGTCCATTAAACAATAGCTCCCCATTCCTTTCCCTACCTCCAACCCCTGACAACCACTGTTGTGCTTTCTGTCTCTATGAATTTGACTATGATAGGTACTTCATAGAAGTGGAATCATACAGTATTAATCTTTTTGTGACTGGCTTGTTTCATTTAGGATTATGTCCACAAGGTTCATCCATTTTGCCACATGTATCAGAATTTTCTTTTTTTTTAAGGCTGAATGGTATTCCACTGTATGTATATCACATTTTGTTTATCCATTCATCTGTCTATGAGCACTTGAGTTGCTTCCATCTTTTAGCTGTTGTGAATAATGCTGGTATGAACGTGGGTGTACAGATATCTGTTTGAGTCCCTGCTTTCAATTCTTTTGTGTATATGCCTAGAAGTGGAATTGCTAGATCATATGGTAATTCTGTTTTTTCAGAAACTGCCTATAGTTTTCCATAGTGGCTGCACCACCTTATACTCCCACCAACGGTATGCAAAAGTTCCAGTTTCTCCACATCCTTTCTAACACTTATTTTGTTTTATTTTTGATAGTAGCTATCCTAGTGGGTGTGAGGTGGTGTCTCATTGTGGCTTTGATTTGCATTTCCCTAGTGATTAGTGATGTTGAGCTTCTGTTCATGTGCTTATATAGCCATTTGTGTGTCTTCTTTGGAGAAATGTCTGTTCAAGTTCTTTCCCCAGTTTTTAATTAGATTGTTCGTTTTTTGTTGTTGCTGAGTTGTAGGAGCTCTATATATTCTGGATATTAACACCTTATCAGATATATGATTTGCAAATATTTTCTCCAGTTCCATAGTTTGGTTGCCTTTTCACTCTGCTGATTGTGTTCTGTGAGGCACAGAAGATTTAAATTTTGATGTAGTTCAATTTATATACTTTTATTACCTGTGCTTTTGGTGTCATATCCAAGAAATTGTTGCTAAATGCACTGTCATAAAGCTTTTTTCCAATGGTCTATTAAAACCCAGTTTTTCTCTGTTCTGGATAATGTTGCAACAAACAGCTTCATGCATGTAGTTTTCTTTTCTTGGCATTGTTTTACTTTTCTTTCGGAAGGAAAGATGAAATACCAAACCACTTTGTCTTCTTAAAACCCATTTTTGATGATAACAAGCAGAGCAGAGGATATCACTTATCCTTTTGGCAAAAATTGTGTTTCTGAAGGCGAGGTGTGAGGCATTAGAGAAGCATTCAGTGTTGTCCTTTTTGCTAATTGTACACAGTTAACTCCAGTGGCCCCCTGGGTCTGTGATTTTTAAACAGCATGAGTCCCAGAAAAGCAGAGCTTCCATTAAGAGCAGCAGGGGTGAGTACATGCAGTTTTTTCTTCAACCCTCAGATCTCAGGTCTCAGGGCTGCAGTGAAAGATGTGGATGACAGCTGTGGGCTGATTAGATTCAGGTGGCCCCGTGCTTCGTTTATAATCCCCAGGAGTCGAAACCCCCCACACATTTGAAGGGGAGAAAAGTATTTTGGAAAATTCTAAGAACTAAACATTAAATAAGTTTAGAACATTTTCAGAAAAATGGAAGACAAAAAAATTCCAGCTATTCACTACTTTGGGCAGTAAAATTGCATTTAAAGAAACATACTCAGTTAGGGACTGTTTTACAGTAGTGATGCCTGCTTACCTAAGTGAGAAATGTTCCTTTGAGAATCAAATATATACATTCTCTTCCACTGTGTTTCAGGAAATAAAATCTTCATCAGTCCAATTTTTAATATCTTGGAGAGACCTTAAAAAAAATTTCCAAGGCAATGTTGGCGAATATCAGAATGAGGATCAGTTGCTTCCTTTCATTCACAACAGGTTTTCTACCTGTTGTGACTCATACAGAGAGAAAATTTTAGAGCCGTTTTATTACTGATGGTTCATTTTAAAAAAGCAAATGCAGTGAACATAAGAGGCCCTTTCATGAAAGGATTCCAGAAGACACCTTATCTTTTGCAGAACATATGTATGTTTGTTCTGTAATTTTTTTTTTAGAGACAGGGTCTCACTATGTTGCCCAGGCTGGTTTGGAACTCCTAGTCTCAAGCAATCCTCCTGCCTCAGCCTCCCAAAGTGCCAGGATTATAGGTGTGAGCCATCATGCCTGGCCTTGTTTTTTAACTTTTTATTTTGGAAAATTTTATACATCTTGAAAAGTACATAGAATCATTTAATGAATTCTGATATTCTTGTCACTCAGCTTCAATAATTATCAAGTCAGGGCCAGTCTTGCTTTATCTATCTTCTGTTCCCTTTTAATCTCTTTGCCCCAAATTATTTTGTAACAAATCCCAGTCAATGTATCATTTTATCTGTAATTACTTTCGTATATCCCTCTAAAAAGTAGAAAATCCTTTAAAATATAGCCACAGTACCATTGCACACCGAAAAAAAGAATACTAATTTATTAATATAATCAAATAGTCATCAGTGATCATTTATCTGATTGTTTTTCTTTTTAATATTTTTCTCTTCGTCATAAGGAAAAACTTACATACAGTAAAGAACTTTCACAGTGTAAACATCAATGTAACTACTATCCAGGTAAAGTTATCAGGCATTTTCAACACTGCAGTGCCCTCCTTTGGGCTCCTTCTTAAATTGATATTCCCCCAGAGGTAGCCACTGTTCAGACTAGAACATTAGAAGTCATCATTAGAAGTCAGAATAGTGGTTTTGGATTTCATATACATGGACTCATCTAGGATATACTCTTTTGTGTCTAGCTTCTTTCACTCAACGTTATTGCTTATGAGATTAATTCATGTTATTGCATTGAGTGAATATGCTGCAATACTAGATCTGTTCTACCGTGATGGATGCTTGAATTGTTTCCACTTTGAGGCTAGTATGAATAACACTGCTATTAACATGGTGTATGTGTCTTTTGGGGGAGCATAATCATTCATTTCTGTTGTGAAAATTACTGGTTTACCCAGTAATCCCATGATTGGGTATATACCCTAATGAATATGAGTTGTTCTGCCATAAAGGCACATGCATGTGTATGTTCATTGCAGCACTATTCACAATAGCAAAGACATAGAATCAACCTAAATATCCATCAGTTGGAGACTGGATAAAGAAAATGTGGTACATAAACTGTGGAATACTATGCAGCCATAAAAAGAATGAGATCATGTCCTTTGCAGGAACATGGATGGGGCTGGAGGCCATTAGCGTAAGCAAACCAATGCAGGAACAGAAAACCAAGTACTCCATGTCCTCACTTATAAGTGGGAGCTAAACACTGAGTACACTTGAACACAAAGAAGGGACCAACAGACAGCAGGGTCTACTTGAGGGTGGAGGGTAGGAAGAGGGTGAGGACTGAAAAACTACCTATTGTGTACTATGCTTATTACCTGGGTGATGAAATCATTTGTATACCAAACATCTGTGACACACAATTTACCTATACAGCAAACCTTTACATGTACCACTGAACCTAAAATTAAAAAAATTAATGACAGCTATATGTGCATAAAATTAAACCACTGTTAAATTCATTAGAGGCTGGACGCAATAGCTCACGCCTGTAATCCCAGCATTTTGGGAGGCAGAGGCAGGTGGATCACTTGAAGTCTGGCGTTTGAGACCAGCATGGTCGACATGGTGAAACCCCATCTCTACTAAAAATACAAAAATTAGCCGGGTGTGGTGGCATGAACCTGAGGTGCCAGCTACTCGGGAGGCTGAGACACAGGAATCACTTGAACCCAGGAGGCGGAGGCTGCAGTGAGCCGACCACTGCACTGCAGCCTGGGTGTCAGAGCGAGACTCTGTCTCAAAAAAAAAAAAAATCATTAGAATAAATAATAAAATTATCAAGTTCATAATAAAAAAAGTTACTAGGGTAGGCATATGTTTAGATTTAATAGACACCAATAAACGAAGTAGGAGAATACTAGTTGCTCCACATCTCACTAATGCTTGATATTGTCAGTCCTTCCTGACAACCTGATGAGTATAGTGGTATCTCATTTTGGTTTTAATTTGGATTTCCCTGATAACTAATGATTTTCAGCACTTTTTAATATGTTTACTGACTTTTGGATACCCTCATTTGTGAAGTGCCTATTTAAGATTTTGGCCATCTTTTTAGGAAGTTTTCAGTCTTTTACTGATTCCTGGAAGTTTTTAATGTATCCTGAAGATGAGCTCTTAGTTGGATATGTGTATTGCAAATATCTTCTCCCAGTCTGTGGTTTGCTTTTTCCAATCTCTTATGACTGAAAAGAAATTCTTAATTTTAATTGTCTTGATGTCTGTTCAAGTAAGCATCTAGCTTTGTTGCTGTTCTTCAGATTTGATTTGGCTATTCTAAATTATTTACTTTTCCATATAAATTTGTTTACTTTTTAAAAAAACTTTTAAGTTCAGAGATACATGTGCAGGTTTGTTACATGGATAGACTTGTGTCATGGAGATTTGTTATACAGATTATTTCATCACGCAGGTATTAAGCCTAGTACTAATTTTTTATTTTTTCCAGTCCCCTCTCTCCTCCCAACCTCCATTGTCAAGTAGGCCTCAGTGTCTGTTGTTCCCCTCTACGTGTCCATATGTTCTCAACACTTAGCTCCCACTTACAGGTCAGAACATTCGGTGTTTGGTTTTCTGTTCCTGCATGAGTTTGCTAAGGATAATGGCCTCCAGCTCTATCTGTGTCCTTGCAAAGGACATGATCTTGTTCCTTTTTATGGTTGCATAGTATTCAATGGTATACATATACCACATTTTCTTTATTCGGTCTATCATTGATGGGCATTTCGGTCGATTCCATGTCTTTGCTATTGTGAATAGTGCTGCAGTGAACATACATGTGCATGTGTCTTTAGAACAATTTATAGTTTTTTGGGTGTATACCCAGCAACAGGATTCCTGGGTTGAATGGTATATTAGTTTGTTTTCACGCTGCTGATAAAGATATACCCGAGACTGAGACTGGGTAATTTATAAAGGAAAGAGGTTTAATTAACTCATAGTTCCACATGGCTGGAGAGGCCTCACAATCAGAAGGCAGAGGAGGAGCAAAGTCATGTCCTGCATGGCAGCAGGCAAAGAGAGAATGAGAGCCAGGTGAAAGGGGAAATGCCTTATAAAACAATCAGATCTCATGAGGCTTATTCACTACCATCCCCCCATGATTCAATTATCTCCCACCAGCTCCCTCCCACAACACTTGGGAATTATGGGAGCTACAATTCAAGGTGAGATTTGGGTGGGGACACAGCCAAACCATATCAAATAGTATTTCTGCCTCTAGGTCTTTGAGGAATTGCCACACTGTCTTCCACAATGGTTGAACTAATTCATACTCCCACCAACAGTGTTAAGAGTGTTCCTTTTTCTCCACAACCTTGCCAGCATCTGTTGTTTTTTGACTTTTTAATAATAACCATTCTGACTGGTGTGAGATGGTACCTTATTGTGGTTTTGATTTGCATTTCTGTTTTTTTTTTTTTTTTGCGACGGAGTCTCTCTCTGTCGCCCAGGCTGAAGTGCAGTGGCACGATCTCGGCTCGCTAGCCTCTCAGGTTCCAGTGATTCTCCTGCCTCAGCCTCCCGGGTAGCTGGGATTATAGGCATGCCCAGCTAATTTTTGTATTTTTAGTAGAGATGGGGTTTCACCATGTTAGCCAGGCTGGTCTCGAACTCCCGACCTCAGGTGATCCGCCCGCCTCAGCCTCCCAAAGTGCTAGGATTACAGGCGTGAGCCACTGCGCCTGGCCGTATTCTTTTAAAGATAAAAAATTCAATGAGTTTGCTTTTATTCTTCAGTTTGTATTCTGGACTATAAGATTTAAAAGTTTATTTCATCCTTTTTCCTATGCACAAAGTCCTGGGTCCCAGCAAACACTGACATACTTAACTGATGGCTTTCTCACGTACGATGACCCAGCAGCCTTAGCGTAACAGTACCTACTTGTCCAATAAGAATATGATTACGAAAATAGTTACGGTTTTTCTTTTGGCCACATTTTGGGGTCAGTTTTTAAGGGTATTTCACAATAGGGATGTACTGTCACATTATTATGTTGTAAAGTCTCTTGGACTAGTTCTGCTCTGGTATTATGTTACCAACTGGATTTGCTTTTAGGGACATTTAAGTCACTTTCTTTTGACTTTAGGGGTTGCATTATTAACATTTAACTCAGTATTACTGTGAATAATTTTTACATGGTTCCAAAATGAAATCTATAAAACAAGATGTATAAAAGGGAGCTTCATTTCCATCCTTTTTTCTTCTTCCCTATTCCCCTCCCTCACCTTATAGGTATCAATTTTGAAAAAAATGTTATAGATTATCCTACCATTGTTTTTTCAATATCAGCAAATATTTAGTCTTTTTTTTTTTTAAAAAAAAATAGGTTTTTCACTATGGTTTATTTCACTCACCCCATTTTTTAAATATCTTTTGGTAGTTAGAAAGATTTGTATTTGGGTTCTAATGCTTATACTCAGCCTTCACATAGCATTCCCACTCCCCTCTTGTTTGGTCTTTGTTGGTTCCAAATATGAGGAGTATTGAAATGAGCTAGGAGCCTCTTCCTCCCCCTCCATAGCACCGTTTTGAACCAATGACCTTCGTACTCTTTGGGAACATTTCCAGATCTCCGGAATGAATGCATTTTGTGTAGAGACACATGCATGGTCCACAATTGATTAGGATGCAGATGCAGTAAGTTAACTTAGGATCACTTGAAATAAGTAAAAAAAAAAAAAAAAAAAAAAAAAAAAGCGTGGGTTGGGTGTGGTGGCTCACACCAGTAATCTCAGCACTTTGGGAGGCCGAGGAGGGCGGATCACTTGAGGAAGGAGCTCGAGACCAGCCTGCTGAATATAGTGAAACCCCGTCTGTATTAAAAATACAATTAATTAGCTGGGCATGGTGGTGGCTGCCTGTAATCCCAGCTACTCGGGAGGCTGAGGCAGGAGAATGGCTGGAACCTGGGAGGCGGAGGTTGCAGTGAGCCAAGATTGCACAATTGCACTCCAGCCTGGGTGACAGAGTGAGACTCTGTTTAAAAAGAAAACAAACCAAGGACCAAGTGAACCATGTTAGGTCGAGCTCTTCTAACAGCAAGTGATGTGCAGCCTGAGAGGACAGTCGCCCGTCCTGCAGTGCATTGTCACGTGCCCGATGCACCCGGGTGCTGTGGGGGATGCAGACAGTTCTTCAAGGAGGGAAAATGGTTTCCATGCGTTGTTGCTATGGTTTCTTTTCCCCCCACTTAAATGATAAGATGGTAGGTGAAGTCGAAAGGGCCAGGTTAGGTACCATGAATAATTAATTGCCACAGCTCTCAGAAACCTAATTTTAGCCAAGAATAAGAAGCAGATGTGGCAACAGTAGGCCCTAGTTTCAGCTTCCTTCATTTTTCAAATGGCAAAGTGGCTAATATGTGAGCAGGGAAAGGGAAAAAGAGGGAAAAGCCGCAGTACTCAGCACTTGATTGAGATGTGTCTGTTCCTGAAAGGCAGAATTCTGTGTCATCCCTTCCTTCACTGACTCGGATTTGTGGAACACCTGCTATGTGTGTAAGGTGGATATGATATATAGTAGGGTAGGGTAGGAGCCCGTACTGTTATGCCCATATAGTGCTATGGAATGAGAAAAACTAATGTGTATTTTGAGGCAGATTGTGGGGATGACAGATGCTACAGGAGTGTGCCGTTTGATCTAGGTTCATGGGTGTGAGCACTGGTTAGGGATTCCTCACAAGGGAATTGACCCCCTCACTTTTTTTCATGTAGGTTTAAGTAACCTATTAAATGGGAAAAGCAGACTATTATTAACTGTAGAATTTAGGTAGGTACTAAGTAGATGAAAAAGAAAATGGTAGCAGAAGGTTAATGTAAAATGGAGTCCTGGATCTCACACACACTCTCTTTCTCTGACACACAAACAGTGTACCAGGAGAAAAAGGAGTGTGTGTACCCTTCAATTCAGTAACACTACCTCTAGCATTTTATCCCAAAAATATATTTTGGCCTTGCCTGCAAAAACATATGTACAAGATGTCCGTTAGGCATATGTGTGTGTATACACACAGAGTCACACACATGTAAGTGTGCACCTTCTCTTTCCTGTAGACCCACACATACTCTCACTTTGCATATATTCTGTGTTTATAGTCAGAGATTGAATAAATTGTTTCATCCCTTTTTATAGTGACCATATAGTATTTGCATAATAAAAAATCAGTAAAACAATTTTCATTTAAGAAGGTAATTACAACTAGCTTTTCCTTTTAGTGCAATTTATAGAAATCTGGATTTTGTACTATTTTGGATTTTGAAGCAGAACATTTATATTCTTTTATTCTTTAAATTGGTATTGATTTGGTTTCATTTTTGCCTTACAACAAAATCAGATGATTACAAGGGGGGAATGGCTGACTCTTAGCGAGGCATTCCTAAGGTTCTGGGATTGATGAGTAAGTGTGTGAAGTCTGACTCGGTGAAGAGACTCTTTGATCTACTCTAGAAACTATACTGATTTTCTGTGTTGAACATTTGTAACAAGTTTTGCATTTTAAAAATGATCTAACTGGTAACTGTAGAAGATTATTTTAAAAATGAATAATAACTGTCTTTGTCCATGTTTTTGTAGTTGTCAGATTGTTTCTACCTTTTTTTTTTTTTTTTTTGAGACAGAGTCTCACTCTCTCGCCCAGGCTGGAGTGCAATGGTGTGATCTTGGCTCAGTGCAACCTCCACCTCTTGGATTCACGCAATTGTCCCTGCCTCAGGCTCCCCAGTAGCTGGGATTACAGACACCCGCCACCACTTGCTGCTAACTTTTGTATTTTTAGTAGAGATGGGGTTTTGCCATGTTGGCTAGGCTGGTCTCCAACTGCTAATCTCAGGTAATCTGCCTGCCTCAGCCTCCCAAGGTGCTGGGATTACAGACGTGAGCCACTGCACCTGGCCTGTTTCTACTATCTTTATATTTACTGTGTCAACTCTTTAACAGCCACAGTTACAAAGTTTACTAAGGCAGTGTCTGTTATAATTTGACTTTTTGTTTGCCTTGCTTTGAAGAATCAGGCAAATTCTATCCTGGCAGATAGAGCCGTAAACCACCTTGCCTCTTTAACTTCTTTATTAGGGTAATTTAATCTGCTTGATGACCTTAACTTCTTTTATTCAATTAGAAGGATTATATGGTAATCATGATATGTCAAATGCTTTTAAAATAAAATTTTACAATGAAAATAATTGTATTTTGTGTGTGTGTGTGTGTTTTTTTAACAGAAATCATAGCCCACTAATGAGTTTTGGAGCCAGCTTTGTCAGTTTTTTGGTAAGTTGATATCTTAAGACCTATTGGTATGAAGGAAACAATTATATAAAGTAATGTCTGTTAGTGGCTACCAGTTGTATAGATATACTATTGTAGAAAGTCTTTTAGAGTTTAAAACTGAAATAAAGTTTTTGCCTATTACCCAATGCCTATGAAATAATCTGCCTTCCCCAATTTTAAAAATAAAATGCTTACATCTTATTTATAGGGTATTATATTTTAACCAAAGTCCTTTTTAGAATAAAAATGTAATGGAAAGACCTTCAATAATTAAAACTGCATTCGAGGTAGAAAAAAAGTCTGGGTTTGGGTAATAAAGGTTTGCTCTGAAATTATCGAGTAAATGTGGACTAGAGGTCAAGTTAAATGAGCAGAGCTAAAATTTGTCAGTTTGTATTACATTTCCAAATATGAGTATTTGGGAATTGAGGAAGTAGATTGCAGTTAGTTTTAAAGTACATTGGGCAATGTGGAAAATGGGATACTTCAATTTTTCGGAAACAGTAATAACCACACAAATTACTTTCAAACACATAATTTTTTTAAAAGACTATTAAAGAATTGTGTAACAGCAGTTAAAAAAAAGACATGATAGGGACTGAAAAAGAGAAAGCATTTAGATCCAAGATTGAGAAAGAAGTCAGCAAATGGGCATGTCACAGCCTGGCAGTGCTCAACCACAGGTACCACGCCAGCTTCCAGTGAGAAGTTTTTACTCAAGGTATTTATTTCCTCTTATTGCCAGTTAATGCAACAAAAATGTTAACGGCTATTGTTTGAAAGAATACATTATTCCCAACCCTAAGGAAAATGGTACTGGGTGGCGGTCGTAACATTAGTACCCAAGTGATAACAAGGGCTGTAAATGAGATATAACCAAAGGGTCTTGGCTGAGTCTGGTGGTGGAGGAGGAGGAGAAGCAAGGCCACAGCAGGGTTGAGATTTCAGCAGCTTGAGAGGAGGGTTGGGAAGAAGAGTGTGGCAGGGAGGCCTGGGCCGAGGTTTGGCTAGAATGGAAAAGTAGGTTAGAGCCATACTGAGGAAGCCTGAAAGGCCAAGATGGAGCTGGTGGAATTTGATAGGAAATGAGGAGCTAGAGACAGTAGGTTCATCAGGTCCTTCCAAGAACCAGGTATCCCGCAGCAAGTCTGTCTCTGCCCCTGTAAGCCCATTCATCTCAGAAACCTCAGTTCTACTGTGTAAAAGTCACAGGTGTTCAGCAGAGATTCAGTAGATTTCCCCTACTTCGTTAAATGTGGCTTGAAAAAGTCCACCAGGATCAGGTGCCTGGAAACAAGCTGTCATGGAATTTTTAAACATAGACAATATTAAATGAATTCCTTATAAGTGAACCTACTGGAATTGCAGTCCCTGGAAAGACTGAAGATTTTCCAAGTGTACCTGCAAGCTGTTGTTTCATTAGCATTTCTGTGCAGTAGTTGGTGGAGCCAGGGATCCATATGTGGGTAGAATGAACTTCTGCATCAGACGCCACTGTAAAAACTGAATTGAGCAGACCAGTCAGAAATCAGAGAGAATTTTTGTTACTGTGTTTAATAACAGCAACAACAAAAATTGTAGAACAGTAATGTCAAGGACATTTATTACCGTATTTTTTTCATGATGATGTGATAGAGGTATAGTCTTATTTCATGTTGAGATTACAGTTTCTTTGAATGAACAGATTATGCTGTAACATTGTGATTCTTTTGCTTGCAATAAATAATTTAAGTGTTTTTTTAATTTGGAGTTTTCTTGTAATAAATTGGCTTAAATTTTCAGATACTAATTCATTCATTCATTCATTCTTTCTTGGAAGAATGCCATGATGACATTTGAGGAAGAAAAAATGCAGTTGGCATGTGATGACTTAAAAACCACAGAAAAACTGTGTGAAAGTGAAGAGGCTGGAGTAATTGAAACAATCAAGAATAAAATTAAGAAGAACGTAAGTATTGCGGCTTTAGGTTGTGGACTGTGTGCCACTTATTTAGAATATCACTTTTGTTCATTTAGAACAAAAGCCATTTGCTTGGTGTTAGTATTTAGAATATGACTGAAAAACCACAATGTTTCTTATGGTTTTTGGTTATATAAAATGTTATCTCTTATAAAAACAGAAGCTGCTTTCAGTCATCCAGAGCCATTCAGTGCATGTCCTTTTGATATCTTAGAATCATCTTCTTCCATAATGGGCCGTGTGGGAGGGGCTGTTTTAATGAGGTTTTCCTATATGTAATTCAAATAGGATACGATGGCAGTTGATGAATAATAGAATTGCATTTTGGTGTAATTCTGGAATTCAGCTGTTTACCTAATTTTCCCCAGGCCTCACCAGCCTTTGGTTATAAATAGTCATAATACCATCAGAATCCAGTTTTCCTGATTTTGCCCTCACCATTTCAGTGCAAAAGTGCTAGGCTTTGGAGAGGCACCCTCCTAGCCCTGATGTTACTTGGAGTGCCCAAGGGTCTCACATACATCACTGACAAATCAGTCTGTTGGATATAGTCATCAGAAGCCACCTGTCTTCTGCTCCTGCATGCCCGTGCCCTGCCTATGAAGCACCATAGGAGAGTGTTTCACCTCTGCTCTTGTTTATGGTGTCCACCATGAGAAAGCCACTGATGGGCCAAGTGTCTCGCCTCCTGATGCTCCAGAGGGCCAGAGTTTTCCTAGCTTCCTCTCTCTCCAGCCTGACACATCCTGCACAGTAGATGTTATTACAAACGAGGAAACAGAAGCATCTTGACATTTTCTCAAGTGAATAGAATAGTGAGTGCTGGGGCTAGATTTGGAACAACAGTGACCACGATGGATCATGCTAAAATCTAGAAAAAAGGGAAACAGATCATTCTGGTGTGTCTGCTGTGTATACTGTTGACATATTGGCAAAAATCCTATTATTTCTTCTGTCATCGTGGTAGCATATGAAAGCTATTTAACTTATTCAAGTTTGTTTTGTACTAAGAATGCAGAATGTTCTATTCTGGAGTGTTCTATTCTTCATTTTAGAAACATTATGATAAAGACCAACGTTTTATAACATCTAATCAATGACCAAGTGCTGTTGACTCTTTTTCTTAATACCTCTTGAATTCATCGACTACTCTCCATCCTCACTGCCATCTCTGTAGGTCAGACACTATCCCACTTGTCTAAGACACATGGGTATTTCTGCCTCCAGTCTCACGGTTCTTTAATGTAGGGGTCCCCAGCCTCTGGGCCATGGACCAGTACTGGTCTATGGGCTGTTAGGAACCAGGCCACAGGGCAGGAGGTGAGCTGCAGGGCAGGTGAGCATTACCACCTGAGCTTCACCTCCTGTCAGATCAACAGTGTCGTGAGATTGTCATAGGAGTATGAACTGTCTATGCAAGGGATCTAGGGTGCACCCTCCTTATGAGAATCTAACTAATGCCTGATGACGTGAGGTGGAACAGTTTCATCCTGAAACCATTAACCCATCTCCTCCCACCCCCTCCAACCCAGTCCATGGAAAAATTGTCTTCCATGAAGCTGGTCCCTGGTGCCAAAAAGGTTGGAGAATGCTGCTCTAATTCATTGACCATAATATAGTCACTAAAATGCAAATTTGTTGCTTGCTTGGTTTTCGGTGGCCCCTCTCACCAGCCATTGCCATTATAATAAAGTACAGACTTCTTAATGTGGCTGACTTGGCGTTTACGTTTCCTCTGCCTGCAACATTCTCCTCCCTCGTTTCCTGGTTCCTACTCTTCTTTAGTTCTTTCTACGTGTCCTTTTCCTCAAAGACTGTTGCTTGAGGCTCCATGCCCTGTTGAGTGTGTCTCCTACAGGTTCCCATAGTTCCCTCTCCTTACCCTTCAGAGAGCTTTCCACAGTGCATAGTAATATGGTCTATATTTCGTCATTAGAATGAAAGCTTATTTACATGTCTGTCATCAGTATCCAGTACCATGTCTAGCACCTGTGTTAATAATTAAGATTTGTAATGAGTCCTTGCAATTTAAAAAGCATTTTCACATTCAGTATCTCATTAGCCCTCCCAACAATCCTGCACAGTAGATTTTATGACAAACGAGGAAACAGAAGCATCTTGACATTTTCCCAAGTGAATAGAATAGTGAGTGCTGGGGCTAGGTTTGAAACAACGGTGACCACGATGGATTATGCTAAAATCTAGAAAAAAGGGAAACACATCATTCTGGCTTGTCTACTGTGTATACTGTTGACATATTTGCAAAAATTCTATTATTACTTCTGTCATTGTGATAGCATATTAAAGCTATTTATTTTATTCAAGTTTACTTTGTACTAAGAATGCAGAGTGTTCTATTCTGAAGTGTTCTATTCTTCATTTTAGAAACATTATGATAAAGACCAACATTTTATAAAAAGTGATTTGACTTTTTGCATATTTGTATTTATATGAGTTATATTTCAAGTAGTTTGTGATTTATTCAAAGCTAATTTTTAATTCCAGAATATTTTCTCCTTAATGGAAATGTAATCAGTTTCTGATCCTTACATCTCAGTTGCAGGCACGAAAAGAATGCCCCTAATGTTATCCTACCTGAAGACAGGTGGCTGCAAAGTTGACTTTTCAGGTTATCTACTTTGAGGAATATATTGTACCTTTAATGATTTTTATTCTGGATAAGAAAGACTTTATATTGTTTGTTTTTAAAAAAGGTGAAACTCCGAAGTTTTTTGTTGCTTTTCGTATTTCCCATGAATTCAGCTTGTATCACTTAGAATATTTTTGTCTTTGAGTTACAGTGCTCAAACAAACAAAACAAAGTTAGACTAATGGGAATTTGGAGCTGCCAGGCTCATAGGATAAATTTGGGCTTGGCTTTGAGTGCCAGGTTTCACAATTCCTATGTGAAATTATTTTGTACAATAACCTGATACTGTTTGGGGGAACTGTCATTGTTATGTGTGATTTATCAGTGTGGACATTCTTTCTGCCAAACAGGTTGATGTCCGAAAATCCGCCCCCTCTATGGTTGATCGGCTTCAGAGGCAGATAATCATAGCTGACTGCCAGGTTTACCTGGCTGTGCTTTCATTCGTAAAACAAGAATTGTCAGGTATGCTGAAGCATTATTTTTAATGGTTTTCAGTATTCAGTGCACACAATTAGTAATATGCTTTTTTAAGAATGCCTTATATTTCAGTCTTTGAAAACATGTGGCGCCTCTTTGGGGCATGATACTGATTTATTACTGGGGAAATTGAAACCACAAGTGTTTAATGTGTGTTTAGTGGAGCAGTTTTTGTGCCAGAGTCTGTTTCATCCTCTTGTCTCAAGAGAATTCTGTCATACTTACAGAAATTGCTACTGAATTTTATATGTATGTAGATGTATAATAGTTTTTCTTTGTGGGAATCAGGTTGTGATAATAACCTTTAAAGTGAAATGTAACTGGCTTAAATTTAAGGTTTTCAGGAAGTTGTTATTAAGGCCTGAGTGCCTTCAGTGGTTTCACGTATATTAGGAGATCGTTAAAGATCATTAAAGATTTGCTAATATACTGGAATGACCTGCATTTTAACAAACTTTAATGAGGGATATAAACTAATTTCTTAATTAGTCTGTCCAAGACAAATGTTTTCTAGGCTTAGCTTTAATTTCTTGAGTGAAATAGACTCAAGTGAGCCTCTAAAACTTGTCCTATGACTGAGTCTAAAATTGACCTAATTCTTTTAATTATGTGGTTATGGGTGTCTCTGATATTGACAGCAGAAACTTGCCATTTTGGTAGATAGAATTTACTTGAAAAAACTGAAAATTCTAAAAGGAAATCAATTAAAATTCACTGTCAGAAAGATATTTTCTCCTAAACCCTAAATGAAGAAGGATATATTTCTTTTAAATTATAACATACTCTTTTCTTTCTAGCCTATCAGAAGCCGGTTTTTCCCCCTTTTTCTTGTTTCTCTTGCTCTTTCTATCTTTGTCTCTGTCTCGTACGAACGATGCTTGGCTTCTGTTTGGCTGAAGTCAAAAGTGGAATTTAACTTCTATTTTGATCTCTGAAATTTGGACTTCTAAGAATTGATCTTTCTTTTAAAATATGTTCTATGATGTACATTCACTGTTTGTTTTGGTTCAATAATTCTTTTCTCCTTAACCCTCTTCTCAGGACTCTTCTAACAATACCTTACTTATATGGTCAAGAACTCATAGCTCATGTGAATTTTTTATAATGCAGTAATGTCATATCCCCCATTTGGAGCGCACTGCTGACTCAGATATAAAAGAGTACCAGAGCTTATCTGGACCTTGTTGGTCAAGACAAGAGCTCTGTGATTTTGTACTTCCTTTTCCTGACACTCAGGGACTCTCATAAGGAGCTAATTTTAACCATTAAGAAAATATCTGGCCAGGTGCCTTGGCTCACACCTGTAATCCCAGCACATTAGGAGGCTTAAGCAGGTGGATCACTTGAATCAGGAGTTTGAGACCAGCCTGGCCAACATGGTGAAACCCCCGTCTCTACTAAAAATACAAAAATTAGCTGGGTGTGGTGGCGGTCGCCTGTAATTCCAGCTACTTGGGAGGCTGAGGCAGGAGAATCGCTTGAACACGGGAGGTGGGGGTTGCAGTGAGCTGAGATCACTCCACCGCACTCCAGCCTGGGTGACAGAGCGAGACTTAAAAAGAAAAGAAAAGAAAATACCTGTTGAGAGAGGAGGATAAAGCAAATGTAATAAAAGTTAAAGTGTGAGAATATATCAGAACTTTTTTGTGTTTTGTTTTTTGAAATGGAGTCTCGCAGTGTTTCCTGGGCTGGAGTGCAGTGGTGCGATCTTGGTTCACTGCAACCTCTGCCTCCCAGATTCAAGCGATTCTCCTGCCTCAGCCTCCAGAGTAGCTGGGATTACAGGCGCCCACCACCACGCCCGACTAATTTTTTGTATTTTTAGTAGAGGCGGGGTTTCACTATGTTGATCAGCCTGGTTTTGAACTCCGACCTTGTGATCTGCCTGCCTCGGCCTCCCAAAATGCTGGCATTACAGGTGCGAGCTGCCGTGCCCAGCCAGAACTTTCTAAATGAGTATGTGGGTCTTTCGTTTGTTCAATCATTGATCCATTCAACAAATAATTATAGAGCACATGCTGTGTGCTAAGCACTTAGTTAGATAAGCAAACACAGGCCTAGTCCCTGCCCTCGTGAAGCTGAGAATTATCAGATAATAGTATTTATAGTTAAGATTATTCTGACTGTAAAATTACTAAATATTAGTATGGAATATTTTGGAAAGATAGAAAGCAAGTCATCATCTCCAATTTCACCACTTAGAGAAAATCTCTTTTTATTAATGATCTACTTTATATTTCTCTAATTTTTTGCTAAATTGAATCTAAAGTATTTTGTATCTTGTTTTTTCTTTTCAATTATACTTTGGATATTTTCCCTGTGACTTACTTTCAGAACATAATTTTAAATAATAGTGTGTTAGTTTATCATATGGATATGCCCTAATGTATTTAATCAATTCCTCATGAATGTTTAGATTGGTGTGCATTTTTGGGGGGTATTAGTGAGATTGAATATGCTTTTGTATTTTATCCATAAACTATATTTCTTTGACAAATTATCTTTACAGCCTTTGCCTATTCTTCTAATAGTTTGATATTATTGTTACTTAATCCTGTTCATCATAGTATTTGACAGCATTCTTGCTTCTTCCTGAAGTCCTATGATTTATTGAATGTGATATTGACATTGAAGTGAAATTCTCATAGGCATGAAAGCCTCAGGTTGTCATAAACTTATGTAGTGGTTATTTGCTTTGTGAATAGCTCAGTATTTGTTTCAAACAAACACAACCAACAATGTGCTCTATTTGCCTTTCAGACACCCAGTGGGTTATTAAGCTACAAATAATTTGTTTACTTCATTGGCGGGATCCATATTTCTTAGAAAACATTTTACATGGATAATTTTCTTTGGGGAAAAAAAAAAAAACAAAGCTCCTTGTTGGAGATGTTTGTTATGGGTGGCCCTCCCCACCCTTGGAGCGGGGCAGCACTGAGGGGCCAGGGGCACACACACAGGCCAGAGCTCTGGTAGGGATGAGCCAATGTGAACTTTTTAATGATTCATGCTTTTTTTTTTTTTTTTTTTTTTTTTTAAAGACAGTTTCTCACTCTGTCACGCAGGCTGGAGTGCAGTGGCACAATCTCGGCTCACAGCACAACCACTGCCTCCCGGGTTCAAGCGATTCTTGTACGTCAGCCTCCCAAATAGCTAGGATTACAGGTGCATGCCACCACTCCTGGCTAATTTTTGGTATTTTTAGTAGAGACGGGGTTTCACCATGTTGGCCAGGCTGGTCTCGAACTCCTGCCCTTAAGTGATCTATCCGCCTTGGTCTCCCAAAGTGCTGGGATTGCAGGCATGGGCCACCATGCCCGGTCAATGCTTCTTACTTTTAAAAAAGCTTGTGTTTATCTCATTTAAACTTTCTTATAATGAATTACTCCATCATCTCTTTAATTTCCCATACTACTTTATATCTTTTTAACTCTATTATCCAAGTGTCTTTTATTGCAGCAAGAATATATTACTTTTGTGATAAATTATTTTTAAAACATATTTTATGGCACTTGCCACCTTGTTTTATTATAAATTTCCTTTATTTCCTTTTGGATTTGAAGAGAGGGCTCATGTCTTTCTCACCTTTGTATTCTTGGCAACATATATACTCTAGTTTTCCTCAGATGAGATTGTTTTCCTTACTTGACAGGTGAGACAGTTGCAGTTGAATGATTTATGCAGCTTGTTGGTGATGACAGAACCAGGGCCTGAGCCATGGTTTTCTCATTTTCTAACTGAAATCCTGGTGCTGTCCACGTGCTCCCACCTTAGTTTGGTTACTTGTGCTATCACCTTCCAAGTGGCCCAGAAACCCAGGTTCCTTGGGGCCTTCTCCCTCAGGTGCTCCCTGTACCCTGGGGAACTAGCCCTGGGCTAGAATAGTAGCCACACTGCCTCTTGCTTCCCTCTGGGCTACACTCTCCATTGCTGCTAGAGTATCTTTCCAGAACTGCTTAAACCCATGCTTTAAACACTTAGCTGGTGTGCCTCACCTGCCAGGGAAGGTCTGAATTCCTTTTGTGCGGGGCATGTAAGACCCTGCCTCTTTCCCAGCCACCTGCCCTTCCACTACCTCATCTAGCTGAGCTGAGATTCTCACACTTCCCTGAATACCCCCTGCTGCCTCGAGCTTTTATTCACCTTATCCTCGCAGTGTGGAACACCCCTACCCCCTTTATCTTTCTCTTATGCTTAATCAAGTGCAACCCAGGCCTTCCTCCTTTGTACAGCATTCCCTCCTCATATCAATCCCGGTTCTTTTTTTTTTAAGAGGCAAGGTCTCACTCTGTCATCCAGGCTGGAGATCATAGCTCACTTCAGCCTTGAGGTCCTAGGTTCAAGTGATCCTCTTGCCTCAGCCTCCGGAGTAGCTGGGACTACAGGCATGTACCACCACACCTGGCTAATTTTTAAAAATTTTTTTGTAGAGATAGGGGTCTCACTGTGCTGCCCAGGCAGGTCTTGAACTTCTGGGCTCAAGCAGTCCTTCCACCTTGTCCTCCCAAAGTGTGGGGATTACAGGTGTGAGCCACCATGCCCAGCCAATCTGGCCTTTGTTGTGCTATTACTTATACCCTGTGCATCACCATTTACTGCATGTATCACATAGCAGTACTCATATTTATTTACATGTCTGCCTAAAGTATTAGGCTACATACACCTTGAGGGCAGGGACTGTGCAATCTACCTGCTGTTTTACCTCTTCCCCACATATGTTGAGCATTTCCTATGTGCCCACATACTGTGAGATGATAGGTGCTGGTAGTCTTGAGATGAATGAGATGCACTTCATGCCCTGGGAGAACTCATGGTTTGGCAGTAGGAACAAATAAGTAAGTAAATAAATTCTAATTCAGGAGGATACTTCAGCCATAGACATATAAATTAGTCATAGAGGTTGAATAGGGAACAAGTGATTCTGAATCTTTGGGAAGATCAAGGATCCCTTATCCCTGAGGAGGTTTATAAAGCATGAAGGTCCGTTGCCTTCTCTGTGTCCTTAGAACCTGGTAGGATGTCTTTGCCTAGAACATGGTGGGTGGATATTAAAATCCATTCATGCCTAGTGTTCCATTATTGGAACGCTAAGCATGTGGGAGTTATTTATATCCTACTGTTCAAGGTCATTGCCAAGATCTGATTGCAAAAATTCACAAATTTGCAACCTCAGGCATAATTAAAGGGAGGAAATGGAGGAAAGGTAATGCCATTCAGGAAGATATTGGGATTGGAGAAGTGAGCCTATTAGAAGTCTGTTGGTGACACATGAAAAAATGCTCATCATCACCGGCCATCAGAGAAATGCAGATCAAAATCACAATGGGATACCATCTCACATAAGTTAGAATGGTGATCGTTAAAAAGTCAGGAAACAACAGGTGCTGGAGAGGATGTGGAGAAATAGGAACACTTTTACACTGTTGGTGGGATGGTAAACTAGTTCAACCATTGTGGAAGACAGTGTGGGATTCCTCAGGGAACTAGAACTAGAAATACCATTTGACCTAGCCATCCCATTACTGGGTATATACCCAGAGGATTATAAATCATGCTGCTATAAAGACACATGCACATGTATGTTTATTGCAGCACTATTCACAATAGCAAAGACTTGGAACCAACCCAAATATCCATCAATGATAGACTGGATAAAGAAAATGTGGCACATATACACCATGGAATACTATGCAGCCATAAAAAAGGATGAGTTCATGTCCTTTGTAGGAACATGGATGAAGCTGGAAACCATCATTCTGAGCAAACTATTGTAAGGACAGAAAACTAAACACTGCATGTTCTCACTTATAGGTTAGAATTGAACAATGAGAACACTTGGACACAGGGCAGGGAACATCACACACTGGGGCCTGTCGTGGGGTGGGGGGAGTGGGGAGGGATGGCATTAAGAGAAATACCTAATGTAAATGACAAGTTAATGGGTGCAGCACACCAACATGGCACATGTATACATATGTAACAAACCTGCACATTGTGCACATGTACCCTAGAACTTAAAGTATAATTAAAAAAAAAAAGTCTGTTGGTGAAGGTTGAAGATAACGAGGCAGTGGGCTGACTGGTGAAAACTAAATCATCTTTTGTCCTTCAGAGTCTTGGGCCAGGAACAGTGGCTCACACCTGTGCACGGTGGCTCCTAGCACTTTGGGAGGCCGAAGTGGGTGGATTGCTTGAGTCTAGGAGTTTGAGACCAGCCTGGGCAACATGGCAAAACCCATCTCTACTAAAAATACAAAAAATCAGCCAGGCTTGGTGGCGTGTGCCTGTAGTCCCAGCTACTCAGGAGGCTGAGGTGGAAGAATCACCTGAGCTTGGGAGGTCAGGGCTGCAGTAAGGTGAGATAGTGCCATTGCACTGCAGCCTGGGCAATCCAAGTGAGACCTTGTCTCAAAAAAAAAAACAAAAAAAACCTCTATTATTTGGGACACAAGAAAGGCAAGCCTGAATTGCCATGGGTTAACCAGCCTCCTTCTGGGACAGTTGGACAGACAGGCTTTAATAGATGCTTGCACCAGATACAGTCCCCCTGAAAAATTACAAAATTTATCCAAGATCAATTTCATGTAACTTGATATTCCCATTTTGCAAGCAGCTCTTGCCCTTTCCCAGGGAAGACTTCTGTCCCCGTATGGGGCGGGGTTTCCTCTCGCCCCCTCCATCTCTCAGCTAGTTGTTGCCTGGTCCTCATAAGGTGGGACAAATTGTCTGTTGCCCAGGCTGGAGTGCAGTGGCACAATCTTGGGTTACTACAACCTCCACCTCCTGGTTTCATGCTATTCTCCTGCCTCAGCCTCCTGAGTAGCTGGAACTACAGGCACCTACCACCATGCCCGGCTAATTTTTTTGTATTTTTTAGTAGAGACAGGGTTTCACCATGTTGGCCAGGCTGGTTTTGAACTCCTGACCTCAAGTGATCTGCCTGCCTCAGCCTCCAAAAGTGCTGGGATTACAGGCATGAGCCACCGCGCCCGGCCTGCTCTGTGGTTATTCTGCTGTCTCCACCTCCCTCCACAGACACAGAGATAACAACAGCTGAATGACTTATACTTGACCTTTCAGAGCAGCCAGATGAAAGGCTGTGCAGGGTGTATGGCTCTTAAATAGCATGTTCTTTGCTTGTTGGGAAGACATGCACTCAGCTGCTGTGTCCTCTCGTGGAGCTGCTGGAGCGGCCCCTGTAGGAGCCACAGTGCAGAGCGTCCTGTTCTCTGTGCTGCATCCTCCCCCAGCCTCTGCCTCCTCCTGCTTGGCCTGGCTGTGGCTGGAATTTTTGCTTTACAGAGTGTGGGATGGAGAGTAGGGCAAGTCCCGAGAACCTGTTTCAGTGCCAAGTTGGATGCAGAATGTAGTAAAAGCAACATGGCCTCTCTCGACATGGGCATTAAGTTTGTTTTGACATACTTCAGTTTATCATTGACTCAGTCAAAAACGTTGGGTTCTGTTTCCTTGGCTCAAATTAAGGACCTTACAGCTTGTTACCATAGACTTCAACATGTGCCTTCAGACATTGGCACCCGTCTTAGGCACAAAATTAAAGACGGATTGAATTCATTGTATTCTTATTCTAGAAGAGTGGGGTTTTCACCGTGGAGGTTTCTGTTGTGTTTTATTGATTTAGTTCCACGTACTCAGGATTGGATGGATTCTTAACGTTTGTTTCCAGTTCTACCATCCATTTCTGTAGCTCCTCACCTGAGGTCAGAATTGTTAGCATTCATGTCTATAATCCTGGTCCCTTCGACGTCATGTTGAGAGATGCCGTTTCTCCGGGAGCAGGTGTTCACTTCTCCGTTGGGCTTGCACCCTTTTGTCCCGGTGTGTCCCCTGCCTCACTCTGCCTCCAAGCCGCTCGCCCATCTGCTCCTTCCTACTGGCATTCCTGCTCCTCTCTCCTGGGGTGTTCCCTTTCCCTTAGCGCAAGCTTCACTTCCTTTAATAAAGCTGAGGTAGCCTGGAAAATACAGGATAAAATGGAGTTAAATTTATCCCTCCAAATTTCCAGTTAAGAATGGGTAGGAGTAAAGTATTCTTCCGAAATCCCACAGTAACTATTTTGCACTCTCTAATTTATTTATGTGTTTACTACATGGAAAACTATTTAATGACAGAAAAAGGAGATAAAAAAGAACAATTCACTCATCATCTCAGCGTTGTTTGTTTTCACTCTTTCTGTATGTGAACCAATAGAGCATTTAAATATATATGTTAAGTTGCATGCTTATTTTTTCCTTTGTGTTTATTTTCTTTTCTAATTTTATTGTGGGCATTAGGCGGGATTGGACTATGTTTTATAGTTCTTTGGTGTTCCTCAGGTGGCAAGCACAGTGCCAGGCACATAATAGAAACAGTCAATAGCCAATCGATATTTTTAGGGTTTTACAGATTTGTTTAAAATCTGCAGCCAGTGATTATTTGTTTTCAATTAGATTCCAATTGCCTCTGTGCTCTCAAGAATATATATTCTAGTTTCTATTTTTTTCTGCTTTTCTGTTAAATCTTTGGCTTTTTGGATTGTAACTGAGCATCATCTTTCTTGTTTGTGGACATGCTGGATCAATCCAGACACTTAAAAATCCACTTTGTTAGTATAAAAGAAGCTTCAAGGTTTTCTCCAGGCTTTCTTTTCCCACAGTGCTTCCATTTAGGAGGGGAAAAAGTCATTGAGCCTCTTAAAGGAAGGATCTCTGTCTTATTTCACTTCGATTCACCCAGAACAGTGCTTCAAATGTGGTGTTTGTACAGTAAATATTCTTGTTAAGTAGAACAAATGAAAAGAAATTGTTTCAAATGTATTACTTTTATTATTTTAAAGTTACTAAAAAAACTTTGTAGATTAATTTGTTTTACTTGTTCATTCTACCCTATAGCATTCTTTTTAGTGGAGGTAGACTATAGGACATTAATCACCCAGAAGTTGTAGGATAGTTGTTTTTAAATGTGATCCCATGGGTGATATATTCATCATTTGTCAGAAAATTGATGCATTTAAGTAAAATAATAGCTTGATACCATGGATTGGGGGTCCCCAAGACCACCTCCAGGTTTGATGACTTACATGCAAGACTCATCTTACAGTCATATTTTTAGCTGTGACTTCTTACAGCTAAATTACGTTGCAGTCTTATTTTTTCATTTGTATTGGTTTTCTTTCCTAATTTTATTGTGGATATTTGGAGGGCTTAGATTATGTTTTGTAGTTCATTTGTGTTCCTTAGATACAAAGGAAAATCAGCAAAGGGAAAAAGCACATGGGGAGGCGGAGTCCAGGGGAGACCAGGCACAAGCTTCCAAGGCTTTGCTTTCCGGGGAGTCACACAGGATGTGCTAATTTGCTCCAGCAACGAGTTACAACAGTGCAAATGAAATGTCACTAACCAGGGAGTCTCATTAGAGACTTAATGCCAGAGTTTTTATTGGGGACCGATCATGTAGGCACCCCTACCTTGCACATAGACAAATTCCGGACTCCCAGAAGAAAAATCAGTGTTCAATGTACATCATATTATTTGTGCAGACAGTTTAGGTGCACACAGTGAGCCACTCTTATCAGTCCTGGAAATGGTAAGAACTTTCCCAGAATCCAAGTTTCCATTCCAGCCAAGGGCCAACCTTGTTAGCAGTTCTATTGAAGGATAGCAGTCAGGCCTGCTGCATCAACTCTTTTCTACACATCTATTCTTAGATCACTCTCAATTCCGGGATTGGGTTTTTGTAAAGCAGATTTTATTTTATTTCATATATTTTCTGAAATTTAAAAATGCCGTTCTGAAAACCTCTTTTCCTACTGTTCCAAAGGGCCTGGAAGTCTGACAGTTCATGTTGTCCATTTGTACATGAGGGTCAGAGTTGGTATCATATTAATAACACTGCCAAGTGGATAAGCTCTCTTATAGTTATGAGAGAACTTTATTTTACAGAAAATTCCCTACAGAAAATCCTTTCCTCAAAAATGAGATGATGATGCACTCAGATAGTCCTATGTAAGTTGACCTCCCCTAGCCCTTCCTACTCATCTGAAGGTAAAAATATTCCTAGGAGGAGTGGTCAACAGTAGGGTCCTGACAGGGGCCAGTGGTGGAGGGAGGTGGTAAATCCCATGTCTTACCTCTTATACTTCAAGTCGTCTTTGTGGTATGTGTTCTTAAGAGGGCTCTGTTAAGAAAAATTGGCCTAACAGAAAATAGTGGAAGTGGCTTTAAAGATAAGAGATTTGTACCTTCTGCTGTGCAGTAACTTTTTTATTGCTACTTCACTGGTTGGGGCAGTGGATAAACCCCAATTTCATAAACCAAATAAAGCCATTCTGATAAGGTGTGCTTAAGCCACACAGTACTCCTCAGATATACATGAATTGGGAGGTCTTTACATTTTGCATTTAACATGAATGACTTTTTTGATAATAAACTGGCTATTTGTTTACCCAGTAAATATTAATCTTTTTTGCCTGCTTATTTTATTTTTTTTGGCAAGATGCAATGCTTGGTGCTTGGGTATACATTTTTTCTTTCTTTTTTTTTTTTTTTTGAGACAGGATCTCACTCTGTTGCCCAGGCTGGCATGCCATGGCACAGTTGTGGCTCACTGCAGCCTTGACCTCTCAGGCTCAGGGAATCCTCCCACCTCAGCCTCCCAGGTAGCTGGGACTACAGATGTGCACTACCACACCTGGCTAAATTTTGTATTTTTTATAGAGATGAGATTTCTCCACGTTGCTCAGCCTGGTCTCAAACTCCTGGACAGTAATCTGCCCACCTCGGCCTCCCAAAGTGCTGAGATTACAGGCATGAGTCACCGCACCCAACCTTGGCTAGAAATTTAATGGTCACCTAGACCTAGACCAAGTACTTGCTTTTGAGGAGGAATGTAACACAGGGTAGACAAATGCAAGGATTATAAAAAAGTTTATCAGGAAAGCAGTATAGTAATTCAGAAATGCAGCGGAGGGTTTCACGGAACTCGTGAAAAGATGGATTCAGGTGATTCATTCATTCATTCAATGTATATTACATACCGTGCTCTAGGTACTGCATGAAGGGCTTTATAGAACAATGAGCAGAAACACACATGCTTAGCAGTCATCATCCAGTGTAGTGAAGGGAGACTGATGAGAAATAAGACATTTAAGTAAGCACTATAAGAACACTGGGTACAACAATAGATACTAATTTTTATGTTTTTTACATTTTTGGCTTGATTTTCAGGTTACTGTTCAGTATCCTTTACTATAGAAATAGAAAAATTATTTTGAATGTTTTTGAATCTTTTCTCCCCTTCTCTTTTTAGCTTATATCAAAGGTGGGTGGATCCTTAGGAAAGCCTGGAAGATTTACAATAAATGCTATCTGGACATCAATGCCCTTCAGGAGCTGTATCAGAAGAAGCTAACTGAAGAGTCCTTGACTTCTGATGCTGCAAATGATAATCACATTGTGGCTGAAGGGGTGTCTGAGGAGTCTCTGAACAGACTGAAAGGTGCTGTTAGCTTTGGATATGGCCTTTTTCACCTTTGCATATCCATGGTGCCCCCAAACCTGCTCAAAATCATCAACCTGCTGGGTTTTCCTGGAGACCGCCTACAGGGGCTTTCTTCACTGATGTATGCAAGCGAAAGTAAGGACATGAAGGCCCCTTTAGCTACGTGAGTAGCTGTATTGCAATGCTTTGGTAGATAATATAGTGTTGAAAGTAAGTAAACGACAATCAAAGACTTTAAAGGAAACTTCAGGTAAAATGTTTGGTTGGTTGACAGGGTGCTGTGTCTTATGTCTTTCAATGCAACACCAAGGACTGTGTTCTGTGGTCGTGGTGGTGGTTCTAAGCTGACTTTAGTTAGAGAACAAGGCGTTGTTCACTAGTCTCACAAGTCATGTATTTTAAAACCTCCAATGAGTTTATAAGCAGTTTTTGTGACTTTGACCACAGTCTCTGAGATTCACGATTCTGATTTTTGGACTTAGAAGGTACAAATTTGATAAGCTTTTTCTGTGGTTCTGAAATTTTTATTCTTATAAAGAATTCTCACATTGGGTAATTTTCCTTGATGATTCAAGGTGGTTTCCTATATGTGACATGGATATTTTGTGCTCTTTCGCTAAACTGAGTCATGTTATGTTCCTTGGTTTAAACTTAAATAATAATTATTTAAGCAGGAGAGCATGAGGAAGCTGATATAACTACCTAGAACAAGAATTCACCAATTTCTACATCAGTTAAAAGTGATGTGTTTTTTGTTTGTTTGTTTTAGTCTGGCAAATATCTACCATTTGTAACCTGAGTAATTTAACAAGATTCCGGATATTCTTTGTCTAACATTACAGCACTTGTCAAACTTTTCCCCAAAAATGTTGATATCATAGAGGACCTTACCTCAATTTCTACTTGTATCAGTATTGAGAAATTTGGATGTTAACTCTTAATCAACTGATAGCTATTTAAAATATCATTAATTTTGCATTTAAAAAAATTATGCCTCCCTAAACTCATTGAAGTACACAGTTGTCCTTTATTAATGTGAATTAATAGGTTTGTTAACTTGTGGTCATTTGTCTGTTTATATCTTAATATTTTATGCTTACCTCTGATAAAGAAATGAATAGAATTAATAATGTAATTAGTATGAGCTCCATAAGAGAACCAAATTTATAAGCACACCAGAAGTATGCATTTACATAAAAATATTTGACATGTTGGTTAAACATTTTTGTCTGGTTGTTTTTTTTTTTTTTTTTTTTTTGAGACAGAGTCTTGCTCTGTAGCCCAGGCTGGAGTGCAGTGGCGCGATCTCGGCTCACTGCAACCTCTGCCTCCCGGGTCCCGGTTCAAGCAATTCTGCCTCAGTCTCCCAAGTAGCTAGGATTACAAATCCCAATGACTGTTTTGTTTACCTAGTTTAACATGGCCATTTTTTTTTTTAAATAATGAGTTTGGAGCAAGGGAGTCTGAAGTAATTTATTTATTTGCTTGTTTTTTAAATTGAGCATCTTCAAAGGCCAGAGAAAGAGCCCTTTGTCTTATCCTCTCACTTATTTTAACCCAACTTAGTATAATTTGTGTCTGTGGTTTCCATATTTAAATTTATTCTTTTTTATACATTTTCTTTTTCCTTTTGACCTATTTATTTGTACGTGATATTTAAACTTAGATTCTAGGTTTATACCCTAAGTTTTGTGAACGCAAGAGGAAACAACATTTTCCTTTTGCCAAAAATAAATAAATAAAGCTTTATTACAAGGGAACAGTAAACTCATGGTGACTAGTTACCATTTCTAATTGGTGCATTAATGAGTAAAGTGTAGAATTCAGAGATTTATGTCAGCCATCTCTTCAGCAATCCATCTAGAAGGCTCAGAAAAGCTAAATGCTCCTGTTACTTTATTCTCCTCTCCCCTGAGGGAAGGGTGTCTTCTGATTTATATATTGTGCTAAAGTTGCAGTTTTCCAAATATTAACATTAAAATGGGGAAAGTCTCTGATTTTACTTCTTCAGAGACTGCATAGTAAGCTTTTTGGATAGAGTAGTATTGGAAGAACACATACTGGAGTTTTGAAAAATGGAAATGGTGTAAGGAAAGTTATGTGCTCAATGTTTCTCTCCCTCTTCCTCTAGATTAGCTCTGCTCTGGTATCATACTGTAGTCCGCCCGTTTTTTGCCTTGGATGGCAGTGATAACAAGGCAGGCCTGGATGAAGCTAAGGAAATTCTCCTTAAAAAAGAAGCTGCTTATCCAAATTCTTCCCTCTTTATGTTTTTCAAGGGACGGATACAATGACTAGAGGTACTGTACCTTCCTCATCTTTTTAAAATAAAGCCTCCGATGATCAAATCTCTGATTCTCACTTGAGGACTGGTATTAAAATGAGCCAGAATGTCACAGGGCCCCGGAGCATTTTGTTCTTTTGCCTTTGCTTGTGTCTTTGCTAGGGAAGACTCTTCCAGGAACCCAGGATGTTAGTCAGTTACCTTCTGTTCGGAAGATGTGGGCGAAGTAGGGGTAAGATTCCTCATTGCTAATGACACAAGATTGGTGCACTTCCAGCCTAAGGCATGTGAGCATTATTTAGTTGCTGAGTTGAAAAATACAAAATACAATTTTTTTCCCTCTCTGAATTACTAATAGTCTCTTTCTAAACTTTGATCTTGGCTAACAATTGACTTATACAAAAGTTACTGCCTTAAATATCAGGGCAACATGAGCTTTGAAATATTAGGAGCTTTTATCACATTTTCATGTGCTTCATTTGGCTCAGTACTGTGTTAAGAGCTTTACACACGCTCTTCCATTTCATCCTCAGAACAACCCTGTGACATAGGTGTAAAATTGTCATCTGCATGTTATAGAAAAAATAAACAGGGATCTGAGAGGGCTTCCAGCAACTTCCTGTGCTTGCCCAGTGAGTGAGCCTGGGTTGTCTCACTCCAGAACCAGAAATGCGCTGGCCTTTGGAGTCTACTTCTCCTTTGCATATCTTTTTATCTGCTTGTTTGAGGTTATGAGGATTTGTAGAAAAATGACAATATAAGAAATTAATCATACCTATGAAATAAGATAGCTGTTATAGTAGCTGCTCCATCTACATTGTTACCAAGAGTTATCAGGGAATCAGTTTGAGATTTTAACAACATCTGTCCTCCAGTTAACCAGGCACTCTGAGAAATCAGCCCTCATGAGTCCTTTTGAAGATTTTTGCCTAGAAATGCTTTCATGGGCACAGGAATGATTTGTTTTTTTTGGGGTGGGGATGCAGGCAGTGGAGTGTGTATTACTTTCCCAGTCATTTTTCTCCTTCATAAAGTGACTCCTTAAATCTGAAGACCATGCAGAGCAGTTTTCTAAGCGCTTTGTATGTGGAAGATGTGTTTTAGAGATTATACTAGCAGTTGAAAATTGAGATATAAGCTGGGCATGGTGGCTCATGCCTGCAATCCCAGCACTTTGGGAGGCTGAGGCAGGTGTATCACCTGAGGTCAGGAGTTCGAGACCAGCCTGGCCAACATGGCGAAACCCTGTTTCCACGAAAAATACAATAAACTAGCTGGGCATGGTGGTACGTGCCTGTAATCCCAGCTACTTGGGAGGCTGAGACACGAGAATCGCTTGAACCTGGGAGGCAGAGGTTGTAGTGAGCCGAGATTGCGCCACTGCACTCCAGCCTGGGTGACAGAGCGAGACTCCATCTCAAAAATAAATATATAAAATAAAATAAAATAAAATTGAGATATAGTTCAGAAAGCCCACCAAGATCTGAATTATTTAAACCTGTGTCCAAATTGTTTTTGTTCTCATTATCTCGCAGTTGTTTTTCTTTGCATACAGGCTCGTGAACCCTTGGTTGTGTTTCTCCCTTTTTTCTCTCACTGTTTTTTTTCTTTTCCTTTTTGAGACAGGTCTCACTCTGTTGCCCAGGCTGGCATGCAGTGACACAGTCATAGCTCACTGCAGCCTCAGCCTCAACCTTCCAGGCTCAAGCGATCCTCTGACCTCAGCCTCCAAAGTAGCTGGGACTACTGCTGTGCGACACCATGCCTGGCTAATTTCTGAATTTTTATTTTTAGAGATGGGGTCTCCCTATGTTGGCCAGTCTGATCTCAAACTCCTGGGCTCAAGAGATCCTCCAGCCTCGGCCTCCCAAAGTGCTGAGATTACAGGTGTGAGCCACTGTGCCTGGCCTCAGGATGAGTGCTTTCTTAGATTTAGATTTCTTAAAGGGCAGACATAAGTTCTGAGTAGCTTTGAACACGATGCTACAGGGTTTAGTGTTTAACAGAGATTTGCTGGGTTTGGTGTTTAACAGATATTTATTACAAGGGGAAAGTAAATTCATGGTGACAGGTTACTGTTTCTAATTGGTGCATTGACGAGTAAAGTGTAGAATTCAGAGATTTACCTCAGTTATCTCTTCAGTGATCCATCTAGAAGCCTAAAGTTTAAAATTGTGTGCAGCAGTGCAGTGAGGCCCCTTAGCTTTGGACATTTGTTAGAATTCTCTCTCTTTATTCTGCTGATGAATGAATGCTCTAAATTGGGTTTTGAAGTTGTTAAACAGAAATGTGAAAATCAGAATTTATATTTTGTTATACTTGCCATTTGAGTAATTTTTCATTTTAAAACAAAATTGCTTAACTTTTGGTTAAGCTAATAACTTTTTTCCCAAAAATCTTACTTTGACATGGTTTTAGTTTGTGCCACGACTAATTCCTATAGAGGATTGAGTGAATACTAAAAATAAGCAGTCATTCCTTGTTGTCAAGATGGTTCTAGAAATAAGGAAGCCGCAGCTTCATCAAAGGATTCCTGTAAATATGGTTTTTGGAGGTACATAGTCCACATTATAGCTCTTGGTAGATATGTAGTCTATTTGGGGGTAGATAATTGTGATCAGAGTGCAGAGGGTAGATGCTAGAACTCCTTCACAGTTAAGCGGCACTTAACACAGTTAAGTTTTAAGAAAAAACACACAAGATCTGTGACTACTGTTATTTAGTGAGCTGTAGCTTTAGGGCCAGACAAAATATGATGAGTGTTTCTGTTTGGCTCTTCCCAAAGGCCCAGAGGATGAAAAGATTTTAAGGCTAACTTGAAATATGGTTGTTATTATCCCCAAGGTGCCCAGACAGCAGCGTTTCATTGCTCTTCCCAGGTATGTGTAGGATGGTATCAGAAATGACCATGTCATCCTTCATTTGCAGATGAGGAACTCTGCCCAGGGAGACTGTGATATAGCCCTTGCCAAAGGCTTTTTGTAAGGCTTTGAAGGCCCTGACTCAGTTTATGAAACATACATGACTCCTTCCAATGAATTTGCTTACAAAGAATTTTTTTTCTTTTCAGTGAACATTTAGGTTAGAAATAGGGCCCCTTGAGCTCTTTTTATCAACACGTACTCACAGAACATGGTCTAGGGGCTTTAATTTAGGGCAGGTGCATTATATGACACCATCTTTGTTTCTTCAGTGACTCAGAATCTGTGAAATTATTTGAACAGCTGCTTTTGTGTAAGCTTGCTAACGTGCAGGGTGACTATCTCAATCTGTGCCCGTCAGTGTTCATTCTTCTGTACTCATTATTTTCAAATCCTGTTCAGTGCCCACTTTTTCTTTTAGTTTTGTTAACTTTTTACGTACTTTGCCTTTCGTTGTTTGGGACTCTGTAGAGTGAATATAGGAGGATTTCTTCCACAGATCTGCCCCTGTCATGCCTCTTGCATAAACCTCATTGTGGTGACTTCGCTGTTTTCTGGTATGGCCTCAGTTGATGTTGCAGTGAGTGCTACACCATGATGGTGAGGTCCGTTTGCACCCCAGCTGGTGAGCACAGGATCCTCTTTGCCAAACTGCAGAAAGAATTCCCTTGTCTCACTGCCTCCGCTTCTCCCCACTGCGTGTCTATAGTACTGTGCCTCGAACCTTCTCTGCCCACTTGTGTTGTCCTTACAGCTGATCCTATTTTCCTTGACTCCTCCCATGTGACTTACTACATTGCTGGGGGGAATGAATGTGTGAATCCAGTACCTAGCATGTGGCAAACGCTAAGTAAGGGTGTGATGGTGGTTATTATTCCTATTGAGTGCTTAAGCATGGGAAGTCAGGTATCACATTTTCGTGTTTTTTTTTTTTTTTTTTTCTTTTGGGGAAAAAGAACTTGTTTGGTGTTGAGAGCTGTCAATAAAGCAAGGCCTGTGATTGGCAAAATTGGTTATGGGTGTAGCTATAGGAGATGTATGTACTATACACCTGTTTACTTATCCCTGAATTTCCACAATGCAAACAATGTTTAGGAGGCTGACCAATGGGTTGTATAGGAATCTCAATTTTCAAATGTGAATTGGTAATTATAATTTTGAATTTCTGTATTTTCCATTAATGTTCACTTAATTTTCATTCAGTTAGACCTATGGTAGTGTTATGTCCATTAAGATACAAGCAATTAATGAGTATTTTTCTTGATTTTTTTAACAATATTAGGGACAAGTCTGTATTTTCATAAACTGTTTTCAGTTGTCTCTGCTCTTCTTTAAGCAATACAGATTTACACAACTTTTTTCTCTTTCAGCTTTAACAGTCTGCTACAATCTGTGACATGTAAGGATTTGGTTTTCTGTAAATACATACTTTCACACACATACCTTATATGGTGTGACTAGTAATGTAACTAATTTTTAATATTATTTACCTCTAAATAAGTGTTCAGATATTCAAATAAATGAAAGTCATTTTCTATAAAGTTAATGAACATATTCTAACAAAGTTCCTATGCAAGCATTTTGAGAACTGTTTTTTTTTTTTGTTTTTTGTTTTTGAGACAGAGTCTTGCTCTGTCACCCAGGCTGGAGTACAGTGGCGCAATCTTGGCTCACTGCAACCTCCGCCTCCCGGGTTCAAGTGATTCTCCTGTCTCAGCCTCCCAAGTAGCTGGGATTACAGGTGTGCACCACCATGCCTGGCTGATTTTTGTATTATTAGTAGAGATGGGGTTTCACCATGTTGGCTAGGCTGGTCTCGAGCTCCTGACCTTTATTTTGAAACTGTCTCCTGAGCTTGAGCCCATACGTTGTGAATATCCTGCATGCTGACATTTTAAAACCTTAGGTTTGGTTTTTGGAAATCAAAATCTGGGCCTAGCACAGGACTGGCACTCAATGTATGTTGGCTGGATGAATAGATGAAGCTACTGGTAGAAAAATCTATTGCTGTATGTCATTTCTTTTTTCAGAAATGACGTTGGTTATCAAGGACTATTTACTTTTCTTGTGGCACCTAAATGTGTTTCTGAAGTCAGTTCCAAAGAAGAAGTTGCAAAAATGTCTTGATAATTGAAATAAGAAGATGATCTCCTAAGAAGGGGACCAAATCAGCTATTTAAATTCCAGTATGCTGGCTAAACAATCAGTTTCATTTCTTGAGAGTCACATTTTTATTTCAAAGATGGGATTATAAAGAACTGAATTAAATTTAATTGAAGTAAAAAAGTAAATACATTAAATGAACTTTATCTGTTATATTTGTATTGGTGTATATTTGTCACATACACATACATGCAAATAGATGTTAACATACACACAGACATAGGTAAAAATCACGTTGGTGTCTTCACCTCATCTGCAGCTCTTGGCTCTGAGTGAGCTCCAGATGTATGGGCAGTATTGTCTGTAGGGAGTCAAGAATGGAACAGTTCGGATTTCAGTAAAGGCTAGGGAGCCTTGCAACGTTGAAGTCATCAAGTAGCTATGGTCGTGCCTTTGGAGCCTCATTATATAATCTTTCTCCTATTTGAAGCTGCCTTGTTTGTTTTTTCAGAAGAGACACAGCCCTCTCTGCCCGTCCACCACTCTGTTGTGTCCTCCCCTTCCCTCACTCTGTTCCTGCTGAGAAAGGGACAGTGATAGGATGCGCTTCCCCCAAACCCTCTCAGTGTCTGTGGGGATGGCTTTGATGCTTGACCTTTACGTCGCCATATTCATGTCACCCAGGTTTGCTGGTTCCTTTCAAGAGGGTGGAGGTTCTTCCCCCTCATTTTCAATTCCCTACGAAGCTCTGTGTGAAAGACTTTGTTTAGACTTCTATCCCCGGCGTGCCTGTGTTCTGTCTCTGGACCTTACTTCCATCCATGACTTCGGGTGCCATCAACTGTGAGAGGTGCCTTTTAAAAGTGGGCTTTAGTGTTTTCTTTCTGTATGTTTATTAAGATAAAGTTCCATTTTCCATCAGTGACCCCCAGAATTAGTGGGAGGTCTCTGTGATTCTTCAGCCCATCAGTTCATCATTGTGACAGGGACAGGAGAGCAGACGTTGACCCCTTTGGTGATTTATTTATCAGATAGAAGAAAGAACAGGGAGACCCCGGGGGATCATGGAGAATATGGCCAGTGCAGAAGGGCCTGTGCTCTCCCCCATCTCTAGGGTACGTTGACATTATCAGAGCTGTTTGGTGGCTGTGTTTCTTTGCATCTGTTGAAGGGCAAGCCTGCCTCTTGTATTTGGAACAGCATGCCTTGTCAGCATGATGTAATGTTTTTATTTATAGGATCAGGAAAAAGGCAATGCAGGAAGAGAAATAATTCCCTGAAGTTCTGTTAATTGTAGTCTTCTCTTCCTGCATCCTACGTGGTTCTGTTAATGCTCAGGCACCAAAAAAGGAGGTTTCTGTTTATTTTTAGAACTATACAAAATGAGAGATTGATCTAATTTGGTGTAGAGGATATGAAGGATGTATTTGTGTCTCACTTTCCAGTGAGATAAATTCATATTGTGTGGCTTAATGACTGTTTACTGAAATGAGAAGATGTTAGTAACCCCACTACACTTGCTGTCCTTTTAACCCTACCTATCTGTTGGGTTGAAAAGCAAGTAGAAGGTTAATATTGATTTATATCCCTAAGCTTATTATGTGTGCCTAAGAGGATGAGCTTTCCCTTGCCTACATAGTCCTAAGGGTAGGGGGCAAAAGCATAATCTATTGCTAGGTGACCTTTCTAGCAATATTGCTAAAGCGATTCTGCCACTCAGCAGCATTAGTGCTGAATTGCATGTAAATAAGTGGGTTGTTGCAGTGTGTCCTTCTGCTTGCTACAGGTGACAAGGAGATCCTCTCATTTCAAAACACATACATAATTATTTTAAGATGTTAAGCAATGTCATAAAAGTAACCTAGTGATAATTACATTCTAAGCTGTTTTACTTAAAATTATTTTGTAATCTTTATACACACGAGACTTTCTGCATTTTGTTTACAAATCTGATGTTTACAAGTATTAACATAATTTTTTAAGTAAATAATTGATATGCAGGCAGACTACTTAGATTTCCCTTGTGTTAATAATCTACTATTTTCCTGTTGTTGGGAAATTGTGGCTGGGATATTTGACTGTTGTTTCCCAATATTTCAATGTGATAGCAAGTACTGCAATAAATATTTCAGTATATATATTTTTAGCTCCTTATTAGATTATAGCTCCAGTGGTAGCATTGTTAAAATCAAGGACTATAAACAGCTCTGTGTAGCTCTTAAATGATGAGAAATTCTCAAGAAATAGGGGGCCAGAATATAATTATTCATTATTTTGTGCATGGTATCTACCCCATAATTTTGTTTGCTTATTTTTATTTCCATAATGATACAAATTAAAGCAGTTTAACATTTTTAAAAATACTACTGAAAAGATATCCATGTTTTGTATCAGAACTCTCAGTATTGTTAAGATGGCAGTACTTTCCTAATTGAGCTACAGATTGAATGCAGTGTCTGTCACAATCACAGCATTTTATTTTTTTTGCAGAAATTAACAAACTGATCCTAAACTCAAGGGCCCCAAAATAGCCAAAATAATATTGAAAAAGAAGGAAAAAATGGAAAGTGGAAAAAGAAAACTCCATTTACTACTCTCAAAACTTACTACAAAGTAATCAAGACAGTGTGGTACGAGCATAAGAATAGACATATGGATCAGTGAGAATTATGAAATAAATCTCACATTTATGATTAATTTACTTTTTTTTTTTTTCTTTGAGACAGAGTCTTGCTCTGTCACCCAGGCTGGAGTGCAGTGGCATGATCTCAGCTCACTGCAACCTCCACCTCCCAGGTTCAAGCGATTCTCATGCCTCAGCCTACCAAGTAGCTGAGACTACAGGTGTGCACCACCATGCCTGGCTAATTTTTGTATTTTTAGCGGAGATGGGGTTTCACCACGTTGGCCAGGCTGTTTTCGAACTCCTGACCTCAGGTTCTCTGTCCGCCTCGGCCTCCCGAAGTGCTGGGATTACAGGCATAAGCCGCCACGCCCGGCCTTATGATCAATTTGCTTTTGACGTGGACATCAAGACACGTCAGTGGGCAAAGAATAGTCTTTTCAGCCAGGCACAGTAGCTCAATGCCTATAATCCCAGCACTCTGGGAGGCCAGGGCAGGCAGATTGCTTGAGCTCACAAGTTTGAGACCATCCTGGGCTGTGTTGAAACCCCATCTCTACAAAAATTACAAAAATTATCCAGGTGTGGTAGTGCACATCTGTAGGCCCAGCTGTTCAGGAGGCTGAGGTGGTAGGATGGCTTGAGCCCGGGGGGTGGAGGTTGCAGTAATCAGAGATCATGCCACTGCACTCCAGCCTGGGTGACAAAGCCAGACCATGTGCTGGGACAACTGAGTATTCACAAATGCAAAAGAATGAAGTTGGACCCTTACACTATACAAGAAAATTAACTCAAAGCGGATCATAGACCTAAATGTAAGATCTAAAACTGTAGAACCCTTGGGTTAGGCCTTGGTTTCCTAGACATGACACTAAAAGCACAGTGACAAAAGAATAAATAAATTGAACTACATCAAAATGAAACATTTGCACTATAAACAGTACAATCAAGAAAGTGAGAAGACAACCCATAGAATGGGAGAAAATATTTGCAAGTTATATATCTGATAACGGGACTTGTATTCTGAATATGTAAAGAACTGTTACAACTCAATAATAAAAAGACAAGCCAATTTAAAAATGGACAGTGGGGCCGGGCGCGGTGGCTCACGCCTGTAATCCCAGCACTTTGGGAAGCCAAGGCGGACAGATCACGAGGTCAGGAGATTGAGACCATCCTGGCTAACATGGTGAAACCCTGTCTCTACTAAAAAAAAAATGCAAAAAATTAGCCGGGTGTGGTAGCAGACGCCTGTAGTCCCAGCTACTCGGGAGGCTGAGGCAGGAGAATGGCGTGAACCTTGAAGGCGGAGCTTGCAGTGAACCAAGATCGCACCACTGCACTCCAGCCTGGGTGACAGAGTGAGACTCAGTCTCAAAAAATAATAATAATAATAATAATAATAATAATTATAATAATAATAATAATAATAATGGACAACGGATCTGAAGAAACATTTCTCCAAGGAAGATAGGCAGTATCATAAATCACTAAGGAAACAAAACCAAGTAAGCTACAGTTTCACACCCACCGAGCTAACTACAGTCGGCGAGACAGCCAATAACAAGTGTGGGCAGGATGCAGAGTGATTGGAACCCTCATTCATTGCCAGTGGGAATGTGAAATGGTGTGGCTGCTCTGGACCCAGTTCAACGGTTCCTCAAAATGTCAAACTATATGAAACAGCAATTTCACTCCTAGGAATATGCACAAGAGAAATAAAAACACCACTCCATATTATTATCCATAATAGCCAAAAAGTGGCAACAGCTCAGATGTCTATCAACTGATGAATGGATAAACAACATGTGATACATTCATACAATGGAATATTATTCAGCAATAGAAAGGAATGAAGTACAGATACATACTATAGCATGGAGGAACCTTGAAAACATGTTATGTGAAAAAAGCCAGTCACAAAGACCATATACTATATGATTCCATTTATATGACATCTTTAGGACAGGTACATCTACAGAGGCAGAAAATAGATTATTGCTTGCTTCAGTGTGGAGGTAGGTGAGGGAACAGTGTGGAGTGACTGCTAATGGATACATGGTACATAGTTTCTTTGGGGGAATGAAAATATTTCAGGCAGAGCACAATGGCTCACACTTGTAATCTCAGCACTTTGGGAAGCTGAGGTGAGTGGACCAGTTGAACCCAGAAGTTTGATACAAGCCTGGCAATGTGGCAAAACCCCATTTCTACAAAAAATTAGCTGGGCTCACAGCTGTAGTCCCAGCTCTTTGGAAGGCTGAGGTGGGAGGATCATCTGAGCCCAGGATGTTGAGCCTGTAGTGAGCCGTGAAGTCATGAGACCCTGTTTCAAAAATATATATATTTTAAACTTAGATTGTAGTAGTAGTTGCATAGCTATAATATTACTCTATGAGTATTCTAAAGACTTATTAAATTGTACACTTTAAGTGGGTGAATTTTATGATTTTTGAATTTTATCTCAATAAAGATGTTTTATAAAAGTATTGGCCGGGTGCAGTGGCTCACGCCTATAATCCCAGCACTTTGGGAGGCCGAGGCGGGCAGATCACGAGGTCAGGAGATCGAGACCATCCTGGCTAACACGGTGAAACCCGGTCTCTACTACATATACAAAAAACTAGCCGGGCGTGGTGGCGGGCGCCTGTAGTCCCAGCTACTTGGGAGGCTGAGGCAGGAGAATGGCGTGAACCCGGGAGGCAGAGGTTGCAGTGAGCCTAGATCGTGCCACTGCACTCCAGCCTGGGTGACAGAGTGAGACTCTGTCTCAAAAAAAAGAAAAGTATTGAGAGTGTGCATTTTCTGTATGATTTTATACAATCTCTTTTTCTTCGGATATAAGCTATTGATTAAACCAAGTTTGATGACTTTCAACTAAGATATACAGGCATACATCAGAGACATTGCGGGTTTGGTTCTAGACCACTGCACTAAAGCAAATATCACAATATAGTGAGTCACATGAATTTTTTGGTTTCCCAGTGCATATAAAAGTTTACATTACACTGTAGTCTGTTAAGTGTGCAGTAGCATTATGTCTAAAAATACAATGTGTATACCTTAATTGAAAAAACTTTATTGCTAAAACTATCAATCATCTGAGCCTTCAGCAGGTCGTAATCTTTTGGCTGGTGGAGGGTGTTGCCTAGATGTCGATGGCTACTGGCTGATCAGGATGGTGGTTGCTGAAGGTGGGGGTGGCTGTGGCAATTTCTTGAAGTAAGGCAACAGTGAAGTTTACCCCGCCGATTGACTCTTCCTTTCACGAATGATTTCTCTGTAGAATGTGATGCTGTTTGATAGCATTTTACCTACAGTAGGACTTCTTTCAAAATTAAGTCAGTTCTCTCAAACCTTACCACTGCCTTATCAACTAAGTCTATGTGATATTTTAAGTCTTTTGTTGTCATTTCAGCAGAGTTCACAGCATCTTCACCAGGAGATGCCATCTCAAGAAACCATTTTCTTTTCTCACTCATCATAAGCCCCTCCCATCTCTTCATGTTTTGTCCTGCGATTGCAACAAGTCAGTCCCATCTTCAGGCTCCACTTCTGATTCTAGTTTTCTTGCTATTTCTACCACATTGGCTGTTTCTTCCTCCACTGAAGTCTTGAACCTCTCAAAGACATCTAGGAGGGTTGGAATTAACTTCTTGCAAACTCCCATTAATGTTATTTTGACCTCCTTCTATGAATCCATGTTCTTAATGGTGTTTACAATGGTAAATCCTTTCCAGAGGATTTTCAATTTACTTTGCTCAGATCCATCAGAGGAAGCCATGTCTATGGCAGCTATAGCCTTATCAAATGTATTTCTTAAATAATAAGACTTGAAAGTCAAAACTACTCCTTGTTCCATGAGCTGCAGAATGGATGTTGTGTTACCAGACATGAAAACAACATTATATCTCATTGTACATCTCCATTAGAGCTCTTGGGTGGCCACGTACATTATCAATAAGCAGCAATGCTTTGAAAAGAATCTTTTTTTTTCTGAGAAGTATGTCCCAACAGTGTGCTTAAAATACTGATAAACCATATTATAAACAGATGTGCTGTCATTCAGGCTTTCTTTTTTCCATTTATAGAACACAGGAAGAGGAAGAGTAGATTTAGCCTAATTCTGAAGGACCCTATGATTTTCAAAATGTTAAGTGAGCATTGTCTTCAACTTAATGTCACCAGCTGAATTAGCCTCTTAGAAGAGAGTCACCCTATCCTTTGAAGCTTTGAAGCCAAACATTGACTTCTCAAGCTATGAAAATTCTAGATGGCATCTTCTTCCAATAGAAGGCTGCCTTGTCTCCACTGAAAATCTGTTGTTTAGTATAGCCGCCTTCATCAATGATCTTAGCTAGATCTTCTGGTTTTCTTGCTATGGCTTCTCCATCAGCACTTGCTGCTTCAGCTTGCACTTTTCTGTTATGGAGACGGCTTCTTTCCTTAAACCTCATGAACCAACCTCTGCCAACCTTGGGCTTTTCTTCTGCAGCTTCCTCACCTCTGTCAGCCTTCAAAGAATTGAAGAGAGTTAGGATCTTGCTCTGGATGAGGCTTTGGTTTAAAGGAATGTTGTGGCTGGTTTGATCTTCTATCCGGACCACTAAAACTTTATTCGTATCAGCAGTAATGCTGGTTTGCTTTCTTATCATTCATGTGTTCACTGGAATAGCACTTGTAATTTCTTTCAAGAACTTTTCGGCTGGGCGCAGTTGTTCATGCCTGTAATCCCTGCTCTTTGGGAGGCTGAGGCCAGCAGATCACCTGAGATCAGGAGTTCGAGACCAACCTGGCTAACATGGTGAAACCCCATCTCTACTAAAAATACAAAAATTAGCTGGACGTGGTAGCACATACCTATAATCCCAGCTACTTGGGAGGCTGAGGCAGGAGAATTGATAGAACCTGGGAGGCAGAGGTTGCAGTGAGCCGAGATCGCATCATTGCACTCCAGCCTGGGCGACAAGAGTGAAACTCCGCCTCAAGAAACAAACAAACAAACAAAAACTTTTCCTTTGCATTCACAACTTGGCTAACTGGCATAAGGCACCTAACTTCCAGCCATTCTCAGCTTTCAACATGCCTTCCTCATTAAGCTTAATCATTTTTAGCTTTTGATTTAAAGTGAGAGACTTGCAATTCTTCCTTCCACTTGAACACTCAGAGGCCATTGTAGGGTTATTAATCAACCTCAATTAATGTGTCTCAGGGAATGGGGGGGCTCAAGGAGAGGGAGAAAGAAGGGGGAATGGCTGGTTAGTGGAGCAGCCAGATCACACACAACATTTATCAACTAAGTTTGTTGTCTTATGTGGGCATGGTTTGTGGTGCTCCAAAACAATTAAAATAGTAACATCAAAGATCACTGATCATAGATCACCATAACAAATATAGCAGTCATGAAAAATTTGAAGTACTGGGAGAATTACCAAAATGTGACACAGAGACATGAAGTGAGCTCATACTGTTGGAAAAATGATGCCAATGGACTTACTCATGGCAGGGTTGCCACACACCTTCAATTTGTTAAAGAAAAAAAGTAGTATCTGTGAAGTGCAATAAAATGAGGTATGCCTGTATTTCTTATATATTTGTCCAAATTCTAAATGTATAATATAAATATTAGTGAAGTTAATTATATTTTCTGTCTATTACTTTCATTGTGAGAATTAACGTTGCCTTTAATCGTGGGAACTTTGAACATTCAGACATATACACATTGTTGTTATGATAGACTCATTTCTCCAGAAATGAAATTTATCTTCCATCCCAAACTAAGATTTGTAGACTATTCTGTTTTTAAATTGTAAACGGATGTTTAAAAACTATCTTACTGTATTTTCATGCCTCTTTGCATGTATGAGATGTACATATGGTTTTATTCTGATCCCTTCTGTAAATCAGGGATGTGCTTTTGTTTCGAGGGTATTTTCTCTTCCTGTCATTGAATCAAATTCTTAAAATAGATAAAATCTTTCTTTTTACTTTTTATATTTTATCTTTATACTTTTTGTTTTTAAGTGAATATTATATAGCTTTGATAATTGTGATAAGGGGACTTCAAAAAGTTCATTGACAAATGGAATTAAAAGATAAAATTATAAAACATAAACTTTATCAACATAAGCTCTACCAAGTTCCAGACTCTTTTGTAAGCGATGATACCAGCCATTTAGTCCATCCTTAAAGAACTGTGGGTCCTGGGAATTTAACCATGTCAGTGCAGTCTTTTTTACATAATTAACTGAAGAAAAATTGGTGCCCTTTAAAATTGGGAAACAAGAAGTCAGAGGGAGCCAAATCAGGACTGTAAGGTGAATGCCTAATGATTCCCAAGGAAATTCTCACAAAATTGGCCTTTCTTGAAGAGAGGAATGGACAGGAGCATTGTCACAGTGGAGGACTCTCTGGTGAAGCTTTCCTGGGTGTTTTGCTGCTAAACCTTTGGCTAACTTTCTTAAAACAATCTCATAAGTAGCAGATGTTATCATTCTTTGTCCCCACGCCCAGAAAATCAACAAGCAAAATGCCTTGAGCATCCCAAAAAAACTGTTGCCATCACCTTTGCTCTTGCTGTCTTTGCTGTGACTAGGCCACTCCCACCTCTTTGTAGCCATTGCTTAGATTGTGCTTTGTCTTCAGGATTGTAGTGGTAAATCCATGTTTCATCTCCTATTACAATTCCTTGAAGAAACTTCAGGATCTTGATCCCACTTATTTACAATTTCCATTGAAAGCTGTGCCCATGTCTGCAGCTGATCTGGGTGCAGTGGTTTTGGCACCCATCAAGTGAAACTTTGCCCATCTTTTTTGGTCAGAATGGTGTAAGCTGAACCAGTTGAGATGTCTATGGTGTTGGCTATTATTTATAGTCCTCTTCAATTAGGGCATGAACAAGATTAATATTTTCTTTGCAAATCTGTGTAGATGGTCTGCCACCATGGGCTTCATCTTCAACATCGTCTTGGCCCTTTGTAAACTTATACACTTGCAAACTGCTGATTTCTTTGGGGAATTATTCCTATAAACTTTTTGTAGAGTGTCAGTGATTTCACCATTCTTTCACCCAAGCTTTACCATAGGTTTTATGTTTGTTCTTGCTTCCATTTAAATGCAGAATTTATGTTGCTCTGATAGGGGCTCTTTTCAAGTTGATGTCTTATGCTTCTTAGTGCCTCAAACTAGATCCTGCTCAGACATGTTATAACAAGTTAGTATGGGCTTATTTTGGTGTAAAAAAATTTGAAATTCATGCACAGTTTTATTATAATGCACATTTTCTATGACCATTTTGAAGACCCTGCCTATGTCTTAAATAAAACAAGAATATCATTATTGCCTTTAAAATATATATTATATTATTTTTATCCACTTGTTCTCTCACATATATACATAACTATCAGTTTCTCAGGTTCTCTGTTAATGGGAAATTTAAATTGATACTATGTTTATAATATTTCTTATCAGTCACTGAGGATATGTCTTCATTTAGTCATGTCACCTTTTATTTCTCCCATTTTGACTATAAAATTTTTGCATATGTCTGTCCTGTCGTATATAGCAAGCAGGGGTCCAGATGAGATAAGTACTTTGTGAAAGTGTACATAGTTATTTTAGGGTTAAGGAAGACCTAGAATTCAGGCTTGCTTTCTTTCCTTTCTTTTCCTTCCTTCCCTCCCTCCCTCCTTCCTTCCTTCCTCCTTTCCTTTCTTTCCTTTCTCCTTTCCTTTCCTTTCTTTTCTCCTCTCCCTTTCCTTTCCTTTCCTTTCCTTTCTTTTCTCCTCTCCCTTTCCTTTCCTTTCCTTTCCTTTCCTTTCCTTTCCTTTCCCTCTCTCTCTTGCTTTCTTGCTTTCTTTTCCTCTCTCCCTCCCTTTGTTTCTTCTTTTCTCTTCTCTTCTGTTTGTCTCTTTTTCATCTCTTTTTAGATGGAGTCTTGCTCTATCACCCAGGCTGGAGTGCAGTGGTGCGATCTTGGCTCATTGCAACCTCTGCCTCCCGGTTCAAGCAATTCTCCTGCCTCAGCCTCCTGAGTAGCTGGGAGTACAGGTGCCCAACACCACACCTGGCTAATTTTTGTATTCTTAGTAGAGACGGGGTTTTGCCATGTTGGCCAGGCTGGTCTCGAACTCCTGACCTCAAGTGATCCTCTTGGCCTCCCAAAGTGCTGGGATTACAGGCATGAGTCACTGCGCCCAGCCCAGGCTTTCTTTTTTTAATCAAGTGTTTTTTCTAGTATATCCCACTGCTTTTATTTGCTAATAAGTTAGAGAAATGTGTGTGTGTGTGTGTGTGTATATATGTGTGTGTGTATATATATATCTATACACATATATACATATATATACATATACATAACATATATACATATATATATATAACGTGTGTGTGTGTGTGTATATATGTGTGTGTCTTAGTTTGGGCTGCTATAAAAGAATACTATAGATTGAGTGACTAAAACAACACACTTTTATTTCTAACAGTTCTGGAGGCATGAGATCAAGGTGCCAGAAGATTGGGTGTCTAGTGAGGACCATGTCCTGGTTCATAGATGATGGCTTCTCACTGTGTCCTCAGATGGTGGAAAGGGGGATAGAGAGCACTCAGGGGTCTCTTTTATGAGGGCACAAATTGCATTCATGAGAGCTCCACCCTCATGATCTGATTACCTCGCAAAACTCCCACCTCCTAATACAGTTCCAGTGAGGGTTAGGATTTCATGTATCAATTTTGTGAGGCAGGATCATTCCATAACAATGTTATATATAATATATAACTGATATATGTAACTTAGCAATTAATATATATATGTATTTAAATGTGAATATAAATATTTCTGGAACTTGTGTTTACTAGGCTTTAGTAATAAACCTGATTTGTTTTTAATGATTTGGCTGAAAGCATATCTTTTTTATATGCTTTCTTATATCTCCATATTTTGGAGAAACAGATCACTTAAAGTAATTAAAATGCCATTAAACATTGGAAGGAATTATTATGTAACTTACTGCTGTGAAATTCCCTTTTGAAATCAGTTTTTTAATAACTTCCCTTATTTCTTCTGTAATGTTAATATATATTTACTTATATCCATTTTAGTTTTATATTATAGTTTTCCATTTCTAGTTATTACTTTCCAAACGTATAACTTAATACTAGTTTCAGATCTGTAAAAATGTGGTATTATTTTATTAGACTAATTTGTGTTTTCTTAATTTTATGATTAAGCTTTTGGATTATCATATTGGTTTTGAGAGAGAGAGATTGATTTTTTTAATCAACTCATTTTAAAATTTCCATTGTTTCTAGTTTCCCTTAACTTAGCTTGTTTTACAGTTTTTCTTAATAGTTTATCATAACACATTTGTTGTATTAGAATAGTTCGATATTTGTGTTCTGGGATTAGGGATTTGATCACATTCAGGGTGTTTAGGGAGCCTGAAGGTTTTATTAAATGTTCATTGTGATGTGTCTTAATTATCTGATTATGATTATGGTTCATCTTACATCCTTTAATAAACTGTGTGGAAGGCCTACTCTGAGTCGGTGGCTCTTGTCCTCTGCCTGGCAGAAGCTCAGGGTTTAGGACTCACCCCTGGAGGCCACTGTTGGGATGAATCCTGGCCCCTCCACTCTGGCCGAGTGACCTTGGCCCTTCACCTCTTTAAGCCTTGCTTCCCTCCTCAGTGAGATGGGGACCCCAGTGGTCTCTTGGCCCAGTTTAGCTGTTAGGATTCAGTGAGGCAACCCAGGAGGCATGTGCAGCACAAGGCTTGGAGTGAGTGCCCAGTCGTTGGCTGTAATGACAGTGGCACTGCAGTGTGACTGTTCTTAGGGTTGTGGCCAGAGTGGAGGGCATTTATTGACATAGGGCTTCCGAGCTTCAGTTTTTAGTGTGTGGCATTGTAGAGAGAACATTGGACTAGAAGTCTGTGGATCTGGTTTCTAGCTTTGGCTCTGCCATAAACAGTAAAAATTATTTCCTAATGGTTGCTTTCACGTCAGGCAGTTTGAAAGAGGTGGGAGACCTCAAGCCGGTGGACCTTCTCTGGTGTTCTTTTTATTCACCAGGAATGTTAGAGGGTTGGAATAAGTCAGGGTTTTCTGAAGCACCAGCCCAGTCTCACTGATTTGATGGCCTGTTAGTACATGTCCCATGAAAAGAGGTTCTGTGTTGGGTTAATTGGGATATCCTGGGGCTTCTCCCAGGCTTGAGTTTTGCACTGTGATTCTTCAAGGGGAAGATAAGAATATGCAGGTATGCTATGTTTAACCAGCTTATTTGACCAGGAAAATTCCTATTTATACTGTAGCCTGTGAGACTGGAAGCGTTCGGTAGAACATACTTTGGGAAGCAGTAGGCTAGATAATTTGTGAGATCTCTTCCAACTTTCAAATGTTATGATTCTGTGAATATACTAAAAACCACTTAATTTTATACTTGAAAAGGATGAATTTTCTGGTTTGTGAATTATATCTCAATAAAGCTGGTAATAAAATCTTCAAAACTAACTACCTGGGATTATTTCTGCTTTTTACAACTTGGCTTTAATTTTTCATTTAAAAAAAAAAAAACTGTCTGGGCACTGTGGCTTATGCCTGTAATCCCAGCACTTTGGGAGGCCAAGGCGGGCGTATCACCAGGTCAAGAGATCGAGACCATCCTGGCCAACATGGGGAAACCCCGTCTCTACTAAAACTCAGAAAGCTGAGGCAGGAGAATCACTTGAACCCAGGAGGTGGAGGTCGCAGTGAGTCAATATTGTGCCACTGCACTCCAGCCTGGCGACAGAGCGAGACTCCATCTCAAAAACAAAACAAAACAAAACAAAAAAAACATCCACATAGCAGCTTGCCTATTGAACACCTTTTACAGAGAGTGTCATTCAGGTCTAGCAAACATTCAGTGTCACTTTGCTGATTATAACTTTGGTTTGTTTCTCTTATGCCAGTCTTGACACATATTAGGTCTTCTCGGCTTTCTAGGTTTATCTGTTTGTCTTGAAATGCTGTCTTCATTGGAGTTGTATGGCTGTGTTTGTAGACTAGTGTATTCTGTATTTCTATGATTTTTGTTTTTCTGAGTTAATTCTTTGCGTTATCTTCTTCGCTGTTATTTTTAATTCTTTGATAACATCTTTAACATAAACACATTTCTTTTAAACTTACTGCTATGTTTCACATACATTTTTCCCATCATTTTAAAAGGCATTTTGGTGTAGTGGAGAGAGCACTAGGCTCATCTCAAAATGGGGTCTTCAACTTACTGGTCCAGCCCAGCTTTCTGAGCCTGTACCCTCATCTGTAAAAAAGAAGGCAGTACCTTCCATTAGGAGAAGATGTCAGCCTTCAGTAATGCAGCCTGGGAAGGGTAAAGCACTAAGCCCAGGGTTAGTTTATCAAGTGCTCCTTTCCTAGCTAGACAGAATCGTGTCTGAATTGTAAATCCCACTACGAAGCACTTTCTGTCACAAATGTCAAAATCCTGCCATGACTGTTGAGAGACCAAGGAAGTTCTGTAATTGGTGCATTATTCATTTCCTCTACCATTAGTGGTGGATTCAGTTGCATAACTCACTTTTCAAGGTGATTGCTATTCATTCATGTGGAGATGCTGAAAACATAACTACTCTATCCATTATTTGTACATAATCAAGTATTTATTGGCTATGATGTGAAAGGCCTTCTGGGGATGAAAATTCCCTGCCCCCAAGAAACATGGAATTCGGTTATGAAGAAAGCAGTGTGCATACACAAAAAAGCAAGAAAAAGAAAGCGCCAAGTGAATGGGTGGTTGCTGTGGGTGGAGACGACTGGAGAGGTGGGGACCGTCTTTAGGATGAGGAGGCTGTGGAGCGGGGAGGTCCACAGTGCTGGCTCTGGAGTCAGACTGAGCAGGTTCCCGTTTTGGGCTCCACCTCAAAGGCTATGTGGCCTTCAGTGAGGCCTGGAGATTGTACACCTGGCCCACGAGGAAGGTTTGCCATCTTGCCAGGCACAGGGTTAAGAGCACCCCACATGTTGGCCCCTCTCTCTGATGATGATGAGATCAGGATAAGCTTATTAAAGCAGCTTTGCTTAAACGCTCTTTACCTAGGCCAGTGTGCTGGCTCACGCCTGTACACTCCCACTTTGGGAGGCCAAGGTGGGAGGAATGCTTGAACCCAGGAGTTTGAGACCAGCCTGGGCAACATGGCGAAACCCTGTCTCTACAAAAAATACAAAAATTAGCCAGGTGTGGTGTGCACATAGTCCCACCTATTCGGGAGGCTGAGGTGGGAGGATCCCTGGAGCCTAGGAGGCGGAGGTTGCAGTGAGCCATGATCATGCCACTGCATTCCAACCTGGGCAACAGAGTGAGACCGTGTCTGGAAAAAAAAGAAAAAAGGGCTCTTTACTTAGCCTCTCCTTGCTCCACGTCAGAATGTTAATTTCCAACTGCCTCATTCTGTCTAAATAAGTCATATTCATTTGAGAATGTGGCGAAGTACAAAAGTATGTCAAGGTACAGATAAACGTCTTGCATTCCAGAAATATATATATACTATTTACATTTGCTCAATACCTGAGTAGTATTGACTATAATTATCAGTTGGAGATCTGTATCTTCTAAATAGTCATTCACAGTAGGCACTGGAGGTGTTCTTATGTCAGAAATTTATACAGATCCTGAAAGGACAAATGGAGATGTGCAGAACATCCTTGTGGTTTGAAAATCTGTGTGTAATTCACTAATCTGCAATTGGTCTGCATAGCCAGCAGTAACAGACAGCACGCATGTGGTCTGGTTCTTGGGAACTCACTGAACTCCCCTACCTTGTCTCTTATAGGGCATATATTTCAAGGTCAGCGTCAGCTTTTATCTGCTGTATGTATCTCTTTCACATGTGATGTTGTTCACATTGGAGAGTCACTTTCTTATACTATATGGAGTTTTATTAATGAATTAGGAATTTCAGAGGCCACTTCTTTCTGCCCTTCCCACCCACCCCTCCTCCTGCCCCAGTCCCAGCCAACACTGTTTTTCTCCTGGATGGTCACATCATCCTGACTCCCTGCTTTTGCTCTTCTTGCCCTGCAGTCTGCTCTAACATATCTGTCAAAGTAACTTCGTTAGTAAAATTTAGGTTACATTATGTCATGTCTCTGTACAAAACCCTTAAATAACTCCTCTTCCCATTCAGTGCGAAATCCCACATTCTCTCTCTGCTTTTTTTTTTTTGTTTGAGACGGAGTCTTGTTCTGTCACCCAGGCTGGAGTGCAGTGGTGCCATCTCAGCTCATTGCAACCTCCACCTTCTGGGTTCAAGCAATTCTCCTACCTCAACCTCTCGAGTAGCTGGGATTACAGGCACTTGCCACCACGCCTGGCTAATTTTTGTATTTTTAGTAGAGACTGGGTTTCACCATGTTGGCCGGGCTGGTCTTGAGCTCCTGACCTCAAGTGATCCACCCACCTTGGCCTCCCAAAGTGCTGGGTTTATAGGCATGAGCTACCACACTAGCCCCAAATCCCAAATTCTTATAATGGTCATCAGGGCTTGCATGAACTGACCCCCTGTTGCCTCTGCAGTCTCCTTGCCCACCAGCTATGGCCATCCCCACTCCACCCCTGCCCCACTGGCCTCCTTCCTTCCTTAAACGCACAGGGCACAGGGCTGCCTCGGGGCCTTTGTGCTTTCTGGGCCCTGCCTAGGACATTTTTACCTTTGATATCTGCTTTCACCAGTTCCTCACTTCCTTGAGTTTGTTCAGAGTCACCTCCCAGGGAGACCACCCACCTCATCCCTGCCCAGAGACTTCTCTCAGGACACTCTGCGTGAAGGGGTTTCCTTATTTATTTATTGTCTGCCCCTCCCCATTAGAATGAGAACTTAAGCTCCACGAGGACAGAGACTTCGTTTGGGCCACTGCTTTATCTCAAATGCCTAGACCAGTGCCCAGTGCTTAGGGAGCAGGGTGTTTGTGTGTGTGTGTGTGTGTGTGTGTGTGTGTGTGTGTGTGTGTGTGTGTGTAGTGTGTGTGTGTGACTGTGCATGTGTGTGATGAATGAATACAAAGTACAGTCTCTTGTTCTTTTCCTCTCAGTTGTGCTGTGATGATGGTTATGTTTTTGTAGCTCCTGGACTTTTGTCAGAATGAGAGCAGCCATATTTATGGCATGTGGAAACAGTTCCCTAATTATGCAAAATTTATGAATTCCACATCCCCAGTAGTATTAAAAGCTCCATCTCCCCCATCAAGGACTTTCTAAACATAACTCTAAAACCAAAACATATTAAGAAAAAGATTGATAAAATTGATCAAAAGATTGATAGAATTTACATAAAAATAAACTTCTGTATTGTAAAAATATCATAAGCAAAGTTCAAAAAAAGAAAAAAAAAACCCTGGATGCTAACCTACTAAAGGTTAGCATCTTTAGTATAGAAAGAGTTCTTTCAAAATTAGGACATAATGGAAGGATAAATAAATAAAAGCACAGAAAAAGAAAAATGCCAAAACACCTAAGCTGGGAAGTCAGGAAATAAGATATACAGATGGCCAATAACATGTGAACCTTGCAAAAATCCAGGAAATGCAAATTAAAACAACATGGAAGAATGATTGGCTAATACTGAAAACATTCAGTGTGAATAAAAGATACAGGGAAATTGACCCTTTACAAACTGTTGGTACACATGGAAAGTTGATAAAATCTTTATGGCTGATCATCGGGTATTTATACAAATTACTGTTATAATTTGCCAACCTAAGAGGGAAATAAATGTATTATATAGGCATGCATATATGAAATACATATGTGCACACACACACACACGCCTGCACATACACATACATGCACACACACACTTGCAGGCAGGCACCACACTGGCCCACCTTCGTCACCTGTGAGAACTCCAGTGGTGGCTTCTGAGTGGGGTGTGGGGAGCACTGTGACTTGCCTCACTTGAGTCAGGTGCTCACCCTTGCCCTTACACCAGAGAAAGACACTTCCATGCCACCACATGGGTGATGGTGGACAGAGGTGAATGGATCCCCAAAGAAGGGACACCCCTGACTGTTGGTGTCTTCGTTTCCTATGGCTGCCATAACAAAGTATCACAAACTGGGGACTTAAACAACAAAAATGTATTGTCCCCCAGCTCTGGGCTAGACGTCCAAAATTAGAGTCAGCAGAATTGGTTCCTCTGAGGGCCGTGAGGGAGAGCCTGTTCCATTCCTCTCTCCTGGCTTCTGGGGCTTGCTGGCAAGCTTTGCCATGTCCTGGCCTGTGGAAGTGTCACCCCCATCTCTGTCTCCACCTCCGCATGGTGTTCTCTCGTTGAGCTGGCCTCCGCATCTGCATTCTCCCTCTTTATGAGGGAGTCAGGACCCACCCTACTCCAGTGTGACCTGGTCTAAACCTAGCTCATCACATCTTCAACAACCCTTATTTCCAAATAAGGTCACATTCTGATGTAGTGGTTAGGACTTTAACATGAATTTGGAGGGACACAATTCAATCCATAATGGTTGACATCCAGTGCCAATTAGTGTCTCCCCACAGGCAACTGGGCGTTTCTCTCCCTTTTTATGCAGATGCCATTGGTGCCCTAGCTGCCTCCAAGTGCACCACCTACATGTTCTTCCAGAGGTCTCAGAACAAAGATTCTCACACCAAATTAAAATGGGCTGGAATCACAGAGTTTAGTGAATTGATGTAAATCACTCAGTGGAAAGAGAAAGAATCAGTTAGCACTCTCAGGGGAGGCTGCAGGCGGGGTTTAGCACTCTCAGGGGAGGCTGCAGGCGGGGTGGGTGGGAGGACTGTGCGACCTGGGTGCTGGGGTGTGTGATGTGCAGTGTCCTCCCTTCTTCTGCACATCCCTCTTCCTCACTGACGTGGTTAGGAGGACTGGCGTTGTGTTTGAGAGAGGGGGCCTGCAGGTGGAGGGTATCCTGGGCTGGGGCACATAATTCATCAGAGACCCATGGGGATGAGGGGATGAGTACACCTGGCCATAGTGCAGCAGACTGATGGACAGCCATGGGTTGTTTTGTTTTGTTTTGTTTTGAGACGGAGTCTGGCTCTGTCACCCAGTGCAGTGGCACTATCTTGGCTCACTGCAACCTCCACCTCCTGGGTTCAAGCAAGTCTCCTGCCTCAGCCTCCTAAGAAGCTGTCATTACAGGTGCATGCCACCATGCCTGGCTAATTTTTGTATTTTTAGTAGAGACAGGGTTTCACCATGTTGGCCAGGCTGGTCTCGAACTCCTGACCTCAAGTAATCAGCCTGCCTCGGCGTCCCAAAGTGCTGGGATTACAGGTGTGAGCCACCGTGCCCGACAGGCAGAGGATACCTGGCAATATAGTCTGGGCCAAATCCCCAAAAGAACTCGGCCTTGTTTCCGTTTCTATTCTTTTCGCAACTCTAGACGTGGAACCTTTTGCTGGGTTTTATTGGTGTTTTACTGGGCAGAGGATACCTGGTGCCTGAATGGGTGTCACCAGTGGATGGTCAAATTAAGACCTCATGAATATTAAGTTCTCATGTATATTTAGTATTCTAAATATTTAATGTTGTTTGTATGTTTAATCTCATGTCTAGTTAGCTCCCAAATACCTCATGAATATTAGATATCTCTTAGGCCTTTCATCCTTCTCTAACACACACACACACACACACACACACACACACACACACACACGCACATGCACACTCTACTTTCTGAGTGCTTCTTTTATTCTAAATACAGCTCATGAATTTTGCCTATTCTAACTGATATGTTTTGGCTGTGTCCCCACCCAAATTTCCTCTTGAATTGTGGTTCCCATAGTCCCCATGTGTCATGGGAGGGGCCAGGTGGAGATAATTGAATCACGGGGGCAGTTTCCCTCATCCTGTTCTCGTGATAGGGAGTGAGTTCTCATGAGATCTGATGGTTTTATAAGGGGCTTCTCCCCTCCTTTGCTCTGCACTTCTCTTGCCTGCCACCATGTTAAGATGTTCCTTTGCTCCTCCTTCACCTTCTGCCATGATTGCAAGGCCTCCCCAGCCATGTGGAACTGTGAGTCCATTAAACTTCTCTTTTTCGATAAATTATCTCGTCTCAGGTATTTATTTATAAGCAGTATGAAAATAGACTAATACACTAACAAACTTTTGTTTTGGAGACAGGGTCTCCCTCTGCCACCCAGGCGGGAGTGCAGTGGTACAATCACAGCTCATTGCAGCCTCGACCTCCCGGCTCAAGCGATCCTCCCACCACAGCCTCCCAAGTAGGTGGGGCTACAGGCATGTGCCACCAAGCCCACCTAATTTTTTGTGTTTTTGTAGAGATGGGGTTTCACCATGTTGCTCAGACTCTAACAGGCTTTTTACTTACTAGTTGCTTAAACCATCTTAAAATAGAATGTGCTTTTGTTTTACAAACTGCGAACTTATTTATCTAACAGATTTGAACATTCTCAAAGGCAAATGCACATCAAAGCTGTAGAATTGGGGAACAAGGGACTATTGTGTTCTGTGATTTGTCCCTGCAGCAGTCACCTCTTGTCCGATGTTTAACCCAACAGATTGAAGTGACACCAACATTATTTTCACGCCAGCAGACAGGGCTCTGAAATGAAACGTTTGTGCATGTGAGCTTTTTGTCACTTAATGTTAAATATGATTTGGAGGTGGCACAAAAGGAAACTGCTCACTTGGGAAGCAGAATCTTATGTTACAGATTCGGGGAGGGCTGGAACTTGACATCCCTTTGGCAATATAGTCTGGGCCAAATCCCCAAAAGAACTCGGCCTTGTTTCCATTTCTACTCTTTTCGCAACTCTAGACATGGAAACTTTTGCTGGGTAGCTGAGTTCAGCAAGTCCTCTCAGTTAGGTATTGCTGGTGAGCATTTTTCAATAGAACAATAAGGAATATTAGTAGACCCCAGGCTTCATGTGTTGACTGTGACAATCATTCAGACTTTTTTGTATCTTCATATTTATATGTTGAGATCTTTATATAGGGCTTTAAAAGTACATTAGTATGGAAATATCAAGAATAGCTTGAATTTTTTAACTGTGTGGAAAATGTCACCTGTAGTTGCTCCATCCCTTTATAGTACATGGTTTATTTCTTTTTGTCCCTTCTCTTGCCACAGAACACGCATGTGTTTGTTTGGATATTAGGCAAGAGTACATTCTTGTGTATTTATGATAGAATCTTAAACAGATCTTAATTATGCCTGTTAGATAAAATCTGGAATTTCTCCTGGTCAATCTGAAACAATTGGTAGGAAACTTAATTGCCATTTACTGTGAGTATATGTTCAGAATGTTGGAAAACAATATTGTGGATTATTTCCCACCACTATTAACAGGTGACACTTATTTTTAAAGACAAGGTAGCTTTCCTAAGAGTATTATACTTAAATGAAATTTATTTCAACATCCCAGCTGGGTGCTGTGGCTCATGCCTGTAATCCCAGTGCTTTGAGAGGCCAACACAGGAGGACTGCCTGAGGCTGGGAGTTTGAGAACAGCCTGAGAAACATAGCAAGACTCCCGTCTCTACAAAAAAAAAAAAAAAGTTAAAAAATTAGCCAGATTGGTGGTGTGCATCTATAGTCCCAACTACTCAGGAGGCTGAGGTGGGAGGATTGCTTGAGCCCAGAAGTTCAAGGCATTCCAGCCTGGGTGACAGAGCAAGACACTGTTTCAAATAATAATAATAACAATAATTAAACTTAAACATTAAAAAAAATTCAACATCCCCTGAGAATATAAACAAAGCAAATTATTTCCTAGGTTCAAACTTATGTTGATTATAAAGTTGGCCTAGAATTGGGTAGTATTGTCTAAAGTCTAATATTCTTTGTTACACTGTGTGGCCATTAAGAAAAAATTTAAATTATGGCGATTTAAACATTTAATTATTCAGTTGAAACGCATAGCTTTAAAAAGTGAACTAGTTATTTATATAGTTCAGAGCACAGGAAATATGAAAATATTTGCAGCTGGTTCTGCAAGTCTGGCATTATCCTGATAACCAAAGAGTAAAGCACTAAATGAAAAATGATTGATCATGCATTCCCAATATAGAAATTCTAAATAAGCTGGATGCAGTGGCTCATGTCTGTAATCCCAGCACTTTGGGAGGCTGAGGGAGGCGGATCACTTGAGGTCGGGAGTTCGAGACCAGCCTGGCCAACATGGTGAAACCCTGTCTCTAGTAAAAATCCAAAAAATTAGCAGGGTCTGGTGGTGCACACCTGTAATCCCAGCTAATTGGGAGGCTGAGGCATGAAAATCACTTGAACCCGGGAGGCAGAGATTGCAGTGAGCCGAGCCGAGATCACGCCACTGCACTCAAGCCTGCACAACAGAGTAAGACTGTCTCAAAAAAAAAAAAAAGAAATTTTAAATAAATATTAGCAAATTAAATCCAACATTATAATTTTAAAATGCTATATTATGACCTAGTAGGACTTATTCCAAAAAGGCAGCCACGGTTCAGCCTCAGGTAATATGTTCCTATTATTCCCTGCATTAAGGAAATAATTGATAAAACCATACAGTCCTGTCAATGGTATTTAATAAAATGTACTACTCAATCCAGATTAAAAAAAAAACTGTTAGTAAGCTATAAATGGGAAGGAAATTTCTTATTTAGTAAAAAATGGCATCTACTTGCAGCAAGCCCTATTTAATGGTGAAACCATATTTAATGGTGGCCTCATTAAAGACAGCAATGCAGTGTGCTGTTATAATTAAGTATTTTAACTGGTGCTCCTAGCCAATTAACAAACAAATTTGTTGTAAAAGAAGAGACAGTACTGTCACTTGCAAATTATTTTAATGCCTCCATGGAAAATCCAAGGAAATTAAATATATACATATGAGAGAGAACTCCTAAGAGGATGATATTGTGACATACACAAAATCAACTTGCCAAAATCCAGAGTTTTCCCACATACCAGCAACACTCACTTAGAGAATAAAATGGAGCAACCTCTTACAGTTGCTAGAAGAACTAAAAAATACCTAGGAATATACCTACAAGAGGGCAGGCTGGAATAACTGGAAAAATATGCTCCATCTTTGTAACAATGCCATGGCTGCAGATTATGCTGCTGTGAATTTGTCAATAAACATGCCCTACTTAATTTGGCAAAGGTTTGCGCTTTGTGTTCTTCATGGCTTTTGCTGGAAGCAGATAAAGCTAGCCAATATTGTTTCTCATTTTACTAGTGAGGAAACTGAGGCTTGGTTTTTGTGACACAGTGTGTCCAGGTATAATTAATGAGACAAAAGCCTAGATGGCACTAAGTCAGTCCTGGCCTAGTGGCTTTTTTATTTTAATGCCTCCATGGTGGACCAGAGAAAGACTTTTTTTTTTTTTTTGAGATGGAGTCTCGCCCTGTCACCCAGGCTGGAGTGCAGTGGCGCGATCTTGGCTCACTGCAACCTCCACCTCTCGGGTTCAAGTGATTCTCCTGCCTCAGCCTCCTGAGTAGCTGGGATTACAGACATGTGCCACCACGCCCGGCTAATTTTTTGTATTTTTAGTAGAGACGGGGTTTCACCGTGTTAGCCAGGCTGGTGTCGATCTCCTGACCTCATGAGCCAGTGCGCCCAGCCTCTGTGAGTTTTTATGATGACAAATTAAGATATCCATCATGGGCTGGGCACAGTGGCTCATACCTGTAATCCCAGCACTTTGTGAGGCTGAGGTGGGTGGCTCACGAGGTCAGGAGTTCAAGACCAGCCTGGTCAATATGGTGAAACCTCATCTGTACTAAAAATATAAAAATTAGCCAGGCGCAGTGGCACATGCCTGTAGTCCCAGCTACTTAGGAGGCTGAGGCAGGAGAATCGCTTGAACCCAGGAGGCAGAGGTTGCGTTGAGCCGAGATCACGCCACTGACTCCAGTCTGGGTGACAGAGCGAGACTGTCTAAAAAAAAAAAAAAAGATCATTTTTTCTTTTAAATTTTTTTGGTGAGACTGGGCATGGTGGCTTATGCTTATAATCCCGGGACTTTGGGAAGCCGAGGTGGGAGGATCACCTGAGCCCAGGAGTTTGGGACCAGCATGGGCAGTGTAGTGAGACCCCTGTCTACAAAATATTAATTAAAAAAAAAACTTAGCCAGAGACAGCAGTGCATGCCCATAATCCCAGCTACTTAGGAGGTTGAGATGGGAGTATCTCTTGAGCCTGGGAGATTGAGGCAGCAGTGAGCTATGAATGCGCCATTGCACTCCAGCCTGGGAGACAGAGCAAGACCCTATCTTTAAAAAAATATGCATATATATATTTTTGGTGAAAAATATGGGAAAATCTATTTCAACTGTGTTAATGGCTGTTCATCATAATTCCTCACTCAATGATCAGGATAGAACTGGAATGAATTCTGTAGTTCTACTTGCTCTCGGCATAATGCCGTTGAGCTCCATAACCTGGTCTCAGTGCTTTCAAGCCCTCTGGAGGCTGTGGGGAGAACCCTTCCTTGCCTCTTCCAGCCTCTGGTGGCTGCTGGCCTTCCTTGACTTGTGGCAGCATCACTCCAGGCTCTGCCTCCATGGTTGACAGTGTCCTCTTCTCTCCTATGTGTGTCACTTTGAAGGATACATGTGATTGTATTTAGGGCCAACCTGGCTAATCCAGGATAATCTCTCTCATCTCAGGATCCTTGACTTAATCACATCTGCATACACACTCCCCGAAGAAAGCACACTTTTTACAGGCAGTTGGGCAGAATTTTGAATACTAGTCAATTGTTACCTTGTTGACCTTGACCAAGCTCCTTAACTTCTTTGAACTTTACTTTCTTCATCCGCAAATGGAATTAATACATACCTACCTCAGAGAGTTTGAAAGGGTTAAGAGAAATGATTTGATTGAAATACTACCTGGATTTCTTTTTCCTTTACGTAGATTCAAAGCTTTGTTTGGACTCATCTTTTTATCTCCAGAGCCTGTCCCTGGCACATAGCGGTTGCCCAGTAAATGTTTCCTGATTAATTTTCTGTCCTCTGAAGGACAGCATGCTATTGCACTGTCATGTACCATGGGGGACACGGGGGGGGAACAGCTCGGTGGTGATGGCCCATCTAGAAACATTCTGTATGTGAGAACTATGTCATTAATTTAGCAAAGTGAGAGAGATGTGTGCAAAGCTGAACCCCTAATGCTGTGGTTTCTGTATAAATATGCTAAATGGAGTGCATATCTGATTCAAGAAAAGAACTGTTGATCCCAAAAGGGAAAAATTAGACATAGGGTGTGACATGAGTGTCTAGATACCTCCACATGCACTCATGCACACATTCCTGCGCCATAAAGGATTGATTTTTTTTTTTAAACCTTGGTGTTTTGTATTTGAGCTGTGTGCTAACAGTCAGTGTCAATGTCTGCCTTCTGAGCTGTGGGCGATTCCCATTGCTGTGAGGTTTCCTCCAACTGGACGTTAAGTTACTGAGAACGGGAATCAGGGATGCGGTGGTGCGTGTCTTCTGTGGCTACCTGGTCAGCATTCATAAACGGTGATAATGGATTGAATGCTGCAGTTTCAACCTTCCTGACAACAGAGGAGAGTGTTACTTTGGGGCATGAACAGTTATTGATCCAGCTGGGCCTTGGTTAATGAGTCATTTGGCTTACAGTGTTCCCAAGTCACAGGCTGTCCTGAAGATCACCTGCTGACTCATTGGTGCCCTTGTTTCCCCGAGGCCTCCTGCAGCGACGTGCCGAGGAAAGGAGCCCAGGTCTGCGGGTGGGGGACCCGTCCTCTGAGAAGCCTGCAGCTTCTCCTCCAGGACCCTTCCACCCCACGTGGCTGGCTGTGGGGAGAATGGGCAGTTGGGAGCACTGGAGGGGGAGGAAGCATAGAGAAAGCAGCAGGAGACACACCTGGAAGCCCAGGGGAGGGAAGTCCACCTCCCTGCAAGTGTAGGGCAGTGAGAGGAGCCCTGGCACCAGCAGAGCAAGAAAGAAATGCATGCACCGTTCAGAATAAGCTGTCAGGTCGTCTGGGTGTTTAAGATTTATTTATTAATGATATGTGACATTTAGCATTTCTCAATGCCTAAGATTAAACTAATGCTTTGAATCCTGATAATGCTTTTGAGCTGCTCCTCTTGGGTACTTGTGGCATCGTGTTGGCAGACCCTGAGTGAGATCTTTAGCGGAGGGAAAATGAAATGTATTTAACTGGGAGTAAGTAGAGCAGACATTTGAGAGTTTGCTGGGTCCCAGACAGTGTTATGTGAATGAAAATGTTGGAAATGTAATCTGGATCCTCAGGGAATTTCTGAAGTGTTGGGAGAGGAGATTTGATGAGCAGAAGCAATTGGAGAACAGCATTCTAGGGTATAGAAGCAAACTATCAACTGTATGGTGAAGAGCTCACTGAGAACTGGGCTAATGGACTGGCTTCATGCATTCACTCAGTAGCGATTGAGAGACTTCTGGGCCAGGGCTGGGTGCACACAGGGGGATGAAATATAGTCCCTTCCCTTTCCACACCTATGTGGTAACAAGGAGCTAGATTAGCAAACAATTAAAATCCAACACGTCCTACTGTATGAGAGAATGCTGAAGGAGAAGGCGGGCGCGAGCTGAGCCTTTACCACCTGAGTGAAGGAGAAGGTGGGTGTGAGCTAAGCCCTTAACACCTGAGCAAAGGAGAGAATGCTGGAAGAGAAGGCAGGTGCAAGCTGAGCCCTTACCACCTGAGCAAGGAGAGAATGCTGGAGGAGAAAGTGGGTGTGAGCTGAGCCCTTACCACCTGAGCAAGGAGAGGTTCTCTGTGCTTAGGTTAATTTCACAGCTGTTTGGGGGCAAATTGGAGTATTTTCCTAGCAATCTTTAAACCACTGTCTTCTATACTGCTTAACCTGTTTAAAATAACTATGAAGGAAAAAGATGCTTTTGAATTATGATGATTGTAATGTTATCGACAGATCTTAGCTGGTAATTCTGTTTTCCTTTTCTCCTTAGTGTCAAATCAACAGTGCCTTGACGTCTTTCCACACTGCTTTGGAACTTGCAGTAGACCAGAGAGAAATTCAACATGTCTGTCTGTATGAAATTGGTAAATATGAAATGTCTGTCCAGCCTCTTGTTAAGAAGTAGTATTAATGCAGTATTTTAGCTTTCATGCCATTCAGTGTGTGTCTGCAAAATGCTTGGTGCCTTCTGTATTAAGAAGGACTTCAGTTATTCCCGTAGCACATGCAATGATACTTCTCTCTGATTCTCAGTACGTTTTTATAACATTTTTTCTTTACAGCATTTTGATTTTTTAGGATAATAGGTGATGTTAAATGAATTGATTAAATGACCAGAAATACCTTATTGGACTGCATTAGAATTCAAAGCTCTTTGTTCCTCCTTCCCACCAATGTTCACTTGAGAAGAAGAATAGGAGACAGGAGATAGTTGGACTCAAGTCCCAGTGTTTTTCACCAACTAGCTCTGAGACCTTGGACAAGTTGCCCAAACCTTCCTAGCCACATAGTTGCCATTGGAGTTAAGGTGCCTCCCCTTGTAGCAGCTGTGAGGTTTAGATGACATGACGTGTGAAACCTCATGCAGGGGGCCTGGCACGGAAGGCCCTCCATACATGTTAGCTGCCACCTTCTGCTTCTTCCTTACTGGAGAGACAGTCACCAACAAACCTGGAAGGATTTATCTGCCTGAGATTTTCCCCATTCTCCTCCAGAATTGTTGCTATGGGTCTTTGCTGACTGCACTAAAACTCTGATCCTATTACATTAGTAATTGCAAAATCTTTCTGTGTAACAGTTTCTCCATTGTGCTGGGAAGAGTAAACACAACTTTGAACTTGAAACAAAAAAAAATTTTAAATAAGGGACTCAGACTTTTCAGAGTTTCAGTGTAGCTAATGCTACAAGGTCACACCATGTAGCACATAAAAAGGAATGACAGAGGCAAAGAGAAAGGAGAAATGATGAGACAGTGATGAGACTCCAAAGGGAAATTGGGACTTAAAAAGCTTTCTGCAGAGGGACAGGGAAGTGGAGACAGAATGCTCAGGGAAGCAGTTGACACCTGTCAGTTTGGGGGGTCAGGCCCTGTGCTGCCTGCCACTTGCTTTGCCTGCTGTGGACACAATTGTCTTCCTGAATCCTTTTAAGGAAAACTGAAAACCAAAAGATTGTGAACTGCCCAATGAACAATATTACGTTTTAAATGCCTGTTGTGGTTTAAAAAGAGGAAATGATGTATAATCCGGTGGAAAATGTGTTTTTGTGTCTTCTACACTCTGCTGGAGCTCTGCTTAGTAGCCACAATATAGAATGAAATGTGTTTCAAAGAACTTGAATGAAAAACTCTAGCTTTGATGGCCTTTTGTTGGTGCATCATTTCAAGTCCTATGACAGGATAGGATGTTAGAGCAGAAGGAAGCTTAGAAATCACCCAACCCAGGCCTTAGGAAGGTTAACTCAGGAGTTGGTAGTAACTGGGGCTTCCGATTCAGGCTCGGAAGCTTGAGTTGGTACTTTTTCCTGAGTTATTCCTGACTTATTCCTGAGTTATTCCTGACTTATTTCTGAGTTATTCCTTATTTATTCCTGAATTATTCCTGACTTATTCCTGAGTCAGTGCTTCCTTCCATCTCTATTTTGTATTTAATTCAAATCTTTCTCCGCTATCTATGCTAGGATAAAAATAATCAGCCCAGGCCGGGCACGGTGGCCCACGCCTGTAATCCTAGTCCTTTGGGAGGCTGAGAGGGGCAGATCGCCTAAAGCCAGGACTTCGAGACCAGCCAGGTCAGCATGGTGAAACCCCGTCTTTACCAAAAATACAAAAATTAGCCAGGCGTGGTAGTGGGCACCTATAATCTCAGCTACTCAGCAGGCTGAGGCGGGAGAGTGGCTTGAACTCAGGAGGCAGAGGTTGCAGTGACCTGAGATCCCACCACTGCACTTCAGCCTGGGTGACAGAGCGAGAGTCTGTTTCCAAAAAAAGCCCAAATTTTTACTCTAAACTATGTCAATATCACATCCCATAGAATTTGACAGTGAATTTTCTGAAGTGTATATCTCACCCACTCTTCCTCCCACGGTTTAAATGGCAAGTCTCAGTTTATACAATTACTTAGTGATGCACCTGATAACAATATTTTTTATGGAGGCAGTATCGTGTAAAGGAAAGTGTGTTGGATTTTGATCCACAGTTATTCCTTCTTAGCTGTATGGCTTCAGCAGGTACGTACCTCTTGATACCTTAGTTGTTTTTTTTTTTTTTTTTAAGACAGGGTCTCACTGTGTCATCCAGGCTGGAGTGCAGTGGCGCAGTCTCAGCTCACTGCAGCCCAGACCTCCCCGGCTCAGGTGATCCTCCCACCCCAGTCTCCCAAGTAGCTGGAATTACAGGCGTGCACCACCACACCTGGCTAATTTTTTATAGAGATGGGGTTTCACCGTGTTGCCTAAGCTGGTCTGGATCTGTTGGGCTCAAGTGATCCTCCCACCTCAGCCTCCCAGAGTGCTAGGATTACAGGCATAGGATTAGTCCTTGCTAATACAAGGACACTATTAGCCACCTTTGCAAGGTTGTCATAAGGATTAGAGAGCGTTGCATGAAGTGCTTACCACAGCATTGGCACACATTAGGGGCTCAGGTGATGGGGGCTACTGTGATGAAAAGTGGGAATAAAATCCTTTACATTTGAGTTGCTGCAGTTCCTTACTAGAATGCCCATTTAACTGTTTTGATCCAGGAAGGTGGGGTTCTTTCACTACCAATGTGCTGAGGGAAGGTAGGGAAATGCCTAATTTCTCATTGGCTTGCTGTCTAGATCTTATAAAGTTTTGAGAATGAGTGGGCCAAGCACGGTGGCTCACACCTGTAACCCCAGCACTTTGGGAGGCTGAGGTGGGCAGATCACTTGAGGTCAGGAGTTCAAGACCAGCCTAGCCAATATGGCGAAACCCCATCTCTACTAAAAATACAAAAATCAGCCGGGCATGGTGGTGGGTGCCTGTAATCCCGGCTACTTGGGAGGCTGAGGCAGGAGAATTGCTTGAACCCAGGGGGCAGAGGTTGCAGTGAGCCGAGATCGCGCCATTGCACTCCAACCTGGGCGACAGAGCAAGACTCCTTCTCAAAAAAAAAAAAAAAAAAAAAAGAAAAAAAAAAAGAATGAGTGGTAGTCACTGAGTACATAATCGAGTGGTGTTGCTTCCACTGTTTCTTATTGCACCTGTGTGTACTCTTGGAGAAGTACTGCTGTGCTTGGGTTAGCCTCACGACTGTTAGGACGTAAATTGGAGTGTCTTTCTAGAAATCTTTATGCCATTCTCTTCTGTGCTGTTTTATCGGTTGTCTGACTCAAACCTAAGTGCCTTGTCAAATTCAAACTTTACATTGGAAGTATTTAAGGGAAAAAATAATTTCTTAGGTTTTCAGGTTAAAGTTTTTTACGCATTTCATAGAACATGCACAGAGAATGATCGCCATATCAGAGACTCGTGGCTTAAATATGGGTCATAGAGCTCAGTACTTTAGGGTCATGTGCTAAAAATATTTCTTTCATAGGTTGGTGCAGCATGATAGAGCTCAATTTCAAGGATGCATTTGATTCCTTTGAGAGGCTAAAAAATGAGTCCAGGTGGTCCCAGTGCTATTATGCCTACTTGACTGCAGGTGAGTCGCCCATGGTCCCTCAGTGTGCCTCTCTCTGTCGTGAATTAGCTCGCCTGACGTGGGCAGATGGGAGAATGATGGCAAGAGGAAGCAAAAGTTGTACCCCTCTACAGCCTTCCCCAGCATGTTAATGTTTTGTGCAACCAAGTAAATAGTGCTAGAATACTGTGTTCACTGACCCAGGTGAACACCCAGAAATTCAGTAGTGCCCAGGGTGCCCCTTCACCACACGCTTCCCCTCTGGGCCTGGCTTGGTCCTGTTTTGTGTCTTGGAAATGCATATTGTGAGGTCTTCCCCGTTACTGTACATTTTGCCCTAAGTTGCCTCAACCTGTCTCTATCCCTTTACTTAATATGCTATGTTTTTTATTGGGATTCTGAAGAATTTTTAAGAATTGAACAGTCTTTTTTCAGTGTGTTAATTTTATTTTTTTTGAGTCTGGGTCTTGCTCTTTTTGCCAGGTTGAAGTGCAGTGGCCTGATCACAGCTCACTATAGCCTCAACCTCCCAGGCTCAAGCGATCCTCCTACCTCAGCCTCCAGAGTAGCTGGGACTACAGGCATGCCCTACCACGCCCAGCCAATTTTTTAAAAAAAATTTGTAGCAACAAGGTCTTGCTATGGTGCCCAGGCTAATCTCTAACTCCTGGCCTCAAGTGATCCTCCTGCCTCAGCCTCCCAAAGCACTGGGATTATAGGCATGAGCCTCAGAGCCTGATCTGTGCTAGTATTTTTGTTTGGTTTGTGCCCTGGTTACAAAGTTGCATAGGTCTGAGTCATCTGCTCCAACCTTGTTTTACCTCATAACCCTATTATATTTACAGTATAATATTTTAGATGCAAGGTATTTACATTGCATATCGTTATTAACACCTGTATTCCGTTTTGAATAAGTGTTTTTTTGCCCATGTATGAGGAGATAGAGATGTGCTGCCACCTGGTGGCCAAAGTAGTTGTCTGCATCCTTCAATACCTAAAAGGCCACGTGATTCAGAGTTGTAGAGGTGTGGAATTGAAGAAAGCCAAGCGGTTGTACATTTTCTGCCTCTAAGCAACTTCATGTAAGCCTTTTCTGGTTTATGTAATGAACTCTCCTCTTGCAGCCACATGAGTGGTTCTTTTACTTAAAATTCAAGACTAATCCAAACATTATTTTCAATACCTTCTTATTCTTAACGTTCAGATTTAATGACCATCTTCCACTTCCATTCTGCCCTCTTAACTGATCTATTTAAAATAAGATAGAATTGATTAACATTGACCAATAAGGATATTCTGGATATCTTAAATTCCCTATAAAATTGCATCAGTCCATTAGCAAATGGACCCCAAAAGTCGGTGCAAAGCCCTCTTTTGTCCATATTCCGCATTGCAATCCCTGTTGATAGGCGTGTTCTCATGGCTCTGTCCCTGATGTTTGAATAAGCTTATTTTTCATATACTGGATAATATGCTGTGTGTCACACTTAAAGGATTGTTGTATAGAATTTGAAGACATCTCAGATTAAAGTAGCAGCTATTTGTTGAGTGACTCAGTGTGTTTAATACGTTGAAGAGTGCATGAATCCAGATTGAATAGCCCAGAAAAGAGAGGCCTGCACACAACTCCGCAGCCATTAGGTGTAATTGGGCCGCACAGTCGATGGTGGACAGCTATTTATTTTTTCATCTTTGTTGAGTTTCAAATACATAAATGTACAGTGTGGCTGTATAGAGGAACATTAATTCCCGCCCCCCCCCCCAATATTTGGCAATCCCAGAACCATACCAATCATAGCAGAGGATAAGCATGAAAGATTCTGATCTCTGTTTCTGCATTGGGATTTTGTAGAGAGGATAAGATGTGGGTGAATAGCTCCACTACAAAGAGTACATGAGGCAAGGCCAAGGCAGGCAGATCACGAGGTCAAGAGATCAAGACCATCCTGGTCAACATGGTGAAACCCCATCTCTACTAAAAATACAAAAATAAGCCAGGCGTGGTGGCACACACCTGTAGTCCCAGCTGCTTGGGAGGCTGAGGCAGGTGAATCACTTGAACCCGGGAGGCAGAGGTTGCAGTGAGCTGAGATCGCTCCACTGCACTCCAGCCTGGCAACAGAGTGAGACTCTGTCTCAAAAACAAAAGAGTACATGAGGCAGGGAAGGAGCACCGTTACACCGTCCTGCAGGAGCTGCCATTTGGGATTGCCGTGAGCTAGAGGGCATGGGCATTCAGGGACCCCAAACACTGCCACCAGGGCTTAGCTCCCCAGCATGTTAATGTTTTGCGGGACTATGTCAATAGTTTTGTATTTTAAAAATTGTGATAAAATATGTAGCATCATTTACCATTTGAACTTTTTTAGGTGTATGTGTCAGTAACTCCAGATAACGCTCAGATTGTTTTGCAAACATCACCAGCATCCATCTCTGGAACTTCTTCATCATCCCAAACTCTACCCATTGAACAGGAACTCCCCATTCACTTTTTCCCCAAGACCCTGGTTACCACGCTTCTACTTCCTGTCTCTATGAATTTAAGTATTCTACCTACCTTGTGTATAAGTGAAATATATTTGTCCTTTTGTGTCTGGCTTATTTCATTTAGCATAATGTCTTCAAGGTTCATCCATGTTGTAACATGTGTCAGGATCTCCTTCCTTTTTTCAGGCTGAATAATATTCCATTGTATGTATATGGCACATTGTTCATCCATTCATTCATTGATGGACATTTGGGTTGTTTCCAATCTTTTAGCTATTGTGTGGAGTGCTTACCTGGAACATTGGTATACAGATATCTGTTCCAGTCCTTGCTTTCAGTACCTTTGGGTAGATACCTAGAAGTAGATTTGTGTGATCATATACCTCTACTATTCCTGCAACTTTTCTGTAAGTTTGAAATTATATCAAAATTATAAGTTACCAAAAAATATTAGAATATAACATATGGGATTGTGTATATTTAGTCTTATTGGAAGAGTCTGTCATCCTAAGCTCTGTTTAGGCCTCATATTTTAGGATAAACCAGAGACTCCCATGACTTTAAACATCTGCATCTTTTAAAGCAACTATCTGGCTGGGGGCGGTGGCTCGCCCCTGTAATCCCAGTACTTTGGGAGGCCGAGGCGTGTGGATCACCTGAAGTCGGGAGTTCGAGACCAGCCCGACCAACAACCAACATGGAGAAACTCCATCTCTACTAAAAATAAAAAATTAGTCGGGTGTGGTGGTGCAGGCCTGTAATCCCAGCTACTCGGGAGACTGAGGCAGAAGAATTGCTTGAACCCAGGAGGCAGAAGTTGCAGTGAGCCAATATCGCGCCATTGCACTCCAGCCTGGGCAACAAGAGCAAAAAACTGTCAAAAAAAAAATCTATCTATAATTTTACTGCAAAAGAAATAGGTGGTGTTTGTTCTTCAGGGTCTGAGGTATGGATGTTATAGACCTTTGGGGTGGTTCAGATACCGTTGCTGTTTATGACTGGCTTTAATTATGTGATTGTATAAGAATGTTCTCAATGATCTGAGGAAGACCTCAAGCTAGGGACAGCAGAAATATATTCTTTTTCATTGATTTACTGTGTGACCTTAGGCAATGCTCAGCTTTTCCAGACCTTTGCATCCTCTGATCTAAAAATAATGGGGTTGGTTGCACAGTACAGCCACTGAGCTTCATTCTGGTTTGGAAATGTTACAGCTGCAATTGATAAGGTCATTTTGGATTGGTGCACACTCCTCCATCTGGACCAGAGATACCCCAGTGACTGGGAAAGGAGTTGTCCCTTCCTTTGAATATTCAGCCTCATCACTCTTAATCCCAGTAGGAGGAACCTGCCGTCTTTCCCATTGTCTTTGCGTCCTCAGCTCTCTCCGAGCCTCAATTCTTGGACCCTTGGGCTCTGCCGATGGTAGCCTATCCTGGTATGTGCACGCCTGGGATAGGTGACTGCTTGACCATGCCCAAATGCGAGTACGGGACCAACCTACTTTTAGGGGTGCTCAGGTAATGAAGTGGGAACTAGCCAGGCACAGTGGCTCACACCTGTAATCCCAGCACTTTGGGAGGCTGAGGCAGGCATATCACAAGTACAAGAGGCCAATATGGTGAAACCCCATCTCTATTAAAAACACAAAAATTAGCTGGGCATGGTGGCGTGTGCCTGTAGTCCCAGCTACTCAGGAGGCTGAGGCAGGAGAATTGCTTGAACCCGGAAGGCGGAGGTTGCAGTTAGCCGAGATCACGCCACTGCACTCCTGCCTGGTGACAGAGCAAGACTCCATCTCAAAAAAAAAAAAAAAAAAAAAAAGAGGAAACTAGCAAGTCAACTTTAGTGCATTCCAACTGGGGAGTGAAAAACCACATGTGATCTAACAAAATTGAATAGAAATGGATTCCGCAACATCAGAGTTGGGAGGAAAGGATGGAGTTGTTGTAAAGTTTCAAGCAGGTAGTGGGGCTGCAGCCAGTGCAAAGTTTGCATAAGGGACAGAGAAGACACAGCAAAGGGACGATCATTAAATCTTTGGGGCCTGAGGTGAGAAGAAGGTGTGCACATGATCATGATCAAAATCTCTCTCATTCCTCAAGACTCCGCTCGACTTCTCCTAGCTCCTTACAGCGTCTGGTCACTCCAGAGAGAAATGATCCCTTCTCTTTCTGAGCCTTCTGAAAACCACTTTGGTTCTCCTACCCTGACTACTCCTATCACTACATACATTGCAGCTTGTGGGACCCTATGTGCGTGTGTGAGCATGTGTGATCTTTTCGATTGTAATTTCAGTTTCTTTAGGGTTCAAGCACATGTGTTTCTTCTTCACATTGTTGCTGGTGGCTTATAGGTAGTAGGCAGCCAAGGAACTTGGACAGGACAGATTGATGACTTCCTAGGACAGAGAACTCCTCCTTCCACCACGAAGCTTTCATGATCCTCGGGGCTCTTCATTGTTCTTTCCTGGGTTCCTATTTATTCCACTTTCTGAGTATGTGAGCCCTAACTAGGTTGTACACTGTGACAGTAGCTAAGGATTTTGTTATGTGAAAAACTGTCTCCCCAACAAGAGGACAAGGACCATGGCTTTCCCCAGGTCCCCCAAAAGCTCTGGGAACACAGGAACCTGGAAAATAGTTGAAGGACTGCAGGATGGTGCAGTCCTTTGTGGAATAGTCTTTTTTGTTTTTTGTTTTTTGTTTTTCTGAGACAGAGTCTCATTCTGTCACCCAGGCTGGAGTGCAGTGGTGCAATCTCGGCTCATTGTAACCTCTGCCTCCTAAGTTCAAGCGATCCTCCTGCCTTAGCCTCCCAAGTAGCTGGGATTACAGGCATGTGCCACCACGCCTGGCTTATTTTTGTGTTTTTAGCAGAGATGGGGTTTCGCCATGTTGGCCAGGCTGGTCTCGAATTCCTGACCTCAGGTGATCCACTCGCCTCAGCCTTCCAAAGTGCTGGGATTACTGGCATGAGCCACCATGTCCAGCCCATTGTGGAATAGTCTTTAAACATATTTGCTCCTGCTTTTTTTTTTCTTCAAGTATCATCACTTCAGGTATCCCTTATGGCATTTTCCCTGACTTGTACTTAAGAAATATAATTATGGTTTCTTACAGTTTGTCAGGGAGCCACAGGTGATGTGGATGGGGCACAGATTGTCTTTAAAGAAGTTCAGAAACTCTTCAAAAGGAAAAACAATCAGATTGAACAGTTCTCGGTGAAAAAGGTATGTTGGAACCTATTGATCTGGTGTATTACTTATGATGGGCATTTGTAACCAACACTGCCTTGGCAAGCTTTAGGAAATTATATTCAAGGCTGCCTATTTACTTGCCACGTAAAGTGCAGTTCACCGCCATGCAGAGGATTCTCTCCATGATTGTACATCTGCTCTGAATAGAAGGTTCTTGCCTTGCTGCAAATAATGAAAGCAGATTTTTAAAAAATCGATTAGCCCTGCAGATACAGGGCCTCAAAAAATCGGGTTGAGACTCAGAATGGTTCCCCTTCATGGAAATCTTTAGCAAAAGGTGAAAGATGTATATGATCTGAAGGGTAACTGGAGTATAGTTTTTTTTTAAATTTTAATGAATGGAGACATTATACATTCTGCAGAGCTAACAAACACACCTCTAGAGAGAAAGGATCTGTCTAAAGAATTGGGTAGTTTTGGAAGAATACAAATTGGCAGGACCTAGTGAGAAATGCAGGCTGTCTGGGGTTGAGAATAGAGAACACATCACATTTTGATGTAATAAAAAGCAAATGTGTGTGTCACAGTGTCACAGTTGCCAGCAGAAAGGCCCAAGACTGTAGAGACAGTATTCCTAATGTATTCTGTATGTCTGTGAATACAATGTTGCCGTATTACCTTGAGTTATGTAGTGTCTTATATCCTGAATTATCAGTTATTTTAGTTTTATATGTTTTTATTGAATGAACATTTAATGAAGCTTTTGAGTATAAATTTGATTATAATGTACAGCAGAGAGCACTAGCACTCAGTAGAAAATTTTAAAATCAAGAGAACTGTGACTAAAAGGCATCTAGTCTTAGTTCCTTAGGTGTGTGTAAGCCCGTTGAATTATTAGCAGTCACCAAGCTTTATAAATTCCGTCGCTCTAAATGCATGTAAATCTAGTTTCATCCCCAAGTTTTCAGAATATACACTGCGTCTTTTTTTGTTTTTGTTTTTGAGACGGAGTTTTGCTCTCATTGCCCAGGCTGGAGTGCAGTGGCGTAATCTTGGCTCACCGCAACCTCCGTCTCCCGGGTTCAAGCAATTCTTCTGCCTCAGCCTCCCGAGTAGCTGGGATTACAGGCATGTGCCACCATACCCGGCTAATTTTGTATTTTTAGTAGAGACGGGGTTTCTCCATGCTGGTCAGGCTGGTCTCAAACTCCTGACCTCAGGTGATGTGCCTGCCTTGGCCTCCCAAAGTGCTGGGATTACAGGCGTGAGCCACCATGCCTGGCCCTACCCTGCATTTTGATAGTAGGTTCAGTTGAATAATGAATGAAAGGCATAATTTCCAGTCTGTCAAAAATTGAAAGCAACATTTTTTATAGAGAGAAGAATTGTTATTCTTAGCTTTGAAGGAGAGGGTCATTCACATTGATGATGAACTGTGTGCTTTTAAAGTGTCTGAGGTATATTTTTTATTTGAATTTGTTTTTGAAAAACGTAGCCTGTTTATTCTAACTCCTTGCAGGCAGAGCGATTTCGGAAGCAAACCCCAACCAAAGCACTCTGTGTGTTGGCGTCTATCGAAGTGTTGTACTTGTGGAAAGCTCTTCCAAACTGTTCCTTCCCCAACCTGCAGAGGATGAGTCAAGGTAAAAAATTTTAAAAAACCCAAAACTGTCTACTGGACACACTGGCTTCTTCTGTCAGTGCTGCATTCTTCAGTTTCCCGTTTATTTCATGTTTATCTCATCGGAGTCAAGGAGAGTACACATCTCTCCTTCTTAGATAGAGGGTGTCGTGATGAAGAAAATCCTGTCACTTAGGTGATGGGAGGAGGAGGCAGCACTGCTGTGGACAGATATGCTTGCCTTAAACATGTGCTGCTTTTGTTATAAATGTTATTAATTCTGTAGCTGTGGGAGTTGCTGGAAGCATACATTTTTTCTCCCCGAGAGTACTTTGTTTCATTTAGGTGTGATTCACATAAGTAAAAAGATACTAAAGTGTGGCCTGGTGGGGTGGTTCACCCCTGTAATCCCAGCACTTTGAAAGGCTGAGGCAGGCAGATGGCTTGAGCCAAGAGTTTGAGACCAGCCTGGGCAACATGGTGAAACCCTGTCTCTACTAAAAATACAAAAATTATCTGGGCGGGGTGGTGTGCACCTATAGTCCCAGCTACTTGGGAGACTGAGGTGGGAAGATCACTTGAGCCCAGGATATCGAGGCTGCAGTGAGCTTTGATCATGCCCCACCACTACAGTCTAAATGGCAAGAGGGAGATCCTGCCTACAAAAGAAAAAGGGGAAAAAAAGAAATATGTTCTTCTTCATATATGTGCTGCATTTTCCCAAGAAACTTAGTATTGACAGTGTAGACATAATATTCCAGAAATAGTTTATAAGCCACTGTAGAAAATTTTTCAGATTTTTCTCCAGTTACTCTTGTTTTTGACCAAATATAGCATGATCCATTGAGCCACATATTTTTATCATCAGATTTCCTGCAAATCCCTTTTGCCTATTTCTTTAAAAAAAAAAAAAAAAAAAAAAAAGGCCTTCCTCAAATGTGAAAACAAAACATTGCCAATTGCCAATGTTGCTATTCTGGAGATCAAAGGAACAAAACTCCGTAAGAAGTTTTGTACAGCGGCCCTGTAATTCGAGTAGATGTGTAACCCTCCCAAGGAGGAACTAGCAAGGAAACAGAATATTCTTGGATGTGTTAAATTCTGCTATGTTCTTTTTAATTTTCTTTTTTTTCAGTTTTTAGAGACAGGTCTCATTCTGTTGCCCAGGCTGGGTGCACTGGTGTGTTCATAACTCACCGCAGCCTCAAACTCCTGGGCTCAAGTGGTCCTTTCACCTCAGTCTCCTGAGTAGCTGGGATTAGAGGCGTGTGCTACTGCACCTGGCTACTGTATTTATTTTTAAAGGAGTTGCATAATTCAAAACCCCTCCCTTCCTATTGAAGCAAGTACAGAACATCTATAAATGTCTAACTCAAAGGAACAATGAAGAATATTAAGTATTTTTTTAATACACAAGTACAGGATCACATATTTAGAGATAAAATACAAATGCAAATATAAGGTAGGCAGTAATTAACATTCACAAGAACAATTACCAGTTAAGTAAGATTTGACAAAATATTCTCTGAACCCCTTTCCAGGTATCAAAATGAAAAAACTAACAACAAAGATATGTGCCTGGAAGGGAAGACAGACAGTATCTGAAGTGAGCATGAGATAATTCTGTAATATCTTTGCTAAATTTAACCCAGTTCTCAGGTCTATTAATTAGATTATATCATTCCTCAGTGGTAAGCAGTAATGGTACAAACTGATCCAATCACATACAGTACAATGAAGATCTTTGTAGAGAAAGTTATGTTCCAGAAAACAGCAGTAGTGGCAATGTAGATCATAAGCATTTATTAAACTCTGCATCATGCCCTCCCAGTTTTGTGCATTTAGCTTATCAGAGTCCCCATCCATAGCTCCCTGTACCAGCAGAACTAGTGAGAATCCTATATCCTTGTCTTGTTGTTTCATCCATAACCTTTCCCCACCCACCTGCCCTTCTCCACTGGATTCTTCCTTTGTGTTGTTTTTTGTTGTTGTTTGTGTTTTGTGTTTTTGAGACAGGGTCATGCTCTGTCGCCCAGGCTGGAGTGTAGTGCACAATCATGGCTCACTGCAACCTCTGCCTCCCTGGCTCAAGCGATCCTCCAACCTCAGCCTCCTGAGTAGCTGGGACTACAGGGGGCATGCCACTACACCCAGCTATTAAAAAAAAATTGTAGAGATGGGGTCTTGCCATGTTGCCTAGGTTGGTCTTTAACTCCTGGGCTCAAGTGATCCTCCCGCTTTGGTCTTCCAAAGTGGGGGGATTACGAGCATGAGCCACCATGCCCAGCTACATTGTAAACATGTTTGTTTTCTAGGCGCTGCAGGCAGAGTGATCCTATTAAAACCTAATCATGTTGTGTCACTCTGCTTCCCAGAATCCTCTGTGGTCTCTTACCTCATTCAGAATAAAAGCCCAAGTCCATTCAGCAGCAGGCAGTGCTCCCAGTCTGTAACCCTCGAGGCCATTGTCCCTCCCTGCTCTTCTCCCTTGCTCAGCACGGTCCTCCTCCCTGCTCTCGGACACACCTGGCCCCTATGGCTTTGCACTTGCTCTTCTCTCTGAGAAGGAATTTTTTGTTTGTTTTGTCGTTGTATTCTAAGCACCTAGAATTGCCTGGCAAATAGTAGGCTCTCAATAAATATTGAATGAATGAATTAGTGTAATGAATGAATGAATGAACAACTGAGTGAACTGCATTAAGGTTTCCTTAATGTTGCTGCCTTAAAAGTCTCTGAGTTCTTTTTCGTATGAGCGTATTCCTGGCCTGGCTTTCTGGGGCAACTCCTGCTTCTACAAGATCAGCTTCTATTCTTCACATTTACCTCTTCCTCTCGCCTTCAAGTTACTTGTTCTGTAACTTCAGTTCTCTCTTTCTATCTATATATAATATTATATAAAATATAAATATGTATATATAAGATAGTAAGATATATATCTTATTGAATCTCATTATCTTTATTAGTCTTTGGAAATAATGGTGTTACTTCCTTTCTTCCTCATCAGCTCCATCATGTTTCCATTCTGCATCTTTCTCATTTTCTTGGAAAACTCCCGTAACATTCTCTAACCTGTGTGTCCATCCCGCACAGCTTGCTGTTGAAGTGGAAGGGTCAGTTCTGATCCTCTCCCACTGACTAGTACAGTACCTCATACAAACATGGAAAGGTGCCTATGGTATGGCAATTTAATGTGAAGTCATTTTTAAGAAATTAACATAACTTCTTTTATTAAGAGCAGTTTTAGGTTCATATCAGGAGGCAGAAACATGAACTGAAACATTTACCTCACTCTTCATGATATTGAAGGAATTAAGTGAATGCATTTGCTTACTGCTCTGTTCACTCCCCTTCTTTTTAAGCTTGCCATGAAGTGGATGACTCATCTGTTGTTGGATTAAAGTATTTGCTTCTTGGTGCCATACACAAATGTCTAGGAAACTCAGAAGATGCTGTTCAGGTAAACTGTTAATGTTGTCAGGGCTAAAGAAAATAAGTCACGAACACCTACGTATATGCTTGTGAATAAGAAAAATGAAAAAGCACTGAACAAAACTGAACTTCCCACTATAAACTTTATCCAATTGATTTGATTAATGCCATCTTCTCAGATGCTAGAAGTTGATGATGGTTAATACTAGTTTTTAATTAACTTCATATTCTTAGAATGCTTCTTTATATATGGCCTCCTTTTCTGGCACTAGTATTTATCAAGATGACAGCCTCCACTGGAGAGAGGAGGACATGAGGAGGCAGTTTTGAAGGAGCGGAGTGAAGCCTCATTGTTAGACAAGAACAAAAATGATCAGACATGTCAGTGTGCATTCAGTTTTCTCTCTTTATAACTGCGGATTATTGATGAAGCCCTGGGGGTCAAGCGAGAGAGTTGTTTTTTTGTTTGATTGCTTGTTTTGAAGAAGTATATATCAGTGTTACTTTGACTACTCTTTGAAAGAATCAGGGTACAGTGGCCGGGCACGGTGGCTCACACCTGTAATCCCAGCACTTTGGGAGGCCAAGGTGGATGGATCACTTGAGGTCAGGAGTTTGAGACCAGCCGGGCCAACATGGTGGAACCCCGTCTCTACTGAAAATACAAAAATTAGCCAGGTGTGGTGGCGTGCATCTGTAATCCCAGCTACTTGGGAGGCTGAGGCACGAGAATTGCTTGAACCCAGGAGGCAGAGGTTGCAGCGAGCTGAGATCATATCACTGTACTCCAGCTTGGGCGACAGAGCAAGACTCCATCTCAAAAAAAAGAAAAAAAGAATTAATGTACAGTAGTAGGAGACTTTTGGCTTTTAAATCCTAGATGATAATGTCCTTGTAAGTTTAATCTTTCAGTATGGGCTTATGATAGTTATTACAGCCCTAAATAGCTTATTTTAGATCAAATGCTTATGTGCTAGCAAGATACAGTCAAGACGCATGTTGAGATCATAGTTACCTTGTGTGTTTTCTGTTTTAAATGTTAAAATGGGATGTTTAGACTCTTAGATGCAGATAAAAGATGTTCTCAGTGATCAAATCAATAGAGGCTAATATGTCCCCTGGAAAAATAGTAGCACAAATTAGGCAGTCCAATATATTCTGAGGAATGCACATCAGGCAGCATGTAAAGGACTTCTAAGATGTAGATAGGAAAGAATGAAGATGCGGAAAGAAGAGAAAATCTGATCTAGAAAACAGAGTATGAGTCCCCCTTCCCGCCCCCTCTTGAAGATTATAATAAGCCTTATGCTAAGTAGGAAAATGAATTCATCCAATAACATTTGCATTCCTTTCAGTACTTCCAGCGAGCTGTTAAAGATGAATTGTGTCGTCAGAATAACTTATATGTTCAGCCGTATGCCTGTTATGAACTTGGCTGTCTTCTATTAGACAAACCAGAGGTAAGATCTTATATATATAATATAATATATATTTTTAATGATGTTCAACAAAAATGCGGAAGTGAGCAAGCACAAAGCACCCTTCATTTAAAACAGATTGAACACAGTGTTCTTCATTTTGTTTTCCTTGGTTTTACTTAGAATGAATCCAAGAAGTTAGTAATACTACCTTATTATCTTTAAGGAGGTAATTTCTTCCCTAGCATTCAAATTACAGTCATACATCTCTTAATGACATGCTGAGAAATGCGTTGTTAGGCGATTCCTTCCTTGTGCAAACGTCGTAGAGTACTTACACAGACCTAGGTGGTATCACCTACTACACAACCAGGCTGTATCTATAGCCTATTGCTTCTGTGCTATAATTGTGTACAGCATGTTACTGTATTGAATACTGTAGGCAACCGTAACACAATGGTAAGTATTTGTGTATCTAAATATAGAAAAAGTATAGTAAAAATACAGTTTTTAAAAGTTAAAATATGGCCAGGCTCAGTGGCTCATGCCTGTAATCCCAGCAGTTTGGGAGGCTGAGGTTGGAGTATCACTTGAGCCCAGAAGTTCAAAACCAACCCGGGCAACAAAGTGAAACCTCATCTCTGAAAAAAAAAAAAAAAAAAAAAATCAAAAAACATAGTCAGGCGTGGCAGCATGTGCCTGTAGTCCCAGTTAACCTGGGGGGCTGAGGTGAGAGGATCTCTGGAGGTTGAGGTTGCAGTGAGCCATGTTTGTGCCACTGCACTCCAGCCTGAGCAACAGAGCAAGACCCTGTCTCAAAAAAAAAAAAAAAAAAAGTTTATAGCTATATATAACTTACTGATTCAGATAAAACCCTTTGATAATCATTAATTTTAAGGTTGTTTAGTAAGATGTTAACCTAAGATATTATATCTTAGAGGTTGCCTTTTATAGACTATGAAAAATTATTTATCAAGTGATCATATATCATGTAATGTCCTCATGTAAATGAGTAAACATCTTTATATTAAAAAATACTGGGGCTGGGCGCAGTGGCTCATACCTGTAATCCCAGCACTTTGGGAGGCCAAGGTGGGTGGATCGCTTGAGGTTTGAGACCAACCTGGCCAACAGAGCTAAATCCCATCTCTACTAAAAATACAAAAATTAGCTGGGCATAGTGGCAGGTGCCTGTAATCCCAGCTACTCAGGAGGCTAAGGCAGGAGAATTGCTTGAACACGGGAGGCAGAGGTTGCAGTGAGCCAAGATCATGCCACTGCACACCGCACTCCAGCCTGGACAACAGAGTGAAACTCCATCTCAAAAAAAAAAAAAAAAAAAAAGAATATTGGAGTCATTATACTTGAATGAACAGTTGACTCATTGCTATGTCTATGGTGAATTGTTTTCATTAACATAGCCTCCTATTATACCATTTTCTGCCTGCGTATATATAAACACAGATTTTATGGGATAATGTGTTTTTCTTATAGACTGTAGGAAGAGGCAGAGCTCTACTTCTTCAAGCAAAGGTAAATATCCTGAATCTACCTTTCTCCAGTGGCCCTTCTTATCCCATACAGTGTATACCTGAGTCTGAATTCAAGAAAGTTTGTGCAATGATGTTCTGGTTGGTAATATTTCTGGAAAGGAAAAATGACAACCAATTGAATCAGTGAGCTCTTGAGTTTTAAGGGACATTATAAGATCATAAGGAACTCCGATGAAATTGTTCATCCTGCTTTAGAAACACTCTTAGTCTTTGGGTGGGAAGATAACTTTTGATTTTATAACTATGTCCCTGAATTAAGAATTTCTAATAGTAACTTATATTGAGCACAACATAAGACTACTTTTTCAAGAATAACTCGAGGAAAATTGTCCAAAGAGAACATTATTGACATTCAGTTGACGTTTTTAAAAATGAATACAAAGTTTGAGGTTTGAGTAGTATGAAAATCAAGTGGATGGGAAACCTTTACTGGGAGTGTAGAGATTTTACTTTGGGAAATGCAAAATTGAGTGTGCTTTATACCACAGTACCCTGTGCAAGCTTAGCTAACAGAGTGCATAAATATCTTTCTTTGATCTTACAGGAGGATTTCTCTGGCTACGACTTTGAAAACAGATTGCATGTCCGCATCCATGCTGCTCTGGCCTCTCTGAGGGAACTGGTTCCTCAGTGACAGACCCGGAACACCCGTTCTGTCCCTCCCCACCCAGGGTCCGCACTTTAAAATAAAAGCAGAGGACAAAGCTCTTGTGAAGATGGGCTTTTCTTCTGAAAACCACCTGTGCCAGGGACACATTTTCCCAGTTAAGCTGACATATTAAAGATCTCCTCTTTTAAACATGTAGCTAAAAAGTAATAATGATGTTGAGGAGGATGATGATGGTAATAATAACTAACCACCTGGGGAGAGGGTTAAGTGACCTTGCTCAAACGTTTTAGTTTTGTGATTTATTATTTTTAAAATAAAATCAAACGGAACAACCAACCCAAGATCCTGTAGGAACACCTACCTTAAGCACATATCTGAATGGGTAACATGACGAGGTACCTGTAAAATTATTAACAATATCATGACATAGCATTTATATTTGTGTTTTGAAAAAATAAAAGTGCTTTCTAGTGTTTTACTTTATCCTCAAAATACTCCAGTGAATAACATAGCACAGATATTCTTAACCCCACTTTGCAGACAGTGAAACTCAGGCACAAAAAGGCAAATCGACTTATCCCAGTTAATTATTCCTGTTATCAGCAGAGCAATGAATAGAAAGCAGATCTCCTGACCACCAACTGACTGTTCTTTTATTGTAAAAATAATTCATGTTAATAGGCCAGAATTCCATGTTTTACTTATTAAAAGAACAAAATCTTCAGCTGAAGTTATGTCACCAGAAATAGTCATCTCCAGATTGTCTACAGAATGTTTCAAAGCGATGGACACTCTTTTTCCTTTGAAAGCCAACCAAGTAATAGCAAATATTAATAGAAGATAATTTTACAACTAAAAGTGTGACTCTTTTGCTAATCTATTAGCCTAGTCTATAGATTAGACAAACAGTATCTACATTTTAGGAGTTTACCTTTCTTTGTGAAAATTGTCAAATTACCAACTTTTGGAAATCTTTTGACACATTACTTGAAAAGGTTATTCGTGAATGAACATAGATTTTGGCCTCAAAATATTTGCTGGTGGAACATTTGCTGGGCTACACAGTGCCAGGATTTAATTATTTTCCCCTTAGCTCAGGTTATTTAGATATTATAAAAGGAATTCAAAGTTATTTTTTTATTCTTCATTGCTAATTTTTGTCATTTAATTTACCTCCATGCCCGGTACTGCAAACCTGTGGTTTTGAAGAATCTAAATACCTCAGTCACTTTTAAGAATCTCTGCCATAATTTGGCTCAATGTTTAAGGTTAGATTTTTAAAGAAATTTTTATTGAGCTAAAGGATATCATTTTAGGGTATCGTTTATTTACAAATTCTTTTGGCTGAAACATGATCTCATATTAATATTTTAATATTTCTTTTCAAAATAAAACAGAAAAGCAAGTAGAATGTTGGCAAATTTAATCTGATTTGACCTTGTTTTGAGGGAATAGTTATAATTTCTTTGAAAGAAGTTATTTCTCACTGATTTTGGCTAAACTGTATTCATATTTCTTCATCTCTGTTACTGACCACTTTTCAGTAGACTGTTTCCAAAATGTTTATTCACGCTGACTTTCTCCCTGATGTGAATTCGGTGTGGGTTTTAGATAATAGTAAGAGAGAAGAGATTGCTCTCCTATATTCAGTGAATGAGAAGGGAACTTTTTTCTGAAGAGCAAAATTGGTGTCCAAAAATATTGGACATCTCTTTTTTTTTTTTTTTTTTTTTTGAGACGGAGTCTCACTCTGTCACCCAGGCTGGAGTGCAGTGGCGTGATCTTGGCTCACTGCAACCTCTGCCTCCTGGGTTCACACCATTCTCCTGCCTCAGCCTCCCAAGTAGCTGGGACTACAGGCGCCCGCAACCACACCCGGCTAATGTTTTTTTGTATTTTTAGTAGAGATGGGGTTTCACCATGTTAGCCAGGATTGTCTCCATCTCCTGACCTCGTGATCCACCCGCCTCGGCCTCCCAAAGTGCTGGGATTACTGGTGTGAGCCACCGTGCCCGGCCTGGACATCTGGTTTTAACTAGATGGAAGGGAAGAACATTATGAATCTTTAAAATACGGCTGTTGCCATTTTTCTCTCTTCTTAACATGCAGCATAGGTGACAAGCTTTTCTGTCATCATCATGGAGCATTCTGAATCATGACATTTTTGTTTGAGAGTTCATTCTTGAATTTTCAGTTCAAAATATTGTTTGAACTATTATTCCACATTCAAAGATTATATGAGGTCCTGTGCTTTTGAATCTTTTTCAAAAAATTTATTTCTGCCTGCTTAAAAAAAATACTTTTATTTCCCCACAGAGAGTTCAGGACTTCAGATTAGTTTGTGTTCAGCTCACTTAACTGGATAGACAATTTTGCGTTTTGCAACACCATCCTGTAGGTTTTCTTTACTAGTCAAAGTGTAGGTCTTTTTAAAATTTTTAATCTTTATTTTTATTTTGAAACGGAGTCTCACTCTGTTGCCCAGGCTGGAGTGCAGTGGTGTGATCTGTGCTCACTGCAACCTCTGTCGCCCGGGTTTAAGCGATTCTTCTGCCTGAGCCTCCCAAGTAGCTGGGATTACAGGTTCCTGCCACCGCGCCTGGCTAATTTTTGCAGTTTTAGTAGAGGCAGGGTTTTACCACCTTGGCCAGGCTGGTCTTGAACTCCTGACCTCATGATCCACCCACCTTGTCCTCTCAAAATGCTTACAGGCATGAACCACTGTGACCGGCCAGGTCTTTTTTTTTTTTTAAAGAGTCTATCCTAGGCTTGGTACAGATGGTGCCTGTGGTAAATCTGTGTTAACATGGTGGTAGACCATGGAGAATGGGTAGATGGAGCTTCTAGACTCCAAAACAACAAAACCACAGTGTGAGTACACTGTCCCATTAGGTTGACTGAAGTCTGAGTACATTTTCTGGCCTGCGTGCTGTGACTCATCCAACCTGTGAACTGATTGTGATCTGCTTGGTAACTTGGTTTGGTGTAAACTGCTCTTAACCCTTTGCTGATGAAGAAAATAATCATATAAGTGGAACTATTTGCATCTATGTGTGCTTCTTTTTTTATGTTGTCATCACTCATTCCTTCCCCTGTCCTATTTTGGAGGCTCTCAATGGATCTTCTAACTTATAAATGTCAAATATATTTTTGTATTAGATTGTGCCTATGATGAGAGAAATCTTTAATGTATATTTTATGTATGCTGAACACATTTTTATAATTTGACACACTTGGAGGCATGGTCTAGTAATAATAATGTAATATGTACCTTGCTGGTTAATATAACTAAGATTTTGCCTTTATTGGGTTAGGTATCTTTTTTTTATTTTAGCACCTGATAGCTGTCTTCTACTGAGTAAAGAATTATAACTTTTAGATGTCACAGAAAATTAGAGTATTTATTGTCACATATTGTGTAAGTCAATTATTTACTGAATTTGCACTTTTCTATCTCTGCCAACTAAAGTTAAAGGACAAGTCATATCTGATTTTTAAAATGAGCACATGCACAGGCATGCACACACACACACACACACGCAGACACACACCTTTGCTGTGTAAACTTTTCCAGTGGATTTCTTCCTTAAGCAAATCATGGTGGCAAGTATTCAAATATGGTTTTCACTATGAAGATACACATTCACAAAATCATGATGTACTGTTTTGGTTTCTGCAGATGGTATATTTTGTAGAAAGAAAATTGTTAAATGGAGATCATCCAAGAAGATACATAGTCGAGGCAGATACTTTAGAAGCTAGAAGAGGAAATGCAGAAAGAGAGATGAATAAGGGGAGCAAGAGAAAGTTGGTCCATAACAGATAATGCTCCTTTTTCAGTAAAGTATGCAGAAATCATCAAGAGCACAATTTAACTGGCTTTCTTGTGAAAGCTAGCAAGGGGGCTGATCTCTGTCACCTAGTTGACTTGGGTATGAAATAGAAGCAACACACTTGAAACCCAGGTGACCTCTATGTAATGCCTAATTCCTCCTCCCAGAGGCCAGTGGTTGTCAATTTCCATGTTTTACATAGAGATTCTGATTTGGTAGGTTCTAGGTAGGGCTTGGGAAGGCATTTTTAACAAGCTCCTGGGATGATTTCTTATGCAGGTGATGTGGATTAGAGAAACATTGCCCTATTCATCTTTTGTTAAGGATTTAGTAAATCTGGGAGAAGAGTCAAACACAAGCAGAATTATATAGAATTATATAGCAAGGATAAGTCATAGAGCATACATCATGGGGCCACTGAGAAAATGCTTCTAACCCACTGGCTTCCTAAAGTAGGAGATTTCTGAGATGAGTTCTAAAGGAGAAGCAGGATGCAGTCAGGTGACAACACTTGCTGGAGCAGCATCCAAGGCCTTGGACCTAATGAGCAAAAGTACAGAGGTGACAAGCGACATGTGTGTTCAAGACTCTGGAGGGTCAAGTGGGAATCACATGGTGAGAGATGAAATACGAGAGGTATGCAGAGGCCACATCCACAACCATGGACTTCCATAGGGTAAGGATTTGGGGTGTGGGAGAGGGGCAGTGGAAGGTACATTTGTGTTTTAAATCACTGGTGACCAAAAAATAACATACTGGTGATTGAAAGGGAGATGAACACAAGCCAAGATTGTGAAACCACATCAAATCATTAAGAGTTCAAGAAATCAAAGCAGCAGATGGGCAGTGGTTTGAAAATTCTTGGTTAGATGTTTTCATTGTAACAATTTGCATTTCAGAATGACTCAGCCAAACAGTCACTGAAGAAATGGAGAGTAAAATCTTGTTTTTTGAGTTACAGGTATTTCTGCATAATACCTTACACCTAATAGATGTTTGAGATGACCCACCAAGGTTAGGTTAAAAAAACCATAAATGTCTCCAATTCCAAAAGACACCATAGATGAGGTACTTAGGATTTTCAGTAGCTCAGTTCATTATGTCTCTGACACCTAAATGTGTTATAAACCAAGCTATCAGAAATCATGACAGCCTCATCTCACTTTTATTTACATTACCAAAGTGGTGCTGGAGGCAAGTGATGAAGGATGAAAAATATCTGCAGACCCACCAACATACTCAGTCTAAAAGCATTTCTCCCTTTTTTTTTGTTTTGTTTTGTGAGACGGAGTCTCGCTATTTCTCCCTTTTTAAGTATGTAAACTTCCCGAGAAGAGGGAGCTTTCCTGGCACTCAGTAATAATTATTAAGTGGATTAATGAATGGCACCAGATAATGCTGACTGAGGCCTTAACATTGCCTTTTATTGCAAAGTGCTCTGGAAGCCCTATTTTTTTCTGAATTAAAAAATAGGGTTTTGTTTTATTTTGGTTTGGTTTTTGTTTTGTTTTGGTTTTTTTTGGTCAGATATCTGCCCTGGCGATGCTCTTTGGTTTAAAGTAGTTGCTTTTTAAACATTTGAAGATGGATCAAAATTAAGGCTGCTTGTACTCTGATAATCATGATTATGGTGTTATTTAGAGCCCAGCCCAAATACCTGAGCCTAAATGAGTGAAAGAGCAGAGAGTGGGCGTTTTTTTGTTTTGTTTTTTGTTTTTTTGAGACGGAGTCTCGCTCAGTAGCCCAGGCTGGAGTGCAGTGGCGCGATCTGGGCTCACTGCAACCTCCGCCTCCCAGGTTCAAGCAATTCTCTGCCTCAACCTCCAGAGTAGCTGGGATTACAGGCACCCACCACCACGCCCGGCTAATATTTTGTATTTTTAGTAGAGACAGGGTTTCACCATCTTGGCCAGGCTGGTCTTGAACTCCTGACCTCGTGATCCACCCGCCTCGGCCTCCCAAAGTGCTGGGATTACAGGCGTGAGCCACCGTGCCCGGAAGAGTGGGCGTTTTTAAATGAAGCGGTATTCCTTTAGTTTGGTAAAATTGAGCTGAAGTTACATACAGTAACACCTTGACTTGTTGCTGACGGTGTGCTTTGTGGGGATAGTTGGTGTCTGATTTCAACTGTGGAGAAACAGGAAGTTTCTGGATTCATGCTAAACTCCCATTCCACAGGCGAGTTTCAGAAAAGAAAAAGTGCTCTGTTGCATACAATTATTCACTGTGTGTCTACAACGTGGCAGAAATTATTATTCCTAAAGGTGACCGAAGAGAGCTATAGTTTATGGGGCCAGGAGCAATGTGTGGAATGGCGAGGCAGTGACAAGACAGCACTGCTATAAATCTCTTACTTTCTTTCCAAAAGAGCTCTAATTTTAAGCTCAACGACCAAAGACGGAGAGGCAGTCGCTTTGAGCTACTCCTGGCTATTTGTTGGGAAATCACCTAAATCCGTTCAGATTTAGCCAGAAAAGGGGAAATAAGTCTCCCTCGCCGGCCAAATCATGGCCTTTGTCGCTTTCGGCTCCCCATTGGCTGCGGCCGCTGCGGCCCCGCCTCCTTGCGTGGTGCGGAGCTTTGTGATGCTGGGCTTCGTGATGCACGCCCTGATGCGTGCGGGGCTATAAAAACGCTCGCAAGCGTCAAGTCTCCTCAGGAGCCGCCGGCGAGGGGGCAACGAGGAAGCTCATAAGAGCGCGGCCGGAAAGCAGGTGGGGAGAATCTGGAGAAAAGGCGCACCCTGCGGCCTCGGAGACAATTATGTCTCAGGGAGTCTCTCGCAGTGGGAGAGGTCGTCGGGGCAGGCGGAGGGTCCTCAGACTTGGGGGTGGGGGGTCTGTGGGGCGGCCCCGGCCCACACCCGGGAGTGCGGCGACCAGACGGCCAGCTGCCGAATCTGAGGCCTCGGTGGGTCCGTCGCCCGCCTCTCTTGAACAAGTCCAGGCGATGTGAGCACGCCCAGCCTCCTACATTTCACTCCCGTCTCTCCCAAACAGACCTAGCGCAAAACGAGCACTGACACAGCGGGGGCCCACACACCGGAGGTTCTTTAGGGAGAGGTCGGGGAGTGCGGTTACCTATGGCTCCGAAGTCCCCGCTGGCATCCTGAAAGGCATCGTATTTCTCGCTTAAGGCGTTACCCTTGTGGTAGTGGGAGCATGGACGTTTACAGTTGGGCGGGGCAGGATTTAAATTCTGCCAGTGGTGGACCAGTATTGGTGATAGGAGAGATCTGGGAAGAATTATTAAGCTGTCGCTTTTAAATAACCCTAATAGTGTTTGTAACAATTTTACCCGTTGACTTTTCTCAGCTTGCTTAGGACAGTTCTTTGTGGGGAACTGAACTGTAGGACGTTTAGCGTCCCTGGCCCCACACGTTCCCAAAGTCGGGGTGAGAACTAGTGGGACGGGGGATCATGGAGTGCATGGCCGCTGTCCCCACCTTTGGTAGCACCAACTACTAACTGCTTCCTGAAAGGTTGTTGGCGCCATCATGTTTTCTGGGAGCCACTTTCTTTTTTATTCTTATTTTTTATTTTTTTGAGACGGACTCTAGCTGTGTCACCCAGGCTGGAGTGCAGTGGCGCGATCTCGGCTGTCAGCCCCGCCTCCCGGATTCACGCCATTCTCCTGCCTCAGCCTCCCGAGTAGCTGGGACTACAGGCACCCGCCACCACGCCCGGCTGATTTTTTGTTTTAGAGACGGGGTTTCACCGTGTTAGCCAGGATGGTCTCCATCTCCTGACCTCGCCTCGTGATCCGCCCGACTCGGCCTCCCAAAGTGCTGGGATTACAGGCGTGAGCCACCGCGCCCGGCCTCTGGGAGCCACTTTCAAAACGGTCTATCTACTCACTTTGGGCACTTAAAGAAAATTAGACATATGATATATATGAGTATGTATCAAATATATATATGTATCAAATAGTATGTATGTATCAAACATGTCATGCTGCCTATGCCCCTTAGCATTTAGCATGTGGGACTGCGGAATCCCCACTTCTGATTTTTTTTAAAAATTCTTTTTTTGTGAGTACACAGTAGGTGTATATATTTATGGGGCACATGAAATGTTTTGATTCAGACATACAATGTTAATCACATTGTGGGGAATGGGGCATCTATCCCCTCAAACATTTATCCTTTGTGTTACAAACAATCCAGTTACACTCTTTCTGTTATTTTAAAATGTACAATTATTGACTATAGACACCCTGTTGTGCTTTCAAGTCGTAGGTTTTATTCATTTTTTATACCCATTAACCAGCCCCACTTTCCCCCTCCCCCACCCAGGCCCCATTACCTTTCCCAGCTTCTGGTAACCATCCTTCTCTATGTCCATGGGTTCAATTGTTTCAATTTTTAGCTCTCACAAATAAGAGACCATGCAACGTTTTCCTTTCTGTGCCTCACTTCATTTAACATAATAATCTCCAGTTCCATCCACTTTGTTGCAAATGACAGGATCTCATTCTTTTTTAATGGCTGAATAGTACTCCATTGTATGTATGTACCACATTTTCTTTATCCATTCATCTGTTGATAGACGCTTAGGTTGCTTCCAAATCTTAGCTATTGTCAACAGTGCTGGAACAAACATGGGAGTGCAGATATCTCTTCTGTATACTGATTTCCATTTGGGTATATACCCAGCAGTGGGATTGCTGGATCACTTCTGGTTTTTTAAAGATGGTTTAATTCAGTAAATCTGTTGAATGATATCATAAAAGGAAGTTTTCATTAAGGGATTCAATTATACTTAATTATATACTGAAAGGATTTGCTTTGGCCAGTACAGATTCATTTTGTCCTGACCTTTGGGAAGATGAGATGTGTTTTTAAGTATTGAACATTTTGCTATGAGATATTAGTTACTTTATAATAGAAGCTGTGCCCTTCTATAATTGTTGTAACTGAACTATGCCACTTAACCCCGTGAAACTCATTATTTACTGTAGGGATGTTGTTGAGGACATGGTTCATTATATCACACTATTTGCTTTATAAGGACTTCGGGGAGAAATTTCTCCTGGGTTTCAGTATCCAGAATAGCTGTGGTTCTCCCATACAACTGATGTGTTTTTCACCTCAAGAAACCTGAATCATTTAACCACCTATCTCCTATTTTGTGATGGCTGCTTGGTAGCTTAGGGACCGATTTGATGCCCATCTTTATCAAAGTGAAGGAGCTATGGCATGCATCGGAGTGCTAACTTTACCTGTAGCTTCACCTTGTTTTTCCTATCTTAGTTTTCCTAGGGATTTTCTTAAATATTTAGTTTTGTTCTTTAGAAGCCTTAGGTGATTTTTTAGGAGTCAGAATACATACACTCTGACACAGTTTCAGGTGGCAGCCTCTGCAACTCTGAGAATTACAGGTTGGTCTGTGCAATATCTCTGATACCACTTAAAAGGCAGAAAGGCAGAAGGGGAAACATAAGGGAAAATTTGGGAAGAGGGTAAGGGATATATGAGAAAAGAAAGGTACAAATGACAGTGGGTGGTATAATAATACCACAAATAAATTATACCCACACTGATTAATGTTAAAAAACAAAGTTATTCCTGCAGGTACAAAGGAGGCTGAAAAAAACCCAAAATTTAAAGCTAAAAAATGCACACTTAAACATGAGCAATGGTCGGGCACGGTGGCTCACGCCTGTAATCCCAACACTTTGGGAGCCTGTGGGTGGATCACAAGGTCAGGAGTTCAAGACCAGCCTGGCCAAGATGGTGAAACCCTGTCTCTACTAAAAATACAAAAATTGGCCGGGCGTAGTGGCCGGTACCTGTAATCCCAGCTACTTGGGAGGCTGAGGCAGAGAATTGCTTGAACCCAGGAGGGGGAGGTTGCAGTTAGGTGAGATCACGCCACTGCACTCCAGCCTGCGTGGCAGAGCGAGACTCCGTCTCAAAAAAAAAAAAAAAAAAAAAAAAAGCAACATGTCTGAGAATATATTTAGAAAAATAAGGAAAAACATTTTCTTATAGAAAAAAACTATCTTGTAACTGTTTGATGAATGTATGTACAGAAGGGCCAGTGCCTGTGTGGTTTGGAAGGACTTGTTTAGAAACAGATACATGAAATGTTAACTGCACAAAATAGTCACTGAATTTTACAGAGGCAGGTTTTGTTTTTTGTTCTTTGTTTTTAATGTCCTCAGGGTCTTGGCAGGGCTTTTCCTATGGATTTCTATAATGGTACTAGATTGCTCATCTGCACCTAGTAGGCTATTGTTAGTAGGGTTGTGTTTTTTTTTTTAAACTACCATCAAGAATTAGCCCATTTTACTAAAATGAATACCTACATATTATAACTAAAGCTGATAATTTTAATAGGAGACAGTTTATTCTTGGAAACTATAGTTAACTCATAAGGACTATTTTAGTCACTTTGGGAGGCCGAGGCGGGCAGATCATGAGGTCAGGAGATCGAGACCATCCTGGCTAACACGGTGAAACCCTGGCTCTACTAAAAAATACAAAAGATTAGCGGGGTGTGGTGCCATGTGCCTGTAGTCCCAGCTACTCAGGAGGCTGAGGCTGGAGAATCGCTTGAACCTGGGAGGCAGAGGTTGCAGTGAGCTGAGATCACGCCACTGCACTCCAGCCTGGGTGACAGAGTCTCAAAAAAAAAAAAAAAAAAAAAAGCTATTTTAGTAAAACTAATTACTTATAAGACTTTGTTTTTCTTCATTTGAGTTACAGACATCCTGCCAAAATGATTTCTTCAAAGCCCAGACTTGTCGTACCCTATGGCCTCAAGACTCTGCTCGAGGGAATTAGCAGAGCCGTTCTCAAAACCAACCCATCAAACATCAATCAGTTTACAGCAGCTTATTTTCAAGAACTTACTATGTATAGAGGTTTGTTATTCCTTTATATATTTGCTGCTTTGAAAAAGAAAACATTTTAAGTTAGGAATTTCATGTATCTGTATTTGATTTCCTGTATTGATTCCTTCAGGGAATACTACTATGGATATAAAAGATCTGGTTAAACAATTTCATCAGATTAAAGGTAAGTACCACAAGTAGTAATAGTTTTAATAATGATGTTTATTAATTATTGCATCATGACTAGCATATATTCAAACTTAAGAATGGTGCCCACAAATTATTTTATGTTTAATCACATTGTTCCTTTTTAAAATATATATATATATTTTTTAGAGACATGCTCTGTCACCCAGGCTGGAGTGCAGCGGCGCCATCATAGCTCACTGCAGCCTGGGCTCAAGGGATCCTCCTGTCTTAGCCTCCCAAGTAGCTTGGACTGCAGTTGTAAGTCACCATGTCCAACTAATTTTTTATAAATTTTTGATAGTGATAGGGTCTTGCTGTGTTGCCCAGGCTAGACTTGAACTCCTGGATGCAAGTGATCCTCCTGCCACAGCCTCCCACAGTGTTGGGATTACCGGCATGAGGAGAATTGGATTTCATAGTTATAAAGACTCAAATTATGAGATTACTGAGGAAAGCTGTATAAATACTTTGTTGGAAGGTTTTTTTTTTTTCCTTTGCAATGGAGTCTCACTCTGTTGCCCAGGCTGGAGTGCAGTGGCGTGATCTTGGCTCACCGCAACCTCTGCCTCCCGGGTTCAAACGATTCTCCTGCCTCAGCCTCCCGAGTAGTTGGGACTCCAGGCGCCCACCAGCATGCCTGGCTAATTTTTGTATGTTTAGTAGAGATGGGGTTTCGCCATCTTGGCCAGGCTGGTCTCGAACTCCTGACCTCAGGTGATCTGCCTGCCTCAACCTCCCAAAGTGCTGGGATTATACGTATGAGCCACTGTGCCCAACTGCTGTGTATGGTTATTAGTGAGTCTTGATATTTTTGGATTATCCCAGTGAGAGTGATGATGAGCAAGGAATCAGGATGGGGAAAGCTCACATGAGCAGAGAGCTATAGTATATAACATCCAAGCAGAGAATAAAATAAAAATTGGCCACTAGGCCTTAGATGCTACAGAGTACTAAAAGGAAGGAGATCTGCCAATCCTTGAGTGAGATAAACAGGTAACACTTTCCACAAAATGGAAACATTTTAAGCAATGAATGCAGCGATGTCAGAGACCAACACCTAGAGGGCAGGGCGTGATGGCTCATGCCTGTAATTCCAGCCTTTTGGAGGCTGAGGCGGGAGGAGGATCACTTGAGCCCAGGAGTCCAAGACCAGCCTAGGCAAAATAGTGAGACCCCCATCTCTAAACAAACAAACAAAAGAAAACAAAAACACCCAGAGACCAGTTATGCCTCTACCAGAGGTAATGGAGAGCAGCATAAAAGGACATGTGGATCAGAGACAGAGCTTACCCCAGACTCAGCTTACCCCTCTTTAGAAGGAGGAGAACCTTTAATAAAGGAGCAATAGCCCAAAAGACTCACTAATTAACCAAAAGACTTTTAAACTAGAAGGGACAGATTTTTAAACCAAGATCAAGTTCTGCTATTGGGAAACAAGCATTTTAATGGAAGATGAGATCAGTTAGAGAAAGTAATACTTTTCTGGCATATCTAAGTCACATTATGTAAATTGTGACCCCTTTACAACAGCATGGCATCCAAAGCTTTCTATGATTTCAGTCTGTCCTACCTTTGTAATCATTGCAATCATCTCATTTCATAGACCTCATGTGCCGTATATTTAAGACAATCTGTCATCTCCTGAAATGTGAAATTTCAAATCATTTGATTTGGGCTTATGTTCCTTCTCCCTCCAGGAGTTCCTTTCAACTCCTTTTTCTACCTTTTAAATCCTACATATCCTTGAAGTCCAATCCATAATTTCATTTAACAAATATTTAAATTCCTGACAATTTCCAGATGCTGTGCTAGGTGAAATTCAGCAGAGAGGGAGAGATTTTCATTTCAGCTATGATAGAGAAGCCAGTATTGGACTTATCCTCCTATCATAAACAGACATAAAAGCTGTATAAATTATATAAAACAAAGTCCAGCACCTAGATTCTTGGGAGAAAGGATTCCTAGAAATTCAGCCCATATTCACAGAGGCTTTCTTCCTGAGGACACTTTCAAATTCTTGTGCAGGGAAATATAGCCCAAGCAGTGAGTGAAATCTAGGGAGAGGTGACAGAGGAGCAGAATTTGAGTCTTCAGTGTGGCTGGGATGTGAGTGACAGTACCAGAAAGGAGGCATTTTCAGAGAAGGACCTCCAAAAGTTTGCACAAAAATTTCCCTTGGGTTTTTGTCCAACTCCTAAGCTCCTCATGTGTGGAGTAAAGCTTGAGGAGGTTTAGCAGAAAAGAGCTATTGGGGGACTGAAAGCTAAGTCGAGAGATCAGAACCGTTTAGTGTTGGGAGAGGCTTTGCAGGTTGGGCCCAGCCAGAAATAAGAGATTTTTGTGAAACCCTGGCAATTCAGTTGAGACCTCAGAAAGGTCATACACTCTGAATGTGCTAGGAGTAAGAACAAAGCTGAAGTATGCCCACTTTAACAGAATTTATAATCAAATCTCAAGAGGATCAAATTGATTTGCCATTAGAACAAAATCAGTACCATTTAGAAGAAAATTAACAATCAGAGCCTCTACAATGTGTCATTTACAGTTTCCAGCATACAGTTAAAAACTACTAGACATTCAAAGAAGCAGGAAGAAGTGACTAATAAGGGCTAAAACAACACACTCACTAGAAACAGACCCATAGAATATCCTGATACTGGAATTACTACATGAGGTGGATAGAAAATAACCATGATTGATATTTTGAAAAGATGGAAAATAGGTGAAAAGATGCAGAACTTCAACAGAGTTAGAAACTACAAAATAAGAAACATTTATTCCATAACTGCAAACTATAAAATTATATGGCTTTATTAGAAGACAGAATTAGGAAACTAAAAAACGAGCCAACAGACAACAACCAAATTAAGGCAAAGAGAAAAATAGAAAAGAATGTAAGAGATGTATATGGAACATTGTCAAAAGGTCTGTGTCCACCTGTAGTCTCAGCTACTCAGGAGGCTGAGGCACGAGAACCGCTTGAACCTGGGAGGCAGAGGTTTCAGTGACCCAAGATTGCACCACTGCACTAAAGCCTAGGCGACAGAGCAAGACTGTCTAAAAAAAAAAAAAAAAAAGTCTATGTCATTGCAGTCACAGGAAAAGAGTGGAAAAGTAGTAGTATTTGAAATGGCTGAGAATTTTCCCACTCTGAAAGACAAGTTTACAGGTTCAAGAAGTCTTATGAACCCATGGCAGGATAAATACAAAGAAAATGACACACAGGTACATCACAGCTAAACTGCTGAAAAAGACAAAATCTTGAGAGCAGGCGGAGGGGTAAAAAGGCACTTTACTTTTCAGGGGAACAATAATAAGACAAATAGGTGATTTCTTAATAGAAACCATAGAAGCCAAAAGACAATGGAATGACATAAAGTGACCTAGAATGCCAGCCTAGAATTAATATATACCCAGGGAATATATCCTTTAAAAAATGAATGCAAAATAAAGACATTCTCAGGCAGACAAAAACTGAGAAGAATGCATTGCCTACTCTATAAGAAATGCTTTTAAAGAAGTTTATAAGCAGGGGCATGGTGGTTCATGCCTGCAATCCAAGTGCTTTGGGAGGCTGAGGTGGGAGGATCACTTGAGGCCACGAGTTTGAGACCAGCCTCAGCAACATAGTGAGACCTTGTCTCTACAGAAAATTTTTTAAAAATTAGCTGGGCATGGTGGCACACACCTGTAGTCGTGGATATTCAGGAGGCTGAAGCTGTGATCACACCACTGCACTTCAGCCTAGGTGATAGTGCAAAACCATGTCTCAAAAAAAAAAAAAAAAGCCTATAGGCAAGCGAGGAATACAAGGGAACTTCCTAAATCTAGGAATGGGTGTATACACACAAAAACTTACAGATGATCCAACTGACCCATTGTACCCAATGGTGAATATTGAATGCCTTCCCCTCAAGATTGGGACCAGGACAAAGATCTCCAATGTTACGATTTCTATTTAGCTTTGTACTGTAGGTTATAATCAGTGCCATAAGGCAAACAAATTTTTTTAAAAAAGGAAAGGCATATTAAGAAATAAAACTATTCACAGATGACATGACTATGATGTAGGAAATCGAAAATAATCCGCTTTTTAATCAGCTTTATTCTATAGAGGAGAGGGTATATGGGACACAGCCCAGATGTTTATGGGCAGAAGGTTTAAAAAAGTACAGATACATTATCTAGTAGCTGTAAATCTTAAGATAATGAATTCAACAAGTACCCAGAGAGAAAATGGGTATTATGGATGTCATAGAATAAAAAACAGATATGGTATCTAAAGAGCAGCATTTAACACAATCCCCCTGTCATGTTTCTTTACGACTTCTAATTTATGCCTCATATCAGTTAGGAAAGCTTTCAGCTGCAAGTAACAGCAAATCAATTAAGAGTGACTTTAAGAAAACAACATATCTGAAAAGGTGTTCATTCTGCTCCTAATATAATTTAATAATAAGTATCACATATCTAGGCACTCTGCTGTGTCATTCTTAGGATGTTTTACATGTCCCCTCATGCTACTGCTCCAGGTGTTATGCCTGTGTTTACATCAGGAAGGAGGAGAAAGTGGTGGCAGTAGTGACATTTGTTCCTTTGATTAAGAAAGGAACACTTTTGCAAGTTTTCCAGCAGATTTCCGCTTCTGTCCCACAGGCCAAAGGAGGCTGATACAATTTATGGTAAGGGAGATCAGAATTGTCCCATGCATTGCAGGACATCTAGCATCCCTGATCCTGCCTCCTAAAATACTAATGCCTCCCAGGTATTGAAATAAATAAAAATGTCCCCTCTACATCTACGAATACTCTCAGTGGAAGGGGGATACTACTACCCCTTGAGAACCAGTGTGCCATTAGTGGTTTATCACCTGGGGCTGGGTACATTGCTGCCACTAATCTAGCTAAGATTCTCTTAGCAAAGAATAAGGGAGGGAATGTCTGCTATTCCACCCACCCTGCTTTAATTCTTTGCCCTTAAGTGAAGTTGGGAGAGATGAGGTTTGGTAAAAATGTGGGGAGGGAGGATGTGTTGGGAGTGATGGTGTGCCTGGAATTGGTGGGTTCTTGGTCTCACTGACTTTAAGAATGAGGCCGCGGACCCTTGCGGTGAGTTACAGCTCTTAAGGTGGCGCGTCTGGAGTTTGTTCCTTCTGACGTTCGGATGTGTTCGGAGTTTCTTCCTTCTGGTGGGTTCGTGGTCTCGCTGGCTTTAGGAGTGAAGCTGCAGACCTTCATGGTGAGTGTTACAGCTCTTAAGGCAGCACGTCTGGAGTTGTTCGGTTCTCCTGGTGGGCTCGTGGTCTTGCTGGCTTCAGGAGTGAAGCTGCAGACCTTCGAGGTGAGTGTTACAGCTCATAAAAGCAGTGTGGACCCAAAGAGTGAGCAGTGGCAAAATTTATTGCAAAGAGCAAAAACAAAGCTTCCACAGTGTGGAAGGGGACTTGAGCGGGTTGCCACTGCTGGCTCGAACAGCCTGCTTTTATTCTCTTATCTGGCCCCACCCACATCCTGCTGATTGGTAGAGCAGAGTGGTCTGTTTTGACAGGGCGCTGATTGGTGCGTTTACAATCCCTGAGCTAGACATAAAGGTTCTCCATGTCCCCACCAGATTAGTTAGATACAGAGTGTGGACACAAAGGTTATCCATGGCCCCACCAGAGTAGCTAGAGTGTCGATTGGTGCATTCACAAACCCTGAGCTAGACACAGGGTGCTGATTGGTGTGTTTACAAACCTTGAGCTACATACAGAGTGCTGATTGGTGTATTTACAATCCCCGAGCTAGACATAAAGGTTCTCCAGGGCCCCACCAGAGTATCTAGATACAGAGTGTTGATTGGTGCATTCACAGACCCTGAGCTAGACAGGGTGCTGATTGGTGTGTTTACAAACCTTGAGCTAGATACAGAGTGCCGATTGGTGTATTTACAATCCCGGAGCTAGACATAAAGGTTCTCCACGTCCCCACCAGACTTAGGAGCCCAGCTGGCTTCACCCAGTGGATCCTGCACTGGGGCTGCAGGTGGAGCTGCCTGCCAGTCCCGGTGCTGTGCGCCCGCATTCCTCAGCCCTTGGGTGGTCGATGGGAATGGATGCTGTGGAGCAGGGGGCGGCGCTCATCGGGGAGGCTCGGGCCGCACAGGAGTCCACGGAGTGGGTGGGAGGCTCGGGCATGGCGGTCTGCAGGTCCCGAGCCCTGCCCCGTGGGAAGGCAGCTAAGGCCTGGCAAGAAATCAAGCACAGCGCCGGTGGGCTGGCACTGCTGGGGGACCCAGTACACCCTATGCAGCTGCTGGCCCGGGTGCTGAGCACCTCATTGCCCGGGGCGGCAGGGCCGGCCCGCTGCTCGGAATGCGGGGCCCGCCAAGCCCATGCCCACCCGGAACTCCAGCTGGCCTGCAAGCGCGGCGCACAGCCCCGGTTCCCGCTGGTGCCTCTCCCTCCACACCTGCCTGCAAGCTGAGGGAGCCGGCTCTGGCCTTGGCCAGCCCAGAAAGGGGCTCCCACAGTGCAGCGGTGGGCTGAAGGGCTCAAGTGCCGCCAAAGTGGGAGCCCAGGCAGAGGAGGCGCCAAGAGCGAGCAAGGGCTCTGAGGACTGCAGCACGCTGTCACTTCTCAATGGGGTGAGGGAGACAGAAATAGACCCGGAAGAGAAGAGGGAAGGACAAAGCCAAAGAGATGCCAAACTGCATTTGGTGTTGCTCACTGTGGCCCAGAGAAGTTTGATGGCAGTGCTGGAGAACCAAGAGGAGAATGAAGGCAAAGGGGCATGGCGTGGGAGAGATTACCTAGGATAGGCTGAATGGCTGTTCTCCCTCAAACTGGCCATGCCCTCTTTTGCTTTCCACCTCCTACAGTCCAAATTACTAGCCACTTTCACACGTGTTCCTTATTTCTAAAGCTTAACCAAAATTACCTAAAAGCCACTGTACCCCATACATATTTCAGTCACTGTGCTGACTACATTGTCATATAATCAATCATCTGCCTGTATCCTTAATCAGAATGAGATCTTTAGGAAGTCTTATTCCTCTTTGATAGATGGTGCAACTAATGTTTGTTGAATGAAGAAAGAATGGAACGAAGGGCAAGGAGGAAGAGGGGAGAAAATAAACCACCTACTTTATAGTCTCTGGTATTCTCATTCCAATCAGTTCAATACAGACTAGTTGGAATCTTCTGTTTTAAATTCTTAAAAGACTACGTACCATACATATTCCTGACCTTAAGCACTCTCTTTGAGCTTCCCACCTCCCACCTCCAGTTTTTTTTGTTTTGTTTTGTTTTTTTTTTTTTTTTGAGACGGAGTCTCACTCTGGCCCCAGGCTGGAGTGCAGTAGTGAGATCTCAGCTCACTGCAAGCTCCGCCTCCCGGGTTCACGCCATTCTCCTGCCTCAGCCTCCCGAATAGCTGGGACTACAGGCGCCCGCCACCACGCCCGGCTAATTTTTTGTATTTTTAGTAGAGACAGGGTTTCACCGTGTTAGCCAGGATGGCCCACCTCCAATTCTTATACAGCCTCTCATATCTCTTGTTAGGCCCTGCTGCTTATACACTTCTGGTCTTTGATACCTTTCAGATTTCCCATTCCATGCCAGAATATGTCCTTTTCCTTATGCTTCTTGGGCAGTTATGTACTTCAGTACCCTGAATCTCTATATGAATTGTGCCTATTTAAAAAAATACCATATGCTTGGAATTTATCTCTATCTTACTGGTTTCATGGAAAATCAGAATTCTGCAATGAATTTTAAAGTTAGCCAATTTGAGTCATTTTATTATACTTAAAAAGGAACTTTTTTACAAGAAGGAATGCCTTTAGTTATGTTCCTAATTCTCAGTGTGTATAGTTTTGTCAGCTTAAGTAGAACCAGATCACCAAAGTCATAGTGGGTTAATCTTCATAAGGTTGAAAGATCAACCTTTAGCAAACCTAGTTTGCAACTTGAAGAAATTCTGTCTTATACAACCGACATAATCTCAAGGTTACAAGTCAGCGACTGTTATAAGTATTTAAAGCCAACCTTAAAACATTAGAGAAAAGCTTTTTACCCTTAATAAACAGATAATGACATGAACTCAATACAGATTTACATTATATGTGTATAGTAACTAGTAAGTATATATTTGCCAGCATTCTTTCATGTATTCCAAACAAAGCCAAATGGTTGATCTAGTGTTTGCATTTTTTTTTTTTTTTTTTTTTTAAAGACAGAGTCTAGCTTTGTTGCCCAAGCTGGAGTGCAGTGGCACAATCTCAGCTCACTGCAACCTCTGCCTCCCGGGCTCAAGCAATTCTCCTGCCTCAGCTTCCTGAGTACCTGGGATTACAGGCACGTGCCACTGTGCCTGGCTTATTTTTGTATTTTTAGTAGAGACACAATTTCACTATGTTGGCTGGGCTGGTCTCGAACTCCTGGCCTCAAGTGATCTGCCTGCCTCAGCCTCCCAAAGTGCTGGGATTATACGCATGAGCCATCGTGCCTGACCTAGTGTTTGCATTTGCAAAAACACTATAAAAGTTTAAGGCATCTGGTCTCAGTTTTTAATTATGAAAAAGTCCATAAGTATATAACACACACATATAAAGAAAAAACATCCTGTATTTTACCACCCAGTTTAGGAAATAGCCAATTTAATTTTAATCAAAGCTGAATTAAAGATATTTGAGATGTATATTTTTAATTTGATATCACATTTTCAAAACTTTTCTGTATCGCTTTTTAAATGGGTACTGATTCATTCCTTCCCCATTTATATGTGATTTAGAGTTTATTCAGTGCTTTCAGATGCATTATTTCACTTAATGTCCACAGAAACTCCATGAAGTCAGAGTTATAATCCCCATTTTGCAAGTGAGGAGGCCTGAAGCTTGGAACAGTTGACTTGGTCATGCAGCTATTAAATCTCAGAACCAGGACTGGAACAACCTAGGTTTTCTCATTAACTTTTTTACTATGAGAAAGTTGCAGGGAAGAAAACAATATCATACATTCCCTGGTAAATTGTTAAGGATTCATAATTATAAATGCTTTACCTTTCCAGAATGGTGGTTATAAGGGATGTTTTTGTTTAGCAGGGGACTTCTAGAGACAAAAATATTGAGCTTTTTTAACATTTAAAAAATTAATTACATTTTAATCTTCTAGACGTAATTTCAGGTACCATGAACCTGTGAGGGAGACACTTTTAATTAAAAGAGCAAGTGGTCCTTTCCAGAGTTGCCTAAATCATACCACAAGCAACCTGTCAGGTCCCGTGCAGGCAGTCTAGGGATTGCAGTAATCCAATCCCTAGATTGGCTGCGTTCTTGATAAACGCTCATGGTAAGTAAATCAGTGGTTGGAGAATTTAAGACCTAATGGGGGAAAATAGGGAGGCCTTCAATTGGTGTGGGTATGGGGAGGTCAGTCTGGTTAGGAGTTGGACTTGGGTTTTATTGTTGCTTTCATTACCTTCACTGTACTACAGGCCTCAAAACCTTCTAGGAGAAGGCTGCCAAGACCTTTTGCCTGAGGGTGGGGCTGGGGTGCCAGAGGGTATTTCTCAGCATCTGTGCTTCCCCCTCAGCTTTCAGCCTTCTCTGCCAGCATGCCCCACAAAGGGCATCTCTCTCCAAACTCTTGCCCTCCTCTCCTGGTGGCAGCCTGCTGTCTCTTGTTTCTTAGCCTTGGGCTGGTTAGCAGTACAGGAGGTTCCCTGTTGTTCTGGGCCTGCCTTAGGCCTAGGCTGGACTTGTGCACCTGGGCTTTGGACACGGGGCTTTCTCGGTGTTCCTGCCCTCCGTCATGTGGTAGCCAAACTCTGCCTTCTCTCTGTGGTCAGTCTTGAGCCAGTGTCTCCTGTCTCTGCCTTGATAATAGGAGCGCTCTCTCTGGCCTTCAACCCTGCCCCCATCTTTCATGTGAGGCACGTGGAAAAGTGTTTGCTAATGAGTGTGAATTCTCCTTGGGTCTGGAGTCCCAGGTAATTCCAGACTGACATCTAGTGCACCTTTGGCCTTTACCAGTACATTAAGATTATAGCTGGTACATTCTTACCAGCTGGTGTGATGGCAGCCTATTCTTTCTGGGCCCTGCTACAGCTGAGACTGTTCTTATGTCCCTTTTCTCCTTGGAGGGGCTGGTTCCTCTTTTGAAATCAGATTACTTGATTACTTGGTTACCTTTTGACTTCAGCTCTCTGCTGGACTCAAGAAAAGTTATGTTTTTGTGGCTTATCTATCTGGCTTTTTCCTGTTGTTATGATGGAAACAATGTATTTTGTAGCTTTCTATATCCTAAGCATAAGAGTAACTCTCCCAAGGTTAGGCTTAAATAAGATTTTTCGGCTGGGTGCGGTGGCTCAACCCCTGTAATCCCAGCACTTTGGAAGGCCGAGGCAGGTGGATCACAAGGTCAGGAGTTCAAGACTAGCTTGGCCAACGTGGTGAAACCCTGCCTCTACTAAAAATACAAAAATTAGCCGGGCATGGTGGCGGGCGCCCATAGTCCTAGCTACTCAGGAGGCTGAGGCAGGAGGATTGTTTGAACCCGGGAGGTAGAGGTTGCAGTGAGCCGAGATGGCACCACTGCACTCTAGCCTGGGCAACAGAGCAAGACTCCATCTCAAAAAAAAATTTTTTTCCCCTCCTCAGAACTCCAAGATCTTTATTAGTTCCAATTAGGTATTTGTACTTTTTAACCTATATTTGTCTATCTTATTTCCCCTATTAAATGTAAGCTATATTGAGGTCTCGTCTTAATAGTCTTTCTATCCTCAACAGTGCCTAGACCATTCTTACATGTAGTATGTAGCACAAGCACTCAGTCAAATGTGCTGGTGGATAAAAGGGCTTTCCTAAAAAGTGGATGGGAAAGTCCTGAAGAGGTGAATGGTTAGGAAAATGAGGTTATTGTTCTAAGCAGAGGGAGGTAACGATAGATGTGGCTTTCTCTCTTTTTGAATCTTTCTCTGCATGTGAGCATTTGGTATAATGTCCATGTCCCAAATTAGAAATCTTAATTGAATTTATAAAACATCAGCAGCCAATGTCAAAGGAGACACTGCAGGACACTACTTTTCAGAATGCAGCTGAACCTATTGAAAACATGTCTCCAAAGTTTTGACTTGAGCCAAATATATTCTTATGAAGCAAATTCTGCTTTTCTTATAAATTTCATTAGAGAAATGCTTCCCAAAGGAAAATTCTCAGCAAACAGATGTGAAAACTTTTGATGAGTTAACGACTAAGGTAGTTAGGTATGTGGGTGATGCACATAAAATATTACAGCAGTTTTCCAGCTCTAGGATTTTGTATATGTCATCAGCTGTTGTGACCTTCCAACCCATGAGAATTTTCCTCATGCCTGAGGATTCACTTAAGTCTACACTTTCAGATCCAGAGATATCTTTCTTTTCCTCTTGGCTGGGTCAGTCTGACTTTGGCTGCATGATCACACATTACTAGCAGGTGCTACCATTTTTAGGTTAGAATATGTGACTTTCTTAAAGTAAAAAAAAATCCTATAGTCCTCTAGCTTATCAATTCATTAAGTTAAACTTTATATACCAATTTTCTTAAATGGAGGAATGCCATTATTAATATGCAGCATCTATGTCATTACTAAATTACTACACCAACAAAGATGAAATAATTTATTGCCCAAGTTGGTCTCCCCCCCACCCAACCTTTTCCCCCAGTTTTGTGTGGAAGTTTGATCAGGAGCTTTCTCCATGGAGGTTTTCAGCTTCCTTATTTCTAGGCACAAAGTTATGATCTTTCCCTGATGCTGACCACCTTAGGATGATATCTGATTATTAGTCTTGCTACTGTGCTATTAAGTGTCACTTATTTCTAAGGAAATGAATTGAGGGTCTTGGAGTAGATAAGGACAGGAATGTTTTATTACCCACACTACAGATGTTGGAAAACAAAGCTGAAAACTCTTTTATATTTGTGTCTATACTGACATCTGAATGCTTAACCCATTATTGCTTTTTTTTTTGGTGGTGGTGGGTAGAGATGGGGTCTCACTGTTGGCCAGGCTGGTCTTGAACTCCTGGGCTCAAGCGATCCTCCTGCCTCAGCCTTCCAAAGTGCTGGGATTACAGGCATGAGCCACTACATCCCTATTATTGCCTTCTTTAAAAATCTTTTTTTCTCTAAAAATCTTTTTAGATGTTAATTAACCCATCTGGTTGTTGTGTTTTAGTAGAGAAATGGTCAGAAGGAACGACACCACAGAAGAAATTAGAATGTTTAAAAGAACCAGGAAAAACATCTGTAGAATCTAAAGTACCTACCCAGATGGAAAAATCTACAGACACAGACGAGGACAATGTAACCAGAACAGAATATAGTGACAAAACCACCCAGTTTCCATCAGTTTATGCTGTGCCAGGCACTGAGCAAATGGAAGCAGTTGGTGATCTTTCTTCCAAACCAGCCACCCCTAAGACTACTACTACCCCACCCTCATCACCACCTCCAACAGCTGTCTCACCAGAGTTTGCCTACGTCCCAGCTGACCCAGCTCAGCTTGCTGCTCAGATGTTAGGTAAAGTTTCATCTATTCATTCTGATCAATCTGATGTTTTAATGGTGGATGTGGCCACCAGTATGCCTGTTGTTATCAAGGAGGTGCCAAGCTCAGAGGCTGCTGAAGATGTCATGGTGGCTGCTCCTCTTGTGTGTTCTGGAAAGGTGCTAGAAGTGCAGGTTGTGAACCAAACATCTGTCCATGTAGATTTGGGTTCTCAACCTAAAGAAAATGAGGCTGAACCATCAACGGCTTCCTCAGCCCCCTTGCAGGATGAACAAGAACCTCCTGCTTATGATCAAGCTCCTGAGGTCACTTTGCAGGCTGATATTGAGGTTATGTCAACTGTTCATATATCATCTGTCTATAACGATGTGCCTGTGACTGAAGGAGTTGTTTATATCGAGCAACTGCCAGAACAAATAGTTATCCCTTTTACTGATCAAGTTGCTTGTCTTAAAGAAAATGAGCAGTCACCACGAGTTAGTCCCAAATCTGTAGTAGAAAAGACCACCTCTGGCATGTCTAAAAAATCTGTAGAGTCTGTAAAACTTGCACAGTTGGAGGAGAATGCAAAATATTCCTCAGTATATATGGAGGCAGAAGCAACAGCTCTGCTCTCTGACACATCTTTGAAAGGTCAGCCTGAGGTACCTGCACAACTCCTGGATGCAGAAGGCGCTATCAAAATAGGCTCTGAAAAATCTCTGTACCTTGAAGTGGAGATCACTTCAATAGTCTCTGACAATACTGGGCAGGAGGAGTCTGGGGAAAACTCTGTACCCCAGGAGATGGAAGGCAAACCTGTGCTCTCTGGGGAAGCTGCAGAAGCAGTGCACTCAGGTACATCTGTAAAGTCATCTAGTGGCCCCTTCCCTCCTGCTCCAGAAGGCCTTACTGCACCAGAAATTGAACCAGAAGGGGAAGCAACAGCTGAATAAGGTTTGATGAAGCCAGGTAAGAAAATCAGGTATTTCCATTACAAATTGCATTTCAGGTGACATCTGTATTTCAGGTAGCTATCTCTGTCGGCTCCCTGCAGATTGGTCAGTCTTTATTTTCAATAGACTTTTTTTAAATGCCAAAGCCATTTAAAGGCTTTGTTGTATTTGAGATTCTACTACTATGAGAGGAGTGATTTTTAAAGTGATGTCCCCAAAGCCTGGCCTCAGAGTTTGGTCATCCAGCACTTTTGCGTTATACTTTTGGACATATTATGTAGTCAACAACAGTATAGCCTGTTGTCAGGTACAGAATATATTCATGTGATCTGAATATGCTGATTGCAAAACTGTAATTAGAGGGTGTTGGTTTGAAATTTTCCTCTTGTGAATCTAAAAATTAAACTACAGCAATGCATTTACATAGGCTATGGCATTTTAAAAAGTGAAAAAATGGTGGTGTGTTTGACTGCTTTAACACTGAGTCAGGTGAGCTCTGTAACCAGGTTTGGGGTGCTGGGCCATGCGTTTGTGTTCTGCCTGGGAGCTTCCTGCAGCTGAAGGAGCAGTTTCATAGCTAGATGGAGAGGGGAAAGGTCAGGGGAGCCGGGAGGTATCAGCAGCAGAAAGGACAGCCCGGCACTTGCGGCACTTGAACAGCAATAGATGCAGTTCACGTAATTGGCTTCCTTTGATCAGCTCCCTCTCCCTGGCAGGTGCCAAAATCAAGCTGCTTTCTTGGCTGTTGAACTATCACCATGTTTTCCTATGACATAGACATGATGTGACCTTCATCTCCATCTAATTATGGCATTTGGTCTGCTCACCTTCCTGCCTTATGGATAATTGCAGGGGCCCTTCTCTTTTTAGGGACAGAAGGGACGTGCATGAGCCAACCCCCCATTCCTTTTGCAAAAACTCTCTCAATCCTGACTCTTAACTGAGCCAGAGTGATTCAAAAAGTGTTAGCAAAGCAGGTGTTTAGAAAAGATCACATTTTGTCTGGCAGTGTGACAGGGATTCTGCACAGCTGGAAAGGCAGAGGGCAGTGCTGGGAGTGGAGCGTGTGGGACTGGCACTATATTTGTGGCTTAAGCAGCATATCCAGACCAAGTCACTGTTTTCAAATGCTTAACTCTTTCTAAAGGAAAACAGAGTTGTCCACAACACTAAGAGGATATTAACCACAAATTCAGATTATCAAAACCTCTCTCCCTGTGAGACAGCTGAAGACCTGGTTTGTACATATTTTTCAACAAGCTTAAAAAAAAAGATTACTTGAAAGTATCTGAAGCTGTTGGAAAAATGGCCACTTAATCATGTGCGTAGTGTTATTTTTTTTTTTGAGACGGAGTTTTGCTCTTGTTGCCCAGGCTGGAGTGCAGTGGCGTGATCTTGCCTCACCACAACCTCCGCCTCCCGGGTTCAAGTGATTCTCCTGCCTCAGCCTTCCGAGTAGCTGGGATTACAGGCATGCGCCACCATACCCGGCTAATTTTGTATTTTTAGTAGAGATGGGGTTTCTCTATGTTGGTCAGGCTGGTCTCGAACTCCCAACCTCAGGTGATCCACCCTCCTCGGCCTCCCAAAGTGCTGGGATTACAGGCGTGAGCCACTGCGCCCGGCTCGTAGTGTTATTTTCTTTTCAGGGGAAGAAAAAAGGCTGCACCGGGGATAGATGGCCCAGTGTTCAAAAGGTAAACTCGGCACATTTGGGCAAAGTGAAACTCCTCTATTGGGAACCTTTTGTCCGAGGGCCCATCTTCTGGGACTTGGTTCTCCCAAGACAGTACTGTCTTCAAGAGGCAGGTCACACTTGCATTATAGATGGCACTCCTAAACCTCTTTTTCTCAACCCAAAGAATCCCTGTGGGACCAGCCAGCCTTTTACTGCCACCTCGGATCTATGATTTCAAGTCTTGCCTAAAAGGTGCTCTCTGGGGTTCTCAATCCTAGATTATGTGACGTTTTATGTGTGGTAACAGATTAATGGGAGATAATGGTGCCTGTGAAGGGCCAGAGAGATTTTGATTATGTGAAGATGATACCTAGTGCTAACTTCTTTAGGAAACAAACACTATGCACATGCACTAACGCTTCCTTTAATGGCTTAACACACTCTTCAATTGACTTTTGGGTAAAGCTAAAGGTTGTGTTGACCAGTTTCGTCTGCGAGGAGCCTATAGAAGCCACGTCTAAAGTTGAAGTAGCTGGAAACTGCAACTTAGAATAAGATTGCTTCTTCAGCCACAACTGTAGTGTCCCTGCCACTTGCCACCACAACACTGTTCTCGTTTTTCAACTGTAGAGAATCTCTTTCACCTGTCAAACACGATTATGCAGCCCTCTCTATAGCATGCTCTATGGTACATATCACTACAGCTGTTTTATATGTAAAAGAGACTTACAAAGACATTACTATGCATAGTGCCTGATACAGAGACCAAAACTTTAATTCCTGCAAAATTTTTTTTTATAGCAATGGCAACAAGTGAACGAGGACAACCACCACCATATTCTAACATGTGGACCCTTTATTGTCTAACTGATAAGAATCAACAAGGTCACCCATCACCGCCACCTGCACCTGGGCCTTTTCCCCAAGCAACCCTCTATTTACCTAATCCTAAGGATCCACAGTTTCAGCAGCATCCACCAAAAGTCACTTTTCCAACTTATGTGATGGGCGACACCAAGAAGACCAGTGCCCCACCTTTTATCTTAGTAGGCTCAAATGTTCAGGAAGCACAGGGATGGAAACCTCTTCCTGGACATGCTGTTGTTTCACAGTCAGATGTCTTGAGATATGTTGCAATGCAAGTGCCCATTGCTGTTCCTGCAGATGAGAAATACCAGAAACATACCCTAAGTCCCCAGAATGCTAATCCTCCAAGTGGACAAGATGTCCCCAGGCCAAAAAGCCCTGTTTTCCTTTCTGTTGCTTTCCCAGTAGAAGATGTAGCTAAAAAAAGTTCAGGATCTGGTGACAAATGTGCTCCCTTTGGAAGTTACGGTATTGCTGGGGAGGTAACCGTGACTACTGCTCACAAACTTCGCAAAGCAGAAACTGAAAACTGGTAGGTACACTTTCCTACCATAATATTTAGGCCTTAACACACGCGCGTTTTAAGCATTTTGATTTCTTGACCTGGAGATTTAGATATTTAAAAACAATTTGAGATAATAAGTTGGGGTATACTCTAACTTCCTGGGGTTACTGTCTCCAACTTCCTAACCACCAGTTACTAATAAATGCACAGCAGGTGCACTGTACCACAATGACTCATGCCAAGGATTTGACGCCCGATACATGAAACTAATGAACTCAGTCGCCTTTGAATACCTAGTCCATTGTCTAACACACTGGTAGATGCGAAAAGGGGATGGATTTTTAAAACAGGACAATTTAGTTGGCATGTGCATGTTTAGGGAGTAGGGAGGAGCTGGGAACAACTGAAGAGCAAGGTAAGAGAGAAAGTCTCGATTATGTAACGGAGCACTTAATCCACGTGGTAAGAGGCAGTAGATGGAGAGGTGAGAGGCAAGTAAAGAGCTAAACAGCAGCTGAGATTAACTGTGGATGAGACAGTTTGATCACTCACAAATCATTTTTTAATTTTTCATTCATACTTAATGCCAAACCTTATGCTAGCCCTCCTCTCCTATGTGTGGACAGTAGAGTGAGCAAAAACATGGGACCTACATCTTAGTTGGGGAGACAGACAAAAAAGTGTATTACAACATGTAAAGTATTATGGAGAAAACAAGGTACTGACACAGGCCTACCTTTAATTGTCACTATCAGGTAGGGTGTTCAGGCTCAGATGTAAACTGACACCTGAGTATGAGAAGAAGCCAGCTTTGCAGGGTGCGCCCAGGCTGTGTCCTAGGGCAGAAAAGAACACGGGGGTTCCAGAGACAGCAAAGTAGGCCACAGTGAGACTGGCTGGGGGAAAATGGGGAGATTATATAAAATGAAGAAAGAAAGATTTTGATTGAAAAGTTCAATGGGAAGCCAGCACAAGTGTTTTAAGCAGAAGAATGACTGATTGCTGTTTCTATTAGATCACTCAGGCTATGTGGAAAACAGATTAGCAGTAAGGGGGAGGTCAACAGAGGAAGCAGGGAGATGAGTTGAAAGTACAGAAGTGTTATACACCAATTAGTTACTTAAAATAATTAGTGGGAATTTTAAGTTGAACATCTGAGAGATTGACAAAAGCTAGATTTCATTCATAAGCAGGCTCAAGGACCAGTTACTATATTTAAGGAAAGACAAAATTATCTTAGGGCTACGTGTACTTCTTCAAACTCTTTATGGACTTCTAGTGGAATTGCCAAAATGGCTGTTTTCAGCATGAAATTGCTGGGATATTTCAGTGCAAAAGCCCATAGGTAACTAGTTAAGCTTAGTAACAGAGCAGGAGGGTAGACCTTGCATTTCTGATCTTCTACTCATTTCACATGTTCGGTTTCATGTTTAACTTTAAACAATTCAGTGTTTGTTTGCATTATTCCTAACAGATCCAGAAATGACGCTGTCTGGGTCAACATTTCAGGGAGGAGTCTGCCACCAGTGTAATGTATCAATAAACTTCATGCAAGCATACAATTTTGTATTGCCTTTTTTTGTAATTTAGGAGGACTACAACCAACCAACCAAACACAAAAGGCCTATCTTTTCAGACTTATAAAGCAATAGCATTTTCCAACTCCTATGTGTATACTTTTAAGCTATTCCCACTCTAACAGATCTAGTAACAAATTTTCTAACCAGGTAGTTCCACTTGATTCTGCATTTGAGATTCACACCGAATGAATACGGTAGCACCTCTCTATGCTGTATCTATCCAGAGATGATTAACTGAATGCTAAATGCCTACTTACCATTATGCATGCCAGGTAACTGGTTATCATCTCCTTGACCCTGGGAGCTATGGTACCACAAGGACTTCTTTCGTAGGACACGTCTAACAATTTAGGATAGTATTAAGTGGCAACATTAGTATATTTGAAATTTTAAAAGAAACCACACTTTTGGGGAACATTCTAAAGCCTTTATTTAGCATCAGGTAGATTATTTCATTATAACACTTGTTAACTTCAAGACAGCAATTAAAATCACGGACTGGCAGCTACCTAAGGCCCCTGGGAGCAGTATCTCAGTCTGGGGTTTGGGTGGATAAATACTATAAGATTTAAGATTAATGTGCCCCAATTAAAGGGGCAAAACTACTGTACAGTAGGTCTCCACACATATTTTAAGTACACAGGTACCTTGCAAACTTGAAATGCACAAGACCTCCTTTTATATAGTTTGATACTTACTTACATACATGAGTGCAACTTACTTTCCCTAGTGGCATTTGCCACTGGAAGTGGAAGCATTTAACAAGGTTTGTCATTATGTAATGGTGATTAAAATCTATATTTCTAGGGCATTTTTGTGAATTGCTAGATTTTATACATATTTTCAGTTCAAATGTAAACTTAAACATTTTAATGATACTGACTGCAGAAAACTGTAAAAGTAAATTCAGAGCACTAAGTAAATGAAATACTTTTCCAGTTTAATTCTTTAGAATTTTCAAATCAGAAATATCTATTCTGAATATTCAGGCATTTTTTTTCTTCTTGGAAGATGGAAGGGGTAAAATTGGGAGGATTAGTATGAATAAAAGCCATCTTATCAATGAAGTCTTCATAAAATGACATAACCTCTATATTTGAGAATAAACATTGTATAGGAGGAGAGTTCTAAATATGTCAAAGGTTACATCTAAAACATTCAAGCATGACAGCATAAAAATATTCAAAATAACTTGATTTGGGATTACTATATAGTTCCATAAAGCTAAAGTTACATTTAGGTATAAACCTTCAGTAAATATGGCAACAGCAACCATAAAAAGCATATTCCCCAGCAGTGTTCTCTTACCTCTATATAAAATAGTATTCCAAATAAGTACGTTTTATAGCAAAATTATGCATTTTTCCTAAGACTTTCATCACCAATATCGCCTTATACCCTGCTTTTGTTGGGTGAAATGCAGTTATCTCATGAGTGTTTTTTCATTTTTTTTTTAAAAGATAAGTAGAAACCAAGGGAAAAAAATTTAAAAACATAGGTTTAAGACTTATTTGTAGATTAGCCAAACACCCTGACTTGTATGCATTTTAATAAATGTCAGGCAAATTGAAGTAATTTCTGTCCCAGTAGCTGCCAGAGTAAATCCAGTCCTGTGCTCCATTGTAGGGATTAGGACCTTGATGGAACCACCTGTTAAAAGAAAAAGGACAAGACTTACAGGGGAAACTATGGAAAATCACAGGCTGTTTCTTCACTAGTTTGCAGTATTATTCTATTGCAGCAACTCATTCTGTGAGTGAGGGATAGTTCTAAAGAGATGCTGAAGTGATGCTGTTTTTCTGCTTAGGTAGGGAACAGGTCTGTGGAATAATATTCCAAAAGGGGTAATGATACCATGCAAAAGGCATATGGATTTCCCACCAGGATCTAGCAAGCTACTTGACAGAAGCAGGGTCTTCTAATAGGTTGGTTCGAAACAATGTATTTGTCTAACTGGTTTACCCTCTAGCCTGGGTCTTATTTTCCACAAGGCATTTTTTTAAGTAGTTGGGAATAAATTAGGATAAGGAAATTAACATTTACAGCATACCCACAGCAGTATGTAAGGCACCTGGTTCAGTGTAAATGCCCTTCAAACTCCTTTTTTTTTTTTCTTTGAGAAGCAGTTTTGCTCTTGTTGCCCAGGCTGGAGTGCGATGGTGCAATCTCAGCTCACTGCAACCTCTGCCTCCCGGGTGAAAGCGATTCTCCTGCCTCAGCCTCCCGAGTAGCTGGGATTACAGGCATGCACCACCACACCCAGCTAATTTTGTATTTTTAGTAGAGACAGGGTTTCTCCACGTTGGTCAGGCTGGTCTCGAACTCCTGACCTCATGATCCGCCCACCTCGGCCTCCCAAAGTGCTAGGATTACAGGTGTGAGCCACCGCACCTGGCCTCAAATTCTTAAACTTCCATTTTACAGATGAGAAGCTGAATGTCCAAGCAGTTAAATAACTTGCCCAACCTAGTAACTGATGGCAAATTTAGGTTTAAGGTTAAAGACCATGATTTTTCTAATACACCATGCTACACATAATCCAAAAGACATGAATAGACATTTCTGAAGACATACAAATAGGCAACAGGATACGAGAAAATGTTCAACATCACTAATTATGAGGGAAACGTGAATAAACCCCACAAGATTATCGTCTTACACCAGTTAGGATGGCAATTATTAAAAAGAAAAACATGCTGGCGAGGATGCAAAAAAAGCAAGCTCATACACTCGTAGTGAAAATATAAATTAGTACAGCCATTATGGAAAACAGTATGGAGATTTTTGGGTTTTTTTTTTTTTTTGAGACGGAGTCTCGCTCTGTCGCCCAGGCTGGAGTGCAGTGGCGCGATCTCAGCTCACTGCAAGCTCTGCCTCCCGGGTTCACGCCATTCTCCTGCCTCAGCCTCCTGAATATCTGGGACTACAGGCGCCCGCCACCACGCCCAGCTAATTTTTTGTATTTTTAGTAGAGACGGGGTTTCACCATGTTAGCCAGGATGGTCTCGATCTCCTGACCTCGTGATCCGCCCGCCTCGGCCTCCCAAAGTGCTGGGATTACAGACATGAGCCACTGCACCCCGCCAGAGATTTCTTAAAAAAAACTTAACTACCATAGGATCCGGCACTCCCACTACTGGGTATCCAAAGGAAAGGAAGTCAATGTATCAAAGGGATACCTGCATCCCCATGTTTATGACAGCACAATTCACAATAACAAAGATACGGAATCAACCTGTGTCCATCAATGGATGAATGGATAAAAGTCAGTGGAAATAACTTTTTTTCAGGCCTGGGACAACTCGGCAGGGTTTGTGTTAGATAGGCCCTTGCTCTGGGGTCACAGTGTCTGGCATCCCTGCCTCGTCTGCACACAGCAGCCTGCCTGAGGGCTCAGCCACACCCCCTGACTCAGGCACGCACCTCGTCTTCCAGTCCTCTTCTGACTTGGACCTGTTTTTGCGGGCTGCTCTTTGTTTTTCCTCAAGTCGTTTTTTTTCTTCACTAGCTTGATCTAAAATAAGAACATCAACACAAACCATTAACACTCTACATAGAGGATGCCAGGCACGGTATTAAGCACAAGAACTTCACAAAAGAACCGTATCTACACGTTATCTCCCTTTTATTAGAACACAAATACCAGAATCAAATATCAAGCAAAAATTTTAACAGATACCTGGGCTAGTAAGAGGCAGAGCTGGTATCACAGACGCAGCATCTCTTTCACAGCCTATGCTCTTAACAACCTGGCCAAGAACAACCTGTTTATTCTTAAGGCCAAAACGACTGTGTTAAAATTCTTCAGTGAAAACTTGGGTGTAAAAACTAAATAAATGTGAAATTATTCTGAATTCTTAGGAGACCTCACAGAGCTTCTTCAGATGCCATTCTTAAGAAATTTAAACTGTCTTCCAAAATACTGTTGCTGTGTCTCACTTTTTCTCCACTGTGGCACTATGACATGTTAGATGTGATGGCTCTATCATAAGAGGTTGCCTAGTGTGGGAGAGGATATTTAGCAGCATCCCTGGCCTGCAGACGCCAGCAGTCCCTCCTAAAAAGTGACAACCAAAGTCTTCAGACTTTGCTACATGTCTCCTTGGGGGGAAAAATGCCCCCCTTTTGAGAACCACTGAGTTGGAAGAAATTTAACACTATAAGATAAAAATGGGCTGGGTACAGTGGCTCAGCCTGTAATCCCAGCACTTTGGGAGTCTGAGGTGGGCGGATCACCTGAGGTCAGAAGGTCCAAGACCAACCTGGCCAACAGGGTGAAACCCCATTTCCACGAAAAATACAAAAATTAGCCGGGTGTGGTGGCACATGCCTGTAGTCCCAGTTACTCAGGAGACTGAGGCACAAGAATAGCTTGAACCCAGGAGGTGGAGGTTGCAGTGAGCCGAGATTGCACCACTGCACTTCAGCCTGGGAGACAGAGCAAGACTCTGTATAAAAAAAGAAAAAAATGTTGTAATACCCCATTTACCCTGATGTGATTATTACATATTATATGCCTGTATCAAAATATCCCACATACTACATAAGTATATACACCTACTTATACCAACACACAAAAACATTTAAGTTATAATTAACCAAGGGGAGGCCACACTCTCCTCTGAGGCTGACAAGGTGCTATGTAAATTCTGAAGTAGACAGTGACTTAATTAGTCGGAATATGCCTCTGGCCATCTCCAGTATATTAAATTCTCAGGGGAGTATTACCACAATAATATGAGCTAATAAGGTCTGCGCAGATTTCCAAATTTAAAATAAAAGTTACTGAATTTAAATTGAATGTTAACTCAAACTTAATCTCTAAGAGAGACTAAAAACGCTAGTACCCCAATGATGCTAACAATCACCAGGAATAAACAAAGCATCATCCCCCGAGAAATGAGTCTTCACTGGTGGCTCTGGCGGATGCTAGTTACCTATCTCTCCATTTTCCATGGCTCTGATGTCAGGCCGTAACCTGCAGTCTGTCTTGGGAATCACACTCTCCATGTCTTTGTCTACTTCATTCAAGACCATTGCAAAACTAGTAAAATTATACATCTGAAAAGAAGCAAAAGGATGAAATTAAAATATGCCAAGGCATAATGCAAATGAAATGTCCTGAAAGTAGAAGAGGGTTGACTTGACAATGACCCCCTCCCTTTCATGGTAACAATGGTCAGTCTTTCTCAGATCACACATATCTAAATGTTTTCACCAAAATCTGCACCATCTGTGGGTATCTCTCAAAAAAATCTCAAAGCACGCTTTGCAGAATAAATATCCTCTATCATGATCAACTTTAAATAGAACTCTAAGCAAAAATCAACATTCTTTTAGCTTCATTAAAATCATTCCTTGCTGGGTCTGGAGGGCTGGTACTGACTAGGCTGCACCAGCTTATATTTAATAAGGACCAGTTTTACCGCTAAGTAGCTATTAAAGAAGCCCCAGTGAAGTCCTAACCCAACACATCCTCCCAGCCAGATGCCAGAGGGATGGACAGCATGATGCACTTATGACGCGCTGAGCTCAGGCAAGAAGGGAGCACCCGGGAGCCAGTGGGGGCTCAGGATGCCAACCTGCCTGTCTCCATGCTGCCTGGGCTGACCCTGCACGGGCCAGGAAAGAGTGCCACAATGCTGAACACAGACAGTGAGGCCACAGCCAGCAAGCCCAGTCTCACCTGGGCAGAATTTGGAGGCCGTGGGGCTATTCGCCATAGAAGAACGCTTCCAGGGATAATGAATACACTTTCAGAATCCGGCATTGGCATTTCATCCGACTCCTCAGAGGTGCTCATCTAGAAAAACCAATCCATGAACAAAATTTAAGTAGAAAGTTTTAAGATACAGTCAAGCACCACATAATGACATTTTCAGTCAACAACAGACTGTAAATATGATGGCAGTCCCCTAAGGTTACAGCGGAGCATGTATAGAAATCTGCTATATGGCAATTGATATTGGCACTGCGGATCAAGTAAGGGAAATGACCGATACTCAGTAACGGTGTTAGGACTTTTGGCTTTCCACATGAAAAAAGAGATATACATAAAAATACATACACGATCTTAGTTTGTGTAAGTACACTGTATGAGGTTCACGCAATGATGAAATCACCTAATGATTTCTTAGAACATATCCCTGTCCTTAGGAAAATACATATACACTTACAAATTGTAAATCATCGTTTATTGCACACCACTAGAATGTAAACTACATGAGGGCAGGGACACTGTGACTTTCTAATTCTTATATCCTTACTTTGAACACAGTGTGGGAAGCCAACGGATACCTGCTGAATGCCCGAGTGGGTGCTAAGAGTCTCACAAGCTTCGTGTGTTGTGCCACTTAGTGTTATCCACATTTAAGTCATTATCATCATCACTCTTTGCTATAGGGTTTTATGTTTTTAAGGCTGTTTCCTTCTTAAAGACAAAATAATTCATTTGAGTATTTATTTTTAATATTTTTGAGATAGGGTCTTGCTCTGTTGCCCAGGCTGAAGTACAGTGGTGCAAGCACAGCTCACTGTAACCTCAAACTCCTGGGTTCAAGCAATCCTCCTGCCTCAGCCTTCCAAAGCATCATTTGAGTATCTACTAAGGAACTACTGGAGGCCCAGCAACTGGGGTGCTAGAGAAGCACCATCACTACCTGACTTTCGTGGAGCTCACACACCAGAGAGGAACAATCTGAGAACAACAAAAGGTTACATTCTTGGGGAAGTCAACCAAATGTATCAATGCCACAAAACCAGGAGGGATCCTGAATGCATCTGATGAAAAGAGAATTTTTCATTAGATGAAATACAGGGAGCCAGCATTTCCTCGGGCTCCCCTCCCCGCGGCCCAGCTATGCTAGTGCTCTATGTATGTGGTCTTTATGCAACAACCCCTCGAGGAGAGGTCACGACCACTTTTTAGACATATGGAATGAAGGCTTTGGAAGGGTAAGTCATAGTCCCAGCATCACACAGTGAACAAATCTAGAACTACTGGCTGAGACACATTCAGTGAATATACAGTTTACAAAATAGCACAGAGGTGACAACGCTAATGACACAAACTTCCCGCAGCGTCTGTGTTCAGGAACGTCAGAAATCCATGGTAGGCAGATGACAGGAACACAGGAATGAGAGAGACCAGAAAAGCAGTGGATGTGTGAGAATACCTGCTCTCTCTCCAAGGGGAAAAAAAAATACTTTTTCACAGACTGACTGGGAATTTAGGGAATATAAGGAATCTTCTCTGGAATTTCACCAACATTCTCAGCCATCCGCACTCTGTGAAGAGGTTGGAAGGCAAGCATGTTGGGGAGATCGTCTTTGTCAAGGTGCCTCCTATTAGCAGGAGCTGCTGCCAAGGAGTTTGTGCTGGGGGTCCCAGAATCCCGGACATGCCCTTCTCAGCCCCATCAGTTTCCTGCTGGCTGTAGAGCACAGTTGGTGCACAGTTCCCGTGGGCAGGAACACGGGATATAAAGAGGGAAGCAGAACTGTGCACGCACAGCTAAAGGGAAACAAAGAAGGAAAGAAACAGTCCCAGCCACAGGAAAGCAGAATGCTCCGGCCATTTAATAAACCTCTTTTCACTTTGGGAGCAAGGCTAACTCCGTCTACAAAGAAAGTCACTCATAAATACACCTTCTGCTTTTGAGGGATCTTAGGGCTTCCTGAACTTTCACATGCATAAGAAACGCTAAAGAGCCCCAGAGACTGGTCTTCAGTAGGTCTGAGGTGAAGCTGGGCCGCCTGCATTTCTAATGAGCTCGCAGATGATGCTCAAGATGCCAGTCCGAGGAAGTACTTTTGGCAGAAATGACTTTATCAGTCTTTACTATGAGCAGATACTATTCTGAGCCCATTATGTTTGTTAACTCATTTAACAGGTAGGTGCTATTATAGTGCCCGTGTTACAAATGGAGGCAGTGAGGCAGAGAGATGAGAAATCTCGGCTTGTACTGCTCATCACCGGTGGGGCTAAGATTCTAACCCAGAGTTTGTGCTCGGAACCATTATCTTGGTTACTGGAAAGGAATCCGTCCTCAAACATTTCCTGTCCAAAGAGGTGCAGTCCTCAAGCATTTATGCCAGGAGGGAAGGGGCAGGAGTTTGCTAACCACTGGAGCCTGCTTGGGACCACGCGACAAGAAGCCACGTATGTGCCTCCCCTACTGGGATTTAACTATCCCACAAAGAAGAAAGTTTAGTAAGAGGAAAGCAGCCCAGGGATGACTCCTTTAACTATGACCATCTTAACTGCGGTAATTTCACGATAAGGAACAAGGCAACAAAACTGATGATAAGCATGAAAATGTCAGAGAGAATTTTGGAGGAAATTTTAAATCTTCAACAATTTCAATTTTCAATGCACATAAACAGGAGGAAAAGAAAATGTTTAAGGTGAACTCCAACATTCCAAAGCTATGTGAATTAAAGCAAAGCTCCACATATAACTGCTCCACAGTTAAAAAACTGATAGGTGTCCACATCCTATACAAGGCTATGCCGAGTACTTGTTAAAGCAAATGTCTGATCATTAAAAAGAGAAAAGTGACATGCATTAGCAACAAGGAAGAAGAAAGTTAAACTGTGACCCTAGAACAGGCCACCTCCAAAAGGATTAGTACACATTGAAGAATCCAGTTATTCCTTCGATACCACCTTACAGGATGTTCACCTGTTTGCTGTTCTTCTTCTCTTCTGTATTTTTCTTATCATTTTTTTTGTAAGCATCAAACGTGGCAGGGTCAACGCTGTATAAACATTCAGTCCACTTCCCATAGAGGGCACAGAGCTTCTTTTTGCTGTCAAGAAAAACTGATGTTTAGTTAACAAACCAGTGTTTGTTTTTTTAAAGCCAGCAGCACCTGGTATTCCCAGGCGGTCTCCCATCCGAGTACTAACCAGGCCTGACCCTGCTTAGCTTCCAAGAGCAGATGAGATCAGGCGTGTTCAGGGTGGCATCGCCATAGACTGTTTTGCTGCAATTGAATATTACTATAAAGGTGTGTACGACTCACAGAGTCTCACTCTGTCACTCAGGCTGGAGTACAGAGGTATAATCATGGCTCACTGTAGCCTCAACCCCCTGGGCTCAAGGGTTCCTCCCACCTCAGCCTCCAGAGTAACTGGGTACACAGGCATGCGCCACCACGCCTGCCTAATTAAAAAGAAGTTTTTTTGTAGAGACAGGCTCTCACTATGTTATCCAGGCTGGTCTCGAACTGGCTGCAAGCAATCCTCCCCACTCAGCCTCCCAAAGTGCTGGGAATACAGGCGTGAGCCACTGTGCTCAACCAAATCAGGTTCTTTAATGAAATAAACTTCCTTGTAGAAGAAAGATTTTTCAACTTATTAGAATGCTTGTTTCCTAGGTTATGGCAATTTTTTTTGTTTTTTTTTTTTTAGATGGAGTCTCGCTGTCACCTGGGCTGAAGTGTGGTGGTGCGATCTCGGCTCACTGCAACCTCTGCCTCCCAGGTTCAAGCAATTCTCCTGCCTCAGCCTCCCAATGGCTGGGATTACAGGTGCCCTCCACCATGCCTGGCTAATTTTTTTGTATTTTTAGTAGAGATGGGGTTTCACTATGTTGGCCAGGCTGTTCTTGAACCTGACCTCGTGATCTGCCCACCTCAGCCTCCCAAAGTGCTGGGATTATAGGTGTGAGCCACTGCGCCCAGCCGACAATGTATTTTAATACCGACATTTTATCTAGTGAACAAAATCTATACTATTCAACATTTAAAAGAGAAATTTTACCTTTTATCTTGAATGTAGCCTTCAACTTTGTGTAATTCCTTACCAAAAAGGCCACATGGCTTAAAATTCAACACACATTTGTCCCCAGTCCTATAAAGAAAATATTAAGTTCAGATTATCATTTATTAGCAAAGCAGCAGTAGAGAAAAATAACTGTGATCACTTTCCTAGCAGCAGCTACTGTTTATGGATTTTCTCTGTGTGCCAGGCTCCATACTAAAGTGATAATGATTAATCCTCGATTGGTAATCTTCCCACCATAAAGAAAAGGTATGTGAGGGGCAGAAAGAATACATGACTTGCCTAAGGTCACAAAGTAGAATGGGAGCCCAGCTCTTTCTAGTAACTCCTATGCCCTGTCTCCCTGGCCCCCACTAAACAAAGGAAGCAAAATGAGCTGAGATTGGAATTAAGGTTCACAGCAGCTGGGTAGGCTGGGTTCACCCAGTCTTCCTTAATCAGAGACTTTAATGAACCCTCTTTATTAAATAAATGGGCTTCTAGTCATTCAAGAGTTAGTTATATTGCCTGATCCTTTTTTTTTTTTTTTTTTTTTGAGATGGAGTCTTGCTCTGTCATCCAGGCTAAAGTGCAGTGGCGCTCTCGGCTCACTGCAACCTCCGCCTCCTGGGTTCAAGCAATTCTCCTGCCTCAGCCTCCTGAGTAGCTGGGATTACAGGCACCCGCCACCGTGCCCAGCTAATTTTTGTAATTTTAGTAGAGACGGGGTTTCACCATCTTGGCCAGGCTGGTCTCGAACTCCTGACCTCGTGATCCACCCGCCTCGGCCTCCCAAAGTGCTAGGATTACAGGCGTGAGCCACCGTGCCCAGACTATATTGCATGATTCTTAAATTTTCATCAGCCTGTTCTAGAGCTTTTCTTTAAAAACAAACAAAACAAAAAAACTGATGTCCACTAAAACTGCTTGATGAAAACTGAAGGAATGGACGAAGTACCCAAGGTGCCTTACTTGTGGTTTATAATTTCCACATTGCCGTACTGTTCGATCCACAGTTTACCCACAATGATATTATGCACACAGCAGGTGGGATTTGTCCATGTATATGCCTCATTGTGTCTAAAAAACAAAACCAAACCCAGAAGCATAAGTGAGAGGTATCACTTTGTTTAAAAAGTACACTTGTTCCAAATGCCATTACTCAGAATAACAAACCAGGCTGCTTGAGATAACTACGTTCTAAGCCTTTAAAAATTCTATTGATGTTAACTCACCATAAAATTGGGATCATTTGCCCATTCTTGTTTCTTAAAAGGGAGTAACGGCTTAAGAAAAAATTCTATACTTCCACCAAACTCCAAATAAACTACGTACATAATCATTTTAAGCATTCAAAAGTGTCATGAAACATTAAAAACAGCTAAAGTAGAGACACAAAATAAAAAGTCTATTTAGCACTTTCTAGAGAAAGTACCCTCCAGCTCACCAAAGGAAAAAACTCATCTATGTGAATAAACTCCGATTTTATAATCCTATATACCCAGAGGAATAGAAATCGTTCTACCATAAAGATACATGCACGGGAATGTTCACTGCAGCACTGTTCACAACAGCAAAGACATGGAATCAACCTAAATGCCCATTAATGATAGATTGGATAAAGAAAATGTGGCACACATACACCATGGAATACTATGCAGAACAAGATCATGTCTTTTCTGGGAATATGGAGGAGCTGGAGTCCATTATCCTTAGCAAACTAACGCAGGAACAGAAAACCAAATACCACATGTTCTCATTTATAAGCGGGAGCTGAATGATGTGAACTCATGAACACAAAGAAGGGATGAACAGACACTGGGGCCTACCTCAGGATGGAGGTTTGGAGGAGGGAGAGGATCAGAAAAAATAAGTATTGGGTACTACGCTTAGTACCTGGGTGACGAAAGAAACCCGCATGACAACAGTTTACCAACAGAACAAACCTGCACATGTACCCCCAAACCTAAAATAAAAGTTAAAAAAAAAGTTTTATTTTACTTTTTATTTTTTTTGAGACAGAGTCTCGCCGTGTCACCCAGGCTGGAATGCAGTGGCGTGATCTCGGCTCATTGCAACCTTCGCCTCCTGGGTTCAAGTGATTCTCCTGCCTCAGCCTCCCGAGTAGCTGGGACTACAGGCGCGTGCCACCATGCCCAGCTAATTTTTGTATTTTTAGTAGAGATGGGTTTTCGCCATATTGGCCAGGCTGGTCTCGAACTCCAGACCTCAGGTGATCCACCCGCCTTGGCCTCCCAAAGTGCTGGGATTACAGGCGTGAGCCACCGCTGTACCTTCATATATTTGTCCTTAGATATGTGTCTTTTAATTTACATAAGGTAAAATTCATTTTTGTTGGTACTCAGGTTTATGCTTGCATAGATCTGTGTAACCACCACCAACACAATCAGAATCCTAAACAACTCCTCCACCCACAAACACTTCGCTCATGCTTCTCCTGGTAGTCAAACCTTTCTCCACTCCTAATCCCTGGATCTCCAACTCACTCCTTATCCCCAACAACTGATCTGTTCTCCATTGCAATAGTTTTTCCTTTTCCAGACGTCATATAAATGTAGATTACCTTTTGAGATTAGCATCTTCAATTTGTATAATGCACCTGAAATTCATCTGTGTTGTTCTACGTATCAGTCTTTGTGCTGAGTAGGATTCCGCTGTATGGATATGCCACCGTTTGTGTGACCATTCACCCACTGAAGGGCATGTGGGCTGTTTTCAGTTTTTGGTGATGATGAATAATGCTACTGTAAACATTTGTATACAGGTTTTGGGATGAACCTAAGTTTCCATTTCTCTAAGGCAAATACCTAGGTGTAGTATTGCTGAATCATGTGGTAAACATAAGGTTAACTAGATGAGAAACTGCCAAACTGTTCTCCAGGGTGGCTCTACCATTTTACATTCCAACACCAACAATACACAGGTTGAGCATTCCAAATTCAAAACTTGGACATCTGAAATGCTCCAAAGTCTGAAACTTTTTGAGCACTGACATGACACTCAAAGGAAATAGTCACTGGAGTATTTTAGATTTTGGAATTTTGGATTTGAGATGCTAAACCAGTAGGTATATTGCAAATATTACAAAATCTGAAAATATTCAAAATCCAAAACACTTTTGGTATATTTTAAAAAAGGGATACTCAACCTGTATGAGATTTCTAGCTCCTCCACATCCTTGTCAGCACTTGGTATTGTCAATGTTTACAATTATTTTGATTTTAGACATTGTAATAGGTATAAATATAAATTGTAATAGGTATAAATAGGATAGCTCATTGTGGTTTTAACTCTGCAGTTCTCTAATAACTGATGCTGTTGAACATCTTTTTAAATTTTTATTTTATTTTTTTAGAGATGAGGTCTTATTCCACTATCTAGGATGGAGTGCAGTGATGGATCATAGCTCACTGCAGCCTCGAACTCCTCGGCTCAAGTGACCCTCCTGCCTTAGCTTCCCTAGTAGCTATGACTACAGGCATGTGTCCCCATGCCTGGCTAAATTTATTTTATTTTATTTTTTTAGAGATGGAGTTTCACTATGTTGCCTAGGCTGGTCTTGAACTCCTGGCCTCAAGCAATCCTCCTGCCTCAGCCTCCTAAGTAACTGGAATTATAGGTGTGAGCCACTGCAATCAGCTGACTTCATGCGCTTATTTGCCATATATATATATATATATATATAATTATATATGAAGTATCTATTCATTTTTTATTGTTCTTTTTTGTTGTTGTTGTTCCAGAGACAGGGTTTCACTCTGTTGCCCAGGTTGGAGTACAATGGCGCAATCATGGCTCACTGCAGCCTCGAACTCCTGGGCTTGAGAGATCCTCCCACCTGAGCCTCCCAAGCAACTGGGACTATAGGTGCATGTCACCAAACCCGGCTATTTTTAAAATATTTTAGTAGAGACAAGAATCCCACTATGTTGCCCAGGCTGGTCTCTAACTCCTGGGCTCAAGTGATCCTCCCACTTCAGCCTCCCAAAGTGCTGGGATTACAGGCATGAGTCACTGTGCCTGACCTTATCATTTCTTATTGTTGAGTTTTAAGAATTCTTTATATATTGTGGCTACAAGTCCTTTGTTGGCTATATGATTTGCAAATAATTTTTACTATTCTATAGTTTACTTTTCATTCTCTGAACAGTATCTTTCGATATAAGGTTTTTAATTTAATAAAATCTAATTTATCACTTTTTGTCTTTTATGGGTTATAATTTTGGTATCATATCCATATGAGTTCTTTGCCTAATCCAAAGTTGTAAGAGTTTCTCCTATGTTTTCTTCCAAAACCCTTAGTCTTACATTTTATATAAATGATCTATTTTGAGCTGATTTTTGTAAAAGACATGAGGTCTAGTTTGAGGTTCATTTTTTAACATATAGATGTCCAACTGTCTCCATAGCACAGATGGTTGTCTGTGGAAAGGACTATTCTTCTTAGCTGTATTGCCTTTGCACCTTTGTCAAAAATCAACTGACCACATTTCTGCGGGTCAATTTCTGGATTCCCTTCCCCGTCGCATTAATCTATACTTTGTCTATAGTTTGGCCACCACCACACTGTCTTGATTACAACAGCTTTAGCATTAAGCCTTAAAATTGGGTAGTGGGAGTCCATCAATTCTGTTCTTCCTTTTCAAAATTATTTTGGCTGTTCTGTCATTTGCCTTTCCATACAAACTTAGAATTCGTAAGTTAGAATCAACTTCTCTGTATCTATTAAAAATCATCTTGGGATTTTGATTTGGACTGTGCTCATACAGACTGCTTATAGATCAGTGAGGGGTGAACTGACATCTTAACTATAATTGAGGCTTCCAAATATATCGAGACAGTGTGTCTCTGCATTACTGAGGTAATTCTTGATTACTTTCAACAGTATCTTGTAGTTTTCAACATACACATCCTTTACATATTTTGACATTTGCATTCTGCCATTGAGCCTATCCCAGTTATTATATTCTATTACTATATTTTTAGTACTAAAATTTCCAAAAATACGTCTTCTTTTTTTTTTTTGGCTAAAATGTCTTTTTCTATTTTAGTTTGTTGAGATTTTCCTGTTGCTTGGTATGCTGAATGATTTTGGATTGTATTCTGCACACCTGAATATTGTAAGACTCTGTCCTCTTAACCTCTTCTGGAGAATACTGATAAAAATTTTGTTTTAGTAGGCAATTAACAGAGTTTCAGGCCAGAAGTCCTGACTCTCCTCCTGTGAGCTTTGATTCCAGTGTCAGTTTAATTTTCAAAGCCTCTGTAGTGCTGCTCAGATCCACCCCTCAATAGCCATCCAGGGACCTGGCTCTCAGGCCACATAGCATTTCAGATCCTGAGGCCCTTGTGTACCCTTCTGGGTCATTTCAATGCATGTGTGTAGGGATGAGCGTAGGAACTCATAATGCAGCTTCAGGGGACCCCTTTCTTGAGCTCCCTCCTCTTTGTGGTTTCCCCAACACTCTTAGACACCAGGGGGCGCTTTCTCTCCCCTCCGGCTGGCAAGCTGGGGTTTGAGCCTCTCTGCTCTGTCTTGTATCTCCCACAACCAGGTCTTCTTCTGGGGCAAAGGGGTAAAAGAAAAGAAAGAAAAACAAGTAACAGGAATTCTCTCACACTCTTTGAACCCCAGGGGTTCCTTTACTCAGTTTCTCTGGCCAAAGAGAAGGACTCTGAGGTACATGTGTGATTGCCACAGCCACCATCGCAGCAGGAGTGTAGCTACAGACCCTAGTGCTTGCTTTGGGGCAAGGCTGTGAGACAAAATTAAAACAGGATTTCCCCTATTCTCTACTTCCTGCAAGGGTATCTTTCTAGGTCCTTTAATTAGAAAGAAAGAATTACTCTCAGAACTTTTTCGGTCGGCCTCTAATCCCCAGTTCTGCAATTTGCTGCTCTGATTCTCAGCCAGATTTGGGAGAAATATATAAAACCAGTAAACTCACTGCCATATTGGTGTTCAGGTTTTGATTTCTCTCCCCAGTCTGCCTGCTACTATCTACTTTTCAGAGTCTTTGGGTTGTTGCTTTGTCTTCTGTCCGGGGTATCTAGTTGTAATCAGTGTTAAAGAGATAGGGTATCGTATGCTTATTCTATCCTAACTGGAATTAATTGTGGATTTAAAGCTCATCTTACAAAAGAAGAGAACTCCCAATTTATCTAACGCCTAACATGTGCCACACAATTGTCATTTCATTATTTCTCAGAGTGAATTCATTTTGAAAGATCTGTAAACAAAACATTGGCACAAGGATATAAAAAAGCATGTTTCATAAGAACTGTCATGAAGCAATTAACTCCATCGATCTTAAAATAGATCCAAACACCAGAGTCAAAAATCAAGTTAAACTATTTACACATACCCAGATTAATTAGCAATGGCTACTGCCATGTTTCTCAAATTCTTTTACATAGAGGTAGACAGTTTGCACTGTATGAAAGCTGTTTCTTTTTCTCCAGCTTTTGAACAGTAAGGTCAGCTGAGTGTGCATGTCTACACTTACAGGCAGGTCTACATGAAAAGAGTGTAATGGCTTGATTAGAACTCACTCAAGGAGCTCCAAGGTGATGGTTCCTTTGGGTTCTGCTTCTACACTCTTCCCCCAGAATTTCAGTTTGGGATAGATAGAGCCATGAAAGATGAAGTCATTGTTTAATCCTTCAGCATGAAATGCACTGATTGGTGGGTGATGGCTGACCTGTTCGGAGATGAGTCTAAATCCAAGGTCATCTCTTAAGATTTAAAAAAAAAAAAGAAAAAAAAAAGCAACATTATAATTAACTCTATCATTAAACATGTACATAATTGCCCTTTCAAAGTAAACAATTCTTTTGTTGTTGTTGTTGAGACAAAATCTTGCTCTGTCGCTCAGGCTGGAGCAGTGGCGTGATCTTGGCTCACTGCAACCCCTGCCTCCCAGGTTCAAGCACTTCTCCTCCCTCAGCCTCTCGACTAATTGGGATCACAGGCATGCACCACCACACCTGGCTAATTTTTGTATTTTTAGTAGAGACGGGGTTTCATCACGTTGGCCAGGTTGGTTTCGAACTCCTGACCTCGTGATCAACCCACCTCGGCCTCCCAAAGTGCTGGGATTACAGGCGTGAGCCACCCTGCCCGGCCAACAATTCTTTATTCTCATTGCAATGAAACAACTTAATATATGAGAAATTATACAAATGCAACCCAAACCACCAAATCCAATGTTGTAATGCTAGCTACTTGAACAAATTAAAACAAAGAACACCCAGATGAATTTGAATGATTTGCATGAAAAAATATTAGTCATGTAAATTTAAAACACATCATTCCTTTTACATTAGAGAAATCTAGTGTGTCCACTTTCAAACATCTAGGGAATAAATGAGATCAAAACTTGTGCAGAGAAGAGGAGGAACACATAGAAAAACTAAAGCCAAATAAAGTCCCTTAATCATATATAAACAAGACACAGGCTAGCTCAAGCAAACAGAACTGCACTTACAGATGTAGTCATTGCCTTCATGCAAACAATATATACTTATGCTAATATATTTTATTTATATTTTTTAATAAAGAGATATTTTTATAAGAGGGCCTCACTGTTGCCCAGGCTGGAGCGCAGTGGCTAATGATGGGTGCAACCCCACCACTGACCAGCACAGGAGTTTTGACCTGCGTCCATTTCTGACCTCCCTCTCCTGGGAGGTCACCATATTCATGCCAAACTTAGTGCAGACAGACACCTGGCCAGCATAGTGCACTACAGCCCAGAGCTCCTGGGCTCAAGAGATCCTGCTGCCTCAGCCTCTCAAGTAGCTGGGACTATAGGCCTGTGCCACCACAACCCAGCTAATAAACTTTAAATGATTATTTTTAGGAGATATACCTGAGGTTAAATGACGAGTTAATTGGTGCAGCACACCAACATGGCACATGTATACATATGTAACTAACCTGCACATTGTGCACATGTACCCTAAAACTTAAAGTATAAAAAAAAACAAAACTCGATCATGTCTTATAATCTACATAAGGAAAAAAGGAGGGTGATTAATCCCATGTGATCAGGAATACAAAAATCCTTGCAATTATTTCTTATAATGGTACCTTTTATATATGTTTCAGTATTTTTGACAGTCTCTAAAATAATAGCTATCCTAGAAACAAACATCAAAATTGTTAACTTGCTCCAGTCCTATATAATTGTTATTCGTGATGACCAATATGTATGTATTTCTCCTCTTCATCTGCAACGCTATATAAAGCATGCAAGTGAAAGGCCTCACCGCACTAATTCATAAGTCTCTCCCAGCAGTGGGTTGAAAGGCTTTCCAGTCCGTTCCCACTGAGAAGCAACAGCAGATACAGCAAACGCAGCTACACACTGTGGGACAGAGCATGAGAACAAGTCAAAAATAGCCAAGCTCGCTCCGCATTCTTTTAGGAACTGAAATTTTACTGAAGACAGTAATTTACAGAATTATTTTGAGGAGTTTCATTACTTTGGAGTTTTAATATGGCTCTAGCAGTGGGACATGGAAACTTGGATATTCAGAATGAAAATTACTTTCAGTCACTTCCTACAGTGTTATTCCCAACCATGGTTTTCCTCACACTCTAACAGTGCTACAAATTCTCTCAAGGACTTTTAAAAAACCCTCAAGTGCAAAGTTACTTTTAATTCATTTAAAAATTTTTAAAAGTATGACACTCCAGGATTGGGGAAAGAGATATAAAACTCCACAACTTAACTGGTGTTAAGTCCACTGAGGTTGGAAAATGCTGACTTATATAAATGAAAGGACAGAAAGACTCAGTTTAGAATGCTATTGCTTTGTTGAAGGAGAACAATGTGTCCACTATACTCTACCTCTAACTAGTCCATCCATGTACAACATATAGTCTTCCATCTAAAACATTAAAAAGTGCAATTCCTTGCCGTCTTTTAACATATAGCAATGTATATATATTTATATACACAAGTAAGCACAAACATATTTTTCTATTTTGTGTGTGTGTGTGTATGTGTTAACTTCTTCTTGGAAACACCCCGAGAAAGTCTGAAAGAAGAAAGGTTGAATTCTTCCCCTAACACAACACTACTTTCTCAACTAAAGATTTAGCAAAAGCCAGCCGGGCGCGGTGGTGGCAGCACTTTGGGAGGCCCAGGCAGGCGGATCACAAGGTCAGGAGATCGAGATCATCCTGGCTAACACAGGTGAAAACCCGTCTCTACTAAAAAAATACAAAAAATTAGCCAGGCATTAGCGGCGGGTGCCTGTAGTCCCAGCTACTCGGGAGGCTGAGGCAGGAGAATGGCGGGAACCTGGGAGGCGGAGCTTGCAGTGAGCCGAGATGGTGCCACTGCACTCCAGCCTGGGTGACAGAGCGAGACTCTGTCTCACACACACACAAAAAAGGATTTAGCAAAACCCACTAATATCCAGGTTTGCTTAATGGGCCACCTCCCGCTTCTCCTGCAATACTCATCGGTCTCTGCACGATGGTGTCACCCTAACCAGAGGACACTCCAGACATGCGGACTGAGCTTTGATAAAATTGCCCAACCTCATATTGAATTTAACACTAATTGTGTGAACGTGTGTGTGTTCGGGGCTGGGTTGGTAGCAAGGTCTCTAAGAGTTAGACCTTTTCCTCCCTTGGCTCATACCTGCATCCTTTCCACAGGATCAGAGAGTGAACTGGCCTTGTGGATGAGGTAAGTATGCTCCATGTATTCAGTTAGGCGCTGTAGGAAGCTCAGAGGCTCATTAAATATAACTGGCATCGTGATCTTGGATAGTTCCTATTTAACCAGAAAATTGAAAGTGTTATGTCCCATATACATAACAAACAAACCTATTGTTATCTTTACATAACATCCTCCTGGAAAGGACAGAACAGAAACTAGCAACCCATGAAATTTCATCAATATTGGTTCAATTTCACAAATTCTTTCCAGAGCACCTAATACCACGGAGTATATCCTTCTAGGCCTTGAAGGAGGAAATACAAAGACTGCCCAAACATTCTCCTTGGCTCCAGGGAGCTCACTATCTGCTGGTGAGCATGAGCAGATGACTCTTCATCAGTCTGCCTTACATCAGAATTAGGAAATGGGAGACAAAGGCAATGGAGACAGAACGAAATTTTTCATAGTGGTGTTAAAATAATTAACTGCAGGGCCATTAATTACTGGAGATGGCTCCAGTGCCTTGAGTTCCTTCATAAGCAAACCGCTGAAACCCTCTCCCCTGTTGACTTAAGCCTCACCAATCAGAAACTGCCAAACTAACCTCTATCTAGGAACGTTACACTTTCACCAAATGAATACACTTTCTTTGTCTGGCTCCCTCAAAGAACACCTTATAAAAGTAAAAGCTCCCCTTCCTGCCTTCTCAGTGGAGTGTGCTGCCTTCTCAGTGGAGTGTGCTGCCTTCTCAGTGGAGTGTGGAACAGCTTCAGGTCTGGGGCTGTTCAAGTCATAAATTGCTGTCTGTTCAAATATATGTGTTAAAACTTCAATATGTCTACATTTATCTTGTAACAACGGGCTAAGGATTAACCACACATACCATTTTTGTGAGTAATTTTCCAAAAGAAATTTCACAGCTTTTGAAATGACAATGAAATGAAATGATATGACAACACCGAGCTTATCTGAGCACACCAATCTAGTATAAATTATGGTCTAGGGTACTAGCAGGCTACTGCATATTTTACAGAATAGATTTTAAATTCTGTCTGCCAAAATGCCTCCATCACAAGCGACTCTCAAAAATAATTTAACAATTAGGTAGGAAGTTTCTGACCTCAACTGCAACTGTTCAATTCTGTTTACCATGTGCCACCAGCAAGCAATATTCTGGTGAGACCTTTACAAAATTCATTAAGTAACACACTTATCTTGGTATTTACTGGAATATTCTGACAATCTTCCCAAACTTCTATCGACCATTCCCTTGGGAATCAGGTCTTTCATGAGGCCTGCTGGCTGGTTACTTGGGCGGGTGAACAGTCCTGAGGTGTAGTCAGGCTGAATGCCACCTGACTTACCTCTGACTTTTCCCCCTAAATATCCATATTCCCACTGAGATTTTCAATTAAAAATAATGCAACCTGCAAAGAACTGAAACTGGAGCGCATTCAAAGAAAATAAGCTCATTCATTACCATAAAATACTGCAGAAAACAGACATGTAACAGCTCAGGCTAATGAAAAGAAATGGTAAATTTATTGCTGCATCACTGGGGAGACGACGGAAAACAGGAATGTATATAGAGAAATAAAAGGCTCAACTACATACACTCTAAGAGCTCATTAAACCCAGAGATTCACTACTGGGCACAAGTCAGAAAAACTGTGACTGCCAAGGCTTGTCTTAATTGAAATGTCCCAGGCTCTCTTTCTTCTATTTTTCTTTCTTTCTTTCTTTCTTTTTTTTTTTTTGAGATGGAGTCTCACTCTGTCACCCAGGCTGGAGTACAGTGGCACAATCTTGGCTCACTGTAACCTCTGCCTCCCAGGTTCACGCAATTCTCCTGCCTCAGCCTCCGGAGTAGCTGGGATTACAGATGTGCACCACCAGACCTGGATAATTTTTGTATTTTTTTAGTAGAGACAGGGTTTCACCATGTTGGTCAGGCTGGTCTCAAACTCCTGACCTCAAGGGATCCGATCCTCCCACCTCAGCCTCCCAAAAGGCTGCGATTACAGGTGTGAGCCATAGCACCTGGCCTTCTATTTTTCAATAAAAACTATTGTTATTGTTTTTTTCTATTAAAAAAACTAACTGGGAAATACATAACTGTCTTAGTATAAAATATAATAATATTGAAATAAAAACATGAAAATGTCTCTTTACTTCCCTTTCCCACTCCTCTCCCCAGAGACAAAACAACAGCAACACTTTGGGATACATACCTATGTATTTACACACATATGCATACATACTCCTGATTTATATTCACACACACAGAGATTTTTCTTTTTCTTTCTTTTTTTTTTTTTTTGAGGCAGAGTTTTGCTCTTGTTGCCCAGGCTGGAGGGCAAAGGCGCGATCTCGGCTCACTGAAACCTCCACTTCCCAGGTTCAAGCGATTCTCATGCCTCAGCCTCCTGAGTAGCTGGAACTACAGGTGTGCAGCACCATGCCTGGCTAATTTTTTTTTATTTTTAGTAGAGATGGGGTTTCACCATGTTGGCCAGGCTGGTCTTGAACTCCTAACCTCAGGTGATCCACCCACCTCAGCCTCCCAAAGTGCTGGGATTACAGGCGTGAGCCACCGTGCCCAGCCAAGATTTGTTTTAATGCATGATGTCAGCTCTGTGTATTGAATCATTACACCTTCACTGTGTTTTGGGGATCTTTTAGCAGGGTGTTATACACATGTAAAGTACATACATCGAGTCTTTCCAGTTCTTTCTAATCACAGGATAGTATAATGCTAAAGACCACTGAACCAGATTGAGTTCCACTGCTGGGTTCACCTTTACTAGCTGTGTAGCTTTGACCAAGTTAAACCCTGTGCCAGTTCCCTCATCAATAAGTACTAAGTACTAATATAATAGTATCTATCATAAAGCATAATTCTGGGCACATTGGTAATGCTATATGTGTGTTTGTTAAATTTAAAACAAAGTCCATATATGGACATACCATGAACTATTTAATCATATATCTTTAAGAATATAGGCAAATATGGATTTCAAGTAGATTTCTCTAAAGTGGAGTTTCTGGGTCAAGAGCATGCTCATTTAATTTATTTATTTTTTCTTACAGATACTACCAAGCTGAATGCTTTCCAAAACACCTTAACCAATTTATACTGCCACCAATGCTGCATGACAGTCAACATCTCTGATGCTAAAAGAGGTGTATTATTCCCAATTTGTTCCTTCTGTCATGTTTATGCTTTCATTAAACACGTATTTAACTGAGCACCTACTATGTGCCAGGTACTGCAGTAAAAGCCTCATTACAACCACTTAACCTGGAATGCCCTGCTCTCTCTTCCCTTTATTCCTCTATGTCCTACCCAGATTTTAAGGCCCAGTTCAAGTCTTTCCTCCTCAAGTTTTGTAGCACTCACTGATTTCCTACTCTTTCCAACTGCTAGTGTACCAAAATGTACTGCTCACAACTGAGCATTTGATCAGAGATTAGATTTTATTACCTACTGTTATGGTATGGGTGGTAACCAGCTTATCTTGCTACATGTATAGTAATACAATTCCTTGGGAAACGGACACTATCTTATACCCCATCTACATCCCCCCATCACCTCACAGAGAGAGGGGAACACTGCAGGTGTGCCCTGCCCCAGATGCACCCTGCATTCTCGCTGCCCCCACCCTGCATTCTCATTGCCCCCACCCTGCATTCTCACTGCCCCCACCTTGCATTCTCATTGCCCCCACCCTGCATTCTCACTGCCCTGTGAGCTTTCCCTTTTCAGGCATTTGTCACACACTGCACTTCCCGCCTCCTTCAATGGAGAGCTCTTTGAAGACAAAGGTCTTGCTTAATAATGCATGTGGTTAACACAGCTAAATGCTGAGTAAAAAAAACTGGTTACTTTTGGAATATTATTCAGTGCTAAAAAGAAATGAGCTATCAAGTCATGGAAAGACATGAAGGAAACTTAGATGCCTATTACTAAGGGGAAAAAAGTCGATATGATTCCAATTGTATGACATTCTGGATAAGATGAAACTATGGAGACAGTAAAAAGGTCAGTGGTTGCCCAGGGTAAGGGGGAGGAATGAACAGACAGAGCAAAGGGGATTTTTAAGGCATGAAAACACTCTGTGTGGTACTACAATGTTGGATACATGTCATTACATGAACACGGAACACCAAGAGTGAGCCCTAGTATAAACTATGAACTTGGGGTGATGATGTATCGCAGGTTCACCAATTCTTTTTTCTTTTTTTTTTTTTTGAGACTGAGTCTCGCCCTGTGGCCCAGGCTGGAGTGCAATGGCGGCTCACTGCAACCTCCGCCTCCTGGGTTCGAGCAATTCTCCCGCCTCAGCCTCCCAAGGAGCTGGGACTACAGGCACGTGCCACCATGCCCAGCTAATTTTTTGTATCTTTAGTAGAGACGAGGTTTCACCACGTTGGCAAGGCTGGTCTTGAACTCCTGACCTCATGATCTGCCCACCTCGGCCTCCCAAAGTGCTGAGATTACAGGCATGAGCCACTGCACCCATCCAGGTTCACCGATTGTAACAAATGGGCCGCCCTGGTGAGGGATGCTGACAATGGGGAGGCTATGCACGTGTGGGGCCAGGGAGTGTGTGGGAACTCTCTGCACCTTCCTCTCAATTTTGCTGTAAACTGAAAACTACTTTATAAAATAAAAGTCTTTTAAAAAATAAAATTAGGCCAAGCATGGTGGCTCACATGTGTAATCTCACCAATTTGGGGACCAAGGCACGAGGATCACTTGAGCCCAGGAATTCGAGACCTGCCTGGGCAGCAAAGTGAGATCCCGTCTCTACAAAAAAATCAGAAAACTAGCTAAGTGTGGGGGCGTGCATCTGTAGTCCCAGCTACTTGGGAGACTGAGGCAGAAGGCTTGCTTGAGCTCAGGAGATCAAGGCTATAGTGAATCATGTTTGTGCCACTGCATTCCAGCCTGGGTGACACAGCAAGACCCTGTCTTAAAAAATAAAATAAAATTTAAGAAAATGAATTTTGATGAATCATACTTTAGGAAAGATCAAATTATCTTTCTAGTCCTGCTACAGAAAATATCATAGTCGCAGTCACATGTGATAAAAGAGAATGTAAAGCCAAAAAAGAGTAGCAAAAAAAGTACAGAAGAATGTTAAGGCAATTAAAGAGTTTGTAACAATTTTGGATGTATATTGTTTGTGGTACTAGACACAAACAACGTTACTGTGGTAATAGTGATATTTACACTTCAAAACTTTTGATGATTTTTCCTCATTCTAAATATTCACCTTAAAATCGGAAAAAACAGGTTATAAAGCAACATGTTCAAAAATATTCTAATCTTGTTAAATATGTTTTTATAGACATAGAAACAAATGCTAGAAGATAGTAACATCAAAAAGTTAATAGTGGGTATCTCTAGGAGTTGGGGGCATAGGGAATCCTAATAACCTTCCTTCTGCTTTTCTGTATTTTCCAGATTTCCTAAAATGAACATGTACTGCTCTTCTAATCAAGAGTAAAATGAGATGTTACTTTAAAACCTAAGGTGGCTCAGGCCTGTAATCCCAGCACTTTGGGAAGACGAGGTGGGTGGATCACGAGGTCAGGAGTTCGAGACCAGCCTGGCCAACATGGTGAAACCCTGTCTCTACTAAAAATACAAAAATTAGCTGGGCATGGTGGTGTGTGCTTGTAATCCTAGCTACTCGGGAGGCTGAGGCAGGAGGATTGCTTGAACCTGGGAGGCAGAGATTGCAGTGAGCCGAGATCATGCCACTGCATTCCAGCCTGGGCGACAGAACAAGACTCCGTCTCAAAAAAAAAAAAAAAAAAAAAAAAAAAATTCAGACAGGCAAAAGGAAAGGCCAGGGAAACTAACAGCCTCATACCGCAGCAGCTGGTGCACCTTATAATACACACATTTGCATTGATGCTAGTCATAAAATGGATAAGGAAAAATTGGCGTAGAAGTAATACAATGGAAAAAGAAGAGCAACAAAATACATTCAGATTAGTCCACTCCTAAGTTCCAGAGACAGGAAATTAAAAGAAGAGGTTCCTACTTCTTGGGCAAGGTTGCTAAAGATAAATAAATAAGAAAGGGCTCTGAACAGAGAGTAGAATGGTGGTTGCCGGGCTGACGAACGGGGAGTAGGGAAGTTGGTGTTTCGAGGGGACGGTTTCAGTTTTGCAAGCTGAAGAGAGTTCTCTGGATGGACGGTGGTGATGGTAGCACAGCAGTGCGAGTGTACTGATGCCACTGAACTGTATACTTAAAAATGGTGAAGGTGGTGCCTTTTTTGTTATATATATTTTGCCATAATTGTAAAACCAAGGGGAAAAAAATGAGCTCTGAGATCAAACTTCCTGCATTCAAATCCTAGCTGTACTACCTACTGCTTGCGTGGCAGCCAGCAAGTCCCTAACCTTTCCCCATAGTGGGGACAATTTCATTACATACCTCACCAGGCTTGTAAAGATGAGATGAATTCATTCATATAAAGCACTCAGAATAGTGCCAGGCATCTGTTAAGTGAGCAATAAATGCTACTATTATCACTGTTATTAATAATGCAGACAAGATCTCCAAGTCCTCCAAGGTTGCAGGAAACAAGTATGACTCAATGGCTGGGATACTTTGCCCTGACCCAGGGGCAGCTGAGCTGCAGAGAAGCTACAGAAGCAGCATGGCATAGGGACCTGGGCTTAAAAGGTGAGGGAGTGAGGGACAGGGTGCTGCCCTTCCTGAAGCCTGGGCCAGGAGGGATCCAAACACCAGGATGGCAGGGGTTCACTGCAGTGGCAACCAGTGACAGCCAGGAGGTGACACAGACTATGCCATTTCTGGCTCAGCTCTCTTCCTGTTTTCTCCATTTCCCTTTATTGTACACAACAGCAGGGTGGGATTGATCATAAAGAAATTTTAAAAGTTTATTCATTAAAGAAAGGAAGAGCTTTACCTGTAAGTCTGATTTTGAATTTGTTTTTCCTGAAAAACACTCTTAAGGACTATCGCATACTCATTGAGGAAGGAACAGATGGACCAGGGATGACATTTTAGTATTTATAAGACAGGAGTTCTTCCCTCAAAGAGATTCTGCTTTGTTTTCTCAGGAATACTGGCCTAGGGATGCAATCTTTCAACTCTAAAGCAATGCTGCGTGCACTGCCATTTCTCCACATCCAGCTCTGTGGGAAAACACAGCACGGCAGGATGGGGCAGGCATCTGTCCACAGCCACGGGCTGCTCAACACCAGCCACCAGGCTTTCCAGGGGTTTGAAGCCAATGACAAAGAGGGTGGTGTGAACTCTGGAGACCAAGGCACAAAGGATGTGGGTTTATCATCAATTCAATAAGTAGATTTATTTTGTAATCATTTGAAAAGCTGCTAAAATTCTAAAAGCCTCTTTTAATACAATGTTGTAATCTATAATAATTTAAACAGCTTTCCATTTCTTTTAGTAACTCAGAATGAACGCATTCAAGAAAATGGAAAGGCACATGGCTGGGTCAAATAACAGAGAGGGAAGGAGAGGCAGAACCCAGATTGCCATTAGAAACAACCTGGACCTTGGAAGAGTGTAACATGCTATTTTAAAATATAGCAACTTACTTGCAATTGTATTGCCTCCATCATCTGTAATTATTTTTAAATAATCTTACAATTATTTCAATTGCTAAAACCTACAGTTACCTAGAGAGGTAGTGAAAAACTCGCTGACACAAGGTATATTTTATTTCCTTCCCTCTTAGACCTCTTGAAAATTCACTGATACATCATTTTCACTTCCAATCCAATGAAGTCTGGTGCTGCATTCTCTAGATAATGTATACAACCAATATGTGTGTATATTCCAATAACAAGAAAAACAACAATTCACATTATGAAGATCAAGCTTCAGGAAGAAACACTGCCTAGAAACTTCTATCATTGAGAGCTTCAGGCAGCTGGGAAAGTTAAAACATTTATGCCAAGCAATTCCAGCTAATAGCAAAGTTTAAATTTATCCATGCAAATTAATAGCAACCAATGATGAAACTGCAGAAACTCCTAACTGCAACTGCTCATTGGCTGACAAACTGAGAAGAAGGAGAGAAGGCTGTGTTTTCACTTGAGCACTAGAGAAACCTGAGAGCAAGGCCAAGTTTGAGCTCAACTGAAATTGAAAATATTGTATAAATGTAAAGTCAACCACTGTAACAGGATAGAAGTGCAACTACTTTAGACCTGGGTTATAGAGAGAAAAATTCCCTCAAGTGCTAGGCTAGGTGTGTCTGCTCTGTTGCCCAGACAGCAGCTTGTGGGCAGGGTGCTCCCCCGTGTGTGTGACCTAAGCCCTGGTGGGTCCCCAGGGCTCGCTCCACTGACAGCCGGGGGCTGGCGGCAGTCAGCTGTCCCCTGGACAGAGCCGTGCCTCCTGCAAGATGAAGATGGCACTGGATGTTTCCTCTATGACACCTCTACCTCCCACAGCTACCGATAATGAAAAAATTCACTGTGCTTACATTTGAGGGCATCGGAGGGCCAAATGTCTTTCTTTCCCCATCTCATGCTGCTCAGTTCCCTCCCCTCCACACGATGCCTAGCATCTCATCTATTAGTTTATCACTGCATGAGGTTCTTGCCATCTGAATACCACTGATTACACGCAGATGAGTTACTCTAAGGTGTCCCGGGATAGCTGCCTGCGGCCGCTCTGGATGGGCAGTTTGAAAAAAAGCCTGCTGCCCTCGTGCCTTCTGTCCTCAGTCCTCACAGGCCAGCCATGGGGGACAACAGGGGCCAGAGTGAAAGACACACAGGCAGAAAGGAAGGCGCCACGGAGTGGGAAAAGGCGGTGTGCTCATCATGTTTACTGAACCACAGTGTGGGCACCTCAGTGCAACCAGTGGGAAAACGTGGAGAAGAAGGTAAGAAAAGCTCTAAGGAAAATGCTAATGAACATAATGATATTCCTTTCCTATTCTTCCTGCTTAGGAGCTGAAGAGCTTCAGAGCTGGGAGGTAGCGTGAGCCCTCCTGCTAGGGGACTTCATAAAGGCTGGACAACACCTACACAGGAATGTGGAGAGACAATGGAAGCATGGGCTGCAAGCTTGCCCTGGATCACTCGGCATTTGTGGCTTTAAGGGAATCTACTTCCACATGCATTTTTTCCTAGAAACTGGCAAGTCTCAGAAGGCACCTGCACTGGAGGGACCATGCTGCTCCTCTTTGCTCATTTCCCCATTCACGGTTGCCCTCTGCTACTAAAAAAAAAAAAAAAAAAGCACTTAATCTCCTACCATCCTGAATCTTGGCATAGTATTTATACCTGGAAATGTGAAAACCTCCAGGGCACCAGAGAGGGAAGTTTAGATACAGTACTGTTATCAGCAAAGCCTCTTCTACTCAAGAACCATTAACTTACATTAGGGCTCCTTGACGTCCTGTTTCAGTTAAGAGAAAGACACGACATGAGAAATAGGGTCTTCAAGCCATTTCTCCCTAGGTTGAAACATTCTGATCTTAGACCACTGTAGACTGTGGGGGTAGAGATACCAAATTTTGTCTAACTATCTTGCTCCTTCTATCCTCTGTCTCTCTAGTTGGTATTTATAACATGCCAGATTTGGCAAAGCTCCAAATCTTATCTAGCTCCGCATCTATCTTAGAGTTGGAATGCAAGAATAACACTGTTGTCATGGTGGCATATAGGGTATCACATGTTTATCTGATTCCAGAAATAATATCTCATCCCTTCTGACAGTTACTCTGACCCTGTGATATATCTGGGCATGAGGTCTGGCCCCATGGCTATGTAGCAGACAGTCTGTACTGGAATGAATGAGCTAAACTTTCAGTTTGTGGGAAACATCTTAAGATTCATGGTGAGATAAAAGCATTTTATCAAAAACATACTGGCAAAGGTTTACTTCAGTGAAAAATATTCCAATTTTCTCAACCCCTTCTCAGTATTGCAAGGTACAACTGAGTGATAAAAACAGTTCAATGAATTGAGATCAGAGAGCTTGGGAAAAGCTTCTCTGGTGTATTTCCCGGAGGCCAAGAAGCCAATGACTAATGAAAGGTAACAAAACCTTGTGCAAGTTAGAGTTTTTCAAAGTTGTGTTTTTAGTAACACTGAAGGGAGTCCTAATTGAGTTGTTAGCTTATAAATCACACACAAAAAAATTTTGTAATATAATCTGACTTTTGGCATATAGTTGAGAAGGGGGTCAAAGAACTGAATGACATTACTGGACATTTTTTTAAAAACCCAAAAAACTCCTACTCCCATCTGTCTATTAATATGAGCAAAGCTCTCAATCCTTGCATCTATTCAAAAACAAGAACATAACTGTTACTGAAGATCCTATCTCATTCTAGCAGCAAGTGATATTCATCTCAGATATCTAAACCCAATTGAAAAAACATTTTACCTTTTGTTAATATTTTCATACATTTTATAATGTTTACAATTGTAATCAAATACTAACATTTATAACAATGCAAAGAAACCTTTAGTACTAAAGTCTTATAGAATATAGCTTTTTAAATTTTAATTTTTATACATATTTCTGCAGTAATGAAGTATGATGAAGTAATCGATAAAAGACCCTCAGAGATTAAAACAATTGAGTTAACTTGGTAAATGGAGGTAATGGAAGAGAGATGATAGCTGAAGGTATGCACATGGCTTCTGGAACTCAGTTTCACCCCTACAAAAAGGACACGAAGTTAACTGAGTTATCCTATAGGAAGGATAAAATGGAAATACAAATTAAAGGAGACAGAGAAGTATAAGCTTTTCAATGACTGAAGAGTAGCTTGCTCATGTATTTATTTAACAGAATGACAGTGGCAATCAAAACTCGATGGTATGTGGATTCCACTACCTTTAAAAGAATGATACAACACTTTTCTTTCCCTTTAAGTAGTCGGTATTCATGATATACCAGACCTTTGTCACCTCTTGCAATAATCCAGGACTATTCTATTACTCCAAGACATTTGAACACACACAAGGGCAGCACGCACATGGCCTTGAGCTCAAGTACCTCCTCAAATTTTGTGCTGAGGTCCTGGGGCTGGTTGCCTAAGTCACTGAGCATGAACGCCAATGACCTAACCTCTGGCTGAGCCCTGCTGAGAAAGCCACTGGAGCACAGGGATGGAGGAGAAGAGGAGGACAGAAACAGGGTACACACAGGACATGAGGCTTTCGGATTAAAGAGTCCTGTGACAAAGGGGAAACAAGCAGAAAGAAATAAGCAAAGGCTTCAAATGACTAAGCAGTGTCAGGATTAGTTCTCAGGAGCCAGAGATTTGTTTGTTTGGTAAAAGCTTCAACCACAAACAGATTAAGGGTTGAATTCCAGTTAAGTAAAGTATTCATTTCACATTGTATAATCTGACATTTTGATAACACAATCCTGCTCAAAACAGACTGGGAGAAGAAAAGAAGGATGTCATCAGTATTGGAAATCAAAGTGGCTAAATGCTATTTGGAAAAAGGTAAAGTACAACGTGCAGGTGCATGGGAGTGGAGGAGATAGGGCAGAGTGAGCCCGGCTGGGGATGGGGCTGCGGACACTGGGGGCCAAGATGACAAATGCATGGAGAAGAACCTCTTCCTTTCCTTCCTAAGACAAAGTGAGACCTAGACCATATCTGGCAGATAAGAATATTTACTGTGAATTTAGAAAAGCCACATATTTTGAATAATAATAGCGGTACACCATAAAATGATATTATCATAGCATACAAATCTGGGGCATTAATTGTTATGGAAAAAGATGGGATGGGGACTCTGGTTGAGTGTGGAATTGTGGGGCTGTCACCCGCAGGATGCTTACACCCCGCACTCTGTCCTGGCACGCTCCTCACAACAACAGAGAGCAGGAAGAGCTAAGGCTCAGTATCAAATTTCCTCTTCCACTCTTAGGACTTATTAACAAATTAAGAAGCTGGGTAAATGGAGGTAAGGGAAGAGAGATGATAGCTGAAGGTATACACATGGCTTCTAGAACTCAGTTTCACCCCCACAAAAAGGACACGAAGTGAAGTATTTGGATTAATGTGATAGAATCAGAAACATGCAGGCCGGGCGCGGTGGCTCATGCCTGTAATCCCAGCACTTTTGGAAGCCAGGGTGGGTGGATCAACTGAGGTCATGAGTTCAAGACCAGTCTGGCCAACATGATGAAATCCCATCTCTGCTAAAAGTACAAAAAATTAGCTGGGCATGGTGGCATGCACCTGTAGTCCCAGCTACTAAGGAGGCTGAGGCAGGAGAATCACTTGAACCCGGGAGGTGGAGACCAGTGAGCCGAGATTGCACCACTGCATTCCAGCCTGGGCAACAAAGTGAGACTCCGACTCAAAAAAAAAAAAAAAAAAAAAAAAAGGGGGGTAATATTTGTATTTCTCTCTCAAGACTCCTCATTTTTAATCTTTACTGTCGCTTAGTGCTTATACCTTGATTGTGTCTGCTGCCTAAGAGAGAAGGTCCTACAGCAGACAGTGCCCAAAGAACAATATTTCCAAAAGCTAGGTGATCTCCTTTCAATCCACATTAATAAAAATGTTCTTCCAGAACATTTGTCTCCTATGAACCTCAGCAGAAAGAAGTTTCCAAAAACACGACTTCCCCTGAAGCTCTCTCTCTATGCTTTGAATCAGTAAGTTCTAGATATGATTCAGAACATTCTATGGAACCCTTTCAACCCAAACAGCTCTATGTTTATTTGTTGTATTTTATTTATGATTCAGCATAAGCATTTACTTGCACAAGAAGTTCTGTGCCTAAACATAAAAGTAAAACCGCATTCTAGAGAAACAGAGTATCTTTCAGAACATAGCAGGTGCAATCCAACATAACATCATCTCCTATCTTTTAAAAGAATGGTTAGTCTCGATTTGGACGTAAACTAGACAGATTGCTAGTCACCTTCATGAACAAATTCATAACACCAACACTACAGCTGACGCCCAGTGAAACAGGAGAGAGCAGGAGAAAGGAATCAGTCAACAGAAATACAGAAAACTGTATATTCTAAAGTGGCCAAAAAGACTAAACCATATCTGAAATGTTCATACAAACTCCTTTGACCAAATAACCTTACAAAGATACAGTACAAATTCTATAGTAACTCAGCAGTGTTTTTCAAATGGTGGGTCTGGTTCATTAACAAGTTGTAAAATAAATTTAACGAGCTGGAAGCAATGTTACTTTAATATAATAGAAAATACAATTTGTAGTAATGATGAGCATTCTTTTGTGAAACTGATTTTAATTTTAAGGACATGCATATATACATATTTGCATACTGGATCATAAAGGTAAACATATTTAACTAAGGGTCTGAAAAATACCGACTCTGCAGAATACAAATAAATACTAATTTTTATCTTGAAATTTTCAGTTCCAAAGAGACAAACGTGTGTTACTGTCATCTGTCTATATACATTTGCTTTGTCCTGTTGAATCCTAATAGAATTGAACTAAAATTAGAGCTCAAGTCTCATTCTCAGCTGTGATTAATGATAATATGAACTATTATTTATTGAGCGCAATGTTAAACCAGGAATAGTTCCAGGCATTTTACATAAATTATTTATCGCTCAATACACCCACCTCCAAGGTACAAATTATGATGCTAGTTCTACACTGGATGGAATGCTACTCAGGTAGGAACTGCAACTTGCTTGGGGTCTCACAGCCAGGAAGCGGGAGAGCGGGGATTAGATCCTACATTATCAGGCTCCGAAATTTAGATGAATTACTCTCCATGCAGGAGTCAAAAAATATTTGTTTAAAATTAATGTTTATGAAATTTGTTCCTTGGAAATTACATTTAGGAAGTTTCAGATTTCATTATCCACTCAGAGAAGAGAGACATTGGAAAAATGCCAGAGGCCAGGCATGGTGGCTAAGGCCTGTAATCCCAACACTTTGGAAGGCTGAGGTGGGAGGACTGCTTGAGCCCAGGAGTTCGAGACCAGCCTGGGAAACATAGCAACACTCCTTCTCTACTAAAAATACAAAAAAATTAGCCAGGTGTGGCACGACGCGCCTGTGGTCCCAGCTACTCAGGAGGCTGAGGTGGGCGGATAAATTGAGCTGGGGAGGTTGAGGCTACAGTGAGCCATGAGGGTACCACTTCACTCCAGTCTGGGTAATGAGTCCCTGTCTCAAAAAAATGAAAAGAAATGAAATGAAAAAAGAAAGAAAATGAAAAGAAAAATGCCAAAGTGGGTACCTCTGCAGCGGACAGGATTTCAAGCCGCAGAATGAAGTGTGCATGAGGTGACTGTACTTCCCAGCACAGGGAAAGTTCTGGAGTGCTCCCAGGGTACACATTCAATTGCAAAATGTTAAAAGGTAATGTCCAGGCAGATTCTTTTGTGCCACATGACTTACATGTTCGGTGGTCCAAGGTCACACTAGGAAGAGTTATGAGAACTTTACCCAGAATCCTAGCCTGACTGACATCAGGGTGGTGGTGTTGACTACTACCTTAAAGGGAATCCAAGGATTTCTATGAAAGGAAATGCTGCCATCTCCCTACCTCCCCCCACATCAGATCCACCTGCACAGATAACTAAGCAGAGACATATTCCAAATATTTAATATACCACACTTACAAATTCCAAATACAAAAACTTGCTCTGTGCACAGAAGTGTAAGTGAAATTCTGTTCTCCACTGTGGGGTTGTCTGTTCTTTCTGAGAGTTTCTAGGTAAGTCTATGGGGCAATATAAATGTGCTGTGTCAACAGAAACATGGCATTTTCAGTTTCTGTTTGTTTTTTTTTTTTACATCAAAAATGCACACTAAAGCCATTAGAGCAGCTCAAATTCTTGTCAGAAAAAAGTCACCTACGACTTTTCACAATTTATGATTCTCGTACGTTCCCATAAACATTGTCGTGCACCACTTTAATGCAAACTTTTAGGTTCCTTTCTAAAGAATATGCGATTAAACATATCTGCTTAATATCATATGACAAAACCATTAATTTACCATTCCAATACATTTTCTGAGGATGCTCCAGATACTGAAGTCATTTCTGGAAAACATAGGAGAAGGCAAACTTGTTCTGAAAAAAGAAAAGAAAAACATAAAGTTCATTCTAATGCCATTGTCAGCAGGAGGGAAGAACTGCTTTCATTCACATGAGAGCTGCAGGCACAGAAAGACCCTTTAAAAATGTGTGTCATCACAGACAGGACTAAGCAGGGCTAATCTAGGGTTGCACCTGTTCACCGCTACCTACTTTGGCCCCTGAAAGATTCTGTAGTAAATCAACTGCTCCTCTGTCTTCAGCATTGCTCTGATCTGAACTCAGTCCTCCCAGTCCTTGGGATCCAGCTGTTTGGACCACCTCAGAGATCCACTATCCTTTCACGTTATGGCACATCTGACCCTGTTGTTGGATTTATGGCACACCTACCATGTTCTGATACTTAATACATTATCATTCTCTAGCTGCTAAATGATGTAAACAAAATGCCATCACAAAGCTTAGATACAGGTTTTTAAGAAATGAAATGGAAAATAGAAAACTTTCATAAAAGCCAAAGTATTTTTAAAAAGTAAAAGCCAAAGTAAAAAAAAAATAAAAAGTAAAAAGTATTTAGGCCCTGTAACATACATCAGTACTTCCCCAAGGAGACTAACACTGAACAAAATTGAGCAATTCTGGGTAGACTGGAAAACAAATTAACCTCTACAGAAAGAGCATCTTCGAAGCCTCTGTAGGTGTTCGAAAGTAGCCAAGGGGTCATGACGGCTGCCTGGGGCTGAAGGTCTGTGGCTTGGATAAGCAGCACATCAGAGTCAGGCCTGGTGGGCAGGGAGCCACCCCATTTCCACAGATCAGAATGGCAGCACCATCAGGAATGAGGGGTGGTGCAAGAGGTGCCCAGGCCAACTTTCCAGAACACTATTATGAAAGTTTTCCAGTTGCTGGCCGGGTGTGGTGGTTCACACCTGTAATCCCAGCACATTGGGAGTCCAAGGTGGGCAGATCACTGGAGCTCAGGAGTTTAAGACCAGCCTGGGTAACATAGTGAAACCCATCTCCACTAAAAATACAAAAATCAGCCACGTGTGGTAGTGCACGCCTGTAATCCCAGCTACTCAGGAGGCTGAGACAGGAGAATCACTTGAACACGTGAGGTGGAGGTTGCAGTGAGCCGAGATCACGCCATTGCACTCCAGCCTGGGCAACAGAGCGAGATTCTGTCTCAAAAACTAAAAAATAATAAAATAATAAAAAGTTTTCCAGTTGCCTTCTGAAATACATCCATGTAGCTAAAATATTAGATATTTTAAAAATTATCTTCTGAAGAACCTCTAAATTAAACTAATTAATTTGGATTATAGAAGTTAATATAATTTACATTTTTAAGTCAATAATCCATGGTGGAATTCTTCTAGTTTCTTTTTCTTTTTTAGGAACACATACTGCTCATTTGGCAGATATGCCATCTAACCAATCTGCTGGATAAGTGGCCACAGATGGTATTTAAATCACATTCCCCACTATCCAAGACTATCAATCTCTGTGACACGAATAATGGATACCAGGAATAAGAATCCCTGCCATTATCTATGCTTTGCATGTATAATATAGTTTTAGAGATGTATGTAAATTAAATTTTCCATCTATTTTGGTCTTTTCTTTTTTTTTTTTTTTTGAGATGGACTTTCGTTCTTGTTGCCGAGGCTGGAGTGCAGTGGTGTGATCTCAGCTCACTGCAACCCTGCCTCCCGGGTTCAAGCGATTCTCCTGTGTCAGCCTCCCGAGTAGCTGGGATTTCAGGTGCCTGCCACCATGCCCGGCTAATTTTTTGTATTTTTAGTAGAGACGGGGTTTCACCATGTTGGCCAGGTTGGTCTTGAACTCCTGACCTCAGGTGATCTACCTGCCTCGGCCTCCCAAAGTGCTGGGATTACAGGCGTGAGCTACCGCGCCCAGCCAAATTTTCCTTCTACTGTCTTGGAAAAGTCCATCCAAAGTGTAGCATACCTAGAGAGCTATGAGCTTGAAAGAAGCTTGTGAAGAGGGAATGAGGGCTGTCATTCACCCCCAACAAACGCTGACATTAAATGTATAGACCGTGTGCTACCATTCTAACTAAAGGCAAGAATAGCAGAAAGGCAAGAACAACAAATATCTTGGAGGCAGAAGATGAGAGACATTCGAGCTTTGTAATTATTCTCGGTTTAGAAATTGTCAGAGGACTGTCAGCCAAGAGTCCCACCTGGGAATATCCTATACTCATTTTTATGCACAAAACTTTCTGTGATTTTATGAGAATGTAATCATTACTCATTTATAAGGAAGTCAGATTATCTGCAACATTCATTACCTATTCAGAACATAACCAGAAAGCAGAGGGGAAGGGGTTTTGAAAGGTAAACAGCCGTTACAGAGCCCATGTTATTTTCTTCTGTAGGACACGCAGAGCCAAGCGCCTTGCCTCACTGAGACCACACTTTGTGCAATAAACTGATGGGAAGCAGCAAGAGAAACACCGGCCCACAAGACACCCACGCAGCACACAAGCCATGGCTTTGTAAATGACCTCTCAGTTGCTGACCACAGTCTAAGCCCATAGCATGACGAGGCTGCCAAGAAGACAGGTGCAATCTCAGACTGCCACAATGGGGCAGCAGCCAGAGCGTTCCCGAGGGCAACCTGAGCTGGGACTCAGGCTCAGGTGTCACTGTTGTTTTGGTGTTTTTTTTTTTTTTTTTTTTTTTTTTTTTTGAGAGAGAGTCACACTCTGTTGTCCAGGCTGGAGTGCAGTGGTATGATCTCGACTCACTGCAACCTCCACCTCCCGGGTTCAAACGATTCTTCTGCCTCAGCCTCCCGAGTAGCTGGGACTACAGGTACCCACCACCATGCCTGGCTAATTTTTGTTATCTTTAGTAGAGATGGGGTTTCACCATGTTGGCCAGGCTGGTCTCGAACTCCTTACATGCAGTGATCCACCCACCTCAGCCTCCCACAGAGCTGGTATTACAGGTGTGAGCCACCACACCTGGCCCAGGTGCCACTTTTAAAAGAAATTGGAAGACCGCCACGCAGGAGGACTGATCCGAGGCGAGGCAAAGGTGTCTGGAAAACATCTCTTACAAGCAGTGCTAAGAGACGTGCAAAGCTAGAGAAACAAAAGCTGGGGGTGTGGCGAACAGTGGGCATGAGGGGGGTCTTGGAATATCGGAGAGAGGGCCTGAGATGGCAGGAGTAATAACATCCTTGCCCCCAGCTCCCCCGGCTCCCCCAGCTGCTATGCACTTTGGCCTGCTTCATCTTCCCCCTCCACAGCACTGATCAATGTGACATAAGGTACACTCTCTTGCTGATGTGTTGATGACCTCCTACCCCCAAACAGTATGTAAACTCCATGAGAACTCATATTCTGTCTACTGCTGTGGCCCTGTTGCCTAGGACAATGGCTAGCACCAACTGGGAGTTTAAGTATTTGTGGCAGACGCTTTGGAATGTATACGACCTATTAGACATTACCTCTTTTGTAAAGAATTTAGTTTATTCTGTGCTACTCAAGAGAGAAGGACTATTACTGCAGGTGAATGCTTATATTAGGGTGGCTAATATAAAGACCTGTCTCACAATTAATTCTAAAAATAGGAGATGAGAGAGGCCTCTTAAGGAAGGGTTTCAGACAGAGGCTGGAGGATTCCACCAGTCAGGGCACAGAAAGGCACCCCAGCTCGACCAAGGATGCTGCTAAACATCATGCCAGGAACAAGACAGGCTCCACAACAAAGAATTACCCACCTACAATGTCAGCAGTGCCAGGGTCAAGAAATCCAGCCAGAGAAATACAATGAGAGCTTCATGTATAATCTCAAATTCTGTAGTAGCCACATTTTAAAAAATCAAAACCAATTTTAGTAATTTATTTTATTTAACCCAGTATATCCAAAATATTAGCATTTCAACATATAAATACATACAAAAAATGATGTTATACTTTTTTCCATATTGTCTTTGAAATCCAGTGTGTATCCTACACTTTTAGAGCATATCTCAATTAAGCTACTAAACAGTTAACATGAAATCTAGTCTTAACAGTCGTTTTTAATGGAAGAACAGTTTCTGCTTCATTTTACAACTGATGTTAATTAAAATTAAGTAAAAAATCAGGCCGGGCGCCATGGCTCACGCCTGTAATCCCAACACTTTGGGAGGCTGAGGTGGGTGGATCACAAGGTCTGGAGCTCGAGACCAGCCTGGCCAAGATGGTGAAACCCTGTCTCTACTAAAAAATACAAAAATTAGCAGGTGCAGTGGTGGGTGCCTGTAATCCCAACTACTTGGGAGGCTGAGGCAGGAGAATCACTTGAACCTGGGAAGCGGAGGTTGCAGTGAGCTGAGATTACGCCACTGCGCTCCAGCCTGGGCAACAGAGCAAGACTCCGTGTCAAAAAAAAAAAAGTAAAAAAATCAGTTTCTCAGTCGTACTACCCAGATTTCAAGGGCCCAAAAGCCACACGTGGCTAGTGGCAACTGTACTGGACAGAATGGATCTCTGTGATTACTTCTGAAAACAAAAGGGTTGTATTGTTTCAAGAATAGGGTGGAGAACAAAAATTTTATAACTCTAAAGTCAAGAACAGACAAAAAATAGTCCACAGTCTAATCATCAAGAAAATGCTAAATCTTCTGCAGTGTTATTTGAAGAAGCAGAGGGAGTAGAGAAATTTAAAAAAAAATTAGGTAGGAGATTCAGTTAAAAAAAATAATTTGTGTTGAAAAGGATGTGTTTCCATATTTAAAAATTTCACTCTCTCTGCCAGGAAAAAAAGAAGAGAGAATTCCCGAATGGTGTTGGATGGCAGTGTTACTCCAGGCAGAAATAAGAACAGACGAGAGCAGCAATCAGAATTTTCAGGCTGAAAGCACAGCTCAGTGATTCTCTCTCCGTGGAGTTTATCTGAGGGTCATTATCTTGCATTCTATGCTTCCTTTTTCTCTTCATACAGAGAGAACACACCCTGTACCAGGGACTGGCAGTGATATGTCCTGGTTCTATTTTCAACCATACAGATGACATTACGACTATCTAGACAACAGCACAATAACTGATTTTTAAATGAAGAGTCTCACAGTGGTTTCATCTATGTGATGCAAATGGCTCCACCTGCTAGCACACCATTATTTCCCTGCTACACAGCATTGTAGACAGACCCCAAAGAACCAAATTCATTAAAGAAGTGTTGACTAACAAATGCTGTGCTTGAATCCCCCTTGTTATGAAAGTTGTGAAGGTCAGGAGATCACGATCTCCAAAATCTTTAAACGTTATTTGGATGGCAGAAATTACCTGTTATTTGGGCCGGGCACAGTGGCTCATGCCTCTAATCCCAGCACTTTGGGAGGCCGAGGCAGACAGATCACTTGAGGTCAGGAGTTCGAGACCAGCCTGGCCAACATGGTGAAACCCCGTCTCTACTAAAAATACAAAAATTAGCTGAGCGTGGTGGCACATGCCTGTAGTCCCAGCTACTCGGGAGGCTGAGGCAGGAGAATCACTTGAACCCAGGAGGCAGAGGTTGCAGTGAGCTGAGGCTGTGCCACTGCACTCCCACCTGGGCAACAGACCAAGACTCCATTTAAAAAAAAAAAAAAGAAATTGTACGTTATTTGGAAGCTGAGCCTCACAAATTTACCTAACTGCACAGATCTCCTTTATCTACCCACTGGACACTGAGCCCACCTCCTGCATCTGCTCTGTGGATTGCTAGGCTAGACACTCAACACTGTTTGCTCACAGAGGCCCTCTGAAAAAAAGCACAAGATGATAACACAAAGGTAGGCAAAATTAAGCTTCATCTGGAATTGGCTGCCAGGCGTTTCATGCTTTCCAGGTTTGCCTCCTGATTTTCATGAGACACACATGAGCTCTTCTGGGTCTTGTGTGTGTGCATGCATATATTTACTGAGACATCCTTATACTTGGCAGGAGGTCAGGGAGGTGTCATCTCTTTCATAGAGGCTATAAAAGAACCGTGGAATGGAAACCAGAGCTACAGTGCAAACTCTTGCTACCGCCCAGCTGTGTAACCTGGGGCAAATCTTGCAAGTCGAAGCTACACAGCTGTACAATTCGCCTTCTGCTGGCAGCTAGATCTGCACTAATGAAAATGCCTAGGACAATTAAGGCTTCTCAGAAATGAAGGTTCAACTTCTTACCTACATGTCAGTTTTTAAGAATTTTTTAAATTATTTATTATTTTTATAAAGTACAAACATACTAAGATAAAAACGCTCATTGTCAGTGGTGACATCATCTGTCCACTAAATTATCTTCTCACTACATAGGAGCTCTTTGTGTATTACAGATATTTCATTCACCACCTGCATTACAGATAACTTATCCCAAGTCTAACATTGGTCATGTGACTCTGTTTACGGTATGATTTGCTAAACCAAATCTACCTACTTGGGAAGGCTATATGTGTTATTATCATAATCTACATGTGAAACATAAACAGCTATCATTCAGTATTTTCCCAATGAACAAAATAAAAACAATTCATTATTAACAGGTATTCCAGAACAAAAGGTAAATTTCTTAATTCACAACACTTGGTATTTTTCCAACGGACAAGAAAAAAGCAATTCATTATTAACAGGTACTCCAGAACAAAAGGTAAATTTCTTAATTCACAACGATTGGTAATCTTGACCTTAAATTTTTAGGAATTCACGTTCTATGTCAAAACCAAAACAACACACATAATTAAAACAATCTTCTCGGGCATATATCAAATGGTAGTAAATACAACTAAATTAGAGGGGGATGGAGTATGTGGTTATTTTTCAAATTAAAAAATAATTACTTTTTTTGGAGACAGAGTTTCGCTCTTTTTGCCCAGGCTGCAATGCAACGGCGCAATCTTGGCTCACTGCAACCTCCACCTCCTGGGTTCAAGCGATTCTCCTGCTTCGCCATCCGAGTAGCTGGGACTACAGGCATGCGCCACCATGTCCGGCTAATTTTGTATTTTTAGTAGAGATGGGGTTTCACCATGTTAGCCAGGCTGGTCTCGAACTCCTGACCGCAGGTGATCCACCCTCCGTGGCCTCCCAAAGTGCTGGGATTACAGGCATGAGCCACCGTGCTTGGCCAAAATATATTATTATATAACAAAGGAAACGATCTACAGATAAAGGACAAGCTAGACCTCTCCTCCTGCACCCTCCAATACCAACAGTAACAGCATGAGTGCTCCTTTCCACACCCCCTCTTCACACAAACAAGGGTATACAGGTATGTGCATTTTTTAAACTGAAATATTACCCTATAGGTCACATTGCTTTTTCACGAAATATCAAGGACACTCCCCTTCACATCAACAGACACAGGTATATCTTTCTTTGTAATACCTTTAGGCACATGTGCACGTATGTAGGTAGCATCTCACACACGCTGGTTTTATTTTTAATGTAGTCTTTCCCCCCTTTGTTCTTTTTGCTTGCCACCCCACTCCTCCATCTCCACCACCACTCTACCACCCTATAATCCATGTTAAGAAGCTGGCATCTATTTTTCTGTGCTTTTCCACATGTTCCCAAAGAGCCACATGTAGAGCATGCATGTGTGCACACACAAAGGGGTGTGCTGCCCTTCATATTCCAAATTAGGGTACTAATTATCCACACTTCTCTATGGTCTGCTTGTCAATACTGCACGCAAATTTGTTGATGTCAAATGGTATACTAATTATTTTAAGGAATGTATCATACATATGCCATAAGAATACTATATCTCAAAATACATTTTGTCATTCTCCATGAAAGGCATTTACCATTTCATTCTTTTGCCAAAAGAAACAATGCAACAAAAATATTTCGATATATGATGTATTCTTATTTAAATCTGATGCCTTCATTTTAATGGGGCAGAGCACCGGGGTTAAAATTGCTGGGTCAAGGAGTATCTCTATTTCACATATCCACAGATGCGGCCAGACTGCTTTTGGAGAAGCTTTAAACAATTTCGTATCTCACCAGCAGTCTATGAGCACTCTCTTCCCACCAGAAAGAGTTGGTGTTAACAGGTGTTCTTGTCCTTTTAGGTTTTTGGTCTGACTGCGGTAGTGATGCTACCTTGTTATTTTACTTTGTTTTTCCTTGACTACTAGTGAGTTAGAACATTTTTCATACGCTTAATGACCATCTGAATTCACAGATGGTCAACTGCCTATTTATTAACATCTATACCGCTGGATTTTTTTGTTATTTAGTAAGAATTTTTTTGTATGTGATAGCTATTAATCTTTTGTCACCTAGATTGTACATGGTACCATCTGCAGGTTAACAAAAAACTTTTACAAACAAGTATGTCTCCTTTTTAAAACTAGCTTCTGTGTTTTCTATCTTGGTGAAGGCTTCTCCCACCCTAAAGCTGTTTCTTTTTTTTTTTTTTAAACATGATGTTCCCATTCTCTAAATGATATATATTTCTCTCTCTCAAGCCCATATCTCTACATAAAGATAGCTAGGTCTCTTTAAGGGGTATGTCCTTGTTTGCTCATCTGGGGCCACTTGAAACTAAGATTCTTGTGCCCTCTATGCCTTTCACAAACAGGGTCTGTGAAGTGGCCCTATTCCCTTTCTCCTAAGACAGAGGAGCTCTCTCTCCAACACTTCTCTTACTCGCAATTCCAGGAATCTTAATAGTCTATATTTTTATTTAGCTTCATTCCAGCTTCTATCTCGGTTCAAAAGACCCTTGATCATTGATTTGTATGTTTCAGGGAAGACAGAAAAAGTTCAGGCGTTTTTAAAAAAGCAACACTTTCACAAATGCTGTGAAATCAAAATATCCCCAGGCTAGCTTTAAAGAGTTCTACTAAGATGAAGTGGATGAATACTAATGGCTAGCATTTAGTGAGAGTTTGCTCCAGTTTAGACTGTGTTAATCACTTAATGTGTATCACCTCATTTAATCCTCAAAGTAATCTTATTAAGCACTGGTATTAAATAACTTGTCCATGGTCATATATTGAATTAGTAGAATGGATTCTTTAACTCCACAGCCGTCACTCCTGGCTTTCAGAACTCTGCCACTTACTGACTGTGTGAACTTGAACATGTAACTAACCTATTCCAAACCTCGGTTTTTCTTAGAAAATGACAATACTAGTGTTTCATATGGCCGTGGTGGAGTTCCCATGAAACAATGCATACAGAGAGTGTTTTTAAAACTTTAGGCCCCATTCACTCTGATCTATAGACTCAATTTAATGGTAATATAACCAGCATTTTAAAAAATGAAATCAAACTCATCTGGCAAGGGTAGGTATTGTTAATGAAAATTCTGTCCCAACAATACACATTCACCCCATATGTGTGCACTATGTGGTCAAATTTAATTTTATTTTAAATATGGAAATTGGTCAGTGATATAAAACATTCAGCCCAGTGCCTGGTAGGTAGAAAACCTTCAACATGAAGTAGAGATTGATATTATTGTTATTATCAATAATTTCAGGGAAAATTTTCATCTTCCTGTCTGAGTTGTTAAAGATTTAAAACTACTATTACTTTTTGGATGAAAAATTTACTAATTACAGTTTCAAAAGATGATCTAAAAATGGTTATTTATTAAACAATTTTCATAACTATATTAAGGTTTTCATAGAGAAACAGGAATGAAATTGTTTCTATTGCCCTGGAGAAAAGCAGAAAATGAAATGGTTTTCACCACTTGTGCTTCTTTTCCCCTAGGAAGCCTTTTTTATTGTTGTTGTTTTGAGACAGAGTCTCGATCTGTCACCCAGGCTGGAGTGTAGTGGTGCGATCTCGGCTCACTGCAACCTCCGCCTCTGGGGTTCAAGTGATTCTCCTGCCTCAGCCTCCCGAGTAGCTGGGACTACAGGCATGTGCCACCGTGCCTGGCTAATTTTTGTACTTTTAGTAGAGATGGGGTTTCACCATGTTGGCCAGGCTGGTCTCGAACTCCTGACCTCAGATTGTCCTCGCACCTTGGCCTCCCAAAGTGCTGGGATTACAGGTGTGAGCCACCACACCTAGATGGAAGGCTTTATACCCGGATGGTGAATGCCAGCCAATGGCTGTCACCTGGGACCAGATACAGGTACAAATGGAAGAGATCTTTCAAATTAATGAACTATCCCTTCCAAGAGCTTCTGGTTAGGAGGCTGCAGAATGCTAAACAAAGAATCTTTAAGCAAAGACTGTGGTTAAGACATAATGAAGCAACTCAGGAGGGACTCTGACTTGGAAATGTCCCTTTCTTTTCTGCCATTTAATAATTCATTGGTATTCTTTGTTTTAATGTCATATGACCAGAGTGAAAGTGCTGGGACAATTCTGTCCAATTAACATTTTTCATTTAATTGAAATAATGAAAGAACATACTAATAAATCCCAAACAATTTTACTGTGCCTTAAACATTCCATTGACATGATTAGATGGTATTAAAACTCATTCCCATCCAGATCCGAGGGTACGTCCTCTCCCAATCTATCTCTGGGAGACTTCGAGCATGCTCCTCCATTCAGGCTTCTCTTCTGCACCCAGCCTTGGGGAATGATCTCAAAGTCAGCCACGATGTCAGCAATGGGATTTTAAAAGCAACTCCAAGGTTCTAATTTAGAACAATGAAATTGGCTAGTTCCGTGCTCAGCTTAAATTTCACAATTCTTTATTTTCCCTACCTTCATTCATTCCCTCTGCTCTTTTTTACATATCTGCCACTCAGGGTGTAATCCCCCTCTGCTCTGAGACTCTGAGATTAGAGACTATGTCTTATTCTCCTCTGTGTCCTTCAGGGTACAGAATGTTTCGCATATGACAGGTGCTCAAAGTTTTAAAATAAATGATTTTACCTAATGTCTCAAGTTACGATGGAGCCAAAGAAAGAAAAACGGTGAAAAAAATGATATGGATAAGTAAGCAATGAGGTATGAAGAACACAACAATCATTTTCTGTCTTGCTCTGTCACCCAGGCTGGAGTGCAGCGGTGCGATCTTGGCTCATGGCAACCTCCGCCTCCCAGGTTCAAGCGATTCTCCTGCCTCAGCCTCCCGACTAGCTGGGATTACAGGCACCCACCATCATGCCTGGCTAATTTTTGTATTTTTAGTAGAGATGGGATTTCGCCATATTGGCCAGGCTGGTCTCGAACTCCTGACCTCAGGTGATCTGCCTGCCTTGGCCTCCCAAAGTGTTGGGATTACAGGCGTAAGCCACTGCGCTCAGCCTCTTATGTCACTTAAAAGAATATTTTCAAAACTAACTTATTTAACACACATTTTCACTTGCACTTAACAAATAAGTATTTTTTATTAAGTATTATGTAGGAATCATAATTTTAGGTAGCAGAATATTGATCTGGATATTTAGAAAAGTGAGAAACAACTTAATTCTTACCTCTGATTCAAGATTAAAGAATGAACTAAAAATCTAAGAAAACTACTCCACAGAGAAACAGATTTCAACACATCTGTAACTACAACATTGACAATCTGTATGTATACATGTATATTGTTATATGTGTGTTTTGCACTTGTGTGTGTATAACTATTTACAGCTATTAGATACTTATCACCTCTCTTCTCAACTATCAGACTTCTTATCGTTTCCTCCAAATCCTTCCTTCTGTCACCCTGGCTGGAATGCAGTGGCACAGTCTTGGCTCACTGCATCCTCTGCCTCCTGGGTTCAAGCGATTCTCATGCCTCGGCCTCCGGAGTAGCTGGCACTACAAGCGTGTGTTACAACACTGGCTATGTTTCGTATTTTTAGCAGAGACAAGGTTTTGCCATGTTACCCAGGCTGGTCTCAAACTCCTGGCCTCAAGCAATCCACTCACCTCAGCCTCCCAAAGTGCTGGGATTACAGGCATGAACCACCGCGCCCTGCCTACAAGTCCCAATTTAAATATAATTTAATGACACAGCTTGTATCTTTAATTTCTATTGCTCTGCTGAAGTTTACTAAACACTCAAAGCAAAATAGTCTTCCAAATTAGGAAGTCATTAGAGCTAAACTATAAAATAAACTTGAATTCACAAAAGTAATTAGATTTTAAAATTATGTTAGAGAGTAAATTACTGTAGTAATTAAAAAGTCTTACTTCATTTTCACGAATGATGCATAATCTTGCTTGAAAAAAATCTTTACATAGTTCATCTGGGATACAGCTCACAAGTCTATTCTTTAAACAATGGTTGAAAACAAATGATGAGCAGAAAAGCCTAGCAATCTCACCACTGGATAAATACATTCTGACTTACAAGTCATTTGAAAAGTACCAAATTCCATTGTTAGAAATTTAACACTCATCTCTCTACTCCTTCTTTGTCCTGGCTGGAGCATAAGCAACCACAGAGAATGCAACACATCCTCTCCATTTGAAAGGCTAAAAGTTCCTACAAACACTGTTACTCACCTACCACCAATTTCTTAAGAACATGTAAAGTTGCTGCGGCAGATTTACTTACTTAATTAAACTCTTATTACCATTAGATTCCAAGCCCTGTTGAACCTGCAGTGAATGGCATAGAACCTGTAATATAGGTACTTAGCACACATTGCTGAGATCAACTTTATGCCAGATGATTCTCTATTAATTAGGGATCTAGAATGAGTAAACTGTCCCACGCACATTTACAATGAGAAACAATTATTCCATAGTATCAACAACAAAAGGCCATTGTTTACTTTGAGGAATTAAAATGTTGCATCACTGAATTTCTGATGTGCTCTAAATACCTTTCATTCTTCTGTCATTCTCTTCAAAAGACACTGACCAAGTTAACTTCAAGAACACACCACTGGTGATACACCAGAGAGCACCAGGGCAGTGGCTGAAAGTTTGGGGTAGGCAACAATTACTTACAGAGAACCCCCAAGAGAGCACTAACATAACAGAAAAATTCCAAAGTGGACTTCATTAAAATTAAAGACTCTGTTCAAACAAAGAAGAAATTAAAGACTTCTGTTCATTATTAAAGAAATGAAAGGGCAAGCTACCAACTAAGAGAAAATACTCATGATACGTGTATTTGATAGAGGATTAGTATCCAGAATACATAAAGAATTACTACAAATCAATAATACAAAGACATACAAACAAATTTAAAATGAACAAAACTCCCAGACACGTCACAAAAACAATGGCTAAGGAAAACATGGACAAGCATTCAAAATCAATAAGAAAATATAAATGAAAACCACAGAACGAGGTACCATGTCATACCTACGAAACACCAAATGTTGGTGAGGATGTGGAGCAACTAAAATTCTTATGTATTTCGGACTGCAGTGCAAAATGGTACACATCCAGGAAACAGTACAGTAGTATCTTACAAAGCTAAACACATATCTCCCCTATGACCCAAAAATTCTACTCCTACATAGGGAAGAGAATGAAAACATGTCCGCAGAATGGTATCTAGAAGAACACTTATAAAAGCTTTTTTGTTCATAACTCCAAACTGGAAAAAACCCAAATTCCATCAACAGGAGTACAGATAAGCCAAATTGTGGGATATTCAAACTAACATACCATTCACCAATAAAAAGGAAAGAGCAACGATATATACAATAGGAATGAAAGTCAAGACACGGTGTTGAGTGACTAAAGCCACACTCAAGGAGCACACGCTCTGTGATTCATTTATAATGCAGTTCAAGATAAGACTAATCCATAGTGGCAGAAATCAGAGCAGTGGCTGTCTACGGAGAGTGGGGGAATGACTGAAAGGGAGTCAGGGAGAACATCCTGGAGTGATGGAAATGTTCCACATCTTGACTGGGATGTTAGTTACATGGGTCTGTGCACCTGACAAAACTCACCAAATTTATATGTAAGATCTGTTACTTTCACTATATAAAAATTATACTGCAACCACGAAACAAACAAAAAGAAACTATAATGTAATGTAACTTGTTGGTATAGATTAGCATTTCTCAAACTTTTGGTCTTAAGATCAATTAAACTCTTAAAAATTATTGAAGACCCCAGGGCCAGGTGCAGTGGCTCACGCCTGTAATCCTAGCACTTTGGGAGGCCGAGGCAGGTGGATCATGAGGTCAGGAGTTCAAGACCAGCCTGGCCAACATGTTGAAAGCCCGTCTCTACTAAAAATACAAAAATTAGCCAGGCGTGGTGGTGGGCGCCTGTAATCCCAACTACTTGGGAGGCTGAGGCAGGAGAATCACTTGAATCTGGGAGGTGGAGGTTGCCAAAATCGTGCTACTACACTCCAGCCTGGGTGATGGAGACAGACTCCACCTCAAAAACAAAACAAAACAAAAAACAAAAAAACCCTTATTGAAGACCCCAAAAGAGTTTTTCTTTAACTTTCATTTATCTCTCCTTTTCCTTTTTTTTTTTTTCTTGATATAGGGTCTTACTTTGTCATCCAGGCTGGAATACGGTGGCACGATCATGACTCACTTGCAGCCTTGGCCTCCCAGGCTCAGGCAATCCTCCTGCTTCAGCCTCCCAAGTAGCTGGGACCACAGTCAAGTGCCATCATACTCACCTATTTTTTCTTTCTTTTGGTAGCAATGGGGTCTCCCTATGTTACCCAGGATGGTCTCAAACTGCTGGACTCAAGTGATCCTCCCACCTTGGCCTCCCAAAGTGCTGAGATTACAGGTGTGAGCCATCGTATCTGGTATAGTTTTCTTTTAATGTGGATTTTATCTATTGCTATTTACCAAATTTTTAAAAAGCTGAAAATAATTTCTTGACTTATTAATTCATTTAATAAAAGTGATATGTTAACCTAAATAACCTTTTTTTTTTTTTTTGAGACAGAGTCTCGCTCTGTCACCCAGGCTGGAGTGCCATGGCATGATCTTGGCTCCCTGCAACCTCTGCCTCCCGGGTTCAAGTGATTCTCCTGCCTCAGCCTCCCGAATAGTTAGGATTACAGGTGCCCACCACCACGCCCAGCTAATTTTTTGTATTTTTAGTAGAGACAGGGTTTCACGAGGTTGGCCAGGCTGGTCTCAAACTCCTGACCTCAGGCAATCCGCCTGCCTCGGCCTCCCAAAGTGCTGGGATTTACAGGCATGAGCCACCGCACCCAGCCCTAAATAACATTTTTATAGAAAAAGACTGTATTTTCCAAAACAAAAATAGTTAGAAGAGTAGCATTGTTTTACATTATTGCAATCTTTTAAATGTCTGGATTAAGAAAGGATAACTGGATTCTCATAACTGTTCATGCATTCAATCTGCGATTTCTTACATCAAGTAGTCTAGAAACTTCATTGTAAACATTTAAGTGAATGATAGGAAAAAGGCACATTTTTAGTAATATAATGAAAACTGTTGTAACTTTTTTGTCCCCTGAAATGGGGGCCTTGGGGACCCCTACTCCCCACCACAAGAGTCCAAAATCTCTACTTTCTAGAACCACTGGCATAGACAGTCAGCAGAAGGGCTTTCCTTTTTCCCAGTACAGATTTAAGAAACTTTGGAACACAGCAGTTAAAAAAAAAAAAAAAAAAATTCGGCCAGGCGCAGTGTCTCATGCCTGTAATCCTAGCACTTCAGGAGGCTGAGGTGGGTAGATCACTTGAAGTCAGGAGTTCAAGGCCAGCCTGGCCAATATGGTGAAACCTTGTCTCTACTAAAATACACAAATTAGCTGGGTGTGGTGGCATGTGCTTGTAATCCCAGCTACTCGGGAGATTGCACCATTGTGCTCCAGCCTGGGCAACAGAGTGAAACTCCATCTCAAAAAAAAAAAAAAATCAATGCATTCAACAAATATTAACTACATTTCAACTACTATAAGGTTTTGAGGATATTAGGAAGCTGGATAAATAAAATATCGAAGAATATTTACAGTTGAGATACTTCTGTTTCAAAATGTTATTTCATTTCTGGAATCTGCTTCAGAAACTTTTTTTTTTTTTTGAGAGGTAGTCTCGCTCTGTTACCAGGCTGGAGTACAGTGGTATGATCTTGGCTCACTGCAACCTCCACCTCCCGGGTTCAAATGATTCCCCTGCCTCAGCCTCCTGAGTAGCTAAGACTAAAGGCGCACACCACCACACCTGGCTAATTTTTTTTTTTTTTTTTTTCAAATTTTAGTAGAAACGGGGTTTCACCATGTTGGCCAGGATGGTCTCGATCTCCTGACCTCGTGATCCACCCGCCTCAGCCTCCCAAAGAGCTGCGATTACGGGTGTGAGACACCACGCCCGGCCTTCAAAAACTTTAAAACTCTGGCACTTCCACTAAGTGGGCTTAAAAATATTTGAAATAAATAAGATAGTTTGAAACAAATATAACCTTATTTTAATAAGACAGAATTCAAAAATTTCAACCAACATACTCATCTTTAGTAGTTCACCTGACTGCCTAAAAGTTCGATATGATTTTTCATATTCTCTTAACATTTAGATCTGAGAGTAAATACTGGTTTTTAGTCACACAACTCACAGAATCTCACCTTAAGTTGATATAATTTGATTTTATCACAATGAAAATGATGCCCTCAAACAAGGGACAATGTTTGCCCTCCAAAGGTGGTAAGATGTATTCCACGGTCGTAAAAATACTATTTTTCTCAGTTGTGCACTATTAATTAAAACTTTAGTTGTAATGTACATGAAGATTCAAGATCTTCAAAGTTATATATGAAATACTTGGCAAGTTTAATATACAGAAATCAACACAAAGTGTCTAAAATTTACCGATACAATTAAATTCCTGAAATTTGCCCATCCCCATTTCAACAGAAGCAGAATTTAGGCTGGTCTTAAAGAGGCCAATCACTTAAAACTCTTCCTGCATGACTGTTATTATAATGTACCCTGTACCTAGTTTCGGGTTCGAATTCAGACAAATACAGTCATCACAAAGTTCTCTCTGTATATCTAGAATGCCATTCTGAAGCCTAGTATAAATGAGCACCATATCTTACAACTTAGTCAGAGACGAGGGTGACTCAACAGCTGGGTATTTAACCTGCTGTTAGACCTCTCCAACTAAAATTAGCGTAGCATCTTAGAAGCAGGTCAGTACAAGTCTAAGACAAGAGCTCTAAGACTAGTCATATACCTTTTTTAGTTATGAATCTTTAAAAAAAATCCAATGATTTGGTTTAAGTTTAATAATTTGATGTGGCCAGGCACAGTGGCTCACGCCTGTAATCCTAACACTTTGGGAGGCCGAGGCAGGCGGATCACTTGAGCTCAGGAGTTCGAGACCAGCCTGGGCAACATAGTGAAATCCTGTCTCTACTAAAAATATAAAAAATTAGCCAGGCATGGTGGCGCAGGCCTGTAATCCCAGCAATCCCAGCTACTCAGAAGTTCAACTGCTTGAACTCAGGAGGCAGAGGTTGCAGTGAGCCAAGATTACAACACCACTGCCCTCCAGGCTGGATGATAGAGTAGGACTGTCTCAAAATGATAATAATAATAATAAAATCTGATGTAATTATCTGATATTATTTAATTTTGCTAATATTTCCATAACTTAAAATTATTTTTCATTTTTGATGTTTTAAATTACTTATCTATAGTCTATGATTGCCACTTAACAAATCTGGCTCTACACAATAAAAAGGTTAGGGTGGTCTTGTTTTACAAGAGGTTTTACTTGTTTTGACTTTAATAAGTTAAAATTGTATGTACACAATTTTAAACTGATTTTCACAATGGATTTCTAAAATTTAGAATTCATTGCCAAGCTTCAAAAACACAGTATATTTTCTTTTTTATTTCTCAGTTTATCACCATAACTGGATTAACAGGAATGCTTACAGAATCTTCACATTTGAAAGCAAAAACGAAATGATGAAAAAATATCTCTGAACCAGGCTTTTAGTTTATTAAGAAGATGTCATTTTAGGCAGCTGGATTCCCTTACTGTAGGCCTGCTTCACAGAGTTCAGCACAGTCCTGGGGAAGGAAAGATGAAACAGAAAGGCAGACCTTAACCTAGGGACAAGGTCACTATTCTTTGCTCACCTTTATCTCTAAGAATAACTTAGATTTCATGCAACAGGTGCTGGAACAGACGGATGCGAAGTCATTGAAATTAAGTGAAAAGTGAGAGTAGATCAAGGTCGTTAGGACCTAAAGGAAACGGTCTGAACAACAGAGAGATTAATGCAATGCATGGTGAATGCTGCACAGATCAGAGCTAACTACCGTCATCCCTAAAGGATTAACTAGGTCTCCTGCAGTGTGGAGCTCTCTAAGGAGCAGAGAGGCTTCAAGGTGGTAAGCACACATCTACTAACATCTCTCCACATTCCAAAAAGGATCCAAAGCTGTCTTATTACTGGTAATTTTGTTGGTTGGGGAGGGGAAAGAAGCCCTTCCTGACTATAATAGAAATCTCTTGGGCTCTCTATCGAGAAAGGTCATGTCTCAGAACTTGAACACCTCCAGTTGGATTAGGAGGCTGGTGGTAGCAGTAGGCTGTTTGGTGAGACCTGGAGTTCTCTACTAGAATGTAGGTTTGAACTCTTGATAAAAATTGTTGATCGTTGAATGTAACTCTGGAGCAAGGCTGTTTTTAATAGGCTGTATGTTATCTGGAACACTGCAGACAAGGATTTCTGATCATCAAAACAAGGGTTTGGGGAAAGCTGTGCAAAAAATACTTCACAACAAGAGAAGACAAAAAAGGAAGCAGAGATGGACTGAATAACAGAAGTGCCCTTCTGCAAATATGACTGTGTTGCTTTTCATGGCTCTGAACTTTCCAGACTAACTTCCCTTCAAACCACACCTACTTTTTCAGAATAAATATAACAATTTGTTTGTGCTTTGCTTTAGCTACTTCCACAGCCTGATTTAACTTTGTTTATAAATGATCTGAGATGCTTTTGATTGCTTACCATCAGAGGGATAGAATTTCTAGGAAGGGAGTTGAGTTTCTGGTTCCTTCCTGCTCTGTGATACATAACACATAATATCTCCAGCGTTCTCTGACATGTATGTTATTTTCCCTTCTGTTTCCTTTCGGATTGCTCTGAGCATAGTAAAATACCTGTCCTGCATAGGACTGCATCCTTCCCCTTTCCTAAAGCAGGTTTTTTTTCTGCTGAGAAAGATTACACAATGTCCTAAAACACACAATCAGATCTGAAATTTACTATGGTAAAATGGATACTTTATGCTAAATTTCAAATCCTGGCTGAACACTGTGCTGTATCAACATGATACAACAGTAGGTCATAGCCCAGACAATGAGAACATATCACATTTTATGCAATCAATGTGTTTTGAAAAGAGCTGTGTATAAACCAAATTTTTCTGAGGATTCTAAAACACAAGGCAAACCAACCAACCAACCTGTAAAGGATCTATGTGGTTTTTAAAACAATCGCTTCCTTAATTTATTTACCTTGCAATTTTTTTATTATTATATATGGTGTTTTCTGAAAGAGGAAAATTCCTCCTAAGCTACCAAGCAAAGCAAATAAGGCCAAAGAACTCCGTGTCCCCTGAGGCGATTTTCTCCTTTAGGCAAAATTTAGATTGGCACAGCTCCAGAGGAAAACAGATACTTCAGTGTATTTGTAGAGACCAAATCCCTTAAGTCACCAGAAGTCAAGACACCCAATCTATGATTTATTAGAAGATGTGGGCAGAAGAAACAGGTTAAGGCAGACCATTAAAAGGCTGTTACTGTGAAAGATATTTGCCAGGCACTCAAAATCTTGTGTTCACGTGTGTTGGGCATGGGAGGGTTGGGGGAAGAGGGTACATCTTTGGATAAATAGATCGAGATGCCAAGCAAGAATATACGTTTTAATAAATATTTAACTGCTTCTTTCTGTTGACATCCTGGGGATTATAAGTGTTTATAAAGTAAACTTGAAATAGAAATTGGATATTTACCTAAGATATTGAAAAAGTCCAGGGACCAAAAGGAGAAAATAACGAGACCTCTGAATGGGGAAAGTAGTATCAAGGGACCCAGGCATAAATAACAGAGCTTACAGCCTCTCGTCACCTCTTGTTTACATTTGACAATGTAACTTTACAACCAGCTTTGTGGAGACCAGACACACCTTTGTATTCTCAATAAAATGAAAAACTGGCCCAGCGCAGTGGCTCACACCTGTAATCCCAGCACTTTGAGAGGCCAAGGCGTGTGGACTGCCTGAGCTCAGGAGCAGCCTGGGCAACACAGTCAAACCCTGTCTGTACCAAAATACAAAAAAAATTAGCTGGGCGTGGCAGCGTGTGCCTGCAGTCCCAGCTACCTTCGAGGCTGAGGCAGGAGAATTGCTTGAACCCGGGAGGCAGGGGTTGCAGTGAGCCGAGATTGTGCCACTGCACTCCAGCCTTGGCGACAGAGCAAGACTGTGTCTCCAGAAAGAAAAAAGAAAAAGGAAAACCACGTACATGGATTTTAAATATATGGGCAATTTTTCTTATTTCACATTTACCAACAGAAAACAATGTTATTCTAAGATCAGTACTTTCTTTTCAGCTACCTCTTTCTTAAATTCCAGTTTCAAAGGACAATACAAACTTCCAAAACTCAAACTTCTTTTCATATCAATTAAAAAGAAGGACAAAAACAATTTTATTTACCTGTTTTTGTTTAGGGTTCATTGGTTACTTTTTTTTTTTTAAAGGGGAGGAAAGGTTTCAGCTGTCTCCGAGGAATAAAACTACCAACAACGGTCAATGCAGTAGCAATGAACATCCTTACCACTCAGATTGTTATTTATAAATATTATTTCCCACTAAAATGAAATATGGCTCCTCAGAGAAATAGCTGACTCTATGTCTGGGGCAGGAAACAAATGATGTAAGCCTGAAACACTTTTTTCTTATCAGAAAGCAAGGCAGCTATCAAAGACAATGGAGTTATTGCCTACAAATATCTATTAAAAAAAAATTACCAAAGAAACCAATGAGGGTCCTGTCAGATGGACACAGAAGCTGACCCAGACGGGCTTACTCTGACCAAAGAGGGGGAAAGATACTGTAATAGGTTTAAACAAATCCAACCCATGGGCTCATATATTACCTTTGTAGGATGCTAGGGAACCAATATATAGATCATTTTATAAGGAGGTGCTAGGAAGCTCTTCTTTATTTTTTGAGACAAGTTTTGCTCTTTTTTTTTTTTTTTTTTGAGACAGAGTCTTGCTCTGTCACTCAGGCTGGAGTGCAGTGGTGTGATCTCAGCTCACAGCAACCTCCACTTCCTGAGTTTAAGCGATTCTCCTGCCTCAGTCTCCCGTGTAGTTGAGATTACAGGCACCTGCCACCACGCCCAGCTAATTTTTGTATTTTTAGCAGAGACAGAGTTTCACCATGTTGGCCAACTGGTCTTGAACTCCCGGCCTCAAGTGATACACTTGCCTCTGCCTCCCAAAGTGCTGGGATTACAGGTGTGAACCACTGCACCCTGTCAGAAGCTCTTCTTTATAGATTTTCAGCTAATAAATGTAGAAGGAATGACAGAATTGAAAGACTACTGTTTCGTAGCACCTAAAGAAATAAAGATGAAGACAATGATCAACCACTAAATCATTAGGTGAAAGACTGTCAGGCAACTTTATCATGGATATGTCAGATTGTCAATGACTAAACCCAAGAATCAATCTCACCATTACAGAAAGAAGAGAATCGGAAAGCAAATGCTCTCTGATTGATGTCATAGGAAGTACCTATGGTTTGTATACCTATGAATTTTGTGCTAAAAAACTGAAACATAAATCTGGCCACACCTTTGTAAATAACCATCAGTCCACAGGAAATTCAGGAGTAAAAGAACATGTGGAATGATACCCCAGGAATAGAACCAGCAATATCCAGATGGTAGAATACTCTACAGAACAAATGACCAGGTTTCTTGAAAAATAAATGGCAAGAAAAAATGGGGGAGGGAAGAGGAAACCTGGAGTAAAATGACTTAAGAGACATAGAAACCAAAGGCAGTATGTAGAACTTTGGGATCCAATTACTAAATACCATTTTGGATCCAATTACTAAATGACATTTACAAGACAATAAAGGAAATGTGAATACTAACTAAATACTTGATGATAATTAAGAAATTATTATTATACATGATAATAGTACTGTGGTTTAGAAGCAAAAAAGACTCCCACTGTTTTAGAGATACATACTGAGTTATCTAAAAGATGAAATGAGTGCCTGCTTTGGCAACACATATACTAAACATTGAAATGATACGAAGATTAGCATGACCCCTGAACAAGGATGACACGCAAATTCATGAAGTGTCCCATATTTTTTGTAGAAATCAGTTCAAGTAATCTACTGTACAACATGGTTTTTGTTTTGTTTTTTTTGAGATGGAGTCTCGCTCTGTCACCCAGGCTAGAGTGCAGTGGGGTGCTTTCGGCTCACTGCAACCTCTGCCTCCCAGGTTCAAGCGATTCTCCTGCCTCAGCCTTCTGAGTAGCTGGGATTACAGGCATGCACTACCACGCCTGGCTAATTTTTGTATTTTTTGGTAGAGATGGGGGTTTCACTATGCTGGCCAGGCTGGTCTTGAACTCCTGACCTCAGGTGATCCACCCACCTCAGTCTCCCAAAGTGCTGGGATTATAGGCATGAGCCACTGCGCCTGGCCCAACATGGTGACTATAGTTACTAACAATGTATTATATACTTGAAAATCACTAGAGAGTATAGATTAAAGTGTTCTCACCATAAAAAATAAGCATGTGAGGTATGCATATATTAGCTCGATTCATCCATTACACAACGTGCAGTATATATATTTCAAAACACCATGTTGTACACTACAAATATACAATTTTTGTTAGTTAAAAAGCTATGTCCCTAAAAAAAATAAAGATAAAATGGTATAGCTTGGATTTGCTTTAAAAATAGGAGGCCGAGTGCAGTGGCTCATGCCTGTAATCCCAGCACTTTGGGAGGTCAAGGTGGGAGAATGTCTTGAGGCTAGGGGTTCAAGACCAGCCTGGGTAACATAGCAAGGCCCCATATCTGGAAAAAAAAAATTAATTAGCTAGGCATGCTAGTGACTCCTGTAGTCACAGCTACTCAAGACGCTGAGGTGGGAGGATCACCTGAGACCAAGGAGGTTGAGGCTGCAGTAAGCTATAATCACACCACTGCACTCCAGCCTGGGCAATGGGGTGAGACCCTGTCTCACAACAAATAAAAATAAATCAGAACATTGATGTGGTGGTTTATAGATGAAACCAAGTTGGGCACATGGTAAACGTTGAGGGTGAATGATGGGAATCAAGGGTTCATTATATTATTCTACTTGTAGGCATGCTTGAAAATTTCCATAATAAAAAGTTTTAGAAATGGGATTATTCATCTGAAAATATTTTTTATTTCTCTTCGTACATAAGTTTCTTAGCTCTTTGCTATTTGGTTGATTTAAGCATAGTCTTACAGATTATGGCTGCCCTAGAAAACTGCTCTGATTTACCTACAGTAATCACTCATCTAGACTAGATGAGAACAAGCGCTTGGAGTCTGGTGAAAGTATGTCTCACCATCATTTGCTTAGAAAATGCTAGAACTGAAAGCAGTTCTAAAGAGTCTCAGCCCGTCTCCAAAAGAGCAACTCCTATCTGCTCTTAAACTAGGGCAGGATGAGGTCAATGTCCTGAGGAAAGATGCCTCACAGTTTTCCCAGAGTAATTCCTGGCAATAAGCTGGGCAACTCAACTTGGGTTTGTGAAGGTAATTATCATGAATCTAGACTCAGGCTGCCTTGTTTCTTCTTCCTAGCATACTTGAAGTGACCCCATGGCCTAGCAGCATGTTAGTCCTGGATGAGGTTTTCAAATTGGAGCCCTATTCGCTGGATAACCACTCTAGTCTCCTCCTGCCAGGCTGGCACTCCCTCTCATTTATTATGTCTCCAAATGCACTTTTGTGGGAGAGATGGATGTCACATGTAATGAGTGGCCTGCTGGCTTTTAGTCCTCTGCTTCAGCTGCTGCCATTCAACTTGCCAATCTGTTCCAGGTGTCCAATCTCCACTGGCCTCTGATGACAGACACCTGCCGTGGCAGGACTGCCAACAGTCCGCCTACACCACAGCACAGTGGTGCCCTCGTCTGACCTACATGCCTTTTAGAATACCAAGCATCTTCTTCCTTTACTATTCCTCTGAAAGCTTCTCATTGCCTGCTCCTTGGTCCCCAGTTCTCTTTTCTCTCTTGGGAGAGTTGAGATAGGCTTGTGTCCAGCTTGTGAAAGAGGTGGGCTTCACAGCAGAGCTGCTTGTGCTTCTAGTGATGCTACTCATTCTTTTTATTGCAACCCTCTACTTTCCAGGACAAGTACTCTAGGCAGGGAGCCGGGAGATAAAAGGAGAGCACAGGCTCCCATTGTCTTGGGGAACCACTGTTCCCTCCAGCCCCCAGCCCTCACCACAAATCTGGCTCATTCTGGGCAGGGCTCTTGCTCTTTTCCTTACTGCTCACTGCTCCTGGGTTCTCTGAAAATCAAAGGTGTAGCTTAAGTGCTCCTGGTCACTACATGATGAGGAATTACCCCAAATATTTCCTGATAGACAGAGTATTTTTCTACCCAGGGCACCAGAGGATCTCTGGGTGGGGTGACTTGCTGCTAACTCTATTCCCTGATCTAATGACGTCTGAGCCCAGATCATCTATCCCATATCTTTAGGAAGTGAGATTTTGTTTTGTTTTGGTTTTTTTTTTTGAGACAGTGTCTCGCTTTGTCACCCAGGCTGGTGTATAATGGCATGATCTTGGCTCACTGCAACCTCAGCCTCCTAAGCAGCTGGGACTACAGGCGTGTGCCACCACGCTCAGCTAATTTTTGTGTTTGTAGTAGAAATGGGGTTTCGCCACGTTGGCCAGGCTGGTCTTGAACTCCTGGCCTCAAGTGATCCACCCGCCTCAGCCTCCCAAAGTACTAGTATTACAAGCATGAGCCACCGTGCCTGGTCTAGGGAATGAGGTTTTAAAACCAAGGTAGTTTTATTCTAGTGATTAAATGTATTCATGTTAAATAATTTTTATTTACCACTAACAACATTTTCTCAATATAATCTTACTTCCTGGAAGGTATTTTCTTAGCTTACGTTTTCAGCCTCTTTGTTTACCTTCAATTCGTGGGTGCATTCCTTGTGTAAATGCTTTGTGTGCAGTGACAACTGTTATGTTACACTCCTCTTTCCTGCGGCTAAGAACTAGAATCTAAAGCAATCAGAAGGGTGAATAAACTAAGCAATCACCTGGGGTCCTAATCTACCATTTCAGCAAAATAAACCTCTCAGGTTCTTAGCCACATTTACTACAGAAGGCTTTATTCAAGCTAATCAAGTGCAAGTAATTAGAATCAGACAGAAAAAAAGTCCCTTTCATATTTCTGTTATAAAAAATCCTTCCCTATCTTAAACTTGTAAAGATATTTTACATTTTCTTCCAAAGTATTTAAGTTTTGAACTTCCACATTTAAGTGTTTGATTCATCTAGAATTCGTATTTACATTTATGAAATAGAGACCCATTTTCTTCTTTTCTTCCATATTAAATGATTATCCAAGCACAATTTACCAAACCATCTATTCTTTCCCTCACTAATCTGCTATGCTAGCTCTATTACATATACCAGGACAATGAATTTTCATTTTCAATAAGTTTTATCTCTTTCAGAAAGTTTCATTATTACACCCTTTTTTCCCCAAGACTTATTCCTAGGTATGTGACTTTTTTAAAGCTTCTGTAAATATCTTCTCCCTCAGTTTTAATTGTAGTTTCTGTCTGTTAATGGTCCACGGAAATTTAATTGGCTGATTTTGTATATGGCAGCCTAGCCAAACTTTCTTATTCTAATAACTTCTACAAGTTTTCTACGGAGATGATGTCATCATATTTTTTATTTCTAAGTTTTATGTGTGTGTGTTTGGGTGTGGCCTCCAAATAATACTGAATAAAGAAGATGACAGCAGGCATCTTATTCCTGATAAGAACTGTTTTAATATGTTATTATCAAGTAGTTTAAGTTTTAACCAGATGAAGTTTTCTTCTATTTGTGATTTGCTAATGTATGTATTGATCATTTTGAATAACTATTTAATTTTGTTGAAATGTTTAAAATCTATTAGGTTGACCATATGGTTTACTCCTTTAATCTATTCATGTTAATATAATGAACAACATTTACAGAATCATAACATGGATCCAACAGTTTCAGATTCTGACTAATTTGCTTTCTGTTAGTATCATCTACCCTGTATTTGGTGGCAAGGTTGAAGTAAATATCAGTATCTTTACCAAATATAATAAGTTGGGTAATATTGCTAACAAGTTAGAAGATTAGAGCTCAAAATAAACATAATAAATTAGGTCCAAGCTTTGAGAATTGCTCCCATGGAATGTGGCCAAGATGGCAATAAGCTCTGTAAATATAAACCTGACTACACTACGGTGTCCACTAATTTTCCACAAAGCAACTTGATATTTTCTGGAAAAAAAGTACCACAGAAATGAAGGTGGTAAGATTTTAACAGCTTCCACATTAAACTTCTGTTGCACAAATAGTTCCATGGCCAAAAAAGAAATTAATGGTTGAAAACGCTTGTTCTATTTTACAAGCAAAAGTTAAGCTGGGATTTAATACTTTCTATGTGAACTACAATTTATAATATTCTCTTTTCTCATTTTAAAAAATACACATTGTCTCTCTTTAAAAAATAGTTTATAATCCATATGTTTCCCATGTCTCCTAAATTTATGTATTTCCCAGGGGGTACTACTGGTGGTATGGGGTGAGGGAGAAATGCAAGGTTCCTATGGGAAAGTTAAATAAATTGTAAGTAAATGATTTTTTTTTTAATAGTAAGGAAAACAAAAATCTACGACGAGGTCAAATACAATTTTCACTTGAATTTTAAAGATAAAACACAAGACTTCAAATAAATTTTTTGGTCACTTCAGGCTGATCCCCCAGGTCATGTAGCAACATATGCCTGTTTTTCTAAAACACAACCCAAACTACTATGAATACAAATTATTCTTGATATCAATATAAAAACTGTCTATTATAATCATAGATTATTTATTATGCAATGTAGGGTGCAGGCAAGAGGGATGTGACAGCACTGAATACTCTTGTTTCCTATTCTAAAATTAAACTTTTAAATTATCTGTGGCATATGCTCTATTTATTTGATGAGAGAAGAACTTTATGAAAAAAGGGTTTTTAAAAAGTCCTATGAAAGCTACTTTTTAAAAACAGGAATTACGTCTTCCCACATATTACACTGCTGACAATTTCCTAAGTTTTCCTCTTTCACTTTGAACAACTGAAGAACGTCATACTACATTTACAGGTTTAGTAAGTTGCATCTCATTTATCAGTTACACTTTTCTGGTTAGGTCACCTGCTTGCATTTCTTTGTATTCTTCCTTAGTGACCTGTCCTGATTGCATTTGTTTTTGAAAGTTTAATCTCATCTTAACTTTCACATTTGTACCATTCTGGGTTTGACTTTAGAACACAGAATGTATGAATATGGTATAATATAATTCTGTCAAATGCAAAATAACTACTGTCATGATTATAGCACACATATGAAAGAACTACTGAGTCCCGACAAGCAATAAAGAAACCCCCTGTAGCTACAGCAGAGGACAGCATCTAAGCACAATGCTTTTTCTGATATTAATAATACTGAATATCTGCATGCTTCTTTGAACTTTCCAAAGATTTCACCTGTGTTCTCACCAGACTGGCATGGTGTATGTGTTAAATAGTTAAAGACTGTCTTCTCTTTAGAGATTGGTAGGTCTGCCAAGTTTACTGTTAAGTATTTCATGTCTTAAATAGAATTTTGTACTGCACTCCAAAGAAACTGATAGTAACTACAGAGGGAATCGGGAAAGACACTCACTGCTGGACACATAATTTGCAATTATAAGCATGTTTGGAGGACAACCTCTAATCCAACAGAAGAAAACTGTTTTTATCTAGTTGGTTACCTAAAACTCACTGATCTTTTAAAAATAAATACAAACTGAGACATTTTTTGTTAACAAAGGGAAAATACACATCAGCCAGAGAAGTGATGCACACATTTTTTTTCTAGAACAACAGTCAAAACCATTGTGGCCAGAATCATAGTACAGAAATGGAATTAGAGTTACACAACCTACAAATATTAAACAAAAAACTATTTTCCAGAAATTACCATTAATAACTCCTTACCCAAAAAGTAATTTTTATAATGACAACAGAATACATCCTTCACTGATCATTTTATAAAATATTTTACTATATGAACACTAGCATGCATATACACCACTGTCTCTCTGAACTTGGGCTGAAATCAGAGAACTGTGGGTATCTATTACGTCTCATTAATTCGGGACAATCTCTAGGACCAAGCCATTAAGGGGATAAAAACATACTAATGTTATTAGACAGTATAAAACGGGTATGTTCAGCAAGTCCTGGGTCTTAATAAAAGTCTTTGTTTAAATTTAACTAAATTGCATCAACAGACTGGCAACATTGCCACTCATTCTTAATAAAACCAACTAGAAGATCAAATGGCCAGAAACTAAAATAGCAATGGAAGGCAGAGTCATAAAAGATGTATGATGAGAAAGGGCACATAGGATCAGTTTTAACAGATAGTTCTGAATAACCTTTCTAAATCACCAACTAAAGGATTTATGTGCCCCTCTAAGAACATGATTGCTAAGCCCATGTGCTCTGTTCCTACAATTATAGATGATTCTCTTAAATGGACAGAGGAAAAAGTGCTTAAGTTAAATGCTTTCTTTAAGGTGATATAGCAATATAAATCCCCTACACGGGGAAAAATGAAGACAAGACATATATTTCTTTATGAATCCAAATGTACTTTATCGTAAAAACGCAGCAGTGACAACTGTCAGAGGCGATCCTACCTGTGTTTCTTGATGCCATTGGAGAGAGCATCTCCGCCACCACAGTCTTTTTCTTCGGACATTCTGTGTTTTCTACTGCCCAAATGCTCTCCTTCCTCTTCAAAGGAGCGTGCTGTCACTGCTTCCAATCTACTCAGGGACCTTTCGGACTCGGAATCTGTGGCAGAGCAGGTTCATAGTTAATGAATTGAACTTGGGTGTGAGGCTTCCGTAACAATGGATCCCCCCCTTCATGCCTCAGGCTTTGAAACCTAAGCAGCCTACTTTGTCCCTCAACAATCCATCTGTTAACTACCTCCTCAGGGATTTCACAGAACCTGCACCTAATATAAGGCTGAAGTGGATTTATCAAACAGAGGTACACTTACATAAGCTTACAAGTAAACAGATCTTACATAGTAAAAGACATCTCCAAAGATTACTCAGTTCTTTACGAAATCATATTCAGTGGTTGCCCCCAAAATTTCCACCTCTTTCTTCCCTCACAAAGCATCTTAAGTATAACTTCCAAAAAAATTTTAATTTTTAAAACTCATGTATAATGAAAAAGCTGTAGTAGCTAGCTGTCCTTATGAGAAGTTTAAATTACATCCAATACTGTAGACATAAAAGTAAAGTAATTTAAAAATACTTTAAAAAGGTCGGGTCAGTGGCTCACACCTGTAATCCCAGTACTGTGGGAGGCTGGGATGGGAGGACTGATTGAGGACAGGAGTTCAAGACCAGCCTGGGCAAGACAGCAAGACCTCATCTCTACAAAAAGTTTCAAAACAAAAAAATAACAGCCAGGTATGGTGGTGTGCACCTGTAGTCCCAGCTACTGGGGAGGCTGAGGCAGGAAGATCGCTTGAGGACAGGAGTTGAGAGACTGCAGTGAGCTATGATCACACCACTGCACTCCAGCCTGGGCAGAGTGAGACCCTGTCTCTATACAAAAATAAATAAAATACTTTTAAAAATACTTTTTCCAGGATGATAATATTTAAATTCTCAAGGACAAAAGCCCGAAGCAACCCTATAGTAATTGTCAGGCAGGCATTCTTAGGATGGAAAGGTCACATTTCCAATTGGCTATATATTCAGAGTGGTGCCATCTGCCAGTTTCGGAAGAAGACAACGCATTTTTGTACACGACAGTAGAGTTTTCAGGCACTTTCACATTCTTCATCTCTTTTGAGCATCACAAGGATGCTTTAGTGGAGGTGAGGTAGGACAATGTGGTTATTAACAAGCATGCTAATGGTCTCTCATGGCTTGTGAGTGGGCAAGACAGGATTTGAACCCAGGTTTTCTGACTCCTTCTTTAATGTTTTATGTATTTGGGCCCAAAACAGCAGTCACTCAGTCTCCATCAAACTTTAAATGGCGCCTGAGTTTTTCATTAAAATGGAAATTCATGATGACCTCCAACTTCCCATCTTAAGCAGAGGACAAGCCATTCCCTCATCCTCAGCTCTAAGAAAGGCTCTGATACACATTCCAGCAAACTTCCTATTTCAATAAATTTATCAACAATCTGCTAAATTTGTATTATAGCTAAACTGGTCAGGAAATAACAACGTTTTAGTGCTTTCTTTCTCCACTACTGCATTACATAATTCAGCAAAAATCACAGAACCTTACTGTTACCACATTAGGCTGACTCAGGAGAACGACGGTTGGACCAGCCCAAGTGCAGGTTAGATAATGCACCTTCGGCTCTCAACGCTGGACCCTATAAATGATCTAAGTTACCTGCAGAAAGGCTTTTAATGTTGGGAAAGTTTTGTTTTCTGTAAATATAACTTTAGTAAAATTTCTGAAAATATAGTTTTGTTCTGTCCTATACCTTATAACAAAGAAACAGATTTTTTTTTTTTTTTGAGATGGAGTCTCACTCTGTCACCCAGGCTGGAGTGCAGTAGTGCAATCTCGGCTCACTGCAACCTCTGCCTCCCAAGTTCAAGCAATTCTCCTGCCTCAACCTCCCGAGTAGCTGGGACTACAGGCATGCACCACCATGCTCAGCTAATTTTTTGTATTTTTAGTAAAGATGGGGTTTCACCATGTTGGCCAGGCTGGTCTCAGACTCCTAACCTCAGGTGATCTGCCCACCTCAGCCTCCCAAAGTGCTGGGATTACAGGCATGAGCCACTGCGCCTGGCCAGAAACAGACATTTTAATAATACATTTAAAGAGACATTTATTTTTCCTTGTCAATTTTGGCAGAAGGAAACAAACTATCATTGAAAAAAAATTAAAAACAATCTAAATAGTCAATAAGAGGGGGACAGTTGCCTGTCAGATGAAATAAGTTATTAACATTATGTTTACAAGAACAACTTAATGAAATAAAAGATTGTTTTTAACATACATAATGCTAAGACAAAAAAAAAAACCAGGATAATGCTTTGCAACTCTAAAATACAAGCAAAGAAATAATTTCTCTGCATTGAAGAAAGGCCAGTCTGGTTCAGGTAAACAGATGTCTGAAAACATGGGAGCAATACAATGACAGAAGTTTGTTTAGGGCACGTGTGGAAAGAGATCAGTTAGTTTTCTGGAGTAGGCACAGGGTTGTCAGGAAAGGCTGCAAAGGAGAGATGGCACAACGGCAAATTCTGAAACAGTGGAATTGGTGCTCGGGCGGAGGTGAGAGAGGTGCTCCAGGAGGCAGCAGGAACAAGACCTGCATCAGGGATGATAACAGCCATCTTGGGGTGGGGGTGGTTCCACTCCAACATTTTGAAGTTTGTTTCACTTGAGAAAAAAAAATGTAAAAAGTCAAAATAATTTCGTCTGTACTGGTATTATTTAAGACACAGTATTAGTTTATGATTTAGAAGTCATGAAAATCATAAAGCAATGAAGCAAAATACCTCAAGCATTTATGCACAGGATTGTGTGTTTGCAATTTAAGAGACATCAATCATAAGGCAGGGACTTACCCACCTAAAAAGAATTTTTTTTAGCAAAAGCAGACATAAACATTAAACACGAAACAGTAAGAGCTTCTATGAAGCAAAGACGGACTTCGCAGAACAAGATTTCAACTCAGTGACTACATAAAGATCTACGACCCACAAACTCATCAGTCACACTGAGAACCCCTGCGTGGGACCACTGCGCTGACCCCTAGGGATGCTCCATCAGATGACAGTGCAGACCCTGTCCTCTGTGATTAGCAGCCCCTGACTCACCCCCTCTGTGCCCCCTCTTTGTCCTTACTCTTCTCCCTGTCTCCCTGTGCCTCCACCTCTTTCTTCCCCCTCCCCTCACCCCCCTCCTTACTCCTCCTCTATACTTTGCTCTCAAACCTCTCGCTATAATATAGTCAGGCTATCCCCACCCTTCCCCTAAAGGGCTCCAAGAAAGGTCGTTAATTACTTCCACATTGCAAAGTACAATGGTCATTTTTCAATTCTTATTTTGACTCATCCACCACATCTGATGCTGCTGAATTCATTCCTCCCTTCCTCATATCTTGCAAGGCCTGTGAAGTGAAGGAAGCATAAGATCTGGTCCCTGCGCACGGCCCAGCAGCGGGGAAGTGTTTTGTGAACAAACGAGTTCAGTAGATTTCTCTAGGTGATCATAGGAGTCTGAACGGGGGCAGCGGGCTACAAAGGAGGCATCAGTCAACTTTACAGAGTGGAGAATGTTGTATCAGGAAAGAACTGTGGCTGATGATTGAGCTGCATTCGCTGACAAGGAGTAAGAGTGGGGATGAGGACAGTTACAACACAGCAGCTGTCCCAAGCAATAAGAACACCATGGCCAACACAGCGAGGAATGCAGTGTGCAGTGAGATGGCAGTGGAAGGCACAGAACGGGCAGACATGAGACTGTGAGTCAGTCTTAAAGCTGACTACATAGGATAAATAAAAAGCAAACACAGGCCGGGCGCGGTGGCTCACACCTGTAATCCCAGCACTTGGGGAGGCTGAGGTGGGTGTATCACTTGAGGTCAGGAGTTCAAGACCAGACTGGCCAACATGATGAAACCCTATCTCTACCAAAAATACAAAAATTAGCCAGGCATAGTGGCACTCCCCTGCAATCCCAGTTACTCGGAAGGCTGAGGCAGGAAGAACTGCTTGAACCCAGGAGGTGGAAGTTGCAGTGAGCTAAGATTGAACCACCGTACTCCAGCCTGGGAGAGACAGCGAGACTCTGTCTCAAAAAAAAAAAAAAAAAAAAGGTAGGTAGTGGGAAGAAATATAAAATGAAGCTAGGGATGAGGTAGTCTCCCGATACATGTCATGAGGTTCTGTATACTCACTAGAGAGAAATCATAAACTCTGAGCTTTCTAGTTTCAAAGGCAAAGAAGTAAACATCAATTACATGATTTACAGTGCCTGTGAAATAAAAACTAGTTGCTTAAAAGCCAAAGCTCAGTGATTTCTAGTGCAATGAATAGAGAGATGTGGAATGTATACTGTGTGAAATAGTTTGGGCTTACTCTGTCAGCAACAGAGAACCATTCTTGAGGGATTATACCTTCAAAGCCTTGGTCACACCAATCTATCGCTAGTACAGCATCATTTCATGTGGAGACTCACGGTTCTATAGATATTTAAGTTTAAACATGTTTAGCTCAATACCAAAGAGGGCATAGCCACTGTGGAGGCTGCTGATGAAAGTCAAAGCCTATCCATAGAAGTTATTTTCAAGTCTCCCTGTAAAACAAATCAGTGCTACATCTTGGTATCTATGAAGTGATAAATCAATCTTTTTTTTTTTTTGGCTTTTTTTTGAGACGAAGCCTCGCTCTGTCATCCAGGCTGGAGTGCAGTGGCACAATCTCGGCTCACTGCAACCTCTGCCTCCCCCACGCAAGTGATTCTTGTGCCCCAGCCTCCCAAGTACCTGGGACTATAAGCGCGCGCCACCATGCCCGGCTAATTTTTGTATATATAGTAGTGACAGGTTTCACCATGTTGGCCAGGCTGGTCGTGAACTCCTGGCCTCAGGTGATCCGCCCACCTCGGCCTCCCAAAGTGCTGGGATTACAGGCATGGGCCACCATGCCCCACCGATAATTCAATCATAAAATTCTGGGTTCTTCAATGTTCCCCCACATATAAACATCAGAATGTTAGTGGGCAATATATTAATGCCTTAGTAGAAAGCATGAAGGGAAGAGGTGCATCCTGCCTCCCATGTGCTGGTTGCAGTGCTCTCTTGCAGTAGGGTGAGGCCACGACACTCAGGCTTTCAGGACAAACAAGGAGAGGGAGGAGGGAGGAATGGGGAGTTGGTAATTAATGGGGATGGAGTTTCAGTTTGGGATGACAAAAAAGTTCTGGAGAGAGATGGTGGTGATGGTTGCATAGGAAAGTAAAGGTTCTTAATCCCACTGCATTGTACACTCAAAAAGGGTCACGTTGGAAAGTTTATGTTATGTATATTTTACAATAAAAACAACAACAAACAAACAAAAACCAGGCAAACACACAAAAACCTGTCCCTAAAAGCCAATGAGCTAGCTATCATGTTGGATGCATGGACTATATTCTGGTCTGGTTAACTCTTACCTCATTGCCAGGAAAACTGGTCGATTTTTCTAGAGCCATATTTTTTTAATGCAGCAGAAGGAAGGTATTTTTACAATATACATAGCTAGACTTCAGACAATGGCAGCCTGTCGTTATTCTTTTTATTTCCCACTCCATTTTCTCCTTAATAAACATACACGTTTCTATAACAGGCAAAACCACTCAAAAATTTTAGGAAACTTCTGACCCCTGAAAAACAGCATAAAAGATTTATGAAATAGCCCTACATTATTTACTGAACTTTTGATGAGCACTTAGGAAAATCTGTGCAGCCCTGAGTAATGACGGGAAATGGAATACGCTTGATAAGCACTTATTTGTGGGTGTGTTTACTCCCATCTAGTTCCAAAAGGATTCAGGTGACTCAGTCGATGATTATATTTTATAGGGAAACCATCAAGCCACGTGCAGTGGTGTGCACCTGTAGTCACAGCTGCTCGGCAGGCTGAGGTGGAGGATCACTTAAGCCCAGGAGTTAGAGACTGGGCAACAGAGCGAGACCCTGTCTCTCAAAAACATTAAGAAGTGTCAGAATAACACCTTGAAAAACATATATTTTACAAGATAAAATGCTCTAGTTTACAGAAGCATTGAAGGTGGACAGAATCTTTACCTGATTAGTTCCTCAATTAAAACAGCAGTATTAATAGAATTAAAATGTAAAATCCCACAAAGTTTGCTTTAATGTTATGGGTCGACAATGGCCCAGATCTTTAAAGTTCTTTTTGTTTGTTTGTTTGTTTTGAAACAGACTCTTGCTCTGGCACCCAGTCTGGAGTGCAGTGGCGTGATCTCAGTTCACTGCAACCTCCGCCTCCTGGATTCAAGCAATTCTCCTGCCTCAGCCTCCCTAGTAGCTGGGATTACAGGCGCCCACCACCACGCCCAGCATTTTTGTATTTTAGTAGAGACGGGGTTTCACCATGTTGGCCAGGCTGGTCTTGAACTCCGGACCTCAAGTGATCCACCCACTTTCGCCTCTCAAAGTGCTAGGATTACAGGTGTAAGCCACTGCACCTGCTTTAAGATCTTTAAAGTTCTGTCCATGTTAGAACTCAGAATTATTTTAAACACATTCAGATTGAACACAGTCTCCTTTCTCATCAAAATAGCATGGAAGCCAATGAATGGCTATCTCCGGGTTATGGTGACTTTAACTTTACTCTAGAATTAAGATCCTGACCGCTATGCTCCTTTTCGTAATTGAGTGAGAGAACTTTCCAAGAGTTGATTTGTTAATTTTTCCTACTATTAAAAGGCTGAAAGAAGAGGCCATAAAGTTCACAATATAAACATGCCAACAATTCTTGTAAGTTATCCTGATAAGCACTTTTTTATCCTGACCTTTGGAAACCAGCCTGAGAACAAATAGTACACAAAGCAGCAAGATGGGGAAGAACTGTGGATAACGTCCAAGTCACCCTTCCTCCTGTTACTGAAGGTAACAGAAAACAGTCAGGAAACGCACACATGCTTAATTTAATACCTTTATTGTTTACGGTTTCCCACGTACCAGGCATGTTCTGAAAATGTCCAAAGCAACCCAAGGTACAGCTTAAAATATCAGTGCCAAATTTTTATTTAGCCTTGAGGTACAACTGCATAAACTCAGAAATAGCACAGTAAATATGAAGAACACAAAGAAAGTAAACACAACCTAACACATTTAAAGTGAATCATAAACTGAAAACCAGGATGAGTCCAGAGGGGGCTGCCAAGAGACTGCTGCAATAATTTACTAAGGAAGTGACAAAAGCTTGAAACAGATTCTTGGCAGCAAGCAACAAGAGTCAGAGACATTCTAGACAGATCCTCTCTGAATGATGTCCAAGGTCAAAATTAGCCAAATGGTAGGGTATTGCTTGTGACAGAGTTTCTTAAAAGTACCGGCTCATCCCCAAGCAACTAAATCTACTACTGTTTTCTACAACTTGTAACATCTGCACATGTAATGGAAGATGAGGAGTTATACAAACCGTAGTGTGTGGGCTACTGGAAATCTTACGTGGATCTGTTTTGGGCTACCAAATCCAGAGCTTCCCAATTTCTCTTGTTTCTCAACATTATTTTTAGGAAGGTCACATTATGCATTAACTCTACAAAGAAAACAATTCTAGAACTAAAGGCCAGTTGCAGAATAATCCATAGTTAGAAAACAAAGTATTTTCATGTAACTTCCATGTAATAAGTCAACATTTACTAAGTACCTACCACACATCAGGTAAAGTGCAAGTTGTTGAAGCAGTTTGGAAAGATGAATGAGATATGGCTGGTGCCCTCCAAGTGTTCAAGATTTAAAAGATGTACTCTTACATCTGCTGAGAAATGCTAAAACTGGTTTCAATTTCATGATATAACTATCTATTGGTTTTGCCCATCTACACTATCGGATTTTATGCATTATTCATGCACATTTCAACCAAAATAGCATTAAGGGGAACGCTTAGCAAGAAAGCCTTTCTAGAGCAACTGATCTCAACATGTTTCTCAAAAGGAAAATGAACACACAGTAAGAAAACTTTAATGCGTTCTGAACCTACAATATTCAAAGAGCAGGAATTTTCCGTGAAACTGCTCTCAGACTAGTTACTAAAGAACAACCACCATGAAATTAGTTATTTAACCAGTAATAAGTGTTTCAAAAACAACTCCTTAGAAGATTATGAGAGATTCCTAAAGTCATGTACCTTTAGTTTTCTCTCCTTTCACTAATTTTCATCTGCCCCCTCCCTGGTAGCAAGTATCCTATCTCCAACTTTATTGTAAACCCCTTGGGAACAAATGTCATTTTCTAATATCAATACTATCTCATCCCTCCTTCCTCCTTTGCTACCCATCCCTACTCTCCCCTACAGAATCCAAAGTGGTGAATATAGATGCATAAAATCACCATGCATTCCTGATTATCTTAGGCTCATTATTGAATAACAACATATTTTTAGGGAGGACAGAAACATCAATGACATTTCTTCAACAACCTGCATTCGACAAGCATTTAGAGAACTCTGATTCTGTGCTACGTACTTCAGGGATGTAAACAGATATGGTCCCTATTATATTTTTCTTTCTTTCTTTCTCTTTCTCTCTCTCTCTCTCTCTCTCTCTCTCTTTCTGACAAGAGTCTTGCTCTGTTGCCCAGGATGGAGTGCAATGGCGCGATCTCGGCTCACTGCAACCTCCGCCTCCCAGGTCCAAGCTATTCTCCTGCCTCAGCCTCCCAAGTAGCTGGGATTACAAGCATGTGCCACCATGCCCGGATAAAGTCTTTTGTATTTTTAGTAGAGGCAGGGTTTCACAATGTTGGTCAGGCTGGTCTCAAAACTCCTGGCCTCAAGTGATCCACTCGCCTTGGCCTCCCAAAGTGCTGGAATTACAGGTGTGAGCCTCTGCGGGGTCCTATTATCTTACAAACAAAACACAAGGAGGCTATAAAAGAGATGTAAACTGAAGGAAACACAAAAGAAGAAACTAATTCTGCCCGGAGGAGTCAGGAAAGGCTACCCAGGAGAAGAGATATTTGAGAGCCTTGGTAGACAAAGTAGCAAAAAGAAAAAGCAACACTGATAGGGTAGAAATATATATGAAGAACCACTTTCTTCTTCTATAAAGCATTTCTATAAGCTTATTTGAAGAATACTTTATCCACAGTGGTTTCTCATGATATCTTTTTGTTTCAATGCGCATGAATGTCTAGCCCTTTTCCCAGGAAGTGTTCCCTTACAGCTAGATCCGAAATTTCACTTGACATAACCATTTCATTCCTTAAACACACCCACTCCCACACGCACACACACAATGAGGACAAAATGTGAGGCTTCATTAAATTTATCTCCTTTTAAATAAGTTTACACAATGGAATTTAATCAAATTTGTGGGGAAAAAAATCTGTGTGCTTTATGGAGTTTTATGAAATGTTTCGTCACTGAGCTTACTGGAAAAATAATTTTCTCAAGCGATCCCGGGGGGATGCCAGGGGGCTGGAAAAATTCCTCTCCTACACTGCTGGCTCTGCACCAAGGCTTGCTTCACCCACCGTATGAGTAGATTTCCATTGATCTTGCTTATCTGAAAAAGCTTAAAGGGATATGATAAAGGGAAACAGGAAACCACATGGACTTTAGATCTAATGAAGTTATTCCTTTATTTTAAAGTAACACGAGTTAACAACTTTTTAAAAGATTAAACATTTAGTGAAAATATTTTTTAAATCTTTTAAGAAAAGTAAGTTGAAAAATCTTTTTTTTTCATACCTTCTCAATATCAGAATAGGCTTGATTTCATCTATCGTCATGATTTAGGGGTTAAAATTAAGCTTCAAATGAAGTGGAGGTTTGTATACTTTTCATTGCTCTTTTCTAACTGTGCATCCAACTGCCTGACATCACTACTGCATCTGAGGCCTGGAGGAGGCACTGGTGTAGTAAGTGGAGGGAACAAGGGGACAAAATGAGTGTGAAGAGGCAGTAGGGTCTGGATCATGTCGAGAGCCTTGAAGGTCCGTGAAGGCATCTGAGTTTCATTTCAAGTGCAATGAGAAACCACTGAAAAATTCTAGGTGAGGGAATGCGATGATGTGATTGTCAACAAAGGATCACCATGGATGGTGTGTACAGGATGAACTTCAGCAGGCCAAGGCTGGAAGCACCAAGATCAGTTAAGAGGCTAGAGGAAAGTAGGTGCAGTGCGGGTCACCATAATGAGAGCTAATATCTGCCAGCCCCTTAGTGTGCCTGGCACTGTTTTAAGTACACTACAAATATGTATTAGTTAATTCTTTGCAATGATCCTATGACCCATTTGCCGATGAAGAAATGAGGCAGAGGAAAGTGAAGTAACTTTCCCAAGAGTAGGGGAATTGGTAGAGCTTTGACTAAGCAAGAGCCTTCAGCTTGAGTACCTATACTTTTAACTGCTACCCTCCATTAGTAAAACACAGATGAATTCAAGATATGATTTGAAGGCAGAATGGCCAGGCCTTGATTCTATGTCTCATGGAAATGTCACGAATCACTCCTAGTTTCTGGCTTTAGGAGATGAAGAGGTGCCATTTACAAAAATGAGGCCAATTCCAGGAGAAATAGTATCTGGGAGGAAGAGCAAGCATTCGTTTTTTATACATAAAGCTGACAGCTGAATATGTAAGTCTCTAGCAAGAGATCAAGGCTGGAGATATAAATTTGGGGACTGTGGCAGTCAGCACAAGGGCTTCCCCAAGACGTCCATGTCCTTATCTCTGGAACCTGTGAATATGTTACCTTTCATTAATAAAAGGGACTTTGCAGATATGATTAAGTTACGTATATTGAGATGGGGAGATTATACTGGATCATCTGAGTAGGTCCAACGTAATGCCATAGGTCTTCATAAAAGGGAAGGAGCAAGGCCAGAGTCACGGGCAGTCAGAGAGAGACTTCCAGATGGAGGATGGGGCCTTGAGCCAGGGAATGCAGACAGGTCCCTAGAAGCTAGAAAAGGCAAGGCAACAGTCTCTTCTAGAGCCTTTAGAAGAAACACAGCCCTGTGGACACCTTGATGTTGGAACTTCTGACCACCAACTGTAACAGAATATATTTGCATTGTCTACTAAGCCACTAAGTTTGTGGTGATCTATTGCAGTAGCAATAGCAGACTAATACAGGAATTTCAAGTTAGTATTTAGTTATACAATATTGAAAGTGTAGGTGAAGGAAGCAATAACTAAACAAAAGTCTCCTTGAGAAGTCACAAGGAGACGGGTACCAGAACAAATGAGGAAGAGATGGCCTTAATGAGGGGGGACCATTTGTTCTCTTGTAATAGAGTGAAGGAGGAAATGGGGATGGAGGCTGGTGTGTAGAGACTACAGCAGGAAGATGAAGTCATTCCCATATGATGGCTTTGATGATTTCAATGAATTGGGTGGCTAGGTCAACAGCAAGTCAGCACTTGACAGGGCATCTGACTCTTCATTTTAATGCAGTTTCTACACTGTGCCAAATTATTCCAAGATTTTTAGTAGGAAATAGGAGTAACCACAGAAGGGCTACTGTGTTCATGCAAGTGTAACAAAACTCAGGTGTGCTATTCAAGGCAAGGAGAATATGCTTGGCACCTGACCCTTGCTCCATTTCCTATAGCCATGGCAGGATGTGCTGATGAGCCCAGGCATTTGGACTGAGCCTCAGGATCGTTCTCAACACAGCAATCCACAAAGCAGCAGATACTGCAAAACAATCTGAACTGGCACTTGAGATGAAATGTATTTGCCAATCCTGATCTAGGGACTATGGTTCTTTTTCTCTCTTCCTCCCGGAGGAGATGACTATTAAAATATTACTGAGAAACAGAAAGATAGTGGCTGCTAGATGTCTATCAAGAAGAGAAGGATTAAGGAAACTGTGACATAATTATATCATGGACTTTCATGCAACCTTGAAAAAGAGTGGGCTAGAGCTTATAACACTGACAGTAAAGATTTCTAAGACAAGTTGTCAGGAAAAAGCAAGTCCAGGGCAATTACACTGCTCCTTCCATTCATGACTTAAAAAAAAAATCTATGTATATACACAAGCACATATATATGTGATGCTCAAAAAAGGTCTGTAAGAGAGTATATCTGGCTGTTAATCAGAACCTCTGAGGAGGAGGAGGAGTGCATGATTAACTGGGATAACAGGTGAAGAGAATTTCACTGGGTTCTCACATACTTTTATATGGAATTATTTAGAACAAACATGGGGTTCTTAAATAAAATTTTTAAGGGTTTTTTTTGTTTGAGACAGGGTCTCATTCTGTTGCCCCCAGGCTGGAATGCAATGGCATGATTACAGCTCACTGCAACCGCTACTTCCTGGGCTTAAGCGATCCTCCCACCTCAGCCTTCTGAGCAGCTGGGATTACAGGCATGCACCACCACGCCTGGCTAATTTTTGTATTTTCAGTAGAGACGGGGTTTCACCATGTTGCCCAGGCTGGTCTCGAACTTCTGGGCTCAAGACATCCTCCTACCTTGGCCTCCCAAAGTGCTAGGATTACAGGTGCTCAGCCACCATGCCTGGTCATAAAGTTTTATTTTTAAAAAAGAATATATAACATGAGCAACTGAAGTATCTGGGCTCTTTTATATTCCAAGCTCTATGCATTCAGACCTAGCATCCCTCTTGTAATTTTCCTTTTTGGATGCTCCCCACAGAAGAAGCGCCACTGGACCTGGCACAAGGTGGACGTGTAATAAATGTCAGCAGTCTTAAGTGTCACTCATTCTCCCTCCGACCTCCCTCAGACAGGCTAAATACTTCCCTTGCCTTGTCACTCATTCCATCGATCTCAAATCCTACCTTCTCTTCCGAACGTGAGTCACTCTGTTCACAAATCCCTTATTTAATTGACAACCCGTCATCATTATAATCTTCTTTGTCCAATTGTTCCCAAATCTGGCTATGAAAATTACTTCTTCCCTTTCTTTTACTTCTATCAAACCTCTATTAATAATGTTCCTGTTTGTCTTAATCAATCAATCACTTCCCCGTCAATCTACATTCTACCAACATCATTTTCCATGTACTGTATTATCATACCATTTTCTTTAACTTCCTTAACCTAATCTTCAGTTCTCATCTCTCCTACCTCTCACCATGCTTTCTCTCTTTCCTGTCCTGTTATGAATTTGATCCTTCACTTCCAATACACCAAGATTTCTTGCATCTGTGATCAAGTGTTGTGAAACTCGGTAACTGTATATGCTCACCTATTATATATGCATTTCATTTTCTCCCATACAACAATTAATTTTTCTCAGTCCCACTGATCTCCAACCACCCCCTTCCATGTTCCTTTCCCTTCTCCCACCCACATCTGCCTCAAAAAATTTGAAAGTAAATTCCAAAAAGGTCAAAACTACTTAGCAGTACCTCCTCTCATCCTCAAATCTCCACGTGCATTCCCCATTTTTTTAGCACTGAGTATCACCAGGCACTGTTCTAACCACTATCTAAACAGAGAAACTCATTTAGTCATCACACAACCTACTGAAATGGACACTATAATTATCCCATTTTAAATATGCGGAAACTATGAACAGAGAGGTCATGGAACATGCCCCAGGTCACACAGCTGGCTAGTGACAGAAGCTCTGGAGTCCATGCTCCTTGCAGAAATACTATGCCACCCTTTAGCGTGTGTTTCTGAGGCAAAGTTAAACACCTCCTCTTCTCTGCTCCAGACACATGGTGGTCTCACCTCTACTGTGGCACTTAGCATACTGTGCTATCACCAAGCACTTGTGCTTGGTTACCTGTATTCTTTATATAAAGACCTCTTTGAAGACAGAAACTGTCTGTCTGTCTCTCCTTACAATATGTGCTAATGCCTGGCACTAGGAAATGGTCACCCAGTAAAGGACAAATCAAATGTGGGCAGTTTTAACAGCACTCTAACCTAGCCTAGAATACATCTTCAGTATAGGCAGAGACTGTGATGAATTTCATTCCACACTTTCAGACACCAGCCTTAATAACATGACACACAAAAAATCTGGGGAGCTATACCGATACATCGCTGTTTATTCCAGGAAACTCTAGGTGACATCTGCTGTAAGGTGGTGGACTCAAGGGGACATTGCTCATTTAGGTGGTGGACTCTAAATCACCAACAATGCAGAGGGAAGGATCCCAGAGTTACCTGACAGCGCATCATAGAACTCGTCCTCGCTAAGGATGCTGGCGGGTGGAGAGCCTTTCACCAGAGACTGCTCTAATTCATGATGTTCAGTGGCCAGCGTCTCCAGTGCTTCTGACAAGATTTTGTTTTTTTCTTGCTCTTGTTCCAATTTAAAATTCCTCACCTAGAAGAAAACAGATATACAGAAAAGACTTCAGAGTGACAGGAGACACAGACTTACTCAGAGGATGTGAAAATTAATTGCTTTTGATCCAGTTCAATTGCAACATCAAAAATGAAAACAGTCCTGTCACATGCACATGGATGAATGAGCAAAATTATTAAACTAATTTTGTTCTTCCCATGGGGCCTTTTCTGGCAACAGCTTAGCTAATGAAAATAGATTAAGAACTAGCAAACAAATTCAGCTCAAATGATCAGGATCCTGGTATAAGAACATCAGTCAATTCAGAAATCATACAATTCTTTTTAAACATAAAGAATATTTCTCTCTCAACATTAAGTACACAGTTAAAAAAAACAGTTTCAGTAAGTCTTGGAACAAAAATTTTAAAAAAATTCTAAATATTAAAAAGCAAACTACATCAAAGCATAAAATATAATCCCTCAGTTCACTCCCAAAATAGTTGGTAATAGTTGGTATATCAAATGAAGGGAAACAGGTTGCCTGGTAATGACTATAAACATTCTATTTTTCATTTTTCTTTTTTTTTTTTTTTTGAGACGGAGCCTCATTTTGTCGCCTAAGCTGGAGTGCAGTGGTGCGATCTCGACTCTGAAACCTCCGCCTCTTGGGTTCAAGCTATTCTCATGCCTCTGCCTCCTGAGTAGCTGGGATTACAGGTGTGCACCACCACATCTGGCTAATTTTGGTATTTTTAGTAGAGATGGGTTTCACCATGTTGGCCAGGCCGGTCTTGAACTCAGCCCCTCAAGTGATCTGCCTGCCTGGGCCTCCCAAAGTGCTGGGATTACAGGTGTGAGCCACCATGCCTGGCCTATTTTTCATTTTCCAATTCCATATTTTGGTTTCAACTCCACATTTTACCTTTAACTTAGTATACTAAAAAAGTCAAAAGATTATCAAAAAGGCAAAGCCTGGTTTGATTTTTTTACTGTTTGAAGTTACAATCTATTCCTCCTATCTAATGCAGGAGTATCTGAACCTTTTGGTTGACCAAAACCCTCTAGAATTCAAGTCACCTAATCCTTATAAAATAGCATGTACTGGATTTGATAGGGACAGTTTTGCCTATTTTCATATCAGTAGTCCGGAAATCACTACTATTCTTTAATCTTGCTGGATTTCTGGAGCCAATGTGCACTATAGACAGACAGGAGGCAGAAAAGCAGGGATCCACTGGTAGGTAGCAGCAGCGTCTTCTCAGAAGTCTCTTGTTCGTTAGTTTCCTCTCCTATAAAATAAGAGGTTTCTGCTATCACCTAATAATCTAATCAGAAGTCTTCAACATAGTGGTCTTCAAACTACTTTTTTTTTTCTACTTTAGCAGCAGAACCTATTTCTCAACTGTAATCCCAACATATAAAATAGATGTTTTCGAAAGCAGTTGTGCACTGGGTGACACTGAATGAGGCAGAAGCCCCACTCCTTTCACTTTCCCTTCCCTCCCAGAGGTCCCCTCTAGGGCCCAAACCCAGGTGGTATCCCAACAGTTTGAAAAACACATGGCAGTGGTACCAAAACAGATACACAGACCAATGGAACACAACAGAGGCCTGAGAAATAACACCACACGTCTACCACCATCTGATCTTTGACAACCTGACAAAAACAAGCAATGGGGAAAGGATTCCCTATTTAATAAATAGTGTTGGGAAAACTGGCTAGCCATATGCAGAAAACTGAAACTGGACCCCTTCCTTATACCTTATACAAAAATTGACTCAAGATGGATTAAAGACTTAAATGTAAGACCTAAAACCATAAAAACCCTAGAAGAAAACCTAGGCAATACCATTCAGGACATAGGCATGGGCAAGGACTTCATGTCTAAAACACCAAAAGCAATGGCAACAAAAGCCAGAATGGACAAATGGGATCTAATTAAACTAAAGAGCTTCTGCACAGCAAAAGAAACTTATCATCAGAGTGATGAGGCAACCTACAGAATGGGAGAAAATTTTTGCAATCTATCCATCTGACAAAGGACTAATATCCAGAATCTACAATGAACTTAAACAAATTTACAAGAAAAAAAACAAACAACCCCATCAAAAAGTGGGTGAAGGATATGAAGAGACACTTCTCAAAATAAGGCATTTATGCAGCCAACAAACATGAAAAAAAGCTCATCATCACTGGTAATCAGAGAAATGCAAATCAAAACCACAATGAGATACCATCTTACGCCAGTTAGAATGGCGATTATTAAAGAGTCAGAAAACAACAGATGCTAGAGAGGATGTGGAGAAATAGGAACGCTTTTACTCTGTTGGTGGGAGTGTAAACTAGTTCAACCATTGTGGAAGACAGTGTGGCGATTCCTCAAGGATCTAGAACCAGAAATACCATCTGACCCAGCAATCCCATTACTGGGTATATACCCAAAGGAGTATAAATCATTCTCCTATAAAGACACATGCACACATATGTTTATTGCAGCACTATTCACAATAGCAAAGACTTGGAACCAACCCAAATGCCCATCAATGATAGACTGGATTAAGAAAATGTGGCACATATACACCATAGAATACTATGCAGCCATAAAAAAGAATGAGTTCGTGTCCTTTGCAGGAACATGGATGAAGCTGGAAATCATCATTCTCAGCAAACTAACACAGGAATAGAAAACCAAACATCGCATGTTCTCACTCTTAAGTGGGAGTTGAACAATGAGAACATATGGACACAGGGAGGGGAACATCACACACTGGGGCCTGTTGGGGGGTGGGGGGTAAGGAGAGGGAGAGCATTAGGAGAAATACCTAATGCAGATGACAGGTCGATGGGTGCAGCAAACCACCATGGCACATGTATACCATGGCACATATATATATATGCAGAACACTGCATGTTCTGCATATATATCCCAGAACTTTAAGTATAATTAAAACAAACAAACAAACAAAAAAGATTCAGTTAGGGGGTTAAAAAAAAAAAAAAGAAAGAAAAGAAAAGCACTGGATGGAGTGACATCCAAAACCTCCTCTAGGTCACACTTTCCATCTCGAGGTTTTGGGAACTGTGGCCCCTCTCACAAATCCTGCATTACTCACTGCCAAATCTAACCCTTTTACCTCTTGACACTCCCTCTCCCATGCTCCTCCCCACAGCCCCCAAGGATGAAGGCTCTTCTCTGTTCTGTGGCCCTGAGTTCCTGCCAGCTGCACATCAGGTACAACACTCTAAGGTCCTAGACATAGCTTAAGATACAGTTTTACTGAAATGTTAAGTTTATAGCAGAAACAAGGTTAAACCCAAGTTCCAGTCCTCAGGCACTTTAGTGTTTATCAATACAGCAGGCAGATCATTATTATTACAGCTGTGATAATGAAACAAAAATCGCAATAAATGGTAAGCAATCAAGATCAGAAGAGACATGAAAAATTGAAAAACAAATTACTCATGTAATTACAATTTTTAGAAAATCTGAAAAATACTTGCAAATATTCCTATAATCTAAATTGTATCTCCAGAAGAGGAAATAAGCATACTAAGGCTAGAGTCAACTTAAAAAAAAAATAAAAAGCTCTCCTACTTCCATCAGATGGGTTAAACACTTCATTTCTCTATTATATAAACAAGGACTACATGAGGCGGGCAGATCACTTGACTTCGAGACCAGCCTGGCCAACACAGTGAAACCCCGTCTCTACTGAAAATACAAAATAAGCCGGGCGCAGTGGCAGGAGACTGTAATCTCAACTACAGAAGGCTGAGGCAGAAGAATCGCTTGAACCCGGAGGTGGAGGTTGCAGTGAGCTGAGATCACGCCATCGCACTCCAGCCTGAGCAACAGGCGAGATTCCGTCTCAAAAACATAAAAAATAAAAAATAAACAAGGACTACAAAATTGAGCAATGTCCAAAATGATCCTTTCTTTGAAAAGATCTCTCAGCACTGTTATATTTGTAGATTCTAAAATCAACACTGCAAGAAAATCCAAATTCTTCACCCCTGCCTACCCCATCTCTTTCCCCTTTTTAGCTTTTCCAATATCAAAATGTAAATGTGCTGTTGACACCATATCTTTAAATATAAGAATTAACTAAAGTATCCTATTTAACGAGTACATACATTTTAATACCTAAATTCATCTAGATTTCAGCAAAGTAGCAAGATAAATGATAGAGGCCCATAAATATCCAGTCCCCTCAAAAAATCTTATTCAAAATGTAATCTACCCATTACCCACCTAAAATAAGCACCACTTAGCTGCTACCGCATTCACATCTGTTCTCACTTGTTCTTGAGAGACAGTAAAAGGGGTTGGAAACAGGACAGGAAGAGACTGAGGCTCTAACCACATTCTATTTCTTACTTTGTTTTCATCTTTCAATTGATCTGAGTGTACTTTTATTAGTTTCAAGCCTAACAGGATTTTCTGCACTGAAGATACCTTGTTATAAAATAGCCACAAAATGGCAATTTCTCCTGTCATGTAAGCGATGTAGATGAGAGAGTAACTACACATCACAGAAAATGCACTGGTAATGAGTTTTCTTGTTACTTTAGAGAAACATCTGAAAGCATGCTTAAGTGCCATTAGTACTTTTTGGTCAGAAGGATCACTGAAACGATGTAATTCCAGATCCTCTACGGTCTCCACATTTCAGAACACCTAGGGGAAATCCTGCACTAAAAAACTGGTGTAGAACTGCTAAAAAAGATATGCAAAGTGCAACTTCATAAAATATTCACCTTACTTTTGAACTGTTTCCAAATTCTTAGTTGCAAGCTTAGAAACTATGGTGTAACAGAATCAGTGCCTTCTGCACAATCTCTTAATGTCTTTGTAATTCCAGGCACAAGGCTTCACTTCTATTATGTATCAATATGTGAATACTGATTACTAGATTTTTTAAATTCTCAAACAATAATCATCATCCTAGTTATTACTAAAAGAATAAATAACTTCCTTCACAGAACTAGTGGGTCCCAACAGATATGTTTATAATTATTAGATTATAATTGTATATGTGTTTATACATTAGAACTTTTCCAGAATAAGGCTGAAATTTTACCTTTCAAATTCGCATATGGAATATACACCCTCAGTCCAATGACTTTCCCATGACAAAAATCAACATACATTCAAGTTAACAAAAATGTTGCACTTTTTATTAAGAAAAGCTTAAGGACTGAAACACCATACGCTTAACAGTAAACATACGCATTGATCTGTGTCTGTAGCCCCTTAAAATACAAATGTAAGCCTTTCCAGTAATCTGTCTCCTCAAACCACTCCAATATGGCAGTCTCTCATTTCACTCCCTTTCAGGCCAGAAGGCAAAATCCATAGTGGCTATTTCCAAAGTGAATGGGTGCCAGCAAGAGAATGCAGAGTTTTGAAAACAGTCATGTGCTAGCCAGCTACGACACATTCACCTACACTCTCATTCTAGAAAGTGCCCCGTTACTTACCTGTGTTTCACAGGGGTTACATAAGGCAGAGTAATTCAATCTGGCAAAGACACAGCACTAAGTGGGGAATAAGTGATTATTATTCACAGAACACTGTGTGCAATCAGCCAGTTATAAGATAGGTACAATTCTGACCTTGATGATCAGTCTTCCAACTGGCCACACTCTGGTCAGTTCAACAGGATAAGCCTTACTCTTTCCTCTTCGCTAGTGCATGGATGGCTACAATTAACAAAATGTATTAGAGACTGAAATATTAGAATTTTTTTTTTTCTGAGACAGGGTCTCGCTCTGTCAACCACGCTGGAGTGCAGGCTCCATCATGGCTCGCTGCAGCCTCAAACAATCCTCTTGACTCAAGCGATCCTCCTGCCTTGGCCTCCCGAGTAGCTAGAACTGAAGGCATGCACCACCATGCCTAATTTTTTTTTCGGCAGAGACGGGTCTCCCTACGTTGCCCAGGCTAGACTCAAACTCCTAGCCTCAAGTGATCCTCCTGCCTCTGCCTCCCAAAGTGCTGAGACTAGGTGTGAGCCACTGCACCTGGCTGATGCTTATTGCTGTGGCTAGAGGACCAACAATGTTCTCACTTCAAAACTTTTTTCAAGGTATGTGCTTCTAGGTGACTCCCTGCTGTTGACACACAGCTGATAAAAAGTATGGGTCTGATGATTTACAGCTAGTAAGAGCTCTTCTGCACACAAGTCTGACTATTATATTGTTAAGGTAGAGGAGGATGGAGCTCCCATGTGGATGCAAATGGTCAATGTTACTTCTGAAACCATGGCCAGGCTGAATTACTCTCTCACCTCCAGGGTCCAGGGAAGTGACGCTTTGACCTCCTGTCTCAGGCAGGATGGACATATATCTTCATTATAGTATAGTATACTCTTGCTTTGTTTTATCGATTTACAAAATACCTTTGCTCACATTAAATTTCAGGGTTTTCGTTGACTCTCTAATGTCCTCCTTCTATCTCATCTCATAACTGCCTTTTCAAATGCAATTGATTTCCCTATGCTCCTGAAACCTTTTTCAGTCCTTCCTAGCACTAAACAATGACACTCATTTAAGAATAAAAATTTAGGGGCCGGGCACAGTGGCTCACATCTGTAATCCCAGCACTTTGGGAGGTGGAGGCAGGTGGATCACCCGAGGTCAGGAGTTCAAGACCAGCCTGACCAACATGGCAAAACCCCATCTCTAATAAAAATATACAAAAATTAGCCAGGCGTGGTGGCAGGCGCCTGTAATCCCAGCTACTTGGGAGGCTGAGGCAGGAGAATTGCTTGAACCTGGGAGGCAGAGGTTGTAGTGAGCCAAGATCACACCACTGCACTCCAGCCTGGGCGACAAGAGCGAAGCCCTGTCTTGAAAAATAAATAAATAAATAAATATGTAAGAATAAAGACTAAATTAAGAACTAAGAATAAAGCCACCTAAGGGACCGAGGCAGATTTACCTGATGGGAGGAAACTGAAATGAGTAAGGGATGTGCACAGGGCTTGCAAACCACGGCTGAAACTCTGGGTTTGACTCTGAGTGAAATGGGAAGCCAGTGGAGGAGGGGAAGAAGTAACATTATTTTATTTACTTTTTACTATGATCCCCATGGTTATAATGCTGAAAAGGGGATGGAGGAGCCAAGAGTAGAATAAAAGAAGATCCCAGGTGGGTGCAGTGGCTCATACCTGTAATCCCAGCACTTTAGCAGGCAGAGGTGGGCAGATCACCGGAGGCCAGGAGTTCGAGACCAGCCTGACCAACATGGTGAAACCCCGTCTCTACCAAAAATACAAAAATTAGCCAAGCATGGTGGTACATGCCTGTAATCCCAGCTAGTCGGGAGGCTGAGGCAGGAGAATCACTTGAACCCGGGAGGCGGAGGTTGCAGTGAGCCAAGATGGCACCACTGCACTCCATCCTGGGCAACAGAGTGAGACTCTGTCTCCAAAAAAAAAAAAAAAAAAAAAAAAAAATCCCTTAAGAAGTACTTCAATAACTAGAATAAGAGATGGGTAAGAGATAGCAACAGAAATGATGAGAAGTGGTCAGATTCTGGATATATTTTGAAGGCTCAAATGATTTGCTGACAGACTGACTATGTGATATAAGAAAAAAAGGCAATCAAGGACGACTCCATGTTTTGGCTTGGGCAACTACAAGGACTGTGTCTCAAAAATTAAATAAAATTAAGTTTTTAAAATTAGATTTTAAAACTAGAAATAAATAAAATTAAAAGACTAGATAGCAACATTAAGGGAGAAAGTGAGACAGAAATGTGAAGGAAGCCATGGACTGAACCCTAGCAGAAATGCTGAGAAAGAGTCAGCAAAGGAAACAAAAAAGAGAGAGACAGAGAGAGGTAAACCAGTTGTGTGTGGTGTCTTGGAAGCCTCAAAGAGGTATTTCAAGGAGGAAAAAGTGATTAACTGTCAAACACTGATGGGAGATCAACTGCTTCAAGAACTAAGACAAGACCACTGTACTGGCCATGTGAAGGTCAAGAGTGAACTTGACAAGGGCAGCTTCAGTGAAGTGTTGTGAGGATGCTGGAGGCGATGCCCTATGGGTCAAGAGAGATAAGAGAGAGTGAGTACAACCTGTTCTTAGGAAGGTTTTTGTTGGACAAGAGGTGTTTGTTTGTTTGAGACAGGATCTTACTCTGTCACCCAGGCTAGAAGGCAGTGTGATCTCAGCTCACTGCAACCTCTGCCTCCTGGGCTCAAGTGATCCTCCCACCTCAGCCTCCCAAGGAGCTGGGACTACAGGAGCACATAACCATGGCTGGCTAATTTTTTTGTAATTTTTTTTTAATAGGGACAGGGTTTTGCCATGTTGCCCAGGCTGGTCTTGAACTCTCAGACTCAAACAATCCACCCACCTTGGCCTCCCAAAGTGCTGGGATTACAGGCAGAGCCACATCACGCCTAGCCTACAAGAGGATGCTGGTTACAGAGGTTATTTTAAAAACTAAAAAAAGAATAAAATTCTTTTAAAAAAATAATTTTTGCTCAAAAAAGGAGGAGAAAGGTAGGGCAGTTGCTGGAAGGGGTTGTGGGGTCAATGAAGTTTTCATTATGGAAGACAACCCGGGTTGCTTTTACATGGATAGGAAAGGTTCAACTGAGATGGGATTATGTTTGCAGAAGTGAGAGGGGAGAATTGCTGGAATAATGTTCTTGACTTTGTCAAAAAGGGAGGAGATCTAATCCACTAGCATACAGCTGGCCTTTGCTAAAGGCTCAGACAGTCCATCCTTAGTTGCAGGAGAAATGCAGTGAGTATGTGCACAGATTCAGATAGATGAGTACGTGTAACCAAGTTTTCTTCTAATTGCTTCTGCTATCTCAGAGCATATAAGGAATACAGAGAATAAGAAACAGACAAAGATGTCCTCAACCTAATTGATTCCAACAGGTGATGAAGTAAGAAGCCTCTAGTCTCTTGACATTATACATAAGTTCATCCTGAGATTAGAAATGAAACGAGTCTCAAGGCCCTACAAAGCCTCATGAGGACTAACTTGATCAGCCCAACACATTTTCCCATTGGTTATAGCTGACTGTGATTGGCCTGTGGCACCACTAAAAATGCCCCTTTCTTACAGGCATTGCCATCTGCTTCAACCTGGTTCAAGCAAAGAAAAGGAAATGCCACTCAGAATGACCTCTGCATATCTCTTCACTCAAGCTCCTCCATGGGAAAGAAGATAAGAACTTGTCTGGTTTTTGACGTACTGACCATGCTAAAAATAGAATGGCCTCAATGAAGCTTGTTCAACATCACTTTCTGCTAACAATCTGTTAGATCGATTACTTCCAAACTGTATCTTCAGACATTTAAATCAGGGTAGAATTTGGAGATAACCCCAAATCTAAGACAGAGCCCCTAAATACTTGGGGGAACAGAAGAAAGACTTGGTAAATAAATGGGGCATTTTATAAGCAAGGTGATAATGATACTTGGAAGAATCAATATAAACCCAGAATATTTGACACTTATTTTTGTCAGAATGATTTAAAAATAACTTCTCATAAAATCAATGGAAGACTAGCACTATACACAAATGACAATTTAACAAATACGTTTTAGTTTTTACATGTCTTTTACAAAGCAGATAAGATGAACGCGTCTTCTGAAACAAAAGTCGTGTTCACTCCCACGGTATGCTACCAATAGTGGATTCAATACGCATTTACTCCAATGCTTTGTTAATGGCTCTGGCATTTAAAATAATTTGATGCAAGTCTCACAACAGTTTGCTCTTCAACTGCAAAGTTGAACTACTTAATGCTGGTTATAACTCTCATATGAGGAACTTCCACAGAAATTTAAAATTTCCATTACCACGTACAGTTTACAATCCAGAAGTCGCACTTAGAGGATTATATTCCTAAAAGTACTATGCACGTCCACGTGTCATTTCCAAATTTTTTCAGATTACGGTATAATGTATTTAAAAATTCAAAAGGGTTTTATGTATCATCATGTAAATTAAAAAACAATGTTGGCAGAGCAAGATGGCAGAATAGAAGCTTACACCCTTTGCACCCCTCATAAGAACACCAAATTTTAACAAGTATCTGCACACAGAAAAGCATCATCATAAGAACCAAAAATCAGGTGAGCAATCACAGCACCTGATTTCATATCTCTGAAAAAGGTATTGAGGAGGGTCCAACAGACAGTCTTGAATCACCAACACCAACCCTCCCCTATCCCCTGGCAACAGCTGTACAGCATGGAGAGTATCTGCACTTGCAGAGTACACCAACTGGGGGACATTACATTGAACTCATTGCTCCCCTGTCATAGTGGAGAGCAAAGCCAGGCTGGGCTCACCCAGCACCCACACACACAGGAGCATTTGGACCAGCCCTAGCCAGAGAATCACCCATCTCAGTGGTCAGAACTCGAGTTTGTTGGCAAGCTTCGTCACCCGCGGCCAAAGTGCTCTGGGGTCCTAGGTAAATTTGAAAGGTGGTCTAGGACACATGGACTGCAATTCCTAGGCAACTTCTAATGCTGGGCTGGGCTGACAGCCAGAGGACTAGGTGGCACCTGACCTAGGAAGTCACTGGCCAAGGTGGCTAAAGGAGTGATTGCACCATCCCTCCCCCAACCCCAGGCAGCACAGCAGACAGCAATGAAAGTGTCTCTTTCCTTCTGCTTAAGGAGAAGACGGCGAAGAGTAGAGAGGACTTTGTCATGCATCTAGGATAGCAGTTCAGCCAGCCACAGCAAGATAGGACGCTGGGCAGAATTGTGGTGCCCCCATTCCAGACCTTAGCTCCCAGAAGGCGTTTGTGGTTTTTTTTTTTTTTTTTTTTTGAGATGGAGTCTCACTCTGTCGCCCAGACTGGAGTGCAGTAGTGTGATCTCGGCTCACTGCAACCTCTCTTTCCTGGGTTTGAGCAATTCTCATGCCTTAGCCTCCCGAGTAGCTGGAATTACAGGTGCACGCTACCACGCCCAGCTAGTTTTATAATTTTAGTAGAGACGGGGTTTTGCCATGTTGGCCAGGCTGGTCTCGAACTCCTGACCTCAGGTGATCCACCCGCCTCAGCCTCCCAAAGTCCTGGGATTACAGGCGTAAGCCACTGCACCCAGCCTCCTGACGACATTTCTAGACACATCCTGGGCCAGAAGGGAACCTGCTGCCTAGAAGGAAAGGACCCAGTCCTGGCAGCATTTATCACCTGCTAACTGAAGAGCCTTTGGGCCCTGAATAACCAGCAGTGATACCAGGTACTACACTGAGGGCCTTGGGTGAGCCTCAGAGACTTCCCGGCTTCAGGTGACACCCAACACATTACCAGCTGTGGTGGCTATGGTCAAAGAATCCTCTTTGAAAAAAACAGAGGGAAAGGTAAAGGGACTTTGTCTTGCACCTTAGGTACCAGCTTGGCCACAGTGGGACAGAGCAACAAGCAGGCTCTTGGTGTCACGGAGTCCAGGCCTAGGCTCATGGACAACAATTCTGGACCTGCCCTGGGCCACAGGGGAGCCCAGTGCCCTGAAGGGTGAGTCCCAGGCCTAGTAGCATTCACCATAAGCTGATGAAAGAGCCCTTGGGCTTTAAGTGAACATCAGCAGTGGCCTGGCAGAGCTCCCCCATGGGCCAGTGGTAGTGGTGCTCACAGGGAGAGGCTCCTGTGCCTGTGGAAAGGGGAGGGAAGAACAGGAAGGACTTTATATTGGGGTTTGAGTGCCAGCTTAGCCACAGTAGAATAGGACATCAGGCAAATTTCTAAGGTTTTTGATTCCAATCTCTGACTCCCAGAAAACATCTCTGGACCTATTTGGGACCTGGGGAAACTTGTCGCCCTGAAAGGAAGAACAAAACCTGGCTGGCTTTGCCACCTGGTGACTACGTAGCTCCCTGAGGTCTTGAGTGACCATAGGTGGTAGACAGGTAGTGGTTACAGTGGGCCTTAAGACCCATTGTGGTGCTGGCTTCAGGTCTAACCTAGAACAGTCTTAGTGGTGGCCACATGGGTGTTTGCATCACCATACACCCAGTTCCAGGTGGCTGAGCAAAGAGAGAGAGAGACTCTATTTGTTTGGGAGAAAATAAGGAAAAAGAACAAGAGTCTCTGCCTGGTAACCCAGAGAATTCTTCCAGATCTTATCCAAGACCACCAAGGCAGTACCTCTGCAAGTATGGAGAAACCACATCATTATTGGGCTTGGGACCCAAGTCTCTTCGAATACCTGGAAAGCCTTCTCAAGAAGGACAGGCACAAACAAGCCTAGACTGTGAAAACTACAATAAATACCTAACTCTTCAATGCCCAGACACCAAAGAACATCGGCAAGCATCAAGGTCATCCAGGAAAACATGACTTCACCAAATGAACTAAATAAGGCAGCAGGGACCGATCCTGGAGAAAGAGGAACATGTGACATTTCAGAGTGAATTCAAAATAGTCATTTTGAGGAAACAAAAAATTCAAAATAACACAGAGAAAGAACTCAGAAGTCTATCAGATAAATTTAACCAAGAGATTGAAATAATTAAAAAGAATCAAGCAGAAATTCTAGAGTTGAAAAATGCAACTCACATACTGAGAAATGCATCAGAATCACTTAACAGCAGAATGGAACAAGTAGAAGAAAGAATTAGTGAGCCTGAAGACAGGCTACTTAAAAATACAGTCAGAAGAGACAAAAAAGAACAAAAAATGATGAAGCATGCCTACAAGATCCAGGAGACAGCCTCAACAGGGAAAATCTCAGCATTACTGGCCCTAAAGAGGAGGTAGAGAAAGAGGGGTAGAAAGTTTATGCAAATGGATAATATCAGAGAACTTCCCAAACCTTAAGAAAGAGATCAACATTCAAGTACAAGAAGTTTATAGGACACCAAGCAGATTTAACCCAAAGACGACGACCTCATGACATCTAAGAATCAAACTCCCAAAGGTCAAGTATAAAGAAAGAATCCCAAAAGCAGCAAGAGAAAAGAAACAAATAACATTCAGTGGCGCTCCAATACGTCTGGCAGCAGGCTTTTCAGTGGAAATCTTACCGGCCAGAAGAGAGTGGTGTGATATATTTAAAGTGCTGAAGGAAAAAAACTCTTACCCTAGAATAGTATATCTTGCAAAAAATATCCTTCCAACATGAAGGAGAAATAAAGGCCTTCCCAGAAAAAAAAAAAAATGCTGAGGGATTTCATCAACACCAGACGTGTCCTACAAGAAATGCTGAGAGGAGGTCTTTAATCTGAAAAAGGACATTAACAAGCAGTAAAAAGTCATCTGAAGGTACAAAACTTGCTGGTAATAGTAAGCACACAGAAAAACACGGAATATCAAAACATTATAATTGTGGTGTGTAAACTACAACTAGCTAGAAAGGCTAAATGATGAACTAATCAAAAATAATAACAACAACTTTTCAAGACATAGACAGTATAAGACATAAAAAGGAACAAAAAAAGGTAAAAAGCCGGGAGAATGAAGTAAAGTGTAGAGTTTTGATTAGTTTTCTTTTTGCATGTTTGTTTATGCAATCAGCGTTGTCATCAGTTTAAAATAATGGGTTATAAGACAGTATTTGCAAGCCTCACAGTAGCCTCAAATCGAAAAACATACAATACACAAAAAATAAAAAGCAAGAAATTAAATCATACCACCAGAGAAAAGCACCTTCACTAAAAGGAAGGCAGGAAGGAAAGAAGGAAGGAAGAGAAGGCTGCAAAGCAATTAGAAAACAAGTAACAAAACGACAGGAGTCCCTACTTATCAATAATAACATTGAATGTAAATGGACTAAACTCTCCAATGAAAAGACATGGGGGGGGGGGCGCTGAATGGATGAAAAAAACAAGACCCCACAATCTGTTGCCTACAGGAAATGCATTTCACCTACAAAGGTACACATAGACTGAAAACGAAGGGATAGAAAAAGACATTTCCATGTCAATGGAAACCAAAAAAGAGCAGGAGTAGCTATAATTATATCAGACAAAACAGATTCCAAGACAAACTGTAACAAGAGACAAAGAAGGTCATTATATAATGATAAAGAAGTAAATCCAGCAGCAGGATATAATAATTGTGTAACCGCCCAATGGGCTCACCTTGCCTGCTGCCTAGACAGAACCGATTTATCAAAACAGGGGAACTGCAATGGAGAAGGAATAATTCACACAGAGCTGGCTGTGTGGGAGACCAGAGTTTTATTATTACTCAAATCAGTCTCTCTAGCATTTGCAGATCAGAGATTTTAAGGATAATTTGGCTGGTAAGGACTTGGGAAGTGGGGAGTGCTGACTGGTCAGGTTGAAGATGGAATCATACTGGGTTCAAGTGAGGTTTTCTTGCTGTCTTTTCCTGGGTGGGATGGCAAAACTGGTTGAGCCAGATTACTGGTCTCCTTGGTGTCAGCTGATCCATCCAACATAGGGTCTACAAAATATCTCAAGCACTGATCTTAGGTTTTACAATGCTGATGTTATCCCCAGGAGGAATTTAGGGAGGTTCAGACTCTTGGAGCCAGAGGCTGCATGACCCCTAAACTGTAATTTCTAATCTTGTAGCTAATTTGTTAGTCTTGCAAGGGCAGACTGGTCCCAAGGCAAAAAGGGGGTCTTTTTGGGAAAAGGCTTTGTCAGTTTTGTTTCAGAATCAAGCCATGAGCTGAATTCCTTCCCAAAGTTAGTCTGACCTATGCCCAGGAATGAATAAGCACAGCTTAAATGTTAGAAGCAAGATGGAGTTGGTTAGGTCTTATTTTACTGTCATAATTTCCTCAGTTATAATTTTGCAAAGGCAGTTTCTATTGTAAATATATATGCACCCAATGCTGGAGCACCAGATACATAAAGCAAATATTATTAGAGCTAAAGATAGAGATAGACCTCAATATAATAATTGCCGGAGGTCACAACACCCCATTTTCAGCATTGGACAGATCCCCCAGACAGAAAATCAACAAAGAAACATCAGACTTAATCTGCACTATAGAACAAACAGACCTAATAGATATTTACCAAACATTTCATCCAACGGCTACAGAATACACATTCTTTTCCTCAGTACATGTATCATTCTCAAAGATAGACCATATGTTAGGCCACAAAACAAGTCTTAAAGCATACAGAAAAAGAGAATAATATCAAGTATCTTCTGATCACAATGGAATAAAACTAGAAATCAATGAAGCGAGGAATTTTGGAAACTATACAAACAAACAATATGCTCCTGAATGACCAGTGGGTCAATGAGGAAATTGAAAAATTTCTTGAAACAAATGATAAGAGAAACACAACACACCAAAACCTATGAGATACAGTGAAAGCAGTACTAAGAGAGAAATTTACAGCTCTAAGTGCCTACATCAAAAAAAAAAAGTAAAACTTCAAACAAATAACCTAATGATTCATCTTAAAGAACTAGAAAAGCAAGAGCAAAACAAATCAGTTGAAGAAATAATAAATCAGTAGAATAAATCAACAGAAGAAATAATAAAGATCAGAGCAGAAATAAATGAAACTGAAGTGAGGAAAATAGAAAGATCAATGAAACAAAAAGATGGTTTTTTGAAAAGATAAACAAAATTGACAAACCTTTAGCCAGACTAACGAAGAAAAAATGGAGGAAAACCTAAATAAATAAAATCAGGGATGAAAATGGAAACATTACAACGGATACCACAGAAATCCAAAGGATCATTAGTGGCTACTATGAGAAACTATGTGCCAATAAATTGGAAAATCTAGAGGAAATGGATAAATTCTTAAGACACATAAACCTACACCAAGATTGAACCATGAAGAAATTGAAAACCTGAATAGATCAATAACAAGTATCTAGATAAAAGCCATAACAAAAAGTCTCCCAGTAAAGAAAAGCCTGGGACCTGAAGGCTTCACTGCTGAATTCTACCAAACATTTAAAGGAGAACTAATATCAATCGTACTCAAACTATTCTACAAAATAGAGAAGGGAATACTTCCAAACTTATTGCATTACAGCCGTGAAAGGAAAATAAATCTTGGGGCCCCCAAATTACTAAACTAAGGGGGAAAGTCAAGCTGGGAACTGCTTAGGGCCAGCCTGCCTCCCACTCTATTCAAAGTGTCCCCTCTCCCACTAAGATAAATGCATAATTGATTGTCTCCTTTGGAGAGGCTAATCACAAACTCAAAAGAATGAAACCATTTGTCTCTTATCTACCTATGACCTGGAAGCCTCTTCCCTCCTTCCAGTCTTCCCACCTTTCCAGACCGAACCAATGTTCATCTTACATATGTTGATTGATGTCTCAAGTCTCCCTAAAATGTATAAAACCAAACTGTGCTCTGACCACCTTCAGACACATGTTGTCAGAACTTCCTGAGGCTGTGTCATGGGTGCACATCCTCAAATTTGTCAAAATAAACTTTCTAATTTTTTTTTTTTTTTTTTTGAGATGGAGTCTCGCTCTCTCGCCCAGGCTGGAGTGCAGTGGTGCGCTCTCTGCTCACTGCAACTTCTGCCTCCCAAGTAGTTGGGAGTGATTCCCCAACTCCCCAAGTAGTTGGGTTCAAGTGATTCTCCTGCCTCAGCCCCCCAAGTAGTTGGGATTACAGGCGTGCGCCACCACATCTGGCTGATTTTTGTATTTTTAGTAGAGACGGGGTTTTGCCATGTTGGCCAGGCTGGTCTCGAACTCCTAGCCTCAAGTGACCCGCCCGCCTCAGCCTCCCAAAGTGCTGAGATTACAGGCGTGAGCTACCATGCCTGGTAAAACTTTCTAAATTAACTGAGACCTGTCTCAGATTTTTGAATCCACATGTTGATATCAAAACCAAAGACACATCACAAAAAACTACAGGCCAATATTCATTCTCTGATGAATACTGATGCATAAATCCTTGACAAAATACTAGCAAACTGAATTCAACAATATGTTAAAAAGATCATTCATCATAAACAAGTGGGATTTATCCCAGGGATGGTACAACATATGCAAATCAACCAGTGTCATACATCATATCAACAGAACTGATGAAAAAAACCATATGACCATTTCAACTGATGTTGAAAATGTATTTGATAAAATTCAACATCCCTTTATGACAAAAACCCTCAAAAAACTGGTATAAAAGGAACACACCTCAACATAATAAAAGCCATGAAAGACCCACAGCTAGTATCATACTAAATGAGGAAAAACTGAAAGACTTTCCTTTAAGATATGGAACACAACAAATGTTCACTTTCACCACTACTATACATCATGGTACTGTTAGTCCTAGCTAGAGCAATCAGACAATAGAAAGAAATAAAGGGTATCCAAATTGGAAAGGAAGAAGTCAAATTATCCTTGTTTGCAGATGATATGAACTTTTGTTTGGAAAAACCTAGAGACTACACCAAAAAACTATTAAAGCTGATAAACAAATTCAGTAAAGTTGCAGGATACAAGATCAACATACAAAAATCAGTAGCATTTCTACATGCCAAAAGTGAATATCTGAAAAAGAAACTTAAAAAGTAATCCCATTTACAATAGCCACACATAAAATTAAATACCTAGGAATTAAGTTAACCAAAGAAGTGAAAGATCTCTATGGTGAAAACTATAAAACGCTGATGAAAGAACTGAAGAGGATGCAAAAAAAAAAAAAAAAAAAAAGGAAAGATATTCCATGTTCATGGACTGGGAAAATGAGTACTGTTAAAATGTCCATACTATTCAAAGCAATCTACAGATTCAATGCTATCCCTATCAAAATGCCAGTGACATTCTTCACAGAAATAGAAAAAAACAATTTTAGAATTTATGTGGAACCACAGGGGACCCAAAATAGCCAAAAGTATCCTGAGCAAAAAGAACTAAACTGGAGGAATCATATTACCTGACTTCAAATTACAGTACAGAGCTACAGTAACCAAAACAGCATGGTACTAGCATAAAAACAGACACATAGACCAATGGAATGGAATACAGAACCCAGAAACACATCCTCACACTCACAGTGAACTAATTTTCAGCAAAGGTACCAAGAACATATATTGGAGAAAAGACAGTCTCTTCAATAAGTGGTGCTGGAAAAACTGGATATCCATATGCAAAAGAAAGAAACTAGACCCCTATCTCTTGCCATATACAAAAATCAAATCAAGATGGATTAAGGACTTAAATCTAAGACCTCAGACTATGAAACTACTACAAGGAAACACTGGGGAAACTCTCCAGGACATTGGTCTGGGCAAATATTTCTTAGTAATACCCCACAAGCACAGACAACCAAAGAAAAAATGGACAAATGGAAACATATCAAGTTAAAAAGCTTCTGCACAGCAAAGGATACAATCAACAAAATGAAGAGACAACCCACAAAATTATAAAAAATATTTGCAAACTACCCATCTGACAAGGGATGAATATACAGAATATATAAGGAGCTCAAACAACTCTACAGGAAAAAAATCCAATAATGCTATTAAAACATGAGTCAAAGATTTGAACAGATATTTCTCAAAAGAAGACATACAAATGGAAAACAGGCATATGAAAAGGCGCTCAACATCACTGATTAGAGAAATGCAAATCAAACTACAATGAGGTATCATCTCACCCCAGTTAAAATGGCTTATCTCCAAAAGACAGGCAGTAACAAATGCTGGCAAGGATGTGGAGAAAGGGGAACACTGTTGGTGAGAATGCAAATTAGTGCAGCCACTATGAAGAACAGTTTGGAGGTTTCTCAAAAAACTAAACATAAAGCTACCCCATACGACCCAGCAATCCCACTGCTAGGTATATTCCCCAAAAAAGGAAAAGCAGTATACGGAAGAGATATCTGCACTCCCATGTTTGCTGTGGCACTGTTCACAATAGCCAAGATTTAGAAGCAACCTACGTGTCCATCAACAGATGGATAAAGAAAATGTGGTACTTAACACACAATGGAATACCATTCAGCCATAAAAAAAAGAACAAGATCCTATCATTTGCAACAACATGGATGGAACTGGATGTTGTCATTATGTTAAATGAAATAAGCCAGGCACAGAAAGACAAACATTGCATGTTCTCACTCATTTGTGGGAATTACAAATCAAAACAATTGAACACACGGAGATAGAGAGGAGAAGGCTAGTTACCAGAGGTTGAGAAGGGTAGTGGGGCAGGGTTGGGGGAATGTGGAGATGGTTAATGGATGCAAAATAAAAAAATAGAAAGAATGAATAATACCTGATATTTGATAGCACAACAGGGTGACTATAGTCAAAATAATTTAATTGCACACTTTATAATTGGATTGTTTATAGCACAAAGGATAAATGCTTGAGGGAATGGCTATCCCATTTTCCATGTGATTATTACGCATTGTATGCCTGCATCAAAATATCTCATGTATCCCTTATATCTATGTACTCACAAAAATTAAAAATTAAAAAAGAACAGAATGCTAAATTGCCTCATAGTGGTAGATATTAAATATATTGCCAATATATTTTAATGTAATATAATAAATCAGTGTAAGCTATATAAAAATAGTAAAATTCTAAATCAACCTACTTGCTAAAATTCTGTAACTTTTTAAAGTCTATTTTTAAAATTACATCCTTTTTTTTTTTTTTTTTAATTGAGATGGAGTCTCGCTCTGTCGCCAGGCTGGAGTGCGGTGGCAGGATCTCGGCTCACTGTAAGCTCCACTTTCCATGTTCACGCCATTCTCCTGCCTCAGCCTCCCGAGTAGTGGGACTACGCCCAGCTAATTTTTTGTATTTTTAGTAGAGACGGGGTTTCACCATGGTCTCGATCTCCTGACCTTGTGATCCGCCTGCCTCGGCGTCCCAAAGTGCTGGGATTATAGGCGTGAGCCACCATGCCTGGCCTAAAATTACATCTTTTTAACTCCGTATTAAATATTTGTGCACAATTGTATCCTAGTACCTGGAATGGTCCCTGGAACGTGCTCTACTTAATCAGGATTTCCAAGAATGAACAAGGCCTATGACAGAGACTGCTGATTTCTCCCAATAGCTATTTCTCCCCTTTGTCATTAGTAAGCCCCAAGTTTTACCTTTTGCCCTCCAGCTAACAGACCATACTTCTCCATCTCTCTGTCAGCTACAGACAAACGACTAAGTTCTGGCCAAGAAGAATGGAAATACTGTGCAAAGGATAGTAGAACTAATTAAAGGGAAGGGTATACCCCGTTTTCTGCCCATTCCTCCTTCCAGCTGACGAAAATTTGACAGTAGGAACAGCCCCTAACACCTGAAACTGCCATACAGGCCCAGACTGCCCGCCTCTCATTTTCTTTACAGTGAAAGAAATATAAATCTCTAATTTAAGCTAATGTTATTGGGTTTGGGGTTTTTTGCTTGTTAGATGGTAATACACTGATACATGTAACGTTTTTATAAAGCACCACAGACTATTCTGATATGGCTTTTGGATAAAAAGTAATTTAGAGAAATTTCAGTTTAGTCAAAAAAAAAATACACCGAAAGTACAAACAACAAAAATTTAAAACTTTGATGCATAAAGGAACACTATCAACAAAGTAAAAAGACAACCCAGGAAATGGAAGGAAGTATTTGCAAATCATATATCTAACAAGGGTCTAGTATCTAGAATATATACACAATCACGTAAAGAACTCTACGCTCAGCAATAAGATGACAAACAATCCAATTAAAAAATGGGCAAAGGACTCAGACATTTCTCCAAAAAAGACAGCCAGTAAGCACATGAAAAGATGAGTTCAACAGGTGAATGCAAATCATAAACACAATGAGATACCACTTCACACCTACTAGAATGGCTATAATTTTTTTTTTAAAAAAATAAGTGTTCAGAAGAATGTGGGGAAAGTGGAACTTTGCATATTGCTGATGGGAATGTAAAATGTCAGCCACTGCGGAAAACAGTATGGTGGTTCTTTAAAATGTTAAACATAGAACCACCATATAACCCAGGAATCCTACTTTTAGGTATATACCCAAAAGAATTGAATACAAATGCTCAAATACTTGCAAAAACATTCACAGCATTACTATTTGCAACAGCCAAAAGGTAGAAACAGCCCAAATGCCCATAAATGGATGTACAGATACAATGTGATATATACATACCATACTTCTTAGCCATCAAAGGCAAAGTGCTTATACATGCTACAATGCGCATGAACCTCAAAAACATTAGGCTAAGGGAGAAAGCCAGACATAGAAGCTCACATATTGTATAATTCCATTTACACGAAATGTTCAAGACAGGCAAATCCATAGAGAAGCAGCAGATTCGTGGTTTTCAGGGACTGGGCATGGGGTACCAGACAGACAGGGAGTATTTAATGGGTACAGGGTTCCTTGTGGAATGATGAAAATGTTTTGGAATAAGACAGAGGTGATAACTGCACACTGTGAATGTATTAATGCCACTGAATTGTATGCTCATAAGAGTGAATTTTATGTCATGTGAATTCTATCCCATTTTTCCCCAAAGTTTAAAAGAACTCAAAAAAAAACAAAAAAGACAAACATGCATTTATCATATGACCTATGACCTGGCCATTCTACTAGATATTTACATAAGAAAAATAAAAGCTTATGTCCACATAAATACTTGTATATACAAATATTCATAGCTTTATTTATAATATCCCCAAACTGGAAACAACCTAAATATCCATCAACATGTGAATGGATAAACTGTGGTACAGCCACAAAATGGAATATCATTTAGCAATAAAAAGGAGTTAACTATTGATACATTCAGCGACATGGATGAACCTCAAAACAACTATGCTGAGTTAAAGAAGCCAGAACCCACCCCCAAAAGTGCATACGATATGATTCCATTACTATAAAATTTTAGAAAATTCCTGCCAATGTCTAGTGATAAAAAGCTGATCAATACTTGCCTGTGGATAGGGGTGGAAGAAAGAATAAGGGGTATTATAAAGAGGCAGTAAGGAACTTTTGGAAGGAATAGAAGTATTCCTTATCTTGATTGTGGTGACAGTTTCACTAGTGCAAGCACATGTCAAAACTCATTCAATAACAGTTTAAATACGTGGAGTTTATTGTACATCAATTATATGTCAATAAAGCTATAAAAAATGATAGCATTTAGCAATAGGAAGGGCATAGTAAAAAAACCACTCATATATTGACAATGGAAGTTAAAACAATAATACATTTCATATGTAGCCTTAAAAACATTTTTGGGCTGGACATGATGGCTCACAACCGTAATCCCAGCACTCTGGGAGGCTGAGACGGGCAGATTACTTGAGCCCAGGGGTTTGAGACCAGCTTGGGCAACAGGGCAAGACCCCATCTCTACAAAAAATACAAAAATGAGCCGGGTGTGGTGGTGCATGCCTGTGGTCCCAGCTATGAGGAAGGCTAACTTGGGACGATCATCTGACCCAGGGAAGTTAAGGCTGCAGTGAGCTGAGACCTCTGCAGTGAGCCAAGATCATGCCACTGCACTCCAGCCTAGGCGACAGAGCAAGACTTTGTCTCAAAAAATAAAAAATAAAAAATTTTTTCAAAGAATAGGTGTTTTTCAAAGAAAAATACTCACTCTGATATTACTGAAAATGATGTAAGATATTAAACAGCAAGATGCATTGTATTTGTGTTTGCACACTCATATGAATAAGCTAAGACACACCAAAATCCTGCTGGTGGTTGCTGGGACCTGGTTTTCATATTCTTCTCTATAAGCTCTAAAATAGCTTTCTGTATACTCCTGTATATCTTCCATATATATCTCATAATTCTATAATTAGCAAAATATTTTAAAATACGCCTACTTAGGAACTGATAATTGCATCATCAAATTTTGCATCAGATTGGAAATGCATCAGATGCAAAACAATGTTTGCAAGGTCCTCTTAAATACTGCAGAACATATAACTTTCTCAGACGTCTGGTATGGGAGCCCAATGTGAGAATTTAAGCACACTCCTGTCTCATCATGGTTGCAAAGCTTCGACCTAAAAATAGCTTGCTCTTACATAATCACTAGCCACAGATTTGTATATTTTACATATCCTCAAAATAAATAGTTTTTTTTTTTTGAGATACGCCACCAGAGGTAAACAATCATTTTTAAAAGCAGGGAAGTTTAATCATAATCTAAACAAATCTTGTTTTCAGAAGTTATTCAGGGGCTCTGCAATTGATAGTTTTGCTGATGAAAATAACTAGAAACAGTTATATGTAACAGAAGTAACACCATAGCAATGAATTGTCTAAATAAACTTTATTTGAATCATATACAATACCTTTATGTTAAGTGTATGATTCAGTAAGCTTTTACAAATATATATGCCACCATGTAACTAGCACCACCATCAAGATACAGGACATTTCCATTACCTCTCTCCCCCAAGTTCTCACGTGCCCCTTTCACGGTCACTCTCCCCCATGTGCTCCTTTCACGGTCACTCTCCCCCTTCCCTCCACCCCCTACCCAGGCAACCACTGCTCTGACTTCAATAACCATGGTTTAGGTTTGTCTGTTTTTGAACTTAAAATAAATGGAATCATGCAGGGTGTGTACTCTTATGTATCTAGCTTTTTTTTACTAGTATAATGTTCTTTAGATTCATCCATGTTTTTGCAACTATAAGCAGTTCTTTCCTTTTTACAAAGGACTATTCCACTGTACATTTATTCCATGATTTCCAGCTCCGCTTTTTACACGCCTTCAGCTCTGTCTCTGAAAATAGCTTTCTGTATATGGTAAACATTGTTAAGCCCAGAAAGACAATCACTTCGCTTTTTTAGAATTTTGATATTTTATTCTGTTTTGACAAGTGTTTTCACGGTTCTCAAACTGAGGTAAAAAATTTAAATGTGCTGGAATCACAGCTTAGGAGGTTATATGTCTATCCGAAGAAAACACTGCAAATATGTTAAAGCAGTGCTTCCCAAGTTTTGTCAGTATGTATGTTTACTTTACACCAGGTGCTGTGCTAAGTACGTGCTGTACTAGCTCATATGATCCTCCCCACCCACAATCTTGTGAGGTTTGCCACTGAACAACACACTTAAAAATGGTTACGATGGTAAATCATATGTATATTTTACCAAAAACAGAAAGCAATAAAACTTTTTCCTCCAAATACTGGACTAAAATATATAGTTAGGATGACTCATATTAACACACCAACAAAACCCCAAAACACTGCGATTGCAATATTTGCCATGTATTTTTACTTGAGTCCTTGATATTAGCTATAACAAAGTCACTATCAAAATGTATATATTCTTGACACAAAACCATAGCATAAGGTAAAAATATATTCCCAACACTTCATTTTTTTGAAACGGAGTCGCACTCTGTCACCCAGGCTGGAGTGCAGTGGCGCGATCTCGGCTCACTGCAACCTCTGCCTCCCAGGTTCAAGCGATTCTCCTGCCTCATCCTCCTGAGTAGCTGGGATTACAGGCATGTGTCGCTGCACCTGGCTAATTTTTTTTTGTATTTTTAGTAGCAAAATATCTCACCATGTTGGCCAGGCTGGTCTCAAACTCCTGACCTCAAGCTATCCGCCCACCTCTGCCTCCCAAAGTGCTGGGATTACAGGCGTGAGCCACTACATTCAGCCTATTCCTAACATTTTAACAACTATTTACTTAATACTACTAGCAGAAAAAAATCCCAAAATGTAATCAGCATATGTGAATGCACCCTGGGGCACAACAATATTCAATTAATTCACAAGAGAATGTTGGAATCTAGTGATTGCCAAACTGTAAGACTATGAAATTACAATACAGTTCCCAATAGGGATTGACGCAGGACCTACCAGTGATGAAGCCTACACAGAAACTGTGGATGAACCACAAACCAGGCTTTGAATTCTCTTAAGGCCAAAACAGAAAGAGAAATACAATCAATTGTGCCCTTTTAATTGTCCACCAGGAAAAAAAAAACACCAACTGTTCCTTGGAGAAAAGAAACTCCCTCTTTGCCCTTAGCTCTAATTTCTCATCCAGGATTATATAAAGCGGAGTAAGAGTATTAGAGGGCAAAATAATCATGTCGTTAAGGCTAATATTTTTTGAAATGCCCTTCAACAAAAATTAAGGGTGTAACTCCAACTTATAATTCAGTGAGGGCCATTTTTCTGAAAAATCAAGAAAACATAGTCCAGGCTATAGCATTCTGACAGTCCAGTTTAGCATTAAGATAAGGAATCTTAGGAAATAGACTACTTCTACATTTTCCCAAAATGCGACTTCTACCAAGCCAAATCTTCACAAAAAGATGGACAGCAATTTCCTGTTGAGAACCTGGAACACAGGTATTCTGTGCAAAATCAGAAGATATTTCAATACCCTTGGCCATCTGCTTATCTTATTTCTAAATGTGGCATCCTTTGGTCAAATTGAGAAAGTAGCTTATATAGATGGCCACATCCGCTTGGGCTGTCTAAAGACTTTTCCTAATTCTAGGCGTGTATGATATAGTTGGGCTGTTCTTTGGCATTAAATTTGGAGGCAGTTATCCTGGATTTAGTTCTAAGTTTTGCCCGCTCCTAGCGGCATACGCTTGGGCAAGTAAACGACACTCTCCTCCTGGCCCTAGCATCCTCTGTAAAATAAAGAATAGATCACTTTCAAACTTTTCTATGGAGGTACCGCAGTGGATGAATGGGTGCTTTTACTTTCATCAGTCTTATATACTGGCATCCACATCCTGCCTCCACTGCCAATAGAACCTCTGAAGACCATCAGACCAGATTTCTACAATCTAATACCGATTCTGAGACTTTGGGATTTTAAACAACTAGTCCTTAACACAAATACCACAAATAAATAAAATATTCAAAATTAAATAAGTTCTAACACAAGTAAGAAATTTTGGCCAGGCACAGTGGCTCACACCTGTAATCCCAGCACTTTGGGAGGCCGAGGTGGGTGGATCACCTGAGGTCAGGAGTTCGTCACCAGCCTGGCCAAGATGGTGAAACCCCATCTCTACCAAAAATATAAAAATTAACCAGCCATGGTGGCATGCGCCTGTAGTCCCAGCTACTTGGGATGCTGAGACAGAATTGCTTGAACCCAGGAGGCAGCGGTTTCAGTGAGCAGAGATCACGTTACTGCACTCCAGCCTGGGCGACAGAGTGATACTCCATCTTGGAAAAAAAAGAAAAAGAAAAAGAAATTTACTAAGAATTATGCTCACAAATCATTTCTAATCCAGCTGTTCAGAACCCAGAAAAACAACAACAAAAATCTCCCTCACAAAAACATTATTATAAGTGAGGGCTGATTTCTCAAGTAAACTCAAAAAGGCCCAGTGTCCTGAATGTAGCAAATAATTAGGCAAAAGAACAGTTGATGTCACCAGAGCATAGCATGTAGCATGTTGTCACCGGAGCATAGCATCTTCCCTGCCACTGTGTGTAACAGTGTGTCCATGTCTGCAGCCTGGGTGGTTATGAGCTCCCCTCTCCCAGGGGAAAGACATCTCCCCTGCATCTCTCTTGACCACTGAGCACAACCATTGTGCTTCTTGTTATTCCCATCACCACCTACTGCTTCCCATCGGGGTTTCTCTCCTCCAACACACCATGCCACAAACCAGTTTTGCTCCCTTTCTCTCCCTGAGTTGTGCACAAGTTCCTTTTAAGATATTTTCGTGAGAATAAAACATGGAAACTGACAGGTTTCTCCTTATTGCATCTGAATGTCACAGCCACCTGTGATGTAGAAAGAAAGGGTCTGCGTTAACGACTCCGTGTTACACAAAAGAACGTGAGCCTTGGAGTAAGTTGCCCAGAGTCAAAGAGCAAGAAAAGGGTCCCTGTTACTGAAACCCATGCCTGGGGACCCTACATAATAGCAGGTTTGAGTTCTATCATTTATGCCTTCCTCCCTGGCTTTCCCCACACTCTCCCCGGCTCTGTCTTCAGCTGGTCTGCATAAAGCATAACACAGATCATGAGGTAAACAATGGTGAGCCTTTGAGCATCTAAAGAAAACCAGACACAGGTTATCCTGGCTTGTTCCTCTTTGGTGTTGGGGCCAAGGTTCTGAAAAGAAGGAAAGGGGGAGATGAATATGTTAAGCAGATGGAAAAATCCTCAAAGTGTAGGAGAGAGAAAACAAGGGAGAAAGAAAAAAGGTGGAAAAGGAAACAAGGGGATGAGGGTCATTCTTCTACCACTCAAGAATAGAAAAGAAAGTATGAAGGAAAAAGAGGAAGAAGGTGAGCAGTAGGTGAGGAAAAGAAACAGAAATGCCAAGCAGTGGAAACAGGACAAGGTGGCTCACAGAAAAAACTTGGAAGTCATCCAAACCTTCTGTACATTTTAGGCTTTTTAAATGTTAGGGGGATAGTACCTAGACTCCATTCATAAGCAGTCTTCAGGCTGGAAAGATGGAGTCTACAAAAATATATTATTAGAGTCTAAAAAATAAACCAACGGCTAAAGCTAACAGTGATACATTCACGAAATTACAAAATGCTAGAACTACGAAATATACAACTAGAAATCCGGAAAGGAAAAACTTTGAATTATCCAGGTTCAAAAGACAGAGGATAATAAATGTTCTAAAGAAAAAAATAAAACTCAAAAAACTGATACAGATAATTGTAAAATTTAATTTTAAAAAAGATGCAATAGATAAGAAACTAAAGACCGTTCTTTGAAAAGTAATCCAAAAAAGCTTTAATGAGACTTATAGGGAGTGACTGACATTCATTTGAAAAGAAATTTATTTGGAGATATCCAAGTCAGTATTAGAAAAAAGAAAATGGAAAAAGTTTAGGAAAGATATATAATTACAGATCCAACCTAAGTTAAAAAAAAAAGAAAGAAAATTATGAATACCTTTATAATACATTTCAAAACTTAAAAGAATTCCTAAAAATATATAACTTGTCAAAACTGACCCAAAAAGAAATAGAAAACTAAAATAATCCTAGAAACATTAAATAATGTAGTTATTAGTTAAAAAAAAAACTTTACAAAGATAAGGTGGTTTTATAAGAAAGTTCTAAATTTTCAAGGAACAGATCATTTCAATTTTATACAAAACAGCAAAGGAGGGAATACTCCTAAACTCACTTTATGAGGTCAGTATAACCTTGATATTAAGCCCTGATGAGGACAGAACAAAAAAAGAAAATTACAAGTCAATCTTACTTATAAACATACATACTAAAATAGATACTAAAATCCAAAGGAAACCAAATTGAGAACAATGTTAAAGATAATACATCATAACCAAATTAGGTTTATTCCAAGTACACAAGGATGGCTGGCTTGGCACTGGAAAAAGTCCAAATATATCATTTACCAGCTTAGCAGATTTAAAAAACCATACAACCCTTTTAATAGACACCAAAGAACATCTGACAAAACTCAACACCCTTTAATGATAAAAAAAATTTTCAACAATATATGAAAGGAAACTCTTTAAATCTGGTAAATGGTATTTGTTAAATACCATTCTTAACAGTGAATCATTAGAAGTTAGAGGTATGCCTTTTTTTTTTTCTAAATCAGGGATGAACATGAATCCTACCATCTCAGCTTCTATGCAACATTGTCCTGAAGGCCCTAGCCAGTAAATGAAGAATTACAAAAAGAAATGAAATGTATAAGAATTGAAAAAAAGGAATAAAATTACAATCATCTACAGATTATGAATGTCTACAAAGTCTATCTTCATCATTTGTTTCCTCACCTCCCTCACACTTACTCCTTTGCACGCTGCAATCTGGCTTCCTCTTATGTCAAGCTTCCTTTTTTTGTTGTTTATTTTTTATTTTTGAGACAGGTCTCACTCTGTCACCCAGGTTGGAATGCAGTGGTGCAGTCTCGGCTCACTGCAACCTCCCCTTCCCAGGCCCAAGTGATCCTCCTACCTCGGCCTCCCAAGTACCTGGGACCACAGGTGCACACCACCACACCCAGCTAATTTTTAATATTTTTTTGGGGAGAGACAGGGTTTCGCTATGCTGCTGAGGCTGGTCTCAAATTCCTGAGCTCAGAGGATCCACCTGCTTCAGCCTCCCAAAGTGCTGGGATTACGGGTGTGAGCCACCGCACCTGGCCCTATACGAAGCTTCTAAAACTTCCAAAAATCAAAGATTTCAATGACCAACCACCATGGCACACATATACCTATATAACAAATCTGCATGTTCTGCACATGTACCCCGTTTTTTTTTGTTTTTGTTTTTTAGAAAAAATAAAGGAAAAAAAAAGATTCCAATGACCACCTGGCTACCAAATACAATGGACATGCTTCAGTTCTTACCTGTCCTCTGGGCAGCTTGTCTCCCTTGATCTCCCCTGTTCTAGAGTTCCTCCTGCCTCTCCGGTCGCCTTTTCTCAGTCATCTCCACTGGCTCCCTTTCTTTCACTTGTCTTTTAAGCGTCAGTATTCGATCTTTTGATTTCAAACTTGTTCAAGCGTCTTCTCCTAGGTAATATTATTCATTCCTTTGACCTCAATCACCATGTTGACTTAGGTGGCTCCCAATGCTAATGATTCTCAAATTTTTATCAGACACCTAAGGACAATCTTACTTGAACATAATAGCATGTCCAAAAGGCAACTCATCTTTCCACATTCCCTCAATTCCCTACCTTAATCACCTCTATACAGTATGACTTGTGCCATAAACCTGGGTGTCACCTATGGCTCCACCTTCATTCCCCACATTCCCTGGAGTACCAGCTCCTATTCATGTCGTTTGTTTCTGAAGCATCTCTGCTCTGCATCCCCCTTTCCTTCTCCACAGTCACTAACTTGGTTCAGTCCCTGATTATGTCTCTTGAGTTCCTGCACCTGGTTGTCCTGTTTGCAGACCTGTGCTCCTCTCTAATCCTTCTCATAAGGAGCAAATCTCATTAAATCTGATTAAAATCTTTCAGTGACTCTAACTGCCCAAGATAAGTTTCGAACTCTATAAGCATACTTTACAAAGTCCTTCAAAAGGACCCTGCTTCTATCTTTTAGACTGGACTTTCTCTTTATTCTTTCCCCTCCATTCCAGTCTTCACGATTTGCTAAAATTTACCCTCTTCTGTTGCTTCTGGGTATGTTGCACCTTCTGTAAGAATTTATTTAGTCACCTGACACCCGTATAAGTCAGATGACTACATAGATTTTAGTCATCTAGTTTTATGAAGACAGACTGGTCTAGCAGTCTCTTATAAGGTAAACAACCTATAAATATTTATCAAATGACTCAAAAAAAAGTCACAGAAAGTAATAGACATCAAATCCTCAATGGACCATTATAAAAATGTATAGGGGTTACACCCTTAAGACTCTGAAGTTAAAATGAAAGGAAAATTATGTCTGCCTATATAACTCACGCAAAATTAATCAGAGTACAAGCCAGGCACTGCATTCTATATTGGGAATATGGTACGGAATAAGACAAACACAGTCACATGCAGATTATAGTTTTGGTACCATCGTGAGATACAAAAACTTATCAGGATAGATCTTGAGTCACATCAAGCATGACAAGCCTAACACACACACACACACACACACACACCATGCTAATTAAAACCTTATGTATTTTGTTCAAAAATTCCCCAAAAGTTATCACAATGAAATCCAGCTTCAGTTTACATAAACTTCATTTTATTTATAACTTATGTCTTAGCTGTTTCCAAAATTAATTTGTAGCTATATCTCTGGACTATATATAAAATAAACTGAAAATTTTAGGAATATATGTTGAATAATGTGGACTGAATAACAATTCTAAATTTCTATTTTTAGAGGAATTAAAATATTTCTTATAATTCTCAGAAAGCTGATAAACAGTCATATATTTGAATGCCAGAAGTAGTAAGTTTAGCCAACCTTTTTATAAAGAATGTAAATGATAAATGTCAAAAATTGTACATGGAGCTTAGATTATGATGTTGCATAATTATTTTCTCAGTTATGCACAATATTTAAACATGCTCAAACTATTTATAAACTACCCTGAATATCAGTAAGACCTTTGCTTTAATATGGAAAACCTAACAGGCTCTTTTACTTCCCCCCCATTATGCAGGGCTCACAACTGGGGGCAAAGAAATTATACGGGTCACTTTCACTGTCAATACAATCTCCTAAATTTAACCTTTAAAGGGTTTCTAAAGGGGGGAGACTAGAGTCCAGCAACTATATTCAGGCTGATACAAGTTCCTTTAAAACTCCAGTCTGGCAAAAGTAGCACTGGGACAGAGGCTGAAATAGCTCCCTGGTAGTTATGCTCAGATTAAATATCCACTAAACAGAAATTGAGTTACCTTGCCAAAGACATCAGCTTAGGGACTAAAAATCAAATTTGATTTGGAGAGGAGATTAACTTCGGTGTGTCCTCAAAATGGAAAGCAAGTTTGTATTCAGACACCCCCCACCCCACCCCGTTTTCCTGCCTACACATTATTCCACCAACACACATTTCAAGCATTTTTCTCTCTCGAAAAAGATTCCTGCTAAGCAATGCCTTAATTCAGTCTTTGAACCGAATTAAAATTAAGAAACTTTTAATAGCCTTAATAACTCAGAAAAGCTGTACTAAGCTCTTCTCTGGCATCTTCCTCCCCTTACCACCCTCTCTCCAAACCCAGAAAAATCCAGCACAACAGAAAGCACAAAACAACTAGCCACATGCTCTGAATGCTAGGAAACGTGATTCCCCGCTGGTTTAGGCTACAAAGAAAGCCTGTGAGTAATCAAAAATCCTTAATCAAAACATTAAAGTTAAAAGCCACCTCCCCATTCCTCAACACAAATAGAATTTCCCTTTCTCTCCTTAATCCGCTCATGCACTTCTCGTATTCTTGGAATTTCAGCGGCCTCTGAACAGCGGATGGTAAGTTCATCTCAATGTCAGCCGGAGCACAGCCATGCGAAAAATCACTAACTTGGAAGGTTATTTAGGACAATAATGTCTTTCACTGTCTTACTCCTCCCACTCCAGCCCTTCTTGACCTAATACCAATATTCAACTGAGAAACACATCAGTCCACGGGCTTTTTCCCCAGGGGCTCTTCCTGCAGGAACCCCACGGCAGGGAGACACGCACTGGGAAGAGAGCAGGGTCTCCCGGCTGGTGCGCCCCTCCCCACGCGCCCGCGGCTGCACCCCACTCTGCACACACACGTCTAACTATTCTTGGATCTACTCACATCCCTGGATCAAGTCTGGCCGCCCTCCCCGCTCCGTCCCCCCGGCGTCCTCCGTGGCCCCAGGCTGCCCCGCAAAGCCACCGAGCTGCAAATACACCCACCTACCTGGGCCAGATCCGAGGACCCCGGCTGGCGCGCTCCACCCTGCGCACCTCGCAAGCTCCAGCGCGAATGCGCTCGGCCTGCTCCTCCTCCTCCCCTCCAGTCGAGCCGAGGCGAGCCGATCCGGGAGGCGCGACCCAGGGCGGCCCGCAAGGTCTCCCTAAGTCACCTTCGCACAGCCTGCCCCTGGCTCCGGCCGGGCAGCAGCGCCAGCCTTCCCCAGCGAGGTCGGGCAGAGGCGTTGCCCGCCAGCGGCCCCGGACTCCCGCGCCGCGCCCGCCCGCCCGGGCCGCAGAGGTCTGCACTGGCCCTCCGCCGCCGCTGGCTCGGCCGCAGACCCGCCCTCCGGGGCTCGCGGGGAGAGCGCGGGCGGGCGGCGGCAAGGCCTGCGGCGGGCGGCTCCCTGCGCGCGGCGGGCAGCGTCCGGGCCGCTCCTCCCCTTCCCCAGCGCCGCTGGCGGGCGGAGGCGCAGGTAGGGACCGCCGGGGAAGCCTGCACGGCCCTCCGAGGAGAGGTCGGGGACTGCTCCTTGGGCTCTACGTGAGTGCCGCGCCGAGGCGCCTGCGAGGTCCTAGAGCTGCTGTGCGCTCGGCCCTCTCCTGGAGACACCGGCCCTGGCAACTTTTTTTTTTTCTTTTTTCTTTTTTTTTTTAACCAGCCCGCCCCTCGGGAAACTCTGGAAAGCAAAGGAATCTTCTCTCCATTCCTGCCTGTCACTTAATCCGGCTTATGCTGAAGCGTTCGCGTTTACGGTTCCAAAACCAAGACTGAAAGGCAGTCTTCACATATTTATTGTTTATACCCTAGTTGGGACACTGAGCAACAAGGAAAACAACGGTATTAATCCTACTACCGTGAAACCTACTTAGGTAAAATTATTCCAGCCAGGCTTGAAGGGCAAAGGTTCAGAGGACAGGAAAACCCACCACCCAAATACCACACTTAAGTGGGATGTTCAGGTTAATGAAATTTATGGTTAACTGTAACACTCTGATGGAGGGAAAAAAATCTTTTTGTTTCAACATGTTTCAAACCTTTCACCTTACTAAAGTGTTTAACTCTGTCCTCATACTTTAGTGAGTTCAGAGTAAAAATGAACAAAATTAAATATTTCTTTCACAAGATCCTAGGTACTTTAAGTCCTATTGAAATCGGTGGTAGCTGTAATTGCACTACAGACCTAGAATGTGTTAAAGACCATTCCAGGCCATGCTGGGAAAATTGGGAATGAATGTCAGTGAGGTTTCATGACATCTTTGTTTTCATTGTTATTTTATTTATTTATTTATTTATTTTTTTTTTTTTTTGGAGACAGAGTCTTGCTCTGTCGCCCAGGCTGGAGTGTAGTGGCACAATCTCAGCTCACTGCAACCTCCACCTCCTGGGTTCAAGTGATTCTCGTGCCCCAGCTTCCTGAGTAGCTGGGATTACAGGCCTGCACCACCACACCCAGCTAATTTTTTGTATTTTTAGTAGAGACGGGGGTTTTGCTATGTTGGTCATGCTGGTCTCCAACTCTTGGCATCAAGGGATCCACCTGCCCTGGCCTCCCAAAGTGCTGGGATTACAGGCGTGAGCCACCACACCCAGCCTCATGGCATCTTTGAAAAGTCAGTTTATTTCTTTTACTTTTTTCACTCAAAATAATAACTGTTACTGTATTTGGAAAAATCATGTATGGAAAGAGGAGTCCCTGCTACAGAATCTCTCCCTAGGCCCTGAAAATTAGAGAATGAATTCAGTTTATAAAAGTAGTGCTAGGTAGCAAAACAATGAACAACAAATTACCTTCTTGTTTTAAAAGGCAATCTACATGGCCCCTAAATGTGCCAGGTACTGTACTGAAGCACCTCACATAAAATAGCACATATATGCGCTCAATTTCAGATGTGGAAACAGAATTCCTAAACATATATTCATTTGTTCAAGGTCGAGGTAGCAGAGTTTAGCTCCAGATTGGTCTGATCCCAAAGCCTGAATTTTTTCCTTTGTACATTCATTATTCATTCATTCAAATATTTATTCACCATCTACCACATGCCAAGTACCATGCTACAAAAATAACTAAGATACAGTTGCTTCCTTAGGGAGCTCCAGTTTGTGAATATATAATGATACAATATGATAAATTCTATGACAGCCAGGAACTCATGGAGCAGCAGGGACACCTCACCTAGTTTTGAAGGGTGGAGCCTGGATGAGGAAATGGTTACAGTCATCCAACAGAGCAACCCTGAGAATTTATCTCACAGAACAGCAATGGGGAACTGTATGCTGGAGTCAGGGAAGACAGAGTAAAGGGAGATAGGCAACCAAGATATTAAAAAATCAAATTGAACCGGGCACGGTGGCTCACACCTATAATCCCAGCACATTGAGAGGCCGAGGCAGGCAGATCACTTGAGGTCAGGAGTTCTAGACCAGCCTGGCCAAATGGCAAAACCCCGTTTCTACTAAAAATACAAAAATTAGCCGGGTATGGTGGTGTGTGCCTGTAATCCCAGCTACTCAGGAGGCTGAGGCAGGAGAATTGCTGGAACCCAGGAGGCAGAGGTTGCGGTGAGCCAAGACTGTGCCGCTGTACTCTAGCCTGGGCAACAGAGCGAGACTCCTTCACAAGAAAAAAAAAAAAAAAATGACAGGACTTGATTAAAGATAGGGAGGAAGAAGGAGGATGAACCAAAGCCAGTTCCCATGATCCTGGCCTGAATTACTGAATGGGTGGCAAGTCTATGAGTTGAATGGATAACTCAGTTTGAGACACGTTGGTTTTGAAATGCTTCTGATATAAGCATATGTAAATGTTCAAAAGGGAGCTGGATATATTAGATCAGAACTCAGAAGTCTGAGGTGGAGACATCTGAGTCCTCAGGGAATTCTAGTTAAAAGAATGGGTGACATCATCCAGGGAGAATATGAGGAGTGAGAAGGTCACTCACAGAAACCTAGGTAATACTAATATTTAATACATAGGCAGATGAAAAAATGCTTTAGAAGGTGGCTGAGGCCAGGCGTGGTGGCTGAAGCCTGTAATCACAGCACTTTGGGAGGCCAAGGCGAGTGTATCACTTCAGTTCAGAAGTTTGAGACCAGACTGGTTAACATAGTGAAACCCCATCTCTACTAAAATACAAAAAATTAGCTGGGTGTGGTGGCATGCACTTGTAATCCCAGCTACTCAGGAAGCTGAGGCAGGAGAATCGCTTGAACCCGGGAGGCTGAGGTTGCAGTGAGCCAAGATGGCACCACTGCACTCCAACCTGGGCAACAGAGTAAGACTCCATCTCAAAAGAAAAAAAAAAAAAAAGGTGACAGAGAGGGAGCTGCTACAAAGGAAGGAGAAGCCAAAAGAGGCGGCACTGTGGAAGCCACAGCGCAATTCCAAAAAACAGGAAGTAGTCACATGCCAGGCCCTTCAGAGGACAAGCAAGACAATTTTTAAATGTCCTTTGATTTAGCAATAAGGAAATACTGGCAAGAACAGTTTCGGTGGACTTGCTGAAAATTAAGAAGTAGAAACAGAAAGTATCACATTTTCAAAAATGGAATTGGAAAAGGATGCAGGGAGATAGACAAAAGCTATAAATAAGGGGGTAGAGAATTCCAAAGAGAGGAGCTATTTTTTGAAGCAAGGTCCCCAGAGAAGCAGAATGGAAGGAGACAGATACCTCCAGCAAAAGGCTAGAAGAAAGTATAGGAGCAGATGCAGATAAAAACTGGAGTGAAGAGTGGTAGGGAGTGGAGCCATATACAGTGACTGCCTCATGTTTAACAAAGGAATTCTGCTCAGAGTGGAAGGAGATCTGAGGGGACTACAGAGACAGCAGGCGAGAGACGGGTGCAGGCCCAAAAGAGCTGTTAAGAACATTAGGGAACAAAAGATATCAGGGTCACAAAATGACTACAGGACTGCCCGACAGCAAAGGAAATGAAATGAATGGAAGAGATCATGACTTTGTAGAGCTGTAAGTTCACATGAACACATGATTTCTCTTCAAAGATACCAGTGTCCAGTCCAAAGAAGCAGTACAGAATTCCAACCCTTCAGACGGTTCCAATGTAGGGTCTGAATCTTTCCATTATACCACAAAATTAGTCCCACTCTCTTTTTTTTTTTTTCTTGAGACGGAGTCTCGCTCCGTTGCTCAGGCTGGAGGGCAAGGGTGCAATCTCGCTCACTGCAATCTCTGCCTCCTGGGTTCAAGCGACTCTCCTGCCTCAGCCTCCCGAGTAGCTGGGATTACAAGTGCCTGCCACCACGCCCGGCTAATTTTTTGTATTTTTAGTAGAGACGAGGTTTCACCATGTTGGACAGATTGGTCTCAAACTCCTAACCTCAGGTGATCCACCACCTCAGCCTCCCAAAGTGCTGGGATTACAGGCATGAGCCACCATGCCTGGCTGACACCACTCTCATTCCAGTCATACAGTTGGGTCACAGCTTTTCAGCAGTTAGGAGATTTCACATGAAATATGTATAAAACACTTGATAAGTGAGCTTCTACTAACTTTAAATGGGCAGTTCTTACCTTGGAAAAATTGGTATGACTAACATCAAGGAAGCTCGATAGTACACAAAATGAGGAGGGCATCCTCTGGCAAGGAAAACTACAGAAACAAATATAATTCCAGAAACCAGTTTCTGGCATTTTGAATGGAACTCTCAGACCAGGCTAAGAAAAGACCCAGCACTCACATTCTGTTATACTGTTTCCAAGAAAACTACCCTAAAAACAGCATCTAGGTTTTTCTTCAGTAGATCAACCACAAACTTTACAAAGTATTTTACATATTGCCATTTTCTCAACAGCATAAGCAGTTTTTTTGTTTGTTTTTTTGTTTTTTTGAGACAGAGCTCTTGTTGCCCAAGCTGGAGTGCAATGGCCTGATCTCGGCTCACTGCAACCTCCGCCTCCTGGGTTCAACGGATTATCCTGCCTCAGCCTCCCGAGTAGCTGGGATTACAGGCATGTGCCGCCACACCTGGCTAATTTTTTGTATTTTTAGTAGAAATGGGGTTTCACCATGTTAGCCAGCCTGGTCTCGAACTCCTGACCTCAGGTGATCCACCACCCCCCCCCCTCAGCCTCCCAAAGTGCTGGGATTACAGGCATGAGCCATAGGCCATAGCAGTTTTATTTACAAATAAAATCTTCCTACAATAATGCCTCATTTATTTATAGCTCCTATGAAAACCTCGATTATGTAGATCATATCAGTACATCCTCAAATAAGCAAAAAACACCCACGTACCACAGAAATAGAAGGCATGAAGGCCTGCGCACACTGTAAACCCCCAAGATTCTCATAGAGAGCCAGTTTACTCTGACTGGACATAATTTTATGGAGTTTGGTTATCTAGTTTTCTTTTTAATAAACAGGAGATTAGAAACAGTAAATCAGAGGCATCAGTATTCCACTGCTAGAGTCAGGTACACAGTTAATTTGAAAAATCAAGAGAGGTGATTTTTAAAAACCTATAAAGAGCAAACAAGAGTCCAAAAAGCATTGGCAGGACCAGGCCATTTAGTAGAAAAACACAGACTCACATAAACATTATCCCCTGAGGGCATCTCTGTATTAAGGCACAGAATTATTATTGACATACAAAAGGCCAATCTTGAGACACCTAGAAAACATAAAATTATGGCCTGACAAGGGCTTGTAAAAAAAAAAAAAAAAGAAATAAACATAAAATTAAGTTTTAAAGTTTTAGGTTAAGAAGTAAATGTGGAACATTTAGAATAACTGCCATCAAAAAAGACTAGAATAAAAACAGCGTTGCTGCTGTGGGGGCTGGGGTCACTTACATCTACTGGATCCCTGTTTCGTGCCAGTCCCTACAGAGGTGTTTTACCAATATGATCGCATTTACTCTTTAAAACAATCCCTTTTGGGTGGTCACCATTTTAAATAGGAGATTGTATTTTAAAACTGAGTCAAAGAGAGCAAATAGCAGAGCCAGGAATTAGAGCCAGGTCTGTAGGTCTTCAAAGCTTATGCCTGCTCTTTTAATAAAATTTCCAGATAATAGAAATGTAATTTATAATGCCAGATAAAAAAGGTATTACAGCACATAATTACACCACTCTGACCTCGATTACGCTGTTAAATTCCTATGTTGTAATCCTTATGCATTTGAAAGACTAACTTTAGAAATGCCACTTACCTTTCAAATATTTTGCAGTGCCTTCTCACTGTTTATCTTATTGTTGAGAAGGAAATCCATGGATTCTAAGTGTTTCATGGAGTTGATAATTTCATATAATTACTCAGAAGATATCTTCAATACATTCCAAAAGTTTGAAACATTAAATGCTAGTTATTAAACAGAATACTGTGTTCCACGCAGTATGCTAACATACTCTATATATGTAACATTCATCTACATATAGTTGATGCCCACGCCCAACTCTGAGGTGTTTATTTTCATTTTACAGAAACTTGTCCCACAGTTGGAGAAAAGTTAGAGAAAGAGTGAGATTAAAAACGGGTCCACCAGACTTTCAGACCAGTGCTTCTAAAAGCTTGCTATATGGTTTCCCTTATTCAAAATATGAAGACAACAAGGTTCAGAGAAGTGAAGTAGCCTTGTCATTTAAACAACAAGGATGGAAACACAACACGATCATTCCAACGATAGTGGTCAAATAAAAGTTCTTTAGACAATGCTACTTCCTCTCAAAACAAAATAAATCCACTGTTACACACATAAAAGCTCCAAGATACTATCAGAAAAGAGAGGCTACAAATGTTAATTAGTTAAGATCTTACAATAACTGTTAACTTTTATTCAGGGCTTACTATGTGTCTGGTACTATGCTAAGTATTTTGCTTACATTATCTTATTTAATCCTCATGATAAATTTAAGAGGCTAAAAGAGGTCAATTAGCCTAAACTTTAGGCTAACATTCTTGCACATCTAAAAAACCTAAAGAATTAGGTTATTTTTTAAGCAGATAGTTTAAAAATTAGAATAGGTTGATTGCTTCAGAAATTAAACATGAACCAACATAACGCGTTACTTCCAATCTAATGTTCAGCCTTAAAACCATATATCTCTAGAACAAGAAAGCTATCGATACATCCATCAGGTACCACATAAGAGACATGAGTGAAATGCGGTTTTACAAGGTACTAAATATTTCATGAATCCTATGACATCATATTTTATTAATTTCAAAGATATTCTGAATGCAACCATCCTGTTCAGATTTATTTAGAACACTAAATCATCTGTTATTTAAATAAACTTACACATGAAATTTGCAAACCACCAAAAATAGAAGTGCTGAGGAGGGATATTTTCAAACAGTATTAAAAAATCAACCATTTGAAATGTTTAATGAACAATTATGTTTTCCTGTGATAGTTAATATAATTCTATTAAAGGACTTTTGGGAAGTTTGTTTTAAATGATTATTATTTCCATATTTGTCTTATTCTCCAAATAAATTAATATGTAGAATTGGTGCTACATATAGCAAACACAGCATTTAAAAATGTGTATATGCTCGCCATGGAGGCTCATGCCTGTAATCCCAGCACTTTGGGAGGCCGAGTCGGGCAGATGGCTTGCATCTAGGAGTTCCGGACCAACCTTGGCAACATAAAAAGGCCCATTTCTTAAAAAAAAAAAAAAAAAAAAAAAAATCAACTGGGCATCATGGTGCATGCCAGTAGTCCCAGCTACTTGTGAGGCTGAGGTGGGAGGATCACTTGAGCCCAGAAGGCTGAGGCTGCAGTGAGCCATGACTGCACCACTGTACTCCAGCCTGGGCAACAGAGTGAGACCCTGTCTCAAAAAAAAAATTGTATATGAATTCATAAGGATCCCTTTCTAGTCATGAGAAAATAAATTGTTAGATCTTTACATATTAGAGGAAAATATATAAAAGCAATTTCATCTATCTTCTTTTACCAAAACCTAGTCTCTAACCAAAAGGTACAAGTAAACTAAAACAAGAATAAGAAATTTGGTATCTTAATCTAAAATACTGAAGATTAGACATATATATATAAATTAACAAAATGGAAAAGAAAGCCTAGTGACACTTGACTTACATTGAAATCATAAAAATGAGGGGAAAAACAGCAAAACAAGAAAAATCCTAATTCTGGCAACCAAAACACATCTTTGTAACTTTTCAATCCTTTGAAAATGAATCACTGATAGCTCAGCATACCACTCTTACCATATTTGGTTTTCTTTTCTTTTCTTTTCTTTTCTTTTTTGGAAACAGGGTCTCACTCTGTCACTCAGGCTGGAGTACAGTAGTGCAATCTTGGCTCACTGCAGCCTCTGCCTCCTGGGTTCAAGTGATTCTCTGGCTGATTTTTTTTTGAGACAGAGTCTACTCCATCACCCAGGCTGGAATGCAGTGGTGCAATATCGGCTTACTGCAACCTCTGCCTCCCAGGCTCAAGTGATTCTCTTGCCTCAGCCTCCCAAGTAGCTGGATTACAGGTGTGCGCCACCACGCCTGGCTAATTTTTGTATTTTTAGTAGAGATGGGGTTTCATCATGTTGGCCAGACTGGTCTCGAACTCCTGACCTCAAGTGATTGGCCACCTTAGCCTCCCAAAGCGCTGGGATTATAGGCGTGAGCCACCACGCCTGGCCTAATTTTTGTATTTTTTGGTAGAGACAGGGTTTCAGCATGCTGGACAGGCTGGTTTCGAACTCCTGACTTCAGGTGATCTGCCCGCCTCAGCCTCCCAAAATGCTGGAATTACAGGCATGATCCACCATGCTCAGCCCTTACTCATATTTAGAAAAGCAAATGGCAAACTGTTGAAGGGTAAGAGAGTGAAGGGAAAGAACACAAAAAAATTTAATCCATTGAGCTTAGTTTACATAGATAAGTATGATAGTACTCTATTTCCTAAATAAAAGTATTTTTTAATGTAAAGACCTTCCGTTTCTAGAATATTTTCACATCTCTCTTACTGAAGTGTCATAACAATCCTGAGTAGATCAATTTTAAGTATACTTATTAAATATGGCTACATCAACAAATTCAAAAGATATGAACACAAGTTATTTCATCCTGCTTAATCAATAATAAATAAGTTCTAAATTTTTGTGACAAATGAAGCTTTCCTTTGTTAATACTAATTTTTTCCTACCTTTGAACAATTTGAAAGCAATGACTTCATGGACAACCACGCATGCAACATCCAAACAATTATTTTACAAATTCAATTCTGAACTACCTACCCCTTCTTGTTTGGTGAAGAGATTAAGGCAATCAGTCAAAGCTACACAAGTTTCTCTAGAAGCTTCTGAGACAACTTCAACTTTCTGAAGAAATGATGGAAGCATTTCTATAAAGAAAAAAATAAATACAGTGAGTGGGATTTTAAGGAATCTTAAGGTAAACTAAGACCACAAAAATACTCTCATATCTATTAACCTCATCTTTCCATCTAGCTATCTTAAGCAAAACATATCATGTTTCTTTTCTTTTTTTTTGTTTTCTTGAGACGGAGTCTGCTCTGTTGCCTATGGAGTGCAGTGGTGCAATCTTGGCTCACTGAAACCTCTGCTTCCCAGATTCAAGCAATTCTTCTGCCTCAGCCTCCCGAGTAGCTGGGACTACAGGTGCACACCACCACGCCCAGCTAATTTTTGTATTTTTAGTAGAGACGGGGATTCACCATATTGGCCAGGCTGGCCTCAAACTCCTGACCTCATGATCTGCCCACCTTGGCCTCCCAAAGTGCTGGGATTACAGGCGTGAGTCACCGCGCCCTGCTTTTTTTTTTTTTTTTTTTTTTTTTGAGACACAGTCTCACTCTGTGGCCCAGGCTGGAGTGCAGTGGAGTAATCTCGGCTCATTGTAACCTTCACCTCCTGCGTTCAACAGATTTTCCTGCCTCAGCCTCCCGAGTAGATGGGACTACAGGCACATGCTATCATGCCTGGCTAATTTTTTTGTATTTTCAGTAGAGATGGGGTTTCACAACGTTGGCCAGGCTGGTCTCAAACTCCTGACCTCAGGTGATCCGCCCACCTCGGCCTTGCAAAGTGCTGGGATTACAGGCGTGAGCCACTGCACCCAGCCTCATGTTTCTTGGGCATCATTATTTAAGTACACGCTTTATTTAGGGCACATAAATTGGTACAGAAAAAGAAAGAATGGAGCCTTCTCCTAGAAAGGTCTATACCCTACAACAGGAGTCCCCAGACCCGGGCTGCAGACTGGTACTGGTCTGTGGTCCTGTTAGGAACCTGGCCATACAGCAAGAGGTGAGTGGAGGGTGAGTGAGCATTACCACCTGAGCTCTGCCTTGTGTCAGATCAGTGGCAGCATTAGATTCTCACGAGAGCACGAACCCTATTGCAAACTGTGTATATGAGGGATTTAGGTTGCGGGCTCCTTATGAGAATCTAATGCCTGATGATCTGAGGTAGAACAGTTTGAGCCCGAAACCATCTCCCCACCCCCCACTCCCAACCCTACCCCCGAGTCCGTGGAAAAACTGTCTTCCACAAAACCAGTCCCTGGTGCCAAAAAAGTTGGGGAGCACTGCCCTACAAGAATCACCAAGACAAAAAAAAAAAGTTTATAGGAATTAAACAACAGGGTAATGTTTAAGAAAAACAGCTGCCAAGAAGGACTGATAGCACTCCTTATAAAACATTAAAATTTCCTTTGTAGATAAGTAATTTTATTCAAAAGCAAGTAATAAAAAGAAACAAAAATTATTCTGTAGTTATCATGGTGGCTAACATATCTGAAAACAGCATTAACTCTACTTCCTATTTGGACCACTGTTTGGCACAAGTAGGTGTTTTCACTCTCAAAAATGTGCTCCTATGAAGGTCCAGTACCATTGAGTATATGTTTAAGTTGGCAATAAAGAAATGGTAGTATCAGTATCTGCCCTGGTCCTCTAAAGAAAATCTTAACCCATTTACTCATTAAAAATAAAAAAACAAAAAGAAAAACAAAATATTGACAAGAGGAAGGTGCAAAGTGCATATATATCACTTAAAAACAAGTAAAATATTATGTCCAGATTAATGCAAAAGAAATGTACTTAGTTGAAATGGTTTCTGATATTTTGTTAATTAGACATTAAGATCCTTTAAATCTGTCCCTTCCATCAAATAAAAATCTTAACATTTAAGAAGTCTTTTCATCAAAAAATAACTAAAAGGTGGGGACAGAACAAGATTTGTTAAAAGACACAAGATTACAGCTAGGGCGAGGCATGGTGGCTTATGTGTGTAATCCTCGCACTTTGAGAGGCCAAGGTAAAAGGATCACTTGAGGCCAGGAGTTCAAGACCAGCCTGAGCAAAAAAGCAAGACTTCATCTCTACAAAAAGTTTAAAAATTAGCTGGGCATGGTGGTGTGCACCTGTAGTCTCAGCTACTTGGGAGGCTGAGGCAGGAGGATTGCTTGAGCCCAGGAGTTCAAGTTTTCTATATTACTGTTCAAGACCAGTATGGCCAACACGGTGAAACCCCATCTCTACTAAAAATACAAAAATTAGCTGGGCATGGTGGCGGGCGCCTGTAATCCCAGCTACTCGGGAGACTGAGGCAGGAGAATCGCTTCAACCTGGGACGTGGAGGTTGCAGTAAGCGGAGATGGCGCCACAGCACTCCAGCCTGGGAGACAGAGCAAGACTCCATCTCAAAAAAAAAAAAAATATATATATATATATATATATGTATATATATACACACATATATACACACACACAGACACACACACAGACACACACACACACACACACATATGGATATGAAGGCCAAATGATATTTTACCACAGTTTACATCTTACAAAATACATCTTACAGAATAGTTTTCTCTTGTTAGCTTCTTTAATAAAGCCCAACTAATTGAAAACTACCATATTCTAAAACAAATTTGACTTTACAGACTTTATTTTTCATTTTGAACCTCTGATACACATTGTGAAGATTTATTCTCTACTTAGTTGCTAAATAGCAAAAGAGAGTACCATATGCTAGGTGCCATACGACTTAAATAGTGCCTGAACAGATGTCTCAACACGAACTGTGGACCGAGTACTGAGGAGATGTACCAGGAGAAACAGACACAGCCTATGCCTTCCATAAATTTTCTGGGTAATCTAGTAATTTTCCACTTTCAGGGCATAAATGGCAGGAAGATAGAAGCATTACCATTCATAGATATAGTTCTTTTATCAAATACCATCATAAGCTTAATCATCCTGTTTTTGTCTGTTTTAGATATTTCATAAACTTTAGATACTTGTTACCATGAAGCAACATTAATTGTCCAAATACATGCTTAGGAATACTTACAAGTGTTTGAAAATACTGGTTCTGCAAGGTTTCAAAAAATATTCCAAATATATATATATGTGTGTGTATATATATATATATATATATATATATATATATATAGAAGTTTTCATAAGAATCCACCATTGAGAGAACGTTGAATTCTTTTGTCCAAAAGAGTCAAGTGTTACTTCATTTCTTTGACAAGCTAATGTTAAAACATGATTTTTGAAATGAACTTCCACAACAGAACAGTTTAAGAACTGCCAAACCTTGCCGTATGCCACACTGCAGTGTAGCACATCAGGGTCCGTTCGACTCACACTGGCATGCTTCTTATAGAATTATGTTTACATAATGTTACATAAAAAAAAATTAAAATTGCTAAGCTTCTAGAAAAGTGACCAACTGGGAATCACTGCAAATACGTTTTAGCTGGTTAATATTTAGAGACTAAACTGTCATGAATAAATGCAAAAAGGCCAGTATGTTGCCTTATTTGGCCTGCTGTAAGAATCTGATGCTGTTGATTTTCAGGAAAAAAGTTATTTTTCGTACTAAAAACGTTTTTAAAGTCATGAAGCTGTGAGAAGATCATATTGGAAAAGCTTAACTTTAGAGACATAAAAAGCTCACAATCTGTCATTTTTCATGATTACGCTGAACAATTTTTAATTGGGTAAGTTTTTAAAATAGTGGGAAAACACTTGTTTCTTTATGTGAACAAATTAATCCCTTGTACAGACAACCTCCACTGTTATCCTAGTGTAAAAAAAAAAGTCCACATTTCCTTAGCCTAACATTTAAGATGCTCAATAAACTAAATTTGTTTCAGCCAGATTGTTCTCCTGGAAATGTTTGTTTACCTAAAAACAGTCTTCAAAATATTGTTGAATATTGGATGTTGAATGCTGAATATTGACATGTTACTTGAATATCGGAAATAATAATTATCCATATTCAGAAGTTTCCCTACTTGACAAAAAAAACTATTTTCTTTCAAGGCCTAGTTCAAATGCCATCCTCCCCCAGGAAGCCTTCCTTAAATATCACTGTGGAGAATGGGTGCAGTGGCTCATGCCTGTAATGCCAACACTTTGGGAGGCCAAGGCAGGAGGATCACTTGAGTTCAAGGTTGCAATGAGCTATGACCACACCACTGCACTTCAGCCTGTGCGACACAGCAAGACCCTGTCTCTAAAAACAACAACAACAACAACAACAACAAAATATCACCATGGGACATGACAGCAGCTGCTCCTGGACTCCAACAGCAGCCACACCCACTTGTTATAGGGGCATGAAGCATTGAATGTATGTTGTCTCTCTGTGACCCTCTGTAAACTCTAAACCTCCTTACCCCCATCCAAACACCAAGCTTTGCCAAAATAAAACCTCTCAAATATTTATTAAATGAATAAGGAAACTAATAAAATATCTTATTCCACATCTTGCTACCATAATTCTTTTAATGTAAAATATAATCTGAATCCAAATGGCTTCAGTTATTATATTTTACCTTAAAAGAATTATGGTCCTTTAGTTTAAAAATGTGAAATGAAAACTTTTTCATTTATATTACTATAGGTTGGTTGATTAGGGCAGATTGAGAAATAAGTAATTTTTAACTACATTTTGTTTTTTACTTGTGGCACAAGAAAATATATTTTGCCTGTTTTTCAACATTTAACTGAAATATTTCCATCATTTGGGACAAGTATTTAAAACAAAAAAACTGGATGAAGGCATTTTATTTCCCCATCCTTACCCTTCTGGTAATGGTGCTACCTCGAATATGTATGTGGCTTTTTTTTAATAATTAAACACAAACAGGAGAGAGACTAAATAGTCCAAAAACTACAAAATCTAGTGACAAAGCTAAAGATCAGAGAAAATACAGAAAATAACAAAATGGGATGATTTATATTTTGTGGTGTAAAAAAATGCAATACATAATGACTATATACATGAAAGACCTGATCTAACCTAAATGATCAAAGTGCATTTTAAAATGGACTTTCAAGGCTGGGCACGGTGGTTGATACCTTGGGAGGCCGAGGCATGCAGATCACCTGAGGTCAGGAATTCGAGACCAGCCTGGCTAACATGGTGAAACCCCGTCTCCACTACAAATACAAAAATTAGCCGGCCATCATGGCGTGCGCCTGTAATCCCAGCTACCCAGGAGGCTGAGGCAGGAGAATCACTTGAACCCGGGAGGCAGAGGCTGCAGTGAGCCAAGATCGCGCCACTGCACTCCAGCCTGGGTGACAGAGCAAGACTCTGTCTCAAAAAATAAATAAATAAAATGGACTTTCATATCAGATTGGAATTATATAAATGCTTCAATGAAAATCAGTACTCTCTTTTCAAAACAGGGAAAAAATGTTTGCACATAAAAATCAACTAACCTTCTAAAAACTACTCCATAAAACTATAACTTGAAAAATATCAAAAGAGGTCATGCTGAAAGACATAAAAATATAAATCTATTTTTTGTTCAAATTAAAATGACTACCTTGAATACAATCATCCACTGAAGAAGTACCTCTGACCATTTAATCTATATATCTACATCTATATAATTTACATTCGTTGCACTGGAGGATATAAAATATATAGCTCAAAGTGGCATGTATTAAATGAATAATAAAAAGATAATATCAGGGATGTTGTGAGACATAACTAGCAAGTTGTGCATACTTTTAAAAAATATTAAAATTTCAGAGAAGAGCATTGTCATTATGGACTAGAGTAATCCATAGTTTGATGAAAAGATGTTGCACTTGAGTTGGATCTTAAAGAACAAGGAACATTTTTGTATTGCTAAATATAAACCCAATAAACACTTCTAAAATAGAGTGCCAAATATACTAGTCCTGAGGGAAGATAGTTTCAGAATTATGATCAATGAGAACTCTAGCAAGGTGAGAGGTTTTCATCTGCCAGTTATGGAGTGGCAACCACGTGACAGGCACCAGCTAGGTGCTGGAGAAAAAGGGGTAAGTTGGACAGACAGTCTTTGTTTTTACAGAGCTTGCTGTCTAGCAAGGAAAATGGAAAATAAAACAATTACTATTGAAAGAATAATACTGATTAAAGGGAGACTTTAGAAGAGTAAGAGGAGAAGGATACTATTATTTGGAAAAAATAAAATGAATTACATTTAAAAATTTAGAAAAGAGTACAAGTTACAAAGACCTGGAGTCAAACAAAACAGGAGAGAAGCCAGCAGAACTACAGAATGTGTTTTGTACTCTCTTGCAAAAGAGAATGAAGTGAGGCAATAAGGAAGTTAATTTTAATCAAACTGAGGAAATCTTCATCAAAGGGTATAATTGGGTTTGCATCACTTCTGACTGAATTGTCCAATGGGTTCCCCACCTTATGGTAAGTCCTTATGAGAAAAACGGAGTCAATGAAGTAAATGGTAACTAGGGTTGAGCCACATATGATCTAGAAAGGGCCACCTATGGCCAAGGTCAAGAGAGGAGTCTTGGAAAGGTCTGTGCCACAAAGAATAAGGTGCAGAACTGGATGACATAATAGAGTTTATCCATTCTGAGTGCTTGAGAGAGCTTCAGGGTATGATGCTTGCCTGTCTTCTAGACTTTGGCAGAAGTAGGCCAGGCATGGTGGCTCACACCAGTAATCCCAGCACTTTGGGAGGCCAAGGCAGGCAGATCACCTGAGATCAGGAGTTCCAGACCAACCTGGCCAACATGGTGAAACCCTGTCTCTACTAAAAATACAAAAATTAGCTGGGCGAGGTGGTACTTGCCTGTAATCCCAGCTACCCGGGAGGCTGAGGCAGGAGAATCGCTTGAACCAGGAGGCAGAGGTTGCAGTGAGCCAAGATCGTGCCACTGCACTCCAGCCTGGGCAACAGAGACTCTGTCTCAAAAATAAAATAAAATAAAATAAAATAAAATAGACTTTGGCAGAAGTAAAAGTGAGCAATAAATCACTTAGTCTCATAGCCACACTGTCTCACCTATTGGATTCTTCAACCTTGCTGCCTGAAAGAAAGCTTGGACCAAAGACAGAAGCTCTCTCTCCAGTGCCCTGTACGACAGGCCTGAATAGGGGCAACTGTTGTGGCCTGTACCTTTGCTTGCTCTTCCTGTCCCTTCTAACACCTGAGGAGGCTGGGCCTGCCCAGAGAGAGAAATGGAAACAGGAAGCATTACATTAAAGAGTGGCTAGTGCTATGGTAGAGAAAGTGCAGGGTGATCTGAAAACACATAAGAACATAGTCTTAGAGAAGTCAAGGAGGAGTTTCTGGAAACTACATGCAAAAGATGAGAAAAAGTGATTTCATACCTTGGAAACAACATATGCTAAGACCCAAATGCATGAGAAAAGGTCACTGTTGCTGCACAGAGTGTAGAAGGAAGGAAGGAATAGGTAAGAGAGGAAGCAGCTGAAGTGAGTAGACACACAGGTCATAAAGTCAGTCAACTTAGAGTTTAGATTATACCCTAAGGCGCTGAATGCTTCTGTTAAGGCTGTGACAGTTCCAATTTGTGTTTCAGAAGCATCTAACTACTCTGTGGAATATTCCATGGAGGTAAATGAAGGAATTTAAGAGTGGAGGCAGGACTGGGTGCAGTGGCTAATGCCTGTAATCCCAGCACTTTTGGAGGCCAAGGCAGGCAGATCACCTAAGTCAGAAGTTCGAGACTAGCCTGGCCAACATGGTGAAACCCTGTCTCTACTAAAAATACAAAAATTAGCTGGGCATGGTGGCATGCGCCTGTAATCCCAGCTACTTGGGAGGCTGGGGCAGGAGAATCACTTAAACCCGGAAGGCGGAGGTTGCAGTGAGCCGAGATCGGCCATTGCATTCCAGCCTGGGTGACAGAGCAAGACTGTCTCAAAAAAAAAAAAAAATTGTGGAGGCAGTGTGGCCAGCCAAGAAGTTGTGGTAATCAATGGGAAAGATGGCTATGGCCTATTTTAGCATAATGGTAGGGGGACATAGGAAGAGAAACAAAGTACAGTGATATTAAGAGACAGAACTGACTATCTATAGCCTGAACACACCCAATCTCAGCTAATCTCGGAAGCTAAGCAGGGTCAAGCCTGGTTAGTACTTGAATGGGAGAACTGATCAACAAAATATATTTGGAGAAAGAGGAAGAACAATGACTCCAAAGTTTGGTCTTGGGAAATTGAGTGAATTGATGATGTATTTTTAGGGATGAAGAACAGAAAGAATGAGGACAAGAAAAGAGAAGGAAAAGAACGACAGCAAAAAAGGGGGATTTCTTTTTTGTGGAATGGAAACTCCTACTCTACATCAATCCCCCTCTACCCTTGAACTTCTGAATAGAAGACAATGAAGATTTAAACACTACCTTAACTACAACAGCCAAGCTAATGTAATTGTCCTCAACAAATTCTACCTTACATTGTAGATCTGGTTATAAATCTGCAAAACTTCTCCTGTTCCTAGATCAAATGTTCAGGGGTCAACACTGAATTTTTGATATTCATTCCAGACTGTTTATTGTTTTTTCCTGTTTTTTTTTTTTTTTTTTTTTGAGATGCAGTTTGGCTCTGTCACCCAGGCTGCAATGCAATGACATGATCTTGGCTCACTGTAACCCCCACCTCATTGTAACCCCCACCTCCCGGGTTCAAGCAATTCTCCTGCCTCAGGATCGAGTAGCTGGGATTACAGGCACACGCCACAACATTCGGCTAATTTTTGTATTTTTTAGTAGAGACAGGGTTTTGCCATGTTGGGCAGGCTGGTCTCGAACTCCTGACCTCAGGTGATCTGCCGCCTCAGCCTCCCAAAGTGCTCGGATTACAGGCATGAGTCACCATGCCAGCCTGTTTATTGGTTAAGAACGCACCCTGGAGCCAGGCTGCCTAGGGCCAAATGCTAACTCTGGTTTTTACAAGCTCTGTGACCTTAAGTAAGTTATATAAGCTCCCTGTGCCTCAGTCAACTTATCTGTAAAATGGAAAGAATAGTTGTATATAATGCATAGGGCTGCTACCAGGCACAAATAAGTTAATATAGATGCTCCGCAACTTACAATATGGTTATATCCCAATAAACCCATCATAAACTGAAAATGTCACTTTCACACTATTGTAAAGTTGAAAAATCGTAAGTTGAACCATTGTAAGTTAGGGACTATCTATACATCAAATACACAGGACAATGTACAAAAAAAGGCTATATGTGTTTACTTTATACTAGATAATATAAATTGTAGAGTATTGACATGTTTTATATTAGAAAGAACATGGGACACTGGTGGTACCTAGCAGACTAGGCTGATGGGACCATCTCTCCAATCACAATCCATAAAGACACCGAATAAAACAGTAAAATAACGTAGTGCAGAGTTTGAAAGAATAAAATCCCAGATATGCTAGAAATAAACAAACAAACAAAAGGCAAGGCTGATGCAACAGGCCTAACCAGTGATGCCCGGTAGGAAGGTCAATGATAGGGGTGGGTGTCAGACAGAACATACACCCAGAGGATTAACAGATGAGCCTGGCCAGGCACAGCGGCTCACGCCTGTAATCCCAGCACTTTGGGAGGCGAGGCAGGTGGATTGCCTGAGCTCAGGAGTTCAAAACCAGCCTGGGCGACACGATAAAACTAAAAATACAAAAGTATTACCCGGACGTGGCAGTGTGTGCTTGTAGTCCCAGCTAATTGGGAGGCTGAGACAGGAGAATCGCTTGAACCCGGCAGGCGGAGGTTGCAGTGAGCTGAGATGGTGCCACTGCACTCCAGCCTGGGCAACAGAGCGAGGCTCTGTCTCCAAAAAATAAATAAATAATAAATAAATAAAAACAAAACAAAACACAACAACAACAACAAAATAGATGAGGCTTTACAGCTACATGAATGGAGGTATGTGGCTTTGGCCTCCCAAATCAAGTGGGTAAGGTCTAGTAAAGGGGCAGACCCCTAGTGACAGTGGGAGTAGAAAACTGCCCTTGTGCTCAGGGATGCAGGGAAGAAGGACACTTTCTTGCCTAAGCTCTGGGTGGGAAACCTGAGAAACTGAAGCCCCTAGCTTGTAGCATGCCTAGATATGAAATCCAAATTTAAAACTAGTAGCCCAGAAGCAGAGAAACCTTTACAGCCTCAACAGCGACACACACAAAACTACTCTATATGGACACCTCCAAACCCAAGAAGCAGGAAAAACAAAAACAAAATAAAACAAACAAACAAACAAAAAAACCCACAAGCTCTACTGAAGATGAGCTGTCCATAAAGTTACAATCCATTGTGATGGACATTCAGCAGAAGAAACAAAAGACTTAGCTGTGCAACAACTTGAGGTATAAAAACATTCTCAAAAAAATGCTTTAAATTCATATGTCTGAAGTTATTAGAGATAAAATTAGAAATGCATGTAATATAAAAGAACATGTCACTATGGGGAAAAATAACAAATTTTTAAAACCACCAACTAAAACTTCTAGAATTATAAAATACAGTCACTAAGATTAGAAAGTAGAAAGTCAAAAGATTAAGCAGAAAAACTGACTAAATTGAGAAAGAAACTAAAGCTAGAAAATAGATCTAAGAAAAGTACTCAGAATGCAACAGAAAGAAATGGAATAAGAAATGAGGTAGGAGGATAGAACGAGAAGACTCAACATATGTCTATTAAGAGTTCTGGCAGGAGAAAATATAAAGAATGATGAAGTAAAATTGGAAGAGATAATAGCTAAGAACTTTTCTAACTTAAAGAAAGATAATAAATGAGTCCTTGAATTAAAGAACAGAGTTTAAAGCAAGCTATAGAACAACAAAATCCAAACCCAGAGACAGAATAAAACTGCAGAATACCAAAAACAAAGTGAAAAATCTTTGCAGTAACAAAAGGGGGCTTGGGGGACAGGGAAAAAAAAAGACGAGAGATTGCCTGTAATTCCAGCAATTTGGGAGACTGAGGCAGGTGGATCACCTGAGGTCAGGAGTTCGAGACCAGCCTGGCCAATGTGGTGAAACCCTGTCTCTACTAAAAAATAAGAAATTAAAATAAATTAAAATAAAATTTAAAAAATTAGCCAGGCATGGTGGCAGGTGCACCTGTAATCCCAGCTACTCAGGAGGCTGAGGCAGGAGAATCACTTGAACCTGGGAGGCAGAGGTTGCAGTGAGCCAAGATTGCGCCACTGTACTCCAGCCTGAGCAACAGCAAAACTCTGTCTCAAAAAGAAAAAAGAAAATATCAGAAGTCAGAATAAGTTGCAATTGCATCTTCAAAATGCTAGTGGAAGATAACTATAACCCAGTGAGGGTGAAATAAAGATTTAGATAAGGTAGAAATTCTTCTACTCACAGACCCCCAATGAAAGAATTACTCAAAGATTTGCCTCAGAAAATAAAACAGAATTCAGGGGAGAGGAGTAGGATATAAAAATCAGTGGCATTAACTGTGGAAACCCTCTTGGCAAAAGAATGCAAAATATGCCCCAGTTCTGATGGTTTCTTCCCTATTTCATGTCTCTGAAAGGTCTCTTTGACTTGTACACTCTTTAAATTTACTAACTTGACAGAAATTTATTGTTTCTCCCTGAGTTTGAGAGATATAAGGTATAAATTTAAGCTAGATAAGTAGGTCATTCATTTCACTCACTCATTCATCACACACAGAGAGAAAGAGAGACGGCGAGAGAGAGGAGAGAAAGATCCCCATCACATGCCAAGTTTTGTTGAGGTACCAAAGATAATCAGCAAACAGGTAAAAATCCCTGCCCTGAAGTTTATACCACGGTGGGAAAGGCAGACAATCAACTACACACACTCATAGGAAGTCTGATAAGTAACAAAGAGAAACTACAGTAAGGTAGAGGGGTAACAAGTGCTGAGGGGAGGTAAACTTCACAGAGGATGAGGTACCAGCGAAGGGTCTCAGCAGGGAAGAGCTGGCCTGCTCAAAGGTAACTGAGGTCCAGGCACAGTGGCTCACGCCTGTAATCCCAGCACTTTGGGAGGCTGAAATGGGTGGATCACTTGAGGGCAGGAGTTCAAGGCCAGCCTGCCCAAAAGGGAGAAACTCCGTCTCTACTAAAAATATAAAAATTAGCCGGGCGCGGTGGCTCGCGCCTGTGGTCCCAGCTACTCAGGAGGCTGAGGCAGGAGTATCGCTTGAACCTGGGGGCGGAGGTTGCAGTGAGCCAAGATCGCACCACTGCCTCTAGCCTAGGCGACAGAGAGGGACTCCCGTCTCAAAAAAAAAAAAAAAGAAAAGAAAAGAAAAGAAAATTAAAACGCTGAAAAGAATTTGAAAAAGAGATTGCTCACAAAGGTGAGGAGGGTTGAAGTAACAGAGACTGGCGTGCGGGACACAGTTACCATCCTGGCACAGAGGGGGAAAGGGGAGAGGACAGTATTGCTAAGCCCAGCAAGAGCTGGAGTCTAGATCAGGCCAGTGGCCAGGCAGAGGAACCCGGCAGCACTGCGGAACCACAGTCCGGCTGGAGGGAATGAAGGTAAAGCCCTGAAACGACTCCCCCCCACCCCCCCCTCCCCGCCCCCGTCCCTCCGCAGGTCTCCGGACAGAGCCTCCCATTTGCTGAATCCAATCACAAGTCCGAGGGCCAAGAAGCCCCAGGGCTGAGGCTGCAGTACACAAAGCAGGGCAGAGCGGACGAGGAGGAGCAAACCAGCGCAGGAGGCCAGGAAAATCCTGTGTGCAGGCACCTTTTGAAGAAAGACCTAGGGAAGGAAGGGAGTGACTACGCCACTCAGGAGAAAAGCCTTCCAGAAGAGGGAACAGCACACGAAAGGCCACTGGCAGGCGTAGGCCAGGCCAATGAGGCTGGAGAGAAGCCAGAAAGGGAACTGGGAGGTGGGGGGCTGAGGGGTGGAAGGGGCTGGAAGGCTCTGCAGGTCATTAGAATGACTCTGTCTCTCACTCCAAGTGAGAAGATCTGGAAGCCACTGGATGTTTCCAGCAAAGGACCTCAATCCACTGACATTTTGGGAGGATTTGGGGCAGAAGCTGTAGGGGGAAGGGTGAAATCTGGGGATAGCAAGGAGGTTTTCAGATGTCCACGCGGGAGGCAATGGTGGCTTGGACCAGGCGGCAACAGAGAAAGTGGTAAGTTTGTTTACTCAAAGCCCAGATTTTGAGGAAACAGTTTTAAGTAGGCTAAATAGAAGTGCTTTTCCTCTCAGATTTTTTTTTCAGTTTTATTTTCTTGAGTTCGACTATTTTGTTTTTATATTTCAATAGTTTTGGGGGAATAGGTGGTGTTTGGTTACATGCATGAGTTCCTTAGTGGAGAAGTCTAAGATTTTAGTGCACCCATCACCTGAGCAGTGTACACTGTATCCAATATGTGGTTGTTTTTTTTTTTTTGGTGGTGGTGTTGTTATTGAGATGGAGTCTTGCTCTGTTGCCCAGGCTGGAGTGCAGTGGCGCGATCTCGGCTCACTGCAACCTCCTCCTCCTGGGTTCAAGCGATTCTTCTGTCTCAGCCTCCTGAGTAGCGGGGATTACAGGTACCCGCCACCAGGCCTGGCTAATTTTTGTATTTTTTTAGTAGAGACGAGGTTTCACCATGTTGGCCAGGCTGGTCTCGAACTCCTGACCTCAGGTGATCCGCCCGACTCAGCCTCCCAAAGTGCTGGGATTACAGGCGTGAGCCACTGTGCCCAGTCCAATATGTAGATTTTAATTTCTCCCCCAGACTCTTTCCTTCCCAGTCCGTAAAGACCATATCACTCTGTAAGTCTCTGCATCCTCAAAGCTTAGCTCCCACTTATAAATGAGAACAAATGGTTTTTGGTTTTTCCATTCCTGAGTTATTTCACTTAGAATAATGGCCTCCAGCTCCATCCAAGTTGCTGCAGAAGACATTATTTCATTCCTTTTTGTGGCTGAGTAGTATTCCATGTTGTATAAATACCACATTTTCTTTATCCATTCATCGGTTGATGGGCACTTAGGTTGGTCCCACATCTTTTGCAATTGTGAATTGTGCTGCTATGAACATGGATGTGCATGTGTCTTTTTCATATAATGACTTCTTTTCCTTTGGGTAGATACCAGTAGTGAGACTGTTGGATCAAATAGTAGACCTACTTTTAGTTCTTTAGGGAATCTCCATACTGTTCTCCATAGAGGTTGTACTAACTTACATTCCCACCAGCAGTGTGAAAGTGTTCCCTTTTCACCACATCCACACCAACATCTATTGTTTTCTGACTTTTTCATTATGGCCATTCTTGTAGAAGTAAGATGGTATCTCCTTGTGGTTTGGATTTCCATTTCCATGATGATTAGTGCTGTTGACCTTTTTTTTATATGTTTGTTGGGCAACTGTATATCTTCTTTTGAGAAACATCTATTCATGTCTTTTGCCCACTTTTTGATGGGATTATTTGTATTTTTCTTGCTGATTTGTTTGAGTTCCTTGCAGATTTCGGATACTAGTCCTTTGTTGGATGCATAGTTTGCAAATATTTTCTCCCATTCTCTGGTTGTCTATTTATTCTGCTGATTATTTCTTTTTCTGTGCAGAAGCTTTTTAGTTTAATTAGGTTCCATTTATTTATTTTTGTTGTACTTGCTCTTGGGGTCTTAGTCATGAATTTTTGCCTAGGCCAATGTCCAGAAGAGTTTTTCCAATATTATCTTCTAGAATTGTTATGCTTTCCAGTCTTAGAATTAAGTCTTTGATCCATCTTGAGTTGATTTTTATAAAAGGCAGAGATGGGGATCCAGTTTCATTCTTATACATGTGGCTTGCCAATTATCCCAGCACATAAACTGGGGAAAGGATAGCCTATTTTGGGGAAAAGCTATATAAACTGAATAGGCTGTCCTTTCCCCAACTTATGTTTTTTTCAAATATATAAATTGAATAGGCCGTCCTTTCCCCAATTTATGTTTTTGTATGCTTTGTCAAAGATCAGTTGGCTGTATAATATTTGGTTTTATTTCTGGGTTCTCTATTCTGTTTCACTGGTCTAAGAGCCTTTTTTTTTTTTTCCCATAACAGTAACCATGATGTTTTTGGTAACTAGAGCTCTACAGTATAATTTAAAGTCCAATAATGTGATAACTCCAGATTTGTTCTTTTTTCTTAGTATTACTTTGGCTATTCAGGTTCTTATGGGATTCCATATGAATTTTAAGATTTTTTTTCTAGTTCTGTGAAAAATTCTGATGGTATTTTGATGGGAATTGCATTGCATCTGTAAATTGCTTTGGGCAGTATGGTCATTTTCACAATATTGATTCTTCCCATCCATGAGCATGAGATATGTTTCCATTTATTTGTGTCATCTATGATTTCTTTCAGCAGTGTTTTGTAGTTTTCCTTGTAGAGAGCTTTCACCTCCTTGGCTAAGCACATTCCTACGTATTTTATTTTTTTGCAACTGTTGTAAAAGGGATTGACTTCTTGATTTGATTCTCAGCTTGGTCGCTGTTGCTGTACAGCTGTGCTACTGATTTGTATACATTGATTTTGTAATCTGAGACTTTATTGAATTTGTTTATGAGATCTAGGAGTCTTTTGGATGAGTCTTTAGGATTTTCTAGGTGTGTGATCATATCATTGGCAAACAACACTAGTTTGACTTCCTCTTTTCCACATAGATGCCCTTTATTTCTTTCTCTTAACTGACTGCTCTGGCTAGGACTTCCAGTACTACGTTGAATAGGAAGTGGTAAAAGTGGGCATCCTTTTCTTATTTCAGTTCTTAGAGGGAATGCTTTCAATTTTTCCCTATTCAGTATGATGTTGGCTATGGGTTTGTCATATATGGCTTTTATTATTTTGAGGTAAGTCCCTTCTATGCCTAGTTTATTAAGAGTTTTTAACATAAAGGGATGCTGGATTTTATCAAATGCTTTTTCTGCATCTACTGAGATGATCACATGGTTTTTACTTTTAATTGTTTGTGATATATCATATTTATTGACTTGCATATATTAAAGCATCCCTGCATCCCTGGAACAAAACCCACCTGATCATGGTGTATTATCTTTCTGATGTGCTGTTGGATTCAATTAGCTAGTATTTTTTTGAGGATTTTTGCACCTATGTTCATCAGGGATATTGGTCTGTAGTTTTCCTTGTTTGTTGTGTCCTTCTCTGGTTTTGGTATTAGGGTGATACTGGCTTCATAAAATGATTTAGGGAGGATTCCTTCTTTCTCTTTCTTTTGGAATAGTTTCATAGGATTGTTACCAATTCTTTGAATTCCAGTAGAATTCAGCTGTGAATCCATCTGGTCATGGGCTTTTTTTGTTGGCAATTTTTAAATTACTGATTCAATCTAACTGCTTATTACGGGTCTGCTCAGGGTTTCTGTTTTTTCCTGACTTAATCTGGGAGGATTGTGTTTCCAGGAATTTATCTATTTCCTCTTAATTTTTTAGTTTGTGCATGTAAAGGTTTTCATAATAGTTTCAAATGATCTTTTGTATTTCTGTGGTTTTGGTTGTAATGTCTCCTGTTTAATTTCTAATTAAGCTTATTTGGATCTTCTCTCATCTTTTCTTCGGTAATCTCACTAATGGTCTATCAATTTGGTTTATCTTTTCAAAGAACCAGTTTTTTGTTTCATTTATCTTTTGTATTTTTTGTGACACTAGCTTGTCAATTTGTGCTCTTTCCGACTTTTTAATGCAGGCATTAAACACTATGAACTTTCCTCTTAGCACTGCTTTTGCTCTATCCCAGAGGTTTTGATAACTGGTGTCACTACTATCATTCATTTCAAAGAAGTTTTTAATTTCCATCTTGATTTGTTAACTCAAAAATCATTCAGAAACATATTATTTAATTTCCATGTAATTGTATAGTTCTGAGCATTCCTTTTGGAGTTGATTTCTAGTTTTATTCCCCTGTGGTCTGAGAAGATATTTGATATTACTTCAATTTTCTTAAATTTATTGAGACTTATTTTACAGCCTATCATGTGTTCTATCTTGGAGAAGTTCCATGTGCTAATGAGAAGAATGTATATTCTGCAGTTGTTAGGTAGAGTTGTCAGAGATGTGTGAACCAGAGCAACTCCATCTTAAACAGGAGCTGGGTAAAATGAGGCTGAAACCTACTGGGCTGCATTCCCAGATGGTTAAAGCATTCTAAGTCACTGGATGAAATAGGAGGTCACCACAAAATACAGGTCATAAAGACCTTGCTGATAAAACAGGTTGCAGTAAAGGAGCCGGCCAAAACCCACCAAAACCAAACTGGCAACTAGAGTGACCTCTGGTCATCCTCACTGCTACACTCCCAACAGTGCCATGACAGTTTACACATACCATGGCAACATTAGGAAGTTACCCTATATGGTCTAAAAAGGGGAGGCATGAATAATCCACCCCTTGTTTAGCATATCATGAAGAAATAACCATAAAAATGGGCAACCAGCAGCCCTCAGGGCTGCTCTGTCTATGGAGCAGCTGTTCTTTTATTCCTTTACTTTCTTAATAAACTTGCTTTCATTTTGCACTGCGGACTCGCCCTGAATTCTTTCTTGCTCTGTCGCCCAGGCTGGAGTGCAGTGGTGCGATCTTGGCTCACTGCAACCTGTACCCCCTGGGTTCAAGCGATTCTCCTGCCTCAGCCCCCCAGTAGCTGGGACTATAGGCGCGTGCCACCACGCCCGGCTAATTTTTTGTATTTTTAGTAGAGACGGGGTTTCACCATGTTAGCCAGGATGGTCTCGATCTCCAGACCTCGTGTTCCACCCACCTCGGCCTCCCAAAGTGCTGGGATTACAGGCATGAGCCACCGCACTTGGCCGCCCTGAAATCTTTCTTGCATGAGATCCAAGAACCCTCTCTTAGGGTCTGGATTGGGACCCCTTTCCTGTAAGAGAATGTTCTTTAAATATCTGTTCAGTCCATTGTTCCACAGTGTAGTTTAAGGCCATTGTTTCTTTGTTGACTTTCTGTCTTGATCTGCCTAGTGCTGTCAGTGGAGGAATACTGAAGTTCCCACTATTACCATGTTGCTGTCTATCTCATTTCTTAGTCTAGTAGTAATTGTTTTATAAATCTGGGAGCTCCAGTGTTAGGTGGATGTAAAGTTTAGGATTGTAATATCTTCTTCTTGGATTGATCCTTTTATCATTATGTAATGACCTTTTTTATCTTTTTTTAACTGTTATTGCTTTAAAGTCTGTTTGTCTGATGTAAAAATAGCTACTGCTGCCTGCTTTTGGCTTTCATTTGCGTGGAATATCTTTTTCCATCCCTTTACCTTGAGTTTATATGAATCCTTATGTGTTAGGCAAGTCTCTTGAAGACAGAAGATATTTGGTTTGTGATTTTTTATCTGTTGGCTGCCATTTTGTATCTTTTCAGTAGAGCATTTAGGACATTTATGTTCAATGTTAATATTGAGATGTGAGGTACTGTTGTATTCATCATGTTAGTCGATACCTAGATACTGTGTTGTTTTTCATTGTTATTGTTTTATAGGCCCTGTGAGTTTTATGCTTCCAACCAGTTCTATTTTGGTACATATTGAGCTTTTGTTTCACAATTTAGAACTCCTTTTGGCATTTCTTGTAGTGCTGGTTTGGTAGTAGCAAATTCACGTAGAGTTTATTTGTCTGAAAATGACTTCATTTCTCCTTCATTTATCAAACTTAGTTTTTCTGGATACAAAAAAAAAGTTTTCTGGATACAAAAAAAAGTTTGACTGACAGTTATTCTGTCTAAGGAGGTTAAAGACAGGACCCCAATCCCTTCCGGCTTATAAGGTTTCTGCTAAGAAGTCTACCGTTAATCATCAGGCTATCTAAAGTCAACATGAAGGAAAGAATTCTAAGAGCTGTGAGACAAGAGCATCAGGTAACTTATAAAGGATTTTTTTATTTTAGATAAGTGAAGTCCTTCTAATTTATTTAACCAAGTATTCACTATACACATTTAGTAACATGCAATATAGTATATGTATTAAAAGTTGGCATGTAAAGTAACATATCTTTTTTGGCAATTTAATTATATGTATCAACAGCCTCAAAAATATTCATACATTTTCACCCACTAATCCCATCCTAAGAATCCTGAGTTACTGTGATCAAATATAAATGCACAAAACAATATATTTATACTAGACAAAAATTGGATACACAATGGTACATTTAAGGATGTATGGAAGAATGGATTGATAACATGGCCTTCAGGAAGTCTTCCAAAAGTTTCATTGCTTTAGTTGATTTTGTTTTTGCAACCAGGCTTTTGATAAAGATAAAATAGTAAAAATTTCAATACTACATTCTTGAACCTTGAATTATGTGTTCTCAACACTATATACAGAAACTCTGATATTCATTCAGACAAAAATTAGGTTTAAGGTCCACTCAAGAAAATAAAAGGTATATTTCAATAGACAGCATTTCCGATCAAAGACACAACGTTTGGTCAAGGGTGTTTCTCTAGGAGTCATGGGAGAGAATAACTGAAAATAACGCTGGGAAATTAGGCTGTGGCCAGACTATGAAAATCTTTAAATGCCCAGATAAGTCTGCATTTTATTCTCTAGTTGCAAGGATTTATAAAAGATTTTCAATGTAAAAAATTATGATCCAAAAAGTACCTTTACAAAAAATTAATCTGGCAGCAATAATGCAGTACTTTACAGAATCTGAGTTAGAAGAGTTCCTTAAAGGCTTCTGATTCAACTACCCTCAAGGATGGAATGCAGGGAGAGTCCCAGGAGACAGGGACTAAAGGGCAGGCTGCTGCAGTGATCTGGATTTGAGGGGATATAGAACTCAACAAGTATGGCAGAAATTGGAATAAGAAGGAAGGGATCTGGGTCTTAAAGTTAATGCAATTTTGTACTAAAATGTAAGTCAACTAACAATTACAACTATAAGCTCTGGATTCTGTCTACAAACATTTTTGTTTTTTATCTTAAGTCACTGGCAGACTATGTAAGAAGTCTGGAGCAGAATACCTATCTATCAGTCTGTCTCTCTCTCTCTCTCTCAATACAGGGTCTGGCTCTGCCACCCAGGCTGCAGTGTAATCACATGACCTTGACTCACTGCAACCTCTGCCTCATGGGCTCAAGCCATCCTACCACGTCAGCCTCTCACCTCAGCCTCACCCTCCTGGGACTATAGGTGTGTACCACCACGCCTGGCTAATATCAGTTTTCTTTAATAAAGCACATGGCAGGTAAAAGACTATCCTGTACAAACCCTTGACAGTAAGGGCAGGCTCAATTACATTCAACTCTCCAATTCCATTCATGAAATCATCTTAACCCTATTTACTTATTATTTATGTAAAATGCAGTTTATCTGTACTGATTTTTCAGAAAATGTCCATAATTATCTCTTTTGTAGTATCAATATTACGCATATCTCTAAACAATGTTGATTTCTTCTCAGTTTCTCCAAGTTGGATTAATTATCTGCTCAATCATTGCTAATACAGATATGCATACCATCATTACGAATGACATGTCATACAGGCAATCTGAAACAAGAGATTTGACTCAAGATTCTTTTTAAAACTTAATTTGGTTGTAATTCTAATTCTGATATAATTTATCGATGTGGTCCAGGTTAAACGAATTAATCTTCATATTTCATATCACTGGACTTTTTCTACATCTTTTAAATGTGCTTTTCTACATCTTTAAAATGTTTCTACATCTTTTAAATCTCCCTACTTTTTGGTAGTTCTTGACGTGTTTTAAAAGCTCAATGACAGTCATAGTTGCATAACTCTGTGAATAGAGTAAAACCACTGAATTGTACACTTCACATGTGTGATTTTTGTTATGTGAATTATACGTAATATGACACATTATCTTAAAGTCTATTGAGAATGAACAGTGCTAAGTAATATAATACTCCAGCCTGCAACTAATAATCAAAATAACCTAACCACTGCCCTTCCCAAGGCTATAACTGCTGATAAAAATATATGTTTGTTCAACTGAAGTAAAGAGATGCCATAGGTACACTTGGACAGATACAGAATACTTATGGTCCATTTACTCTAATATTAACATTTCCTCACATTCCCTGGAAATATAGAAACTGAATCTTGGAGTCGACTAAATGAAACTAACATGTGATTAAAATAGTTAATCATGGCCGGGCGTGGTGGCTCACGCCTGTAATCCCAGCACTCTGAGAGGCCAAGGCCGGCGGATCACAAGGTCAGGAGATCGAGAGCATCCTGGCTAACATGGTGAAACCCCGTCTCTACTAAAAATAAAAATAAAAAAAATTAGCCAGGCGTGGTGGCGGGCACTTGTAGTCCCAGCTACTCTGGAGGCTGAGGCAGGAGAATGGCATGAACACGGGAGGCGGAGCTTGCAGTGAGCCAAGATCGCGCCACTGCACTCCAGCCTGGGAGGCAGAACAAGACTCCGTCTCAAGGAAAAAAAAAAAAAGTTACTCATAAACTCACAAATAACTACATCATTTATACTTTGGTGAAGTCATTTATATATGCATCATGGCTAAAGTCTAAGCATCTGTTAAGAGTTTAAGAAACATAATTTTTTAATTTACCCAGGAATAGGCACCTTTTTCTCAATACTTAAGTTTGATTTGTAGGCTATTTATTTTTCTTTTTTTTTTGAGACAGAGTCTCCCTCTGTTGCCCAGGCTGGAGTGCAGTGGCGCGATCTTGGGTCACTGCAATATCCGCCTTCCGGGTTCAAGCAATTCTCCTGCCTCAGCCTCTTGAGTAGATGGTTACAGGCACGTGCCACCATGCCCAGCTAATTTTTGTATCTTTAGTAGAAACGGGGTTTCACCATGTTGACCATGCTGGTCTTGAACTCCTGACCTCAGGTGATCCACCGCCTTGGCCTCCCAAAGTGCCAGGATTACAGGTGTGAGCCACAGTGCCCAGCCTTGTAAGCTATTTATAGTCAACTCTTGATAACTCATAATAGAGAATGAAGACATAAAAAGTTATTACTGAAAGGAAGATTAATAATTAGCTAGACAAGATCATATATATGTTTATAGAAGCATAAAAGGCCAAGGCCTGAAACAACCAACTTTATTTTATGGATGAGGGCACTGAAGCTCGCAAGAGTTAAAAGTGTTGTTCGAAGTAACAGCCTGTAAGTGGAAGAGTAAGGATTCAAGTCTAAGACATTCTTTGTGTGTGTGTGTATGTGTGTGGGTGTGTGTGTGGGGGGTGGGGGGGTGTGTGTGAGAGAGAGACAGAGTCTTGCTCTGTCGCCCAGGCTAGGGTGCACCGGCATATTCTCGGCTCACTGCAACCTCCGTCTCCTAGGTTCAAGCAATTCTCCTGCCTCAGCCTCCCGAGTAGCTGGGATTACAAGCACATGCCACCACACCCGGCTGATTTTTGTACTTTTAGTAGAGACAGGGTTTCACCATGTTGGCGAGGCCAGTCTCGAACTCCTGACCTCAAGTGATCCACATGCCTTGGCCTCACAAAGTACTGGGATTACAGGCATGAGCCACTGCACCAGGCCTCAAGCTTTAGACATTCTGACTCCAAAACCCAAGTCTTCTGGGATTCATAAGCAGAATTCTCATTCTGCAGCCAAAATTAATTTACAGGCCAAAAACATTAACTTTAAATTTATCTTTCTTTTTTTAAAAGGATAAAAACATTATTAATCTCTAAAGCAAGCATCCTCTGTGAGTAGAAACTTTAAATTGCCCTTTTAAAGTTTCAAAATAGTTTTATCAAATATAACTCTTAATTCAAAACCAAAAACTGTTTAAAAATGAAGACAAACAAAACTACAACAGGTCAATATCTATGTGTTAAAGAGTGATTGTAGGGATAGTGCTTGTCTTTTTACCTTTAGCCATGTCACACTCCTTAATCATTTTGAGAAAGTTGGAAATTTCCCTATCTAGTCGCTGTTGGCATGACTGTGCTTTCTGCAAAAAAAGAAAAGACAAAATTAAAACAAACTAATAAAAGATTTTACATTACTTATGCTTTAGTGTTTCTATCAAAACTTTCAGTACATAGATTGATATACCATTACAGAGACATATGCCTTACAGAGAAAAAATAAGGTGAGAGAAAATTTCCTTGTAAACTGAATATAGCATTTAATCAAGTAAAAATAAATATTTTAAAGGTTTAAATACATTCAACATCTGTTGTGTAGATACCATACAATTGCATGCATTACTATTACTATCTCATTATGCCATGTGTATCTGAGGAATTACAATTCTCTGATTTATTAGCACTTTTAGTAGGCCTAATGAAATTCATCAAGAAATTATAAAATGCATTCCTTAAAAATATATTTTAAAAACTGTTTTGTTCAAAAAAAAAATCCAGATGGTCCTAACATTTGGAAACCACAAGCTGATCCTCGTTCAGCAATCTAAGTGCATACAGCCCCCACATCATCAAACCAAAAAGGACATTTTCTTAGTGTGCCAATGCTTCTGAAAATAAGGTAAAGTCAATTACAGAAAGCATTCTTCCTTGTAATTTGAAAGTTCTACATTTTTAGATCCCTAAAGGCAAAAAAACATAAATATAGAATTTCTTGATGAAAGTTACATCCCATCTTAGTGCAGATTTAGAAATCCAAAATGAAAGATCAGTCAAATCCATTTATTACATTAAAAATGTCATTTTGAAGGCAGTTTTATATATCATTTCCCTTTAAAGAGGTGGGAAGAATAAGCAAGAAAATTATTATTGTAAATTTGCTTGGTTATCAAAATAGAAAATATTTATTCTGAGAATCTTGACCTTATAAACGATAGAATCACATTCTTTTAGGTAGAGTAATATATTTAGCCTTATGAAACTTCCCTACTTTGTACTCCTAATCTCAGCTAGCCCATCACAAAACATTTTGCACCCCCAAAATCAAACTTACTATAGATCAGTATGTCAAGGTGGCATAGGTAAATACTCTTTTCTCCTATTTCACCTTATAAATTTTTTAGTGCTTACAAAGTTCAACTCAACCACAGTAGAATTATTCATGTTATCACATTAGTGACAGGCAATGTTCTCTTCAAAATTTGTATTACTCTCCTTTGTTTTGAGGGCTCTAACAACACCTATGTACCATTCACTTGGTGGAGAGCAGGGGGAGAATACCTACACCATGCAATTTAAAACACCATATATGCCTGATAATTTTTCCAGACACAGCCTGTGAATACAGGTTGAGGGGCAGGGAAAAAGTTTATCTAGAGGCACCAAAACATGCACTGCAACCAAATGCATCACTCATGATGAATAGAAAATCATCATTCTTGCTCTATACATATTTAATACTCTGCTTATGTGCAAGTCAATGATACTGTTTTATCCTTTCTATGATGAAAGTAAGCTAGAGGCATAAAAGTAAGCAATGGCTTCAATTGCAGACTATGAATCTGTAATAAACAGGATAGTTTTCCTAAGTTATAATTAAAGGCAGGAAACACCTTCTGTAGCATCATCTTCAAATACATGATTCAAATACATGAATCACATTTATCTTCCCTTGAATCATATTTCCATCTAACAGTTATTAATAAGTTTCCTTGAACGATGATTTACTTGTTTTAAAGGGTACATAACAGGTCAGCTGGAGAAGATCCAATCTACACATACTGTTTTAAGTTGTGTACAAAGTATGTCTTCTGTTCTAAACAACTTAGTGCTTTTTAACTGACACTAAAAGATACTAAAAAGAACAGAGGTTATTAATATAATAAAACATAATATGGTCTCCCATTTGCTTAGTCGCTACTAGTTATATTTTGAAAAACTAAAAATCAATTTATGAAAGTTAATTCTTATTAATATTTTGCAGAGTCCAACATGGTTTCTCATTTTTGACTTCTATGCCATTGATATTATGTCAGGAACTGATATGATTTGGCTGTGTCCCCACCCAAATCTCACCTTGAATTGTGGCTCCAATAATCCCCATGTTTTGTGGGAGGAACCCAGTGGGAGGTAATTGAATCATGGGGGTGGGCTTTTCCTGTGCTGTTCTCATGATAGTGAACAAGTCGCATAGGATCTGATGGTTTTATAAAGGGGAGTTCCACTGCAAAAGCTCTCTTGCTTGCTGCCATGTAAGACATGCCTTTGCTCCTCCTTCACCTTCCACCAAGATTGTGAGGCCTCTCCAGCCATGTGGAACTGTGAATCAATTAAACCTCTTTCCTTTATAAATTACCCAGTCTGGGGTATGTCTTTATTAGCAGCATGAGAACGAACTAATACAGGGACTCTTTTTAAGTTTTAATTTCTATTTATTTATTCTACATAAATGGAATCTCACTATGAGCAATGTTATAATACCTAAAGTTTAACAGTATTTTAACTTTGCCCAAGTTATCTGGACAAAGCACATAAGAACAAGGATTAAACCCATTGATACAGGGGCCTAGAGGATCAGAAGTTACCCCAGGTGAGCAGCTGAGCCACATTTACAACACAGGTCTCCGGCTTAGAAACCAAAATTTTAGCTGTTGGTTTTGTATGAGTTAAGCTGATGTTAAATTACCTTATAATCCCTAACCTACAGGGCAGCTCGAAAATGCATATCAAGGGGGTGAATAGCTAAAGAGGAACGCATAGGCTAGTAGAGAAGTAATTAATTCCAGGCTATTTGCTGCAGAAAATCCACATTTGGTTAATTAAGCACAGAAGCAGATTGCCACCTACTCAGCAATAAAAACGAATAAACTATTAATACACACAACATTATGGTGAAAAAAGACACCTAAGAGCACACACTGTATGATTCCATTTACATGAAATTCTACAACAGGAAAACTGATCGTGCTTATAATGACATTGTCATTATATCAGTGTCATTAGGTCAGTGGTGGCCAGAGATGGAAGTGGAGGATATCATCTGGGAAGAGCAGCAAGGGAACAACATTTTGACACAATAAAAATGTTCTCTATCTTGATAGGAGTGGTGGTTACACAGACAATACACATTTGTCAGAATACATCAAATTGAAGACATAAAGTGAATTCCTTTTTTCTGCAAACATTATATTTCAATATTAATTCAAACTTTAAAAATAATAGATTGTCAAACTCTGATCACTTTCTTCTTTGCAGAAAATGGCCGCTATTACAAGCAGTGGCACCGTAGCACTTATCTCTAAGTCTTCCTAACTCCAGCCAAATCCACTTCAAAGATAGCCCCATACTCTGGCCAGGCTCAGTGGCTCACGCATGTAATCCCAGCACTTTGGGAGGCTGAGGCAAAAGAATCATTTGAGCCCAGCATTTCGAGACCTTCCTTGCAACATAATGAGACCTAATCTCTACAAAAAAAAAAAAAAATGAAAAAATTACCCAGGCTTGGTGGCACATGCCTATAGTCCCAGCTACTTAAGAAGCTGAGGCAGGAGGATCACTTGACCCCAGGTGGTCAATGCTGCAGTGAGCTGTGATCACACCACTGCACTCCAGCCTGGATGACAAAGTGAGACCCTGTCCCAAAAAGAAAAAAAAAAAACCCATACTCCATCTTTCCTAAGTCAACCCAAAAGCACATTTATTCTTTCTGACATCTGGTGATTATTATGCCCCTGCTTTGTAACTTTCTTAGGGTTTCACTTTGCAATATTTAAATAAAGTAAAAATAAAAAACAAAAGGATATAGAGAGAAAAGTAATTCTCCTTCACACACTTGACAATCTTATTTTGCAGCTTTCTCAGCTGCAGAGCAACAAGTGCTAATTTCTCATCTTTCCTGAATGATCTAAGTCTACACAAATATATACGTGTACATCCCTGTTTTTTTTCCTCCCAAGTAGTATCATATTTGGTACATCATTTTATGCTTTGCCCTTTTCACTTAACTGTATATCTTAAATATATCAGCATATATACATCTGCCTCATTCTTGCATGGATGTACCAATCTTTATTAGCTCCACGTGGATGTACATGCAACTTTATGCACATTTATTTTAGTTGGGAATCAGTTATTCTTTTTTTGTTGTTGTTTTTGAGAGAGGCTGGCTCTATCACCCTATTGCCCAGGCTGGAGTGCAGTGGTGCGATCTCAGCTCACTGCAACCTCCGCCTCGCAGGTTCAAGCGATTCTCGTGCCTCAGGCTCCTGTGTAGTTGGGATTACAGACGTGCACCACCATGCCTGGCTAATTTTTGTATTTTTAGAGGCAGGATTTCACCATGTTGGCTAGGCTTGTCTCGAACTCCTGGCCTCATGTGATCTGCCTGCCTCGGGAATCATTTATTCTTAAATCAGAAAAGCTTTATATTATTTTCTCATTCCATTAAACTCGAGCATCATCTGCTCATTACTTTTTTTTTTTTTTAAGACAGGGTCTCACTCTGTCGCCCAGGCTGGAGTGCAAGTGGCGTGATCTTGGCTCACTGCAACCTCCACCTCCTGGGCTCAGGTGATCCTCCCACCTCAGCCTCCTAAGTAGCTGGGACTACAGATATGGGCCACCACGTCCAGCTAATTTTTGTATTTTTAGTAGAGACAGGGTTTTGCCATGTTGCCCAGACTGCAGTGCAGTGGTGTGACCACAGCTTGCTGCAGCCTCAGCCTCAAAATTAAAAAAAAAAAAAAATTTGTTTTTAAGATGGGGATTCGCCATGTTGCCCAGGATAGTCTCGAACTCCTGGGCTCAAGCAATCCACCCACCTCAGCCTCCCAAAGTACTGGGATTACAGGCGTGAGACACCATGCCTGGCCTGCTCATCACTTCTTGTAACACAAAAACAGTTCAGATCCTACAGAATCAAGACATCTTCAACAAATAAAACCCCCACTTTGCTAGTACCACCCAGAGCCTCTAAGAGCCTATCCCAGCACTGTCCAATAGAACTTTCTATGATGCTGGAAATACTCTATATCTTCGCTGTCCATTGTGGTAGCCACATGTGGCTACTGAGCACTTGAAGTGTGGCTAATATGTAGTTAAATATAGTTAAAATGAACAACTGAATTTTTTTTTTTTTGAGTCGTCTCACTCTTTCGCCCAGACTGGAGTGCAGTGGCACAATCTCACCTCACTGCAACCTGTGCACCCCGCCCCGCTGGGTTCAAGCAATTCTCTTGCCTCAGCCTCCAGAGTAGCTGGGACTACAGGCGCCCGCCACCATGCCTGGCTAATTTTTGTATTTTCAGCAGAGACCAAGTTTCACTATGTTGGCCAGGCTGTTCTGAAACTCTTGACCTCAAGTGATCCACCCACCTCAGCCTCCCAAAGTGCTGGGATTACAGGCGTAAGTCACTGCACCCAGCTGAATAACTGAATTTTTAGATTTTAATTAATTTAAATGTAAATAGCCACATGTGTAAATAGCCACAGGATAGCTAATAGCTATCATATTGGACAGTGCAGTTCTATACCAATACCGTGCTTGATTAATTTCTAATTTTTATTTCTGAAATATTTTCAAGTTGCTATTACAGCAACAACCATAAGGTCAATAATTAATTCTAGGACTTGTTTTATAGAATCATATTGTATAAGACAATGTTTACCAAAAAATGTTTATATTGAAAAACTGACTCACTCTCTCTTTCTTTCCTTCTAAGAGACAGGGACTCACTATATTGCCCAGGCTGAACTCAAACCCTTGGGCACAAGTGATCCTCCCACCTCAGCCTTTCCCTCATTTCTTATAGGTCTGTGTACTAATCCAAAAGCATGTTAAGGAAATAAAATCAGTTTTGTTGTTAATTCAGATGATTTTAGAGTATATCAGTCCTAGAATGACTAATTCCCCTTAGAATGTCTATAGGTATCAACAATAGACCTTTCCATAAATTGGCCCCTGAATTTCACTGGAACTTAAGAACTCAAGAATGAAGGGCATCCTGGAGCCAGTCTACTGACAAGCTATGATTCAACACACTTCAAAGCTCATTTTGGATTTTACCTATTTTGAACCAGTCTCCAGATGTTGAGACAGAATCAAGATTCACAGCATTGGCCAGGCATGGTGGCTCATGCCTGTAATCCGAGCACTTTGGGAGGCGGAAGCGGGAGGATCACCTGAGGTCAGGAGCTTGAGACCAGCCTGGCCTACATGGTGAAACCCCGTCTCTACTAAAATTACAAAAATTAGCTGGGCATGGTGTTGTGTGCCTGTAATCCCAGCTACTCAGGAGGCTGAGGCGAGAAGATCGCTTGAACCCGGGAGGCGGAAGTTGCAGTGAGCCGTGATCGCACCACTGCACTCCAGCCCGTGCAACAGAGCAAGACTCCGTCTCAAAAAAAAAAAAAGAAAAGAAAAAAAAAAAAAGATTTACAGAATTAGCATTCAAACTCTGTTGGAGAGGAACATGCAAAACCTAAAAGTGCTTAACACTATAGTGCTAAAACTCTCATTACCTTTAGGTGCAATAAAATCTAAAAGGCAAAAGCTTCATGGTTTTAAAGTTAACATGTGAACAAAACATTAAGGAATAAACTGAAAGATATAGTCGAGGTTGATGACCTGAAAATTTGAAAATTATGCTAAAGAAGAAATCTTGCCGGGATGTGGTGGCTCACATCTGTAATCCCAGCACTTTGCGGGGATGAGGCGGGTGGATCACAAGGTCAGGAGATCAAGATCATCCTGGCTAACACGGTGAAACCCTGTCTCTACTAAAAATACAAAAAAAAAAAAAAAAAAAAAAAATTAGCCAGGTGCGGTGGCAGGCGCCTGTAGTCCCAGCTACTCGGGAGGCTGAGGCAGGAGAATGGCGTGAACCCTGGAGGTGGAATTTGCAGTGAGCCGAGATCGCGCCACTGCACTCCAGCCTGGGCGACAGAGCAAGACTCCGTCTCAAAAAAAGAAAAAAAGAAAAGAAAAAAAAAAAGAAGAAATCTTTTTAATGGTATGTAAGTTAGTATGCTTTTATTTTACTTGTAACTTCCATTTAAAAACTTTTAAAATTATCATAATCCTAGGAAAGATATTAGTGTGCTTTGTCAATCCTTCCAGGTTTTATCATTTACCTCTTATTGACGATAGGTAGATAGGGAAGGATTTCTTTTCAATTAGGGAATACCAACTGAAAGTTAAAATATTTAGCATCGTTTTATTTTTTTACTTGTTTAATGTAATTTTGGCCATATGTATTTAAATCTTCCATATTTTCCCAGTTTTAATGTTACTTAAATGCTGTAGTAGATGTTACTTTTGCAAAGTTCACTGATCTGAAAATTTTGTTTATGGTTCTCACATACACATTAGGCTTTAAACCAGAGGTAGTATGGTAAAGGAGTTGTCATCAATTCTGGGGAATGTCTTCAACAAACATGGGAGAGTTCAAATTCTTTAATGTTCCATCATAAATTAAGATTAGGGATTGAAAGAGTCAAAATACCTTTTATATTTAAATGTATAGGTCTCTAAGTTGATAAAACTCCATAGGTATTGGGGAATTTAACTTCATTAAAGTTGAACTAGAAGCATTCAAATCTTGCCACCAACTCATTTAATTTATAAAGACAAAAAAATTAAATTTAGTAGGCAAATTCATATATCCTGACATAATTATTCAGACTGAAACTCATCATCATTCCATAGTTCTAATTCTTCCAAACTTAATTCCCATTCTTTTAGATACAAGATGGAAATAAAAGGTACAGCCAGAAAATTGATGACCCATCAAAACACCTATTTCATTTCAATTACCTATGCTGATATTCCTCTAGGGATAAGGCACTGGTGTCACTTCAGAAGACTTCTCCATTCATTAATGATGCTTTACCTTACCTCTTAGCAACCAAGCTACAGATTACAAGTGGTTTTAAAGGAAACCTACCAACCAGGAAAGGTATCACTATGGTTGCATTATTTAAACTCTGAAATGTGCAGTGAAGTCATAAAGGGCATCAAGTCAAGCTATGCATGCTCCCCATCCTCGCAGCAACTTTCAAACAGAATGACAGTCTGTTAACAGCAATGTAAAAAGTTTCACCTAAAAAAGTACAGTGCCTTTAAGGCACATGTGCATTTCATCAGAGCGTATCTACAAAGGCATTTGATAGTATTACCATGACAGACATAAGCTACCAACACAATGCAACTCAGCGAAGAACAGTACTATTTCTATTGTTGTCAGAAATCATAATTTCAAAACCTTACATCTTAAAGAAAAAAGTTCTTGATTAAACCTCATGACATAGATAGCTATAAAGGTCAGGTTACATTTTCCTATTTACCTCTAATGATTTCTTCAGGTCTACAGCAGAAACTGTATCTTCCTCCTCCTCATCAGTCAGCTGGTCCTGGGAACAGTAATGAGTGCTGTAAGCAGAATGTTCTTCTATTGCTTCCAGCCAGTCCTGAAATCATGCAAGAATTTAAATGAGAGTGAAAAGCATTTTTATTCCAAAGAGATAATATTACAATGATCTGATAAGCATAAAATTTACCTAGTGAAATAAATATTATGGCCTCAAAAAGGAAAGCAAAGCAACCAGTAATGAAACAGCAATGTGGGTCTCTTGTCCATGACATGTCTGGATAAAAGCTTTTCCTAGTACTTTAAAAAATATCATCTATAAGTTTACATATTCATGAATCTTAATATTCAAACACATTACAGAAATTAAATAATGGGAGAAAACTTTGTCACTTAAAATTATAGGTTCTCGTTTTCAGTATTGAGAACCTGTAATTTTATAACCTAACAGAATAAATTACTATATAGTAATGGATCCAGATACACAATTTTACTAACTTACACTCAAATTAGAAGCATAAGAAACTAAGGTCATATTAAAACAGCCAATACTTGCCCTGATGCATTAACTTTTACTACATTTTTTAAATAACAGTGATTTCACAAAAAGAATGTTTGGCCTAAAAATACGCTATCTTACTTTTTCCTCATTTTCTTACACTATACTCAGGGTCAAATCTTACCATTTTATGAAATGTTGGGAGAGTCATGAGTTAGATTGTTTAGGGTTCTTTGCATGGCCAAAGTTTACCACTTTGGAAAATAGATTATTTTAACCTCTTACATAGTTTACCAAAAAATCAAGATATGTCTATGAACACTGCTTTGATTTAAAAGAATAAGAATAGGCCTGCCGCGGTGGCTCACGCCTGTAATCCCAGCACTCTGGGAGGGCAAGGTGGGCGGATCACGTTCGAGACCAGCCTGGCCAACATGGTGAAACCCCATCTCCAATAAAAATACAAAAATTAGCCAGGCATGGTGGTACATGCCTGTAATCCCAGCTACTCGGGAGGCTGAGGCAGGAGAATTGCTTGAACCACAAAGGCAGAGGTCGCAGTGAGCCAAGATCACACCAGTGCACTCCAGCTTGGGTGACAGAGCAAGGGAGGCTCTATCTCTAAATAAATAAATAAATAAAAGAAAAAGAAAAGGGCCGGGCGCAGTGGCTCATGCCTGTAATCCCAACACTTTGGGAGGCTGAGGTGGGCGGATCACAAGGTCAGGAGTTCGAGACCAGCCTGATGAACGTGGTGAAACCCTGTCTCTACTAAAAACACAAAAATTAGCCAGGCATGGTGGCATGCACCTGTAATCCCAGCTACTCAGGAGGCGGAGGCAGGAGAATCACTTGACCCAGGGAGGCAGAGGTTGCAATGAGCCGAGATCCCACCACTGCACTCAAGCCTGGGCGAAAAAAAAAAAAAAAAAAAGGGATAGTCCATTAAGTGACTGCACCATAAGTATTGGTCAAGTAAATCCCAATTTTCTAGCTTGCTGCTATTGTTTAATTTATCACTAGGAAGGCTGAGTCTCCATTGTAATGAGTGTCAGAACGCCTGGCTTGTAGTCCAGGTTCTGTCACTCACAAGCTGCCTGGCCTTGGGAAATCACTTCAATCTTACAATCTTTAGTTTCCTCACCTATAAGTTAAGGCGTAGACCTGTCATTTACATTAAAAGGATGCCCCTTACATTCAGAGAATTAAAATTGAAAAACAAATTATGAACAGAAAATACCTGCAGGTACATGTTGATAAAGAACTAATTCATGTACTAAATTTTAAAGGCTTCATTTAAAGAGTACAATCAGGCCAGGCACAGTGGCTCACGCCTGTAATCCCAGCACTTTGGGAGGCCAAGGCGGGCAGATCGCCTGAGCTCAGGAGTTTGAGACTACCCTGGGCAATGTGGTGAAACCTTGTCTCTGCTAAAATGCAAAAAATTTAGCCAGGCGTATTGGCACGTGCCTGTAGTCCCAGCTACTGAGGAGGCTGAGGCATGAGAATCGCCTGAGCCTGGGAGGCAGAGGTTGCAGTGAGCTGAGATCGCGCCACTGCACTCCAGCTTGGGCTACAGAGTGAGACTCTGTCTCAAAAAAATAAATAAATAAAAATTTTAAAAAAATTAAAAGTACAATCAACAAGATTTTGGATGTTACCATTGAACCTATGTTATATTCTCCGTGTCTTTAAATGTTCTGTAAGTTTTAGGAAAGATACATGAATCCATAAGATTACCTCTCTTGACTGCTGAAGGCTATTCTTAGGAACTCGGAAGCCATGAATGGTGTCATCAAAGCATTTAATAAAGAAGAGGCAGCTATCAGTGGATTTTACCTTGGATATAAAGAAGTCAATAAGACAACATTCATTCACATAAAAGAGGACCCTAAAATTATCTATACATAAAATTTAAAGTAGTGACATGACTTAACGATACCCAGTTGAACACTTAAGTATTGATAGAAAAAAATTGGAAAAAAATAGATTACAGTGGGAGTATCAAATGCACTGTAGAACTATGTCGAGTCTGGCTCTCAACTTCTTAGTTACTCAACATAAATACTATGGTTCATCAGGTTTGTCGTTTTATTTTTATCCTTTCTTAAGTATAACTTAATATGCACTTGGGTTATAAAATCGTTTAGCTACCACAGTTCCCATTTTTTATTCATACCCCTCGCCTTACCTTTTTGTTTGAGCTGAGTATAAAATAATCAGCAGTAGATAATGTTGATAAAGAAGGAGAAAAGGGAAAGAGAGTAAGACGGATCAGAAATAATTATGGGTTTTAAAATAAAAATTTGGCATGAAAGGATTTTAAGCCATTTATGCCAGAGGTTGCAAAATGTTCTGTGAAAAATCAGACCTTGGCGATGACCTTGAGCAGTAGGATATAAATAACTCCCACAAGCTTAGCGTTCCAATAATGGAACACCAGGCATAAATGGGTTAAGAATGGAAAAAGGTAGATTTCTTCAAGACCCTATCAGAGGCCCCCCACCTGTTGCAGAAAACAACTATAAAACCCGGATACGAAAGAAAAGGCAACCACATGGAGGAACCTGGACCTGAACAAAAGCTGACAGACTCCGATGGGAGTCACGCTCTCCGGAGGAAAGGGGCCAAGGAGCTGTGGAAGTAAGTTCCCATGCCTAAGGTTTTGCACCTGGGACTAAGCACAGTCCACATGGTGACAGGAAAGCAGCAAGGGCACATGTGGAAACTCCTGTCTTTGGACATTAATAAAGCAAACCTGGAAACCCATAAGCACCAAAGAGAACAGGAGAATCCCCCAAGGGAAAGAGACAGAGAGATGGTCCCCAGATTCTGTCTGCTACTCACATCTCTGACTCATGAGCCACACACACATAGAAGCAGCTCATATAAACACAGCCTATCTGAACTGAGTCCAGAGCCACTGCCCAAGACACAGCTCATAATCCAAACCGAACCAAAAAAAGGACTTGCTGCAATGGACAACACTTAACAGAGAAAAAGAACAGAATCCAAAATCTCCAGAACTCAACATTCATAATATTAATAATATTATAATTATTATATATTATAATCATAAAATATATAATTATAATATATAATATATACTATATATTATATAATAAAATATATAATATATACTATATATTATATAATAAAATATATAATATATACTATATATTATATAATAAAATATATAATATATACTATTATATAATAAAATATATAATATATACTATTATATAATAAAATATATAATATATACTATTATATAATAAAATATATAATATATACTATTATATAATAAAATATATAATATATACTATTATATAATAAAATATATAATATATACTATTATATAATAAAATATATAATATATACTATTATATAATAAAATATATAATATATACTATTATATAATAAAATATATAATATATACTATTATATAATAAAATATATAATATATACTATTATATAATAAAATATATAATATATACTATTATATAATAAAATATATTAAAGATATTATATATTATATGATAAAATATATTAAAGATATTATATAATATATAATATTATAATTATATAATAATAATATTAAGAGTACCATCCAAAATTACCTGACATACGGGCTGGGTGCGGTGTCTCATGCCTGTAATCCCAGCACTTTGGTAGGCCAAGGCAGGAGGATTGCTTGAGGTCAGGAGTTCGAGACCACCCTAACCAACATGGCAAAATCCCGTCTCTACCAAAAAACACAAAAATTAGCCGGGCATGGTAGTGTTCACCTGTAATCCCAGCTACTCAGGAGGCTGAGGCAGAGAACTGCTTGAACCTGGGAAGTGGAGGTTACAGTAAGCTGAGATCATGCCACTGCCCTCCAGCCTGGGAGACAGAGCGAGATTCCATCTCAAAAAAACAGAAACAAGAACAAAACAAAACCAAACCCACAATTACCTGACATATGAAGAAGCATGAAAGTAGAACACATTCATAAAAGAAAAATCCAATTAAAAGGCAAAAATTGCCAGAATGGGTAGTAGGAACTAAAACATATGCTATCTCCAAGAGACAGAAAATAAATATAAAGATACATATAGGCTAAAAGCAAATGGATAGGAAAAAGACACCACGCGAACAGTAAACATAAGAAGGCCAAAGTGGTTATGTTCATATCAGACAAAATAAATTTTAAAACAAAATGTATTACAAGAGATAAAGAGGGCCACAAAACAATAAAAGGATCAATTAATCAAGAAGACAACAATCATAAGTATGTTATCAGTAACAGAGAAGGAAATGCAACATTCCACAAGCACAGTAGGACACTTTCACATCCCTCTTTCAGCAACTGATACAACCACTAGCCAAAACCAAGACACAAAATATCTGAATGCTATCAACCACCATGACTGAATTAATATTGATAGGACCCTACAACCAACAATAATAGCAAAATACACATTCTTTTCAATTGCATGTACTAGGATATTTCATCATCAAATAAGCCTGGGTAAATTTGACAAATACTTTTGGACAATCCATCTCTCATCCCATAATAATACACGGAGGTAAATAAAAGTTACTATATTTTAAAATTTTGTTCAAAATGGAGATGCCACGACTTTACTTGTTATCAAATTAAAATATATACAAGTGTTTTCTACAGCATTCCACAGAACCCCAAGATTTTACAAGGCTGTATAAATGATTTGGGTCAATCACTTGAAGAACTGATTTCACAGTTAGAGGAGCAAATGATCCATGTTTCATCCTACCGTGCATACTGCTTGAGTCAGGTGTTTGCATCCCTGGCGATAAATATTATGAACTGCATCAGGCCTTCAAAATAAAGATGAAATTATCAAGACAAAAGGAAAAGAGACAAGTGAAAAAAATTCATATTTCAAAATTTATACAGTGAAATTTGATAAGTGTAAAGATCATAATACTTACTGTTTCCTATACCATGAAAGGACTCCATGCTCTAACACTACCCAGAATAATCTCCAGCCAAAAAATCTTGAACTCTAAGGGAAAAATAACAAAGATTTCCCAAGCTGACACATCTAGATTCAAATACTTGACTGATAAAAAGTAATTAAGTGAGGACAGTCATATTTGAGTCTTTAGACAGTAGCACTGAACATTAAAAAAAATGATCAAACATGAACTTAGGTACTAGTGCAGTAATGAAAACATACCACTACAGGGTGACAGGAACAGCAGAAATGCCATACTGATAAGATCAATGATGATTACAGTTTATGGTTCTGACAAAACTGTTCAGGGATTATTTACAGAAAATATACCAGTTGTGGGCTTCAAAGACAATTTCCTCAAAGTCATGAATGAATGTCTAAAAAAGAAAATTATCCTAAATTTATCTTATACAATATAAGCATACAGATACATAAATAGATTAAGGGATTGCTTGCAAATGCAAAAGAAATTATGTGCTCTTACAAGGTTAATTCTAGGAAACAGGATTCTCCAAAATGTAGAAACTGTTAGGACTGGAAAAATTTTATATATGTACCATGTGATAATTCAAATATTAATTTTCTTCTAAGTCTTCCATGGTTTGATGTTCATAACAAAAATAATACTGTAATTCTTTGATCTAGTAAGAAAAAAATGTATTTTCCCCCCACTCCTTTTCATAAAAACTTAGTCACCTAAAAGTGACTCATCAACACCAAAAAAACACCTAAAAGGGACCATCAACACACAGAAAAGTAACAGCTACAACCAGTGGAAGCCTCTTGAAATCCAGTAGTATAAAAGTGGCTTGCCAGTCACGGTGGCTCACACCTGTAATCCCAGCACTCTGGGAGGCCGAGGCGGGTGGATCATGAGGTCAGGAGTTCAAGACCAGCCTGGCCAAGGTGTTGAACCCTCGTCTCTACTAAAAACACAAAAATTAGCCAGGCACGGTGGCGGACGCCTATAATCCCAGCTACCTGGAAGGCTGAGGCAGGTAGTGGAGGTTGTAGTGAGTATACCACTGCACTCTAGCCTGGGTGACAGAGCAAGACTCTGTCTCAATAACTAAAAATAAAAAAAAAAAATCAGTGGTTTACATTATAAGATCCAAGAGCGATTAAATCACATATACTTCAGAAATGATTTTTTAAAAGTTTTAAACAGAAATAGAGTGCCTGAGAATTATTCTTTACAGTTATACAATTAAAAAACCACCCCAACTTACCTTCCAGAGAGGGCCCTCATATCGTTTCAATGCTTTGTAGATGACCTGTCAAAAACATGTTTTCATGAAAAATGCATCTACATATTTCAAACATTCAAAAAATTTTTTCTAAAAATTATTAGATAAATTTAATTCATTACTCTGTACCTTATTACCAACAAGAATGTGTTTCATTTCAGCACCCTGGGCAAGGTCAAGAGGTTTCTGATCTGTGCAAAATACAAAGAAAAAAAAGCCATCAACAGCTTAAATGTACTATAACAATCAATGCTGTAACTGCAGCATCTAATATTCCTTCATTTTTCTATTGCCTGTATCTTTTTCTTTCCCCAAAAAATTACCTACCAGAGAGAGGTTGCCATCTCAATTATTTATGGCCTCCCTTTTGGTCGCTAACTATTAAGCCAGCAAATCAGATTAACTTCACAACACATTATCATGAGCTCATAAATTTGTCGCTTAAACAATACAAAATTATTATCTTACAGTTTCAGAGATCAGAAGTCTGAAATCAATTTCACTGGGCTGAAATCATCATGTGGACAGAGCTGCATTCCTTCTGGAGGCTCTAAGGGAGACATTTCCTTGCCTTTTCCACTTCTAGCGGCCAACTACCTGACTTGACATGGGGTCTCTTCCTCCATCTCCAAAGCACATCATTCCAACCTCTGCTTCCAGCATTCTGTTCTCTCTCTCTCTATAGCCCTCCCTCCTATCAGGAGCCTTGTAACTACATAGGTCTACCTGGATAATTCAGGATTTCCCCTCATCTCAAGATACCTAACTAATCACAGATTTGGGGTCCACTCTTTAGCCGACCACAGCCATGCTTCAGCCGTCTCGCTGCATAATGGGTAGCAGAGATGGCTCACAAGCTGAGGGTGTGATGGTTCACAATTTAGGACAAAAGAAAAAGGTGACAATGGAGAATAAAGCCGGCAAGCTATCAATGTTAATTTTTCCAACCTTACACATGCACATTCCATGTTTTGCCCAACAACAACAAAAATGGAGTTTGTCTTATCAAAGTTATTTATTGAGTTCTGAAGTGAGCAGGACATTAAATGAAGGACAAAAGGTAAAAAAACAAACAAACAAAAAAAAACCCACAAATAAATCAAACCATCTCCTAGCCTCAAATAGCTTATTATTAGAGAAATGAAAGCTACCTATGAAAATTAGAACAGTCCTTTCAAAACAACATATCAATGAGAACTCTGGAACTGTTTATGCAGGAAGGTGATATATTCTATCAGATAACCTTTTAGGCCAGGCGCAGTGGCTCACAACTATAATCCCAGTACTCTGGGAGGCTAAGGCGGAAGGATGGCTTGAGGCCAGAAGCTTAAGACTCGCCGGGGTAATACAGTGAGACCTTATCTCTACAAAAGAAAAAAAAAAAAAAAAAAATTAATTAGCCAGGCATGGTGGCATGTGCCTACAGTCCCAGCTACCACTGCACTCCAGACTGGGTGACAGAGTGAGACTCTGTCTCTAAAAACAAAAAGGGGGGCTGGAGGTGGTTTAAAATAATAATATTTTTATAAACACCAAACACCTGGTATGTGTTGGCAATTTTTTTGTATGATATCTCCTAATGAGGGTCTGTTATGTACCAATTACTATTTTAGGCACTGAGGATTCAGCAGTGAACATAACAGAAAAAATACTGGGGGGATGGGAAAGCACAGAAGGTGGGAAAGACAGATGATAAATTAATTTTTAAAGATACAGCAGACAATGAACCACAGTACGCCCAGACTTTTTAAATAAATGATTTGACAGAGTAACTGGGATACCACTTTAGATTGGAGGATGAGGGGTTGACCAGGCAAGGCCTCTTTGAGGAAGGGATGTCTAGGTTGAAAAGAAGGATCCAGCCTTGTGAAAATATAGGGAAGGACATTCTAGCAGAGGAACAGCTGATGCAAAGGCTCTGAGGTAGGAACAATTCAGCAGGCAAGAGATAAAGTCAGAGAGGCACGCAGAGGCCACATCACACAAGGGGTTTGTAGGCCAGACTTTTGTAAGCCAGCATAAGGAGTTTGAGTTTTATTCTAAATAGGATGAAAAGCCACTGAAGGGTTTTAAGTAAGAGTAACATGATCTGACTCACGTTTAAAACTCTGTCAAAGTGTTTAAAAAAGTATAATATAGGCCGGGTGCAGTGGCGCATGCCTGTAATCCCAGCACTTTGGGAGGCCGAGGTGGGCAGATCACCTTAGGTCAGGAGTTCGAGACCAGCCTGGCCAACGTGATGAAACCCCCATCTCTACTAAAAATACAAATATTAGCTGCGTGTGGTGGCAGGCACCTGTAATCCCAGCTACTCTGGAGACTGAGGCAGGAGAATCACTTGAACCTGAGAAGCGGAGTTGCAGTGAGCCGAGATCGCGCCATTGCACTCCAGCCTAGGGAACAAGGGCAAGACTTTGTCTCAAAAAAAAAAAAAAGAAAAGAAAATAATAATAATAATAATATAACTGGGAAAACACGAACTTTGGCAGTTCCATGATTTTGATAAATTACTAGAATATTATTAATAGGATAATGCTATTGTGCTTATGTTTTTTAATAGCCCTATTGAGATACAAATTAACATACAATTTACTCACTTAAACTGCACAAATTCAATGGTTTTTATAGGTGCACAGAGTTGTGCAACTATCACATGCTTGTGGTTTTTGTTAAAGGATGTCCTTATTTTTTACTAATATACTGGACTACAGATGTTCCCCAACTTACAACAGTTCAACTTAATGGTTTTTCAACTATCACAGCTCACCACAGCCTCGACCTCTTGGGCTCAAGTGATCCTCTCACCTCAGCCTCCCTGGTAGCTGGAACTGCAGTCATGTGTCATCACACCTGGCTAATTTTTGTATTTTTTTTGTAGGAATGGGGTTTCACCAGGTTAGTCTCAAATTCCTAGGCTCAAGCGATCCGCCAGCCTCAGCATCCCAGAGTGCTGGGATTACAGGTGTGAGCTACTGTACCTGGCCTTAAGTGTATTTTCAATTTACAATGGTTCTATGAGGACGTGGCCCCACAGTAAGTTGAGGAGCACTGGGTATGTACGAATAAAATGGCATGACAGGCCTTCTCTTTCCAGTTCTTCCCAGAATTGGGAAAAGCTGGGTTGAGAGGGTAAGAAAAGAAAAACAAATAAATTTTTTAAAAAGAAAAAGAGATGGCATGGTATCTGGAATTGTTTCACAAGAATTCAGGGAGTAGGAAGAGATACAGAGTGGCCATTATTGCTAAGTTCTGGAGGAGGGTGATGGGTACATCAATTAATTATGCTATTTGATTTCTGAAGCTTTGATAATTTCCATGATTTTTTTTAAAAAGGTCACTCTGGCTGCTGTGTGCAATATGGCTTGTAAACGTGGGCAAAAGAAATGCAGGGAGGCTAATTACAAAGAGATGGCAATAGTGCAGGTAAAGGATACTGGTGGTTTGGACTAGAAAGTCAGTAGTAAAGTGGAGATCATTTTTAATATAGAGAGAAATATGTGACTTTTTTTTTTTTTTTTTTTTTTTGAGACAGAGTTTCCCTCTGTTGCCCAGGCTGGAGTGCAGTGGCACCATCTCAGCTCACTGCAAGCTCCACCTCCCGGGTTCATGCTATTCTCCTGCCTCAGCCTCCTGAGTAGCTGGGACTACAGGCGCCCACCATCACGCCCGGCTAATTTTTTTGTATTTTTTTTTTTAGTAGAGATGGGGTTTCACTGTGTTAGCCAGGATGGTCTCGATCTCCTGACCTCGTGATCTGCCCGCCTGGGCCTCCCAAAGTGTTGGGATTACAGGTGTGAGCCATCGTGCCCAGCCTTGCATGTGGCTTTAAGATTTATTTTGGAGGAAGATTTATAGAGCTGCTGATGGGGAACCTGGGGCTGGTGGTACATTACTTCTTTAGTGGGGAAAAAACTTTTTAAAACATTAACCAAAAAATTAATACTCAGTTTAGTTTTTCTGCCTAGCACATAGGAAAATGCCTTACAGAGGTCTGCAAATTCTGTGTTATTTTCATTCTACCTACAGGGCACTTTGGAGAAATTATTTCTTTAGGCAGAGAGAAAGACAACACTATGATTTCCTTCATAGAATTCTGCCCTAATACCAAAAATAAATTCTGAACTCCTGCCAACTAGATGAAATTCCAGAAGAGAGACCTCATTTCTGGATTTGATGTCTAAAATGCCTGGCACACAGTAAGAATTCAATAAAATGCTTTTGAACTAAATGAAATAGCCTCCTAGATGGAATCTAGATGGGTTCCACCACCAGTTAAAAAATACACTACCTCTCTTACCAACCACAACAAAATAAAGTGAAAAACAGGAATGATGTAATATTTAAAAGTTTGCATGACACAGATTTGTCCCTTAATGGGAAAACTTAATAAAGATGCCAATTCTCCTTAAATTAATTTACATAGAATGTAATTTCAATTAAATCCCAATGAAGAGCCTCAGAAAATTATTTTAAATGCCTTCTGGAAGAATAAACAGATAAGGATGTCAAAGAAAATCCTTAAAAATGGTAAGGGGAAATCTCGTATATTAAAATATTATAATCATTAAAAGTGCAATACTATCTTAAAAACTTTTTTTAATGCGATACTGTCAAAAGAAGAGACAGATGAGTGAATAAAAAACAATAAAAAATACAAAAAGAGACTGGGCACCGTGGCTCATGCCTGTAATCCCAGCACTTTGGGAGGCTGAGGTGGGTGGATCGCTTGATGCCAGCAGTTCGAGACCAGCCCAGCCAACATGATGAAACCCCATTTCTACTAAAAATACAAAAATTAGCCAGGTGCGGTGGCGCATGCCTGTAGTCCCAGCTACTCAGGAGGCTGAGGTGGGAGCATTGCTTGAATCTTAGAGGTAGAGGTTGCAGTGAGCCGAGATCACACCACTGCACTCCATCCTGGGTGACAGAGCGAGACTCTGTCTATTAAAAAAAAAAAAAAAAAAAAAAGCCAGGTGCAGTGGCTCATGCCTGTTATCCCAGCACTTTCGGAGGCCGAGGCAGGCAGATCAAGAGATCAAGAGATCGAGACCATCCTGGCCAACATGGTGAAACCCTGTCTCTACTAAAAATACAAAAATTAGCTGGGCACGGTAGCGCGCACCTGTAATCCCAGCCACGCAGGAGGCTGAGGCAGGAGAATCGCTTGAAGCCAGGAGGTGGACATTGCAATGAGCCGAGATTGCGCCACTGCACTCCAGCCTGGGTGACAGAGCGAGACTCAGTATTGAAACAAAAAAAAGAAAGAAGGAAAGAAAAGGAATTCTTAGAATGTATAAGAAAGGCATGACAAAATAATGGAAAAGGAAAGATTACTTGATAAAGGGTATAAAGGTAAGGGACTGACAAGTTGAGACTCCCACATCCTAACACACACTCTCATATTCACTTTGCTGCTCAAAGCCCTCCAACCACACTCACACACCACCAAGCTCCTGCTCACAGCCAACCAGGACCTGCAGGCCTGGGCCTCTGGCAGCTCTGATGCTATCCACTCTTCTCCAGCTCGCCCTGCTCTGGGCACACTGGCAGTTTTCCTTTTCCTCAATGTGCCATGTGTTCTTCTACTCCAGAGCTTTTACACTGGCTTTCCATTTTCCTTGAATGCTCTTCTGCCAGACTTCCTCAGGGTTCACTCCTGTACTCAACTCAGCTGTTTGAGCAAACAGTTGCTTAGAGAGCCCTTTCTTTGCATCCCTTCTAAGATACCCCCCATCCTACCATCACTCTCTAGTCCCTTCATCCTATTTTATTTTCCTGCACCTCACGGCCTGACAGCACATATGCATTTATTTGTTTTCTACCTCCTCCCACCAGAATATGAGCTCAAGAGCATGGGGACTGTTGGGCTGTGTTCACTGCTGGGCCTCCAGCACCTAGGACGGTTCTTGGCACACAGTGGAGGCGCAGCATTGCCGAATGAATGAATGTGATTAAACTGGGAGGAAACAAAATTAAACATTTACCAAATCTCTACCTAAGCTAAGAAGTCTTAGAAGAAATCAAAGAGATGGATTAACCAATTTGATTAAAAATTTTAAATATCCTTGCTTTTATTTTTTAATTTTAATTTTATTTTTTTCAGAGATGGAGTCTCGCTGTGTTGCCCAGCCTACAAACTCCTGGGCTCAAGCAATCCTCCTGCCTTGGCCTCCCAAAGTGCTAGGATTACAGGCGTGAGCCACCATAGCTAGCCCCTTATTTTTTAAAAAAGAAAAAAAAAAAAAAAGACTAGGACATTTTCACTCTAGAAAAAAAAACATACAGAATTGTTCTTATCACTAGACTTTTGAGTGAAAAAATTATGTTATATCCGCATGAAGTACTTTCCATAAGGTGAGCCATGATGACTGTGCTTCTGGGGACAATGTGGAAAAGCTGTTGATGCTTCATAAAAGTGGAATTTTATCAGGCCAACTCTATTTACAACCTGTCAACTAAAATGAAGAGACACTTTCTGAGGTGTCTGCCAGTCCTCATCCCTTCACCCCTCTCTGTCCCTATCCACATTCCCAGGAGGAGGCCTTGGCAGTCACCTCTGTACCATATGTCCTGCCCCTAAAGTCCCAAGTGACCACACTAGGCACAGACGCCTGACACAAGCAGGTACTAACACATTATCTCCCACTGAAATGTAGCACTGAGGTTGAGAGATTGTGGTCTCCTGAGTGGAGTCACGGGGCAGCCATCTTCCATTATGTATACTGGAAAACAAAACAGCTGGTCTGCTAGAAGACATGATTAGACCACGCAGTGAGAGACAGACACACAAGGCAGCCATCTTGGTTCCTAACAGTTCTCTGGTTCCCAGTTCCATCCCATCTGATGCCTAATGCCATTTCCCACTTTGGAATATCATGAGATGACTGTGTATTCGTCTGTGAGTAATGTATAACTTTTCTTTTGCTTATATTCTTGAGGTAGTATCTATTACTTAAAACTTTTTAAAAAATACATGTTACTATGGAACATTAACAACTAAAACTAAAACATTAACAACTAAGAACTAAATCTTTGGACGTTTGGGTTAGAGGTGATTATATACTTTTCTAGTGCTTTTGTTTTCCTCATTGCAACTATAACAAGCATTAGTTCTACAATTTTTAAAAAATGTTCTAAAATAGGCCTGAAAATAGATTAGAAGGATGCCAAAGTAACTGTGGCTATGCTTGGGTAATTTGTGGGTTTTTTCTTTTTTCCTATTTTTGAAGAATTTCTATAATGCAAATGTTGCTCTTATGGTTTTTTCTTTTTTTTTTTTTTTTGAAATGGAGTCTTGCTCTGTCACCCACGCTGTAGTTCAGTGGCACAATCTTGGCTCACTTCAACCTCCACCTCCCAGGTTCAAGCGATTCTCCTGCCACAGCCTCCTAAGTAACTGGGATTACAGGCGCGCTCCACCATGCCCGGCTAATTTTGTATTTTTAGTAAAGACAAGGTTTTACCATGTTGGCCTTGAACTCCTGACCTCAAGTGATCCACCCGCCATGGCCTGCCAAAGTGCTGGGATTACAGGAGTGAGCCACCGCACCCAGCCTTTGATTGATTGATTGATTTTTTACTTTTTAAGAGGGCGTCTCATTCTGTCACCCAGGCTGGAGTGCAGTGGCACGATCTCAGCTCACTGCAACCTCCGTCTCCTGGGTTCAAGTGATTCTCCTGCCTCAGCCTCCCAAGTAGCTGGAAGTACAGGCACCTGCCACCACACCCGGCTAATTTTTATATTTTAGTAGAGACAGGGTTTCATCATGTTGGTCAGGCTGGTCTCAAACACCTGACCTCAAATTATCTGCCTGCCTCAGCCTCCCAAAGTACTGGGATTACAGGCTTGAACCACCGCTCCTGGCCTGATTTTTTAAAATTATTCTCTTTCAGAAGATGCCATTCTGACTTTTGTCAAAAACAATTTAATAGCTTTAACAGGAATGTTCAACTTTGGTTACTAGTATAAACTGTAGAGTAAATACATATTTGAATACCAATAGTAACTTTTCAATATTTACAAGGGAAGATTTTTTTTCCATTTAGACTGGTATTTGTATGGAACTATGTTAATTCTTATTTCATTTGGACACTTCTGAATCTACATTTTTGAAGGAAAAATCATTATAAAATACCACACAGAAAAACTGCTCAAGTCTTTGGCAAACTGGTAAAGACACTAGAAATCACACTTTTTTTTTTTTTTGAGATGGAGTCTCACTCTGTCACCCAGGCTGGAGTGCAGTGGCGCAATCTTGGCTCACTGCAACCTTCACCTCCCGGCTTCAAGCAGTTCTTCTGCCTCAGCCTCCCAAGTATCTGGGACTACCAGGTACGTGCCACCACGCCCGGCTAATTTTTTGTATTTTTTTTTTTTTTTTTTTTAGTAGAGACAGGGTTTGTTAGCCAGGATGGTCTCAATCTCCTGACCTCATGATCCGCCCATCTCAGCCTCCCAAAGTGCTGGGATTACAGGTGTGAGTCACCGCACCCGGCCAAAATCTCACTTTGTCGTCAATTTTTGCTTTTGTAACTCTTAGTTTATCCTTTTCCATTGAATGTCTTCACACCTCTGTCGAAAATTAAATCACCATACTTACATGGGTTGATTTCTGAATTCTGTCCTCCTCCATGAACCTGTATCTGTCTTAGGGATACAGGGAAAGGCTCTCTGGGGAAGCAGAGTTTGAGCTAGCTCTTAAAGCAAGACTAGGGTTTACCAGACAGACAAGAAAGACAAGAGCACTTCTGGCAGGGAGAATAGTACGTGCAAGGTGAGGACAACACAGTGAACCAGAGAGTCTCCGGCACAGCTCATTATGTGTAGAGCTGCACTGTCCAATATGGTGGACAGTAATCACATACGGCTAACACAGTGCTTCAAATGTGGCTAGTCCATACTGAGATGTGCTGTAAGTGCAGAAATACACACCAGATTTCAAAGACTTAGTATCAAAAAAGGAATGTAAGATCTCACTGATAATTATTGTTTACCGATTATATGTTGAAATGGCATTTTGGATATATTACTTTAAATAAAACACATAATTGCAATTAATTTCACCTCTTTTTTCACTTTTAACATGGCTACTAGAAATTTAAAATTACATATGTGACTCCCATCATATTTCTATTAGACAGTGAGAGTCTAGAGCATAACAGCCAGTCAAGCAGGGGATCTCTAACCAATTTTCTTTCTCCTTTCTACTCCTATTGATGTCAATAAAGCTCAGGTCTTAGCCAGACATAGTGGCATGCATCTGTGGTCCCAGCTCCGTAGGAGGCTGAGGCAAAAGGGTCACTTGAGCTCAGAGTTAGAGGCTGCAGTGAGCAAAGATCACACCACTGCACTCCAGCCTGAGCAAAAGGGTGAGACCCCATCTCTAAGGAGAAAATTTTTAAAAGACATTAGGTGCAGTGGCTCCCACCTGTAATCCTAGCACTTTGGGAGGCTGAGGCGGGCGGGTCACCTGAGGTCAGGAATTTGAGACCAGCCTGGCCAACATGGCAAAACCCCATCTCTACTAAAAATACAAAAATTAGCCGGGTGTGGTGGTGCATGCCTGTAATCCCAGATTCTCAGGAGGCTGAGGCAGGAGAATCACTTGAACCCAGGAGGCGGAGGTTGCAGTGAGTCGAGATCGCACCACTGCACTCCAACCTGGGTGACAGAGTGAAACTCTGTCAAAAAAAAAAAAAAAAAAGAACAGTATGTTCTGCTAGCCTTATGTAATAAAAATCAAGTCACTGAGTTGTCCATGGATATAACATACCAGTTAATTTTAATTACATATAAAATATATATTAACTGAATATATAAAATTAAACATAGGTACAATGGCCTGCCTTGCAATGAAGGCTAATGATTTATGACTGTAGCATATAGTTAATATTCACCTTTGCTTCCACAAATATCTTTGTATAAAAAAAGTCTCTAAACTTCAAAACTCAAATTCACCAAGGAAAGCATCTTCTAAATCTTACTATGGTAAGCTCATTTTTTAGACCGTTATTCTACATAAGGCACTTGATTTGACAGCTCCTATAATAACATTATAAATTTTAAATTGAATGTATTTTTTTATCTTAAACTGTTGTAATGGCAAAACTATTTTCCTCAAAGCTGATTGGTTATGCGGATCTATGACGGTACTTAAATGTAACCTGGCTATGCCAAGCTTAAGGCACCTTTTTATCCTGAGGCTTTTTGGTACTGAATATGATATCTGCTTGAAGAATTTTTGTTTTATTATTAAGAAATAAATGTGTCTTGCTCCTTGAAAATAAAAAGTTCAGGTCCTAATCACCTCTCACCCAAGACCATTTCAATGGCCCTACTGTACAAGTGTAAATTTTGGGATGACCTCCGACTGCTCCCCTGGATGTGCCCTTGGATGCAGCAAACTGGGGATTTCACCTATACCTGACTTGGATTTTTCACCTTAACCTTTTCTGATAATCTTCCCTCTGCTCAGAATACCCTTTCCCAAACTCCTGCTTATCAAAATCTTACTAGATTATAATGGTATTGTTATTAACTACCATTATTATCAAGACAAAAGGCTCAAGATAAAAAGACAATAATGGTAACGAAGGTACAAAGTAAAGTATTTAGAGATAAAACTTTTTTTTTTTTTTTTTTTGAGACAGAGTTTCACTCTTGTTGCCCAGGCTGGAGTGCAGTGGCACAATCTCGGCTCACTGCAACCTCTGCCTCCCAGGTTCAAGCGATTCTCCTGCCTCAGCCTCCTGAGTAGCTGGGACTACAGGCACGTGCCACCACGTGCCACCACTTGAACTCCTGACCTCAGGTGATCCACCCGCCTCGGCCTCCCAAAGTGCTGGGATTACAGGCGTGAGCCACGGTGCCCAGCCCCTAGAAATGAAAACATTTTTTAAATCCTAGTAGGGCTTCAGGATCTGTACCAAGTACCTATTCCTTTATGAAACTATTTCTTTTTTTTTGAGACAGAGTCTCACTCTGTTGCCAGGCTGGAGTGCAATGGCGTGATCTTGCCTCACTGCAACCTCCACCTCCTGGGTTCAAGCAATTCTCCTGCTTCAGCCTCCCGAGTAGCTGAGACTACAGGTGCACGCCACCATGCCTGGCTAATTTTTGTATTTTTAGTAGAGATGGGGTTTCACCATGTTGACCAGGATGGTCTCAATCTCTTGACCTTGTGATCTACCAGCCTCGGCCTCTCAAAGTGCTGGGATTACAGGCTTGAGCCACCGGCCTGGCCTGTGAAACTATTTCTAATGACTCGAAACCTTCAACAAACATGCAGCCCTTCCCAGGTGTTATGTGCTATGCATTACTCTAGGTGCTGGGTGAACCAGACAATGAAGTATGAGGCCTGCCCTTAGGAGTTCAGTCTCATGGGAGATAGCATCATAAGCCAACAAATACCATGGGGTGTGATTTAGGCTCTGATGGAGGTGAACGCAGGGTCCTGAGGGACCCCTGATGAGGCCTAACCCAGGCTGGTAGCAGGCAGCAGGAAGCATCCTAAAAAGTGATGTGAAAAGGCCCTGATGGCATGTTCCTCTTTTAAATACCCAAGACACCTTTTACAGCTTCTTTTCTGGCTTCTGATTCTGTCTTTCAAATTGTCACACATGTACAGTCAATCCTCATTATATACGTATTCCATATTTGCATATCTGCCTATTGCTAAAATTCACTTGTAACCCCAAGGTCAATATTCATTGTAGTTTCTCAGTCATTCACAAACATGCCCAGAGTGGTGAAAAATGTGGGTTGCCCAGTGCTCATTTTCTAGCTGAGGTAGAAGAAGGTGATGCCTGGCCTTCTTGTTTCATTCTAGAAGCTCTCCTACTATAAACAAATGTCCTCGTCATGGTCTATTTAGGGTCACACTTTCCACCTTTTGTATTTTTTGTTGGTGACTTTGCTGTTTAAAATGGCCCCAAGCGGCCAGGTGTGGTGGTTTATATCTGTAATCCCAGCACTTTGGGAGGCCAAGGTGGGCAGATCATTTGAGGTCAGGAGTTCGAGACCAGCCTGGCCAACATGGTGAAACCCCATCTCTACTAAAAATACAAAAAAATCAGCCAGGCATGGTACACTACAGGTGCATGCCTGCAGTTCCAGCTACTTGGGAGGCTGAGGCAGAAGAATCACTTGAACCCAGGAGGAGGAGGTTGCAGTGAGCTGAGATGGCACCACTGCGCTCCAGACTGGGCAACAGAGAGAGACTCTGTCTCAAAAAAAAAAAAAAAAAAAGCCCCTAGCATTGTGCTGAAGTGCTGTCTAATGTACCTCAGTGGAAAAGGCTGTGATATGCCTTATGAAGAAAACTTTACTCAAGCGTGAGCTATGATGCTGTTGGCTATGAGTTCAATGTGAATGAGTCAACAATATGTATTAAATAGAAACAGCAAAAAAAAAAAAAAAGGTTTCATAATGATCAATTCATGAAAATGTTGTGACCCAAGGCTTGCAGGAACCTAATCCTGTATTTTCCCCTAGGAACAATAGTTCAGTGTTCCCTAATTCAGTGCTGGTGGCAACTTTATAGAATACAGCTACTGCAAATAACAAGAATCAACTGTACTTATCTTTTCCTTGAGGGTAGGATCTACCTTTGTCATCATTTTTTCTTTTGTGTGAATGCCTTGGCTCCAAAATTAAATAGAAACCATACAGTTTAACAAAGGCTGGATACTGAAACAAAACAATTTTATATGGCATTGACTTCATTTTATAGTTTCAAAATGGCCAACCATGGTTTTCACCAATATGCTTACCATTTTTGTTCTTTAGATTAGGGTCTGCTCCACTTCTTAGAAGCTTTAAGGCACATTGTTTATGGGCCCGGTAAGCTGCACAATGCAAGGGTGTATTTCCTAACTGATCCGAACAGTTAACATCAGGAGGATTGGGTCTGTTGAGCTAACAATGAAAAAAATGCAATGCAGAATTATATATCAAAGATAGACTTTCCTCTCATAATTCACAGGAGGGTGTATCAGCAGAGCCTGAAGAATAGCCAAGCTCCTTGGCATCTAGGCTGTTAGTGGTTTCTTGCTCACTAAACCAGCCAACCCTGCCACACCCATGCTTATTCTCAGATGCCCTGAGATAGATCTCAGGCCTGTGTCCGGGTCTCACAATCCTCTGACAAGAGACACTCTGCACTGTGCCAGCACCATCTCACACACCTCAGACACTAAGATTTCACAATGATTTACATGCCCCTACCAGCCTTGCAATTCATACTTGTGACAGCAGAATTACAAATCAGTCTGCCAGTCTTTCAGAAGAGTTAAAACCATAAATGTTAAATGTGTAAATGTCAAGGTTCTCCTGAATTTGTTGTTCCCAACTTACTGCTTTAGAAGCTTCTTTATATAGCCTCCATTTCACAAAATTTAAAAACTGCTTTAGGTGCTATACTTAGAAACCAAAGAGGCCCTTTCAAATGAGCTGAAATAACTTTAAAGCAAATGGCAGTGCTTCAGTCATGAATTCAGAACAAATTTAGAGTTTCATGTTTAATGAGACTGTGCAGGAATGGAAGCTGGAAAGTAGGTCTTCTAAGGTGGGGGGGAACAGGCAAACCTTTCAGTCTAATGTGGTATAAGTATTCCAAAATACTGTCCCTTCTTTGCATAGTACCTTCCAGAAGTGTAGCATTCCTCCCAGAAACTACTGCTGATCAAAACTAGAAAAACTTATTCCTTTATAGGGTCCTATTTATTATGTTTCAATTGTCTTAATCACAAAATATACGTAATATATATATAAGTTGTCCTTACATTAACTATTTACCATGAAAAATCAGATTCTTATCCATCAGGTTTTCAGGGGGATTAGGGTGGGTGTAAATCAGAAATTCAGAAAAATATCACCATTTAAAATGTGTCCTGCTTAAACTATCACCATGCTGAGTGTTTTTAGATATTAAGAACTTTGGTTCTACTATTATGATCTCTGGAGTTCTTGGTTCCACAATTCAACTAAATTATTTACTTAACATTAAGTAAAAATTTTCCTGAAGTGTAAAGAAAGACTGCTTTTTGTCTTTTGGGGTTTTTTTGTTTGTTTTACCAGAGCTGTGAGTTCTGTTGTTTTGCCTTCTCTTGCTGCTGCTAAAAGTAATTCTTCAAGCTTTCTTTGTTGAGTCCTTGCTACAGCTGCAAAAGAAAAGTACTTATTATCCACTGCTAGTCAGGATCCAATTACAAATTCATTATAAAGAATAAAGTGATCATGATGAGAAAAACCGAAATGTTTTGGATTGTAATTGAAATGCAGTTAAAATGTATTGTTATTACAATTCAGATTACAGAATTCTATTTATTTTATTGTTATTACAATTCAGATTACAGAATTCTATTTATTTCAGGTTTGGATGAATTTGGGTTTTTAATTCAGAAGTCTTTAAGTATTTTACTCACTAACAATAACCATCAAAACTAATTATGGATTACTTTTATGTACCGCAATACTATTACATATTTGCCTTGGAAAGGTAGATAAGTGGGGTTCATACCTTCTAGAACCTTAGAATGTGAAAAATAACAAGAAATAGCACCAATAGAAAGATGTACATGTCATATAAATATAGGCAGACATATCAATTTATTTATATATTGCCACATAAAAATATAAAATTTATGTATGTATGTATATATGTTGAGAAAGTCATCTGTCCATAACTTTAGCCAGGATGACCTGAAAAACCTTTTATAGTTCCTCCTTTGCAGCCTCTGCACAGGACATTGTAGACATATATTTAGTGGGATCACCAAGCTTGTCATCCTCTCACCCAGGGTGGAGTGCGGCGGCACAGTCATAGCTCATTGCAGCTTCAAACTCCTGGGCTCACACAATTCTCCTGCCTCAGCCTCCCAAGTAGCTGGGACCACAGGTGTGCACCACCACACCTGGTGAATATTTTTATTTTTTGTAGAGATGGGGGTCTTACTATGTTGCCCAGGCTGGTCTCAAACTCCTGGCCTCAAGCAGTCTTCCTACATCGACTTTTCAAAGCACTGAGATTATAGGCATGAGCCACCTTGCCTATTTTTATATCTTTAAAAATACTTTAGCACTTACTACGTGCCAAGTGCTATTCAAAGCTCCTTAAAAATACTAACTCATTAAATCCTCAGTAACTACTCTGAGGTAGGTGTTGTTATTATATTGATTTTTACAGACAAAGGAACTGAGGCACCAAGAGGTTATGGAATTTAACCAAGGTCACACAATCAGAGTGGAGGAGCTGGGATTTGAACTCAAGCAGGCTAGTTCCAGAGTCCATGCTCTTATCACTACGCTTCCTCTGAAGTCATACTTACAGGAAAAGAGCAACTGGTAATCCGATTTGTGTGAGAGAATGGAATATGTAAGTAAGATCTAATTTCTGCTAGATCTGAATTCTATTTTGGTTTATAGAAAGGAAGCAATTTCAGAGACTTGGTGATCCCACTAAATATACGTCTACAGTGTCCTGTGCAGAGGCTGCAAAGGAGGAACTATAAAAGGTTTTTCAGGTCATCCTGACTAAAGTCAAGTCATGGACAGAGAAGCAGGTTGGGGAGCCAGGTGACTGGGGAAACAGATGAACATTTGTTAATAGTAATCACTATGTGCTAAATGCTGTTTAAGACTCTACACGTACCATTGCATTGAAACTACAGGGAACACATATACTGAATCCAGCAACTGCTGAAATTAGTTTACCTTTGTCTTAAGAAATGACTAACATTGCTATATACCATCATCTTCTTTTCCCACATTTTTATTTCCACACCCAGACTCTACCTCAGAAGACAGCCAAGCCTCTCTGTAGACTGTCCATGGCTTCTGCTGCTGGGATGCACTATCTTCAATCTTTCCTCCCACTGGTTCTATGGCTGCTGAACTAGGAACTCTTTGAGAACAGTGACATCTCCTATACCTCTCGTACATACCTCCACCACTGCATGTATCACCCTGACCTGTAATTTATCCCCTCTGTCATTCTTGAAGTCAGGTACTTGTTCTTATCTGTCTGTGTAACCAAAGCATTTATGACAGCATCTGGCACAATGCATAGTTGGTCAATAAATACATGTTGAATATTCAAATAATGCTTAATGTTTGTCCCAGGTTTTAGGGAAGGAAAAGAAAAGATACCCTATTGTTTCTTTCTAGGTTGTCTAGGCTCATAAATGAAGGAAAGGGGTCAGGAATATGGAGTTGAAAATACTATATATGTTCTTAGATTATGTTCCTGTCCTGTATTCTTTCAGGACACTGAAATAAAACTGCTGATTACATCAATGAAAACAAATATTCTAGTCTGGGTGGTCAGGCTTCTAGAATGCTCGCAATGTTGATATGGATGCTGTTTACAGAGATGTGTTCTACAGAAATAGTTCTAAAGGAGCTATACATTCATGATGTGAACTTTTCTGCATATACTTTATATCTCAATAAATATTCCTAAAGCAAACGCTACAAATCCAAAAAATATTTGTCCTATAAGATTTAAATTTAGTATCACTCTAAACTGTCCTTCTTTTCCATCAGAATCAAGTTAGTGAGGATCTTAGAGGTCACAAAGTCTACCTCTGTCCTGACTGATGCTTACATACATGCAGAGAATAGGCTGAATAGTAGTACACTTGAAATGCAGGAGAGCACCTGGAAAATATATTTCATTCATGATAGCAAATCATTACTTTGCAACCACTAGAGTAATCAATGATTAGGGCAAATATTATCCATGAATGCTAAAACTACTGAGTAGAAGTTTATTGGTAAATGGGGTATTTACATTGTCTCAGTTTTTCTCCCTGCAGGTCATTTATTAATTACAAAGGGAAAAGATGCCTTTACAGTGGACCACAAAGTGATCAGAGTTAACATCACCAATAATGAAACAAAGTGACATTATGTGCCTCCTAATAGGATGCACTGGCATGGGATAGAAACTCACCTACATAATGCTTCTGACAGAAATACATATCCTGAATCTAATCACAAGAGAAAAACCAAAATCAAGGGCCATTCTACAAATAATTCCACAACCACTTTCCTCTTCAAAAAGGTCAATATCGGCCAGGTGGCAAGGCTCACGCCTGTTAACCCCAATACTCTAGGAGGCCAAATTAAGAGAATCACTTGAGGCCAGGAGCTCCAGACCAGCCTGGGCAATATATTGAGGCCTTTTCTCTATCAAAATAAAATAAAATAAAGTAATACATAATATAAACATAACATTAACATAACATAACATAACATAACATAACATAACATAACATAACATAACATAACATAACATAACATAAAGCCAGGCATGGTGGTGCATGCCTATAGTCCTAACTACTTGGGAGGCTGAGGCAGAAGAGTCACTTGAGCCCATGAATGCAAGGCTTCAGTGAGCTATGATCACACCACTGCACTCCAGCCTGGGTGACAGTGAAACTCTGTCTCAAAAAGAAAAAAAAAAAAAAAAAAAAAGTCAGTATCAAGAAAAGGGCTGAGGAATTGTTTCAGATAAAAGGAGATGAAAGAGATGATGTCACAATTAAATGCAATGTGGGATTCTGAATTAGATCCTAGAATCTAATCCAGGATTGGAGGGGAAAATGCTACAAAGGTCATTATTTGGACAACTGGCTAAATCTGAATATAAAAATATATATTATATAATATTATGTTAATGTTAATTTTCCTGAAATCGAGCACTATATTTTGATTATGTAAGAAAATAATCCTTGTTCTTAAGAGATACTGAAGTATTTAGGGGTGAAGTATCACTATGTTTGCAAATTACTCTCAAATAGTTCAACAAAAAAATTAAAAGTAAATAAATAACATAAAATATGTAACAGTCTCAACCAGATATGGCAAAATGTTAATAATTGGTGAATTTGAGTGAAGGACATACAAATGTTTACTGCAGTATTCTTGAAACTTTCCCATAGATTAGAAATTTTTCTTTTTCTTTTTTTTTTTTTTTTTTTTTTTTGGAGACAGAGTCTCACTGTTGGCCAGGCGGGAGTGCAGTGGCGCAATCTCGGCTCACTGCAACCTCTGCCTCTCGGGTTCAAGTGATTCTCCTGCCTCAGCTTCCTCAGTAGCTGGGACTACAAGCACTTGCCACCATGCCTGGCTAATTTTTTTTTTTTTGTATTTTTAGTAAAGACGGGGTTTCACCATGTTAGCCAGGATGGTCTCGATCTCCTGACCTCGTGATCCGCCCACCTTGGCCTCCCAAAGTGCTGGGATTACAGGCATGAGCCACCGTGCCCAGCCGAAATTTTTCAAAATAAAAAGACAAGAGGTACAAGAAGACTGCGTTAGTAATAGTGCCTAACAATAGTCTATCCTTTCCTGAATACCTCCCATCATGTATCTTTCAAGGCAATCCAAGTCATTATTTCTACATATTGGACCCAAAGATAAACTCCCTGCTACTCCATCAACTGGGCAATCAAACAGCCCTGGTTTGGCCACAAATAAGATCATCCCTTCTCCCAAGTAACAGCTCTCAGGTACTTGAGTATAATTTCATTGTGCCTGCCTATGTCTTTCTTTCTTTCTAGGGTAAAACATTTCCTGTCTCTCCATGCATTATCCTATGACATGGTTTCTTTTCTGTTTGTTTGTTTGTTTTTTTGAGACGGAGTCTCACTCTGTCGCCCAGGCTGGACCACACTGGCACAATCTCGGCTCACTGCAACCTCCACCTCTTGGGTTCAAGCAATTCTCCTGGCTCACCCTCCTGAGTAGCTGGGACTACAACTGCCTGCCACCGTGCCCAGCTAATTTTTGTATTTTTAGTAGAGACGGGGTTTCACCATCTTGGCCAGGGTGGTCTTGAGCTTGTGACCTCGTGATCCACCCGCCTCAGCCTCCCAAAGTGCTGGGATTACAGGTGTGAGCCACTGCACCTGGCCCTCCCAGGCTAGAGTGCAGTGGTGCGATCAGCTCACTGCAACTTCCGCCTCCCGGGTTCAAGTGATTCTTCTGCCTCAGCCTCCCGAGTCGCTGGGATTACAGGTGTCCACTACTACGCCCAGCTAATTTTTGTATTTTTAGTAGAGATGGGGTTTCACCATGTTGGGCAGGCTGGTCTCAAACTTCTGACCTCAAGTGATCTGCCCATCTCAGCCTCCCAAAGTGCTGGGATTACAGGCATGAGCCACTGCACCCAGCCCCTATGACATGGTTTCTGATCTATTTATGGTCTTATGGTCTACTTACAGTGGGTTACTCAAGGTACTTCCAGTAATTTGCCAATGATCCATTTAACACTCTATCCACAAATGTTATTATATGTGGGTAAGGTGCTCTCATTAGAGCAGAATCACTCAATTCAGTCTCTACTTCTGTTTCCCAAGCTAAGACCACATCAGCTGACAAATCATATTACCTGTAAAGTCAACTAAGCCCTTTTCCTTGTGCAGTTTGAGTTTTGAAATGTCTTAGAGTGTGTCTTTACAATTGCCCTTATTAAATGTCAACTTGTCAGACTAACCTAACATTCCAGTCTGTCAGGGAAACCTCAGTTCTGGGTTCTCTTCTTGTTATAATTAAAATGACAGGACATAATTAAAGACAGTACCTCATCCTCCCTATTCAGTCACAAATTATTAAAGGGCAGGAACCACAGCTAATATGTTCTCCACGTTACTAAATTCATATAACACAGTGTCTGATAGAAGATGTTATGTGTTAATTTGCTTGTTCATTGATAAGCAGAGGATTCACTTTGAGTGCAGAAACAAGACACTGACCTTAAGAAGTCTGACAAGTAGACTTTGTGTTGTTTTTTAAACTATAGAATGAGTGAGAAGATTTTAGCTCTCAAGACTAATCGGGGTAAACAGCAGGATCTTGGTTTTTACATAAGTAAAAATATTGAAAATTTAAATTAAGAAATCAACATCCTTTAAGTACAAAATTATATTGCCTTTCTCTGAATTCCAAAGGATAGAAAGGGTATGTGTGAAATTGCAACTCTAATTCAGTACCTTTACTCATTAAGTAGAAAATTAAAGATCTTCTCTTCTCAACATTAGACATACTACTAAAAAGTAATTATAGGAAAGCCCTGGCCATTCAAAGAAAGATCCTATTGTATGAGGGTGCCCAAATGCAAGCATCGAAACGGTTTTTGTTTTAAATTGCTGTAGAGAAAGTCCTGAGTTAATGTAGACTCATGTTTTCTTAAATGCAAATTAGTCTTTGACATTCATAACAATGAAGCTCAACCATCAAGAAATTACTGCTGCCTGGTATATTGCAATGAAGTCCTCAAGAAAACTGAGAATACCAGGCACAGTGGCTCACACCTGTAATCCTAGTACTTTTGGGAGGCCAAGATGGGAGGATCGCTTGAGACCAGGAGTTCAAGACCAGCCTGGGCAACATAGTGAGACCTTATCTCAATAAATAAATAGCGAGCCAGGCACGGTGGCTCAGGACTGTAATCCCAGCACTTTGGGAGGCCAAGGTGGGCAGATCACCTGAGGTCAGGAGTTCAAGACTAGCCTGACCAACATGCTGAAACCCCGTCTCTACTAAAAATACAAAAAGTTAGCCGGGTGTGATGGTGCATGCCTGTAATCCCAGTTACCTGGGAGGCTGAGGCAGGAGAATCGCTTGAACCCAAGAGGCGGAGGTTGTAGTGAGCCAAGATCATGCCACTGCACTCCAGCCTGGGCGAAAAGAAAACTGAGGCAGCCAGAGCCAACATCAAGTGACTCCCAAAAGCAACACCTCTTACAGTTTGCACTGCCACCTCTTACTATCCTGCACTTCTGTATCCCTTCATTGTCATGTTTCATCAGTCTATTAGCCACATTCCCTCATGTCTCTAATTTTCTACTTTGAATTTTGTTGAGTATTTGAAAAACAGATTTTTTTTTTTGAGGCCCAAAATACAAACTTTTCGGCTGGGGGGTCTCACTCTGTTGCCTGGACCAAAGTACAGTAGCTCAATCAGGGTTCATTGCAGCCCCAAACTCCTAGGCTCAAACAATCCTCCTCCCTCCGCCTCCCAAGTAGCTGAGACTACAGGTGCACACCATCATATCCACTTAATTTTTAATTTTTTAAAAATTTTTTGTAGAGACAAGGGTTTCGCTATGTTGCCCAGGCTAGTCTAGAACTCCTAACCTCAAGTGATCCTCTTGCCTCAGCCTCCTAAAATGCTAGGGTTACAGGTGTGAGCCACCGCACCCAGCCTGAAAAACAGATTTTTAAAACTTGCCATAATTTTGTACAAATTAAGAGTTTAAAAGCTTTAAGTGAAGAAACTATCATACAGATAATTGTGTGTTTAATCAATGACTCCAAGATGACATTATCATTAGAGCATCAGCTGGTTATCCTCTGTTTTGTCCTCTTTCTCAGAAGCCATTTTTAGTCATAATCTGAACCCTGGTTATAATGAAAGTAAATGCTGTTTATGTTCACATCCATGATATTTACCTTCAAGCATGCTTCTGATTTCTTCAGCATGAGTAACTTCTTTTGCTGTCTGTCCACTCCCATTAACAATAGTAGTATCAGCATTATATTCTAAGAGAAGCATTACCAACTCCTAAAAATCAGAGAATTTATTTTTAACTATTAAGCTAAGATTTTATTGCATTACCACCCTTTTCCAAATTACTAACTACTACAGAGTCTCCACAAGAGAAAAAAGCACCAGGTGAGAATGTATCACGTTATGTCTATAATAAATGAGTGATTTAACTAATTGTGATAATACTTGACAATTGCCTAAACAGTTGCCAATCCACAATTGATACATAGCCAACTTCTATAATTGATTTTTATGTAAACTATCTGGCTGTTTTGCCAAAATAATTCATGTGGTCAAATTAAATGTATTAGTAAAAAAAAGCCACTATTTAAATTAGAGAAGGAAGTACATTCACTGAAGATCATTCCTCTAAGGCCTGTTGAGAAATATAATTTCTGCCCAACAGACCAAGATTTTTAAAAATTAATCTTGACATTTAAACAAAATAAAGCATTATTTTCTAAAGTGATATACCATTATTGACTGATGGGATACACCATTATTGAAGGAATGGTTTATAATGAAGCATTATCATTAAGCATTAGATAAGCATGACAATCTCCTGGAGTCAATATTCAACAATAGATAATACATTACATATTTTTATTTACTCTAAGTGGCTAGCTGCTCTTATGGAAATTTCAAATGATAATGTACATACGTCCAGTATCACTGGGCCAGTTGTACAACTTAACATGACAGCAGAAATGGAGGAACAGAATTTCTGATATTGCGGACAGTATTAGAAATTTGATGTTTGATTATCTTATGATACACAACACCTAGGGAGGGGATGATGTCAATGCTTGCTCTTCAGTCTTGCACTAAGGGAGGCTGAAAAACAGTGCTGTTCTAACTTCTAGACTGACAGTGCCTGTAAAATATGAAGTGATATCTTGTGTTGCTACATGTTATGCTGTCCTAGGAATTTGATCTTTCCTTTGGGCCATGACGTCCATTTCCTACATTCTTTTAGAATGTTTTCATAGCAAAAAATGCTTAAATAAAATCTAAAAAACATAAACAGGCAAAAAATACATATACTTATTACCCTCATCATTTTATGACCACTATAAACATTTTGGTATATTTCTTACTAATCAATTTCCCTAGGCAAAATTTGAGTTTTCGTAACATGATTTTACTTACATGCCACAATTGTTTTATAGCTACATTTCCCAGTACAGTACATAGTGTTTACACATTTTTCATATTTGAGTATTATTATATAAAATGTACTACCACATTAAAAAAACAGGAAAATGGTTTTTTAAAATCTCCTAATATTTTAATAAAGTGAATTCTTATAAAATATCTTAACATTTTCTATCATCTTAAAGGTAACATTTTGGGATTCATGTTTTCATGCTTTACCTAAATAGTTCATATTAATTAAAGAAAGTAGAGTAACCAACAGAATGAGAAAAAAAAATTTACAAATACAAGTCTCTTGACTTGTATCCAGAATATATAAAGAACATTTATACCTCAATAATGAAAAGACAACCCAATTAAAAATGGGCAAAGACAACAACGAACAATCCAAAAAGGGAAACTAAGAAAAACAATTCTATTTATAGTAGCATCAAAAAGAATAAAATGCTTAGGAATAAACTTAACCATGAAGACAAAAGGCTTATACACAAAAGACTCAGCACAAAACACTGCTGAAAGAAATGTAAAATGACATAAATAAATGGGAAAACATCCAGCAATCATGGATGGAAAGACTTAATATTGTTAAGAGGAGAATACTACCCAAAGCTATCTACAGATTCAATGCAATCCCTATCAAATACTAACGACATTTTTACAGAAACAGAAAATCCCATCCTAAAATTCACATGGAATTTCAAGGGACCCCAAAAAGCCAAAATAATATTTAAAAGAAAAACAAAGTTAAAGATACATCTTGACTTCAAAACTAACTACAGAGTTACCATAATCAAAACAATGTGGTACTGGCATAAAGACAGACACACAGACCAACAGAACAGAATAGAGAGCCCAGAAATAAACTCTTGGATATATGGTCAAATGATTTTTGACATAAGTGCCAAGACAGTTCAATGCAGAAAAGACAGTCTTTTCAAAAAATGGTACAGGGAAAACTGAATAACCACATGCAGGAGAATGAAGTTAAACACATACCTTACACCATACACAAAAACTAACTTGATATAGGTCAAACATGTCAAAACTAAAACTATTAAAATTATTAGAAGAAAAAATACCAAGAAAGCTTCACAAGGCCTGAGTTAGCAATGATTTCTTGGATATGACACCAAAAGCACAGGCAAAAAATGAAAAACTTCATCAAACTTTAACTTTTGTACATCAAAGGGCCCTATCAAGAGAGAAAAAGGAAACCCAGAGAACAGGAAAAAATACTTGCAAATCATGTATCTAACAAGGGATTTATATACAGAATATGCAAAGAATGTCTAAAACTCAAAAACAAACAAATAACCAGATTAAAAAATGGGCAAATAATTTGAATAGACATTTCTCCAAAGAAGATGTACAAATGGTCAATAAGCCCAAGAAGGTAATCCCAGCACTTTGGGAGGCTGAGGCAGACGGATCACTTGAGGCCAGGAGTTTGAGACCAGCCTGGCCAACCTGGTGAAACCTGGTCCCTACCAAAAATACAAAAATTAGCCGGGCATGGTGGCATATGCCGGTAGTCCCAGCAGCTACTCAGGAGACTGAGGCACAAGAATTGCTTGAACCCGGGAGGCAGAGGTTGCAGTGAGTGGAGATCATGCCACTGCACTCCAGTCTGGGCAACAGAGCAAGATTCTGTCTCAAAAAATAAAATAAAATAAGAAGTCTAGGTTAAACACAATGGGTATGGTCTCCAGTGGAGATAGCAGAAAGGAGGATTTGCAGTGAAAACTATTCAAAGACCAACTCAAATATTGTGTAGGGAGCAGGTGCTGGAGGAAGATGAGGCCCATTTTAGGTGCGTGAAGTTTCAGATGCCCAAGGGGCAGCTAGGGACACCCAGCATGCAGCAGAGCAGAGGACCTGGATGCCTAGAGCAGAGCAACAGGTGAAAGTGCCGACGTCCAATGAATCCCAGGATGAGAAAATAAGGCCACAGAGTAGATTGGTTTGTTGAGGGGGAAAGTTTCAAGAGAAAAGAGAATGTGGGGGATTTTTTGTTTTTGTTTTCTTGGGGGGAGATGGTCTAGCTCTGTCAGCCAGGCTAGAATGCAGTGGCACTACCTCGGCTCACTGCAGCCTTGACCTCCTGGGCTCAAGTGATCCTCCCACCTCAGCCTCCCGCGTAGCTGGGACTACACGTATGTGCCACCATGTCTGGCTAATTTTTGCATTTTTTTGTAGAGATGGGGTTTTGCCATACTGCCCAGGCTGGTCTCGAATCCCTGAGCTCAAGTAATCTGCCCACCTCAACCTCCCAAAGTGCTGGGACTACAGGCATGAGCCACTGCACCCAGCTGAGAAGAATGTTTAAAAAAAAAAAAATCAAAAGAACATCTAGAATGAAGGGTAAGGGAAAAAAAAAGGCAAGAATCATAAAAGCAGCCAGAGAAATAAACTGTAGCATGCCTCCTCCCAGAGAAGTAGTCAGCCTCGTTAAAGTGTAGCTATGGAAAAATAAGAAAACAGAAACTCTTAAAGTATATAAACCACTGCCGACCTTTGGAAAAAAATTAACTGGGAGAGCCAAGACTCAGACTAGAAAGGGTCAAAATAATCAGGTGTTAAGGAAGTTGAAAGGCCAGGCACCGTGGCTCAACGCCTGTAATCCCAGCACTTTGAGAGGCCGAGGTGGGCGGATCACTTGAGATCAGGAGTTCAAGACCAGCCTGGCCAACATGGCGAAACCCGTCTCTATTAAAAATAAAAAAATTAGCCAGGCGTAGTGGCGCGCACCTGTAGTCCCAGCTATTTGGGAGGCTGAGGCAGAAGAATTGCTTGATCCCAGGAGGCAGAGGTTGCAATGAGCTGAGATTGTCCCATTGCTCTCCAGCCTGGGCAACAAAGCGAGACTCCATCTCAAAAAAAAAAAAAAAAAAAAGAAGAAGAAGAAGTTGATAAAGGAGATGTAGATATATTTTAATTTTTTTTTAAAATCCAAGCATCCTCCTCAGAGAAGCCTTCCTCACTCACTGTCTAAAGTAGCATTATCCACTCCCAAACTCTCATCCCCTTACCTTACTAATTTTCATAGCATTTCTAAATGCCTGTATTGTTTGCTCCTCTTTTATGAAAAAAGGGATTTGGTCTCTTGTTCATTGCTATACTCCCTGCCCCTAGAGCAATGCTATTTGTTTTTGAATACTTTTTCCTGAATAAAGATGTTTTACTGAAAATATTCCTGGCTAAGACAGCACTTTGGCCAATTTGACAACTAACTACTAAAAAGTCAGAGGAGTAAAGTATTCACTTTGAGCATGATACTTTTATTTTTTAATGGCTGCACAGAGTATGTTTGGACCAGCAGCATCACAAGGGTGAGGGCAAAGAACAAAGTTAACACAGCCGTGAATCATGCTCCCAAATCGCCCCAGCTCCACTTTCCGCTCAGCAGTCGGTCATTCCCTTATTGCGCCATTATATTGCTGTCACCATCATAGCATCTCAGATGAAATACTTAGAGAAAAATCCTCATGCCCAGATTTTTTTAAAATAACAGCTTTATTGAGGTGTAATTCACATACCATAAACTTCACCCTGCTAAAAGTGCACAATTCTGTGGCTTTGAGTATATTCATAGAGTTGTACATCATCACTATCTAATTTCAGAACATTTCATCACTACAAAAAGAAACCCCATATCTGTTAACAATCACTGCCTATTTCCCCTCCTCACAATCCCCTAGTAACCACTAATCTACTTTCAGTCTCTATGGATTTGCCTACTCTGGACATTTCTATAAATAAATCAAACAATATGTGGCTTTTTGTGTCTGGCTTCTTTCAGTTAGCATGTTCTCAAGGTTCATTTATGTTTTGGTGTGTATCAGTACTTCATTCTCTTGATTTCTGAATAATACTCCATTGCATGACTATACCACGTTTATCTATTAAATAACTAATGAATATTTGAGTCATTTCTACTTTTTATTTTTATTTATTTTAGGTAGAGACAGGGTTTCACTCTGTTGCCCAGGCTGGAGTGTAGTGGCATGATCATAGTCACTGCAGCCTCAAACTCCTGGCTCAAGAGATCTTCCAACCTCAGCCTCCCAAAGTGCTGGGACTACTACAGGCACATGCCACTGTGCCTAGCTATTTTTTTTTTTTTTTCATTTTTTGTAGAGACAGGGTCTTGCTATGTTTCCCAGGCTGATCTTGGACTCCTGGCCTCAAGCAATCCTCCTGCCTTGGCCTCCCAAAGTGTTGAGATTACAGGCGTGAGCCACCAAACTCAGTCTCTCCTTTTTAACTGTTAGGAATTATGCTGCTATGAATGTTCCCATATTGATTTTGAAAGATACTTTTTCTATAAAAGTATCTACTTTCAACAGAAATACCACATGAAAAGTTTTACTTCTTGTAAAGTAATTTTATTTTTTGAGACATGAGTCTTGTTCTGTCACCCAGGCTGGAGTGCTGTGGTGAGATCTTGGCTCACTGCAACCTCTGTCTCCCAGCTTCAAGCGATTCTCCTGCCTCAGCCTTCTATCTTCCGAGTAGCTGGGATTACAGGCGCCTGCCACCACGCCCAGTTAATTTTTGTATTTTTAGTAGAGATGGGGGTTTCACCATGTTGGCCAGGCTGGTCTTGAACTCTTGACCTCAGGTGATCCGCCCGTCTTGGCCTCTCAAAGTGCTGGAACTACAGGCGTAAACCACAGCGCCCGGCCGTAAAGCAATTTCTTAATGCAGGCTTCAGGTTTCAAGATTAGAAAGGAGAAATAATTTCTAAAAATTATGCTTATTGGGCCGGGCACAGTGGCTCTCACCTGTAATCCCAGCACTTTGGGAGGCCGAGGCAGGCAGATCATGAGGTCAGGAGTTCGAGACCAGTCTGGCCAATATAGTGAAACCCCGTCTCTACTAAAAATACAAAAATTAGCCGGGCATGGTAGTGCATGGCTGTAATCCCAACTACTCGGGAGGGTGAGGCAGGAGAATCACTTGAACTCGGGTGGTGGAGGCTGCAGTGAGCCGAGATCACACCACTGCACTCCATCCTGGCCAACAGAGCGACACTCCATCTGAAAAAAAAAAAAAAAAAGAATTATGCTTATTGAACTCCTAGAGACTACAAAGAGAGGTTCAAAAAAATGGTTTAAATAATGAGTCGTACAACTCGTATTAATACAACTCCAAGGAAATATCAGAACACCTTTTTGGGGTTTAATCATGTTGATATACTGTTATAGAGAGGGCAGGATAATATATTAAAACATTTAAAAACTCAGCTACCAAAAGATGGTTACCTGAAAGGGTAAGTTTGAATCCAATGCCCATATGTGTGGAAATACAACTCCCTAGACTTTGGCAAATAAAGAAAGTATCCCCTAAAACCCAAATTTTTATTGAAAAATATCAACAATAAATGTATATCCACTTAAAAGATAATATATTAGTTCTTTCCTGAGAAAAATCAAAGATATACCAAATTTAAGGCCAGATTAAAGACTTAAACAATTATTTCCAAGTAAATATAATAATACTCAATATTTAATTAACATTTACTTGTATCAGACACTGTTCTAAAGTTTTACTTTTATTAAACTCATTTTAATCTTCACAAAAATCATACGAGGAAGGTATTATTATTATTACACCTCTTTTTAAAGATATGGAACCTGAGGCACAGAGGTTAATATGTTTTATACAATACATAAAAACACCTTCAGGCCAGGCATGGTGGCTCACGCCTATAATCCCGGCACTTTGGGAGGCTGAGGTAGGTGGATCACTTGAGGTCAGGAGTTTGAGATCTGCCTGGCCAACATGGTGAAACCCCATCTCTACTAAAAATATAAAAAGTTAGCTGGGCATGGTGATGCGCACCTATAATCCCAGCTACTTGGGAAGCTGAGGCAGGAGAATCGCTTGAACCTGGGAGGTGGAGGTTGCAGTGAGCCAAGGTGCACAACTGCACTCCAGCCTGGGCAACAGACTGAGACTGTCTCAAAAAAGAAAAAAAAGAAAAAAGCCTTCAAAAAGTTAAAAGATACACCACAGTCTACTATACAAACTGAACAAAGTTCACCCCACAATGAAGCCCAACAGTAAGTTTCACTCACGGTCAGGTGCGGTGGCTCACTCCTGTAATGTCAGCATTTTGGGAGATCCAGGTCTGGGATCACTTGAGCCGAGGAGTTCAAGACCAACCTAGGCAACGTGTCAAAACCCTTTCTCTACAACAAATTTAAAAATCAGCCAGGCATGGTGATGCACACCTGTAGTCATGGCTATTTGGGGGGCTGAGCTAGGAGGCTCACTTGAGCCCAGGAGGTCGAGGCTGCAATTAGCTGTAATCACACTACTGCCATCCAGCCTGGGAGACAGAGTAAGACCCTGTCTCAAAGAAAAAAAAAGTCTTACTCATGCTCTCATAACTTCTATAGGCTTTGAAAAGTGTCGATATTAAATATGAATCAATAGCCAATTACAACCTGAGATCTGACATATGACTAGCACAAAGGAGAAAGATCTAGACAGACAAGAAAAAAAAAGTTTGAAAGACATGAAAATGTGGAAGAAAACCTTTAAAAGAACTATAATATCCTCAGAGAAGTGAGAAATTTCTTCATTAACCAAGATTGGATGCTATTAAAAAATGAATATCCGGTCAAAAAGTTAAAATTCTTAACCATGAAAAATAACAGCAGAAATAAAATATGCAATAGAAAGACTAGAAGACGGACTTGAAGACATCTCCCTGGTTAGGTTTTGTTATATGGCACAGTCAACCTTAAGAAAAATATTATCCCAGGCAGACACGACCTATTGAAGTGAGCCCTCAAAAGGGGCTAGCCTCTTCCTGGCAAAGAAGATGAGAAGTGTGAGTAAGTCCAGATATGGCTGTGTGGCCATGATTTGAGGGTGGCCTGTAAGAGCTGAGAGTGGTCCCTTGCAAAAGAAAAAAGAAAAAAAAAAAAAAACAACAACAGTGAACTCTGCCAACAACCTGCGTGTACTTGCAAAAAGCCCCCAACCACAGATGAGAACACAGTTCAGCTGACACTTTAATTTCGGTCTTCACGGTCCCTGAGCAGAGAATTCAGCTAGGCTGTGTGCTTGGAATTCTGACCTTCAGAATTGTGAAATAATAAATGGGTGTTGATTTAAGCCTCTAAATTTATGGTAATTTGTTATGCAGCAATAGAAACCTAATTTGCAGGTTTAAAAGCCTAAAGGTAAACAGTAAAATTCTAGGACACCAAGGGTGAAGGGAAGATCCCATCTGACCCCTAACATTTTTTAGCTCGGCATATGGCCACCAAGAATAAAGACTACATTTCCTCGCTCCCCTTTAGCTAGTGTGGCCCCTTTAGCTAGTGTGGCCATGAATATTCGAGTCAATGGGATTAAGCAGAAGTCTCATATAACAGCCTCTGGGAATCTTCTAGAAGGGGCAGTCTGTATATATTCTTTGTCCCTTTTTTGCTTCCCCTAGCCTTCTTCCTGGGATTGGGATGCTCCCAATTGGGATGATATGGTCAAAGCCACACATTGTAGAACATTAAGACAGAAGAAATCTGAGTATTTGAGTATTTGCCACCTGCCCAAGACCACTTATCTAGACTTTTAGGTTACAGAGAAATAAACTAACTTTTTTTGTAAGTCACTGTATTAGGTTATCTGTCATTCTTTTTTTAGGGGTGGGGGTAGGTAGAGATAGGGTCTCACTATGTTGCCCAGGCTGGCCTCAAACTCCTGGCCTAAAGTGGTCTTCCCTCCTTAGCCTCCCAAAGCACTGCTATTACAGACATGAGGCACTGAGCCCAGCCTGTCATTCTAATTTTAATTTATATACTTCCAGTGATTAAATAATAATCAGGTCACACACACAGGAACAGGAATAAGAATAGCCCTAGACTTCTCAACAACAACACTAAAAGCTAGAAAACGGTGACGCAATACCTCCAAAATTCTGAGAGAAAGTGATTTCCAACCTAGAAATCTATACATAGCCAAACTATCACTCAAATACAAAGGTAAGAGGTATTTCCAGACATAAGAATTCTCAAAAAAATTATTTCCCATGCAACCTTTCTCAAGAAGCTCCTGAAGGCTGTGCTCCACCAAATGACAGACAAATCAAGATGGAGGAAGACATGGGGCCCAGGAAACAGGAAATCCAATATCAGAAAGTGGTGAAGAGAATTCCCAGAATGACTAAGACATAAGCTCCAGAATGACCACCATGTGTACAGCTCTGGAGGCCAACTAGTCTAGGCAGAGCAAGAAGACATAAAAAATCAGGCTGGGCACGGTGGCTCACACTTGTAATCCCAGCACTTTGGGAGGCAAAAGTGGGCAGATCATTTAAGGTCAGGAGTTCGAGACCAGCCTGGCCAACATGGTAAAACCCTGTCTCTACTAAAAAATAGAAAAATGAGCTGGGTGTGGTGACACACACCTGTAATCCCAGCTACACGGGAGGCTGAGGCAGGAGAATCCTTTGAACCCGGGAGGCAAAGGTTGCAGTGAGCTGAGATCATGCCACTGCATTCCAGCCTGGGCAACAGAGAAGACTCCGTCTCAAAAAAAAAAAGACATAAAAAAATCAGGAGAGCTGCTCCCAGAAGGGATAATTACATGACATATATGATCATAGTAAAAGACAGTAAAAAGACCTTTGGAGCTCTTACAAAGACTTTAACATTATGTGATGAGAAAAAGAACTAAACTAAGAAACCCCATGCAATTGTTTTTTTTGTTTTGTTTTGTTTTTGAGATAGAGTTTCGCTCTTGTCACCTAGGCTGGAGTGCAATGGCACAATCTTGGCTCGCTGCAACCTCCACCTCTCAGGTTCAAGTGATACTCCTGCCCCAGCCTCCTGAGTAGCTGGGATTACAGGTGTGCGCCACCATGCGCAGATAATTTTTGTATTTTTAGTAGAGATGGGGTTTCACCATGTTGGCCAGGCTGGTCTGGAACTCCTGACCTCAGGTGATCTGCCCATCTCAGCCTCACAAATGGCTGGGATTATAGGCGTGAGCCACTGGGCCCAGCCTGCAATTGTTAACTCCAGAAAAAATAAGGAGTTATACCAAAACAAACAAACATAGGCCCCTAAGTGGCTCAAGATAGCACAGTCAGAATAACATAAACTCAATATTTATTTAACCAAAATCTAGTCATAGGCTAAGAGAATGAAAAAGGTGAAGTAGCTTTGGCAAGGATTAAGAATGGGAGAAACAGGCCGGCGCGGTGGCTCACACCTGTAATCCTAGCACTTTGGGAGGCTCAGGCAGGGATCACTTGAGCCCAGGAGTTCAAGACCAGCCTGGGAAACACGGCAAAACCTCGTCTCTACAAAAAGCATATAAATTAGGTGGGCATGGTGGCATGAGCCTGTAGTCCCAGCTGTGAGGCTGAGGTCAGAGGATCGCTTGAGCCTGGGAGATTGAGGCTCCAGGGAACAGTGATTGTGCCACCGCACTCCAGCCTGGGTGACAGAGTGAGACCCTGTCTCAAAAACAAACAAACAAAAAGAATGGGAGAGACAAAGAGCAGAAAAAAATGCTTATCTTCCAGAGATAAGCCAACAGAAAATCTAAAATTAGAAAAATAAAACAACAATGAAAGAGGATAAAAACAAATGGAAGAACATTTCATGCTCATGGGTAGGAAGAATCAACATTATGAAAATGGTCATACTGCCCAAGGTAATTTATAGATTCAATGCCATCCCCATCAAGCTACCAATGACTTTCTTCACAGAATTGGAAAAAACTACTTTAAAGTTCATATGGAACCAAAAAAGAGCCTGCATTGCCAAGTCAATCCTAAGCCAAAAGAACAAAGCTGGAGGCATCACGCTACCTGACTTCAAACTATACTACAAGGCTACAGTAACCAAAACAGCATGGTACTGGTACCAAAACAGAGATATAGACCAATGGAACAGAACAGAGCCCTCAGAAATAATGCTGCATATCTACAACCATCTGATCTTTGACAAACCTGACAAAAACAAGCAATTGGGCAAGGATTCCCTATTTAATAAATGGTGCTGGGAAAACTGGCTAGCCATATGTAGAAAGCTGAAACTGGATCCGTTCCTTACACCTTATACAAAAATTAATTCAAGATGGATTAAAGACTTACATGTTAGACCTAAAACCATAAAAACCCTAGAAGAAAACCTAGGCAATACCATTCAGGACTTATGCATGGGCAAGGACTTCATGTCTAAAACACCAAAAGCAATGGCAACAAAAGCCAAAATTGACAAATGGGATCTAATTAAACTAAAGAGCTTCTGCACAGCAAAAGAAACTACCATCAGAGTGAACAGGCAACCTACAGAATGGGAGAAAATTTTTGCAACCTATTCATCTGTCAAAGGGCTAATATCCAGAATCTACAATGAACTCAAACAAATTTACAAGAAAAAGACAAACAACCCCATCAAAAAGTGGGCAAAGGATATGAACAGACACTTCTCAAAAGAAGACATTTACCTAGCCAAAAGACACATGAAAAAATGCTCATCATCACTGGCCATCAGAGAAATGCAAATCAAAACCACAATGAGATACCATCTCACACCAGTTAGAGCGGCAATCATTAAAAAGTCAGGAAACAACAGGTTCTGGAGAGGATGTGGAGAAATAGGAACACTTTTACACTGTTGGTGGGACTATAAACTAGTTCAACCATTGTGGAAGTCAGTGTGGCGATTCCTCAGGGATCTAGAACTAGAAATACCATTTGACCCAGCCATCCCATTAATGGGTATATACCCAAAGGATTATAAATCATGCTGCTATAAAGACCTATGCACACGTATGTTTATTGCAGCACTATTCACAATAGCAAAGACTTGGAACCAACCCAAATGTCCAACAATGATAGACTGGATTAAGAAAATGTGGCACATATACACCATGGAATACTATGCAGCCATAAAAAATGATGAGTTCATGTCCTTTGTAGGGACATGGATGAAGCTGGAAACCATCATACTCAGCAAACTATCGCAAGGACGAGAAACCAAACACCGCATGTTCTCACTCACAGGTGGGAATTGAACAATGAGAACACATGGACACAGGAAGGGGAACACCACACACTGGGGCCTGTTGTGGGGTGGGAGGAGGGGGGAGGAGATATACCTAATGCTAAATGACCAGTTAATGGGTGCAGCACACCAACATGGCACATGTATACATATGTAACAAACCTGCATGTTGTGCACATGTACCCTAAAACTTAAAGTATAATAATAATAAAATTAAAAAAATAAAAACAACAATTAGTGACAACTATGTTATCTATAAACAGGAGGTTAAAAAAAAAAAACTCAAGTTAAAACTAACAGTATTAAAAGTAGGTACTTCTGGAAGTGGTAAAGAACCACCTCAAGGTCTCCTTCCCCTTAAGCAAGGACACAGAACTAGGATGGAGGCTAGACCCAGATAACAGAGAACTCCCAGCTCACATCCTCTACTCCTACCCCAAGACTAGCAACTACTGAGAACAGGCAACAGCAGTCTCTTAGCGGACAGAAGCCAACGTGTGGAGAGAACCCGCTGAGGCACACAAGGCAGGCCTAAGGTTGAGGGTGAAGCAGGAACACGGGGGAACACCTTCCAGTGAATCAGCCTGTGCCCTCTGCAGAGGTAACACCGAATTTGGAAACTGAAGGAAGGTGAAGCCTGAGGTGCACTGGAAGTAACCATAGCAACAACTAATCATAGCAACAGAGATAAATGATGCCTTCAATGGGCTCATCAGTAGATATCAGAGCACCGCTGAGGAACGTTCAGTAAACTTGAAGACAGGTCAGCAGAAATCAGCCAAACTCTAAGAGAAAAAGGAAAGAAAAAAGAAGAAACAGAACTGAGCACCCAATAGCTATATAATAACATCAGTGTAGTACAAGGCAGTAGTTTCTCAATATAGCAAAAAAAAAAAAAAGAAAGAAAGAAAAAGATGATGAAAGTAGTATCTGCTACCATTTGTCCATCTAACTTTGCCCTTCAGAATGCTGAGTTCTATTAACCGTTTCCTTAACTCTGCAGGTCAGCCCTCCCACTGTTCCCTGCTGAACCTGCCACTCATTACCATAACTGTGCCCCCCTGGCTCCTGATGGTTAAGTGCTGCCTCTTCTGGCTTCTACTGCCTTGGGGTCCAATCACTTTCCCCACACCACCCCTTGCTGTCAGTGAACTCAGGTCCACAGTGGCATTCTCACAGCAGCCCTAGACCCTGAAGGGGAATTGCCAGGGAGCTTCTCAGTGAGGCTGGTGCCTTTCTCACCAGCAATTTCTTCTGCTTTGGTAAATGATAGGACCTCTAAGCCCTTCCATGGCATTTAATTACCTGATATGTTTTCTGGACTTCATACTACAGCCAATCTAGCATGCCCACTTATTAAGGCTCACGCCTGTAACCCCAGCACTTTGGGAGGCCGAGGCAGGTGGATCATGAGGTCAGGAGTTCTAGACCAGCGTGACCAACATGGTGAAACCCCATCTCTACTAAAAATACAAAAAATAGCTGGGCGTGGTGGCAGGCACCTGTAATCCCAGCTACTTGGGAGGGTGAGGCAGGAGATCATTTGAACCCGGGAGGCGGAGGTTGCAGTGAGCTGAGATCGCACCATTGTACTCCAGCGCGGGCAACAGGGCGAGACTCCATCTCAAAACAAAAAACAAAAAACAGCAACAACAAAAAACCTGTCTTTCATGGCACTTCTGGCCTCTTGACATCTCTTAATGGGGACCATTTCTTTTTCCCTGATCCTAGGACCCATCCAAGTACAACTCAATCTGCACCATCAAAAGATATCAACAGTGAAAGGTCAGAAGCAGAAGAGTCACCCCATTAAAAGTCATGATACCGGCTGAGCGCAGTGGCTCACGCTTGTAAACCCAGCACTTTGGAAGGCCAAGGCAGGCAGATCACCTGAGGTCAGGAGTTCAAGACCAGCCTGGCCAACATGGTGAAACCCTGACTCTACTAAAAATACAAATATTAGCCAGGCATGGTGGCATGCGCCTGTAATCCCAGCTACTCAAGAGACTGAGGCAGGAGAATTGCTTGAACCCGGGACACAGAGGTTGCAGTGAGCTGAGATCACGCCACCGCACTCCAGTTAGGGCAACAGAGTTAGACTCCGTCTCAAAAAAAAAAAAAAAAGAAAGAAAAAGAAAAAGAAAAGAAAAGAAAAATTAGCCAGGCATGGTGGCACACACCTGTAATCCCAGCTACTTGGGAGGCTGAGCCAGGAGAATTCCTTGAACCTGGGAGGCAGAGGTTGCAGTGAGCTGAGATCGTGCCACTGCATTCCAGCCTGGGCAACAGGGCAAGACTCCATCTCAAAAGAAAAAAAAAAAAAAGTTATGATACCTTGTCCAGTTTCTGGACCTGAGTCAACTTTGGACATAGAACTATTTACTGAAGGAGAGGCCAGATCCTCCAGGGAAAGATTCTGCAACACCAAAGCAAACATGCACTGTCGTGAATTCCCCAGACCATTCCCAAAGGGACCAATGATCATTTACTCAAGAAACTATACAGTGGAGAAAGGGGAGCACCAAGACATTTCACGAGCTGTTAGATCTAAGGTCCAAGTTGGCACTGACACCAAGAGATCCAAAATGTCATGAGGCCCCTGTGTTAGAAAGGGGGCATGCATGGGAGTGAGGCGATAAATGGCGCCCTGGCTGAGGTCTGGCTCACGGTGCGTGTGCTGGTTGGGTCCAGAAATACACCTAGTGGTCATTCTCCTAGCCCCTGAATATGAAATTGGAATAGACACACTTAGTTGTTGGTACAACCCTCACATTGCCACCTTGGTCTATTGTATAGGAGCCAAATGGAAGTGGCTACTCACCCCCAGCCACGGCCAAGACATATCAAAACCAATATCCCATATGGGAAGGGATGGCAGAAATCAGTGCCACCCTTTAAAACCTAAGAGAATGCAGGGGCCATGGTCCCTATCATACTTCCATTGAATTCACTCATCTGCCACTATAAAACCCAGATGGAATGTGGAGAATGACACTGAACTTCCACAAACTCAACCAAATAGTGACCCCAATTATAGCCACTCTGCCACCTCAGGTACATGGTAAGCAGCAACTGATAGGGCAAATGTACCTTTTCTATCCCTATTAGGAAAAAAAATCAAAGACCGTTTGGATTCACATGGACAAGAGTATATATGTACAGCTTCTGCCTCATGCCATCTGGGAATCCAGCAGCAAATCACACTGGTCCGCTTTATCAATAACATTGTCAATCAAGAAAAATGATGAGACAAGTCTCAATCATTTTAGATTTATTTGCCAAAGTTAAGGACACGCACCCAGGAGACAGCCATCTTTCTCTGAAGATGATTTTTGAGAGCTTCAAATTTAAAGGGGAAAGGGCAGGATATTGAGAAGTACACAATTTTCAGGTAAGGGGGTGGGTAGGAAAAAATAGTCATGCCTTTGTCTGGCTCCATGAATCTGCATTTTTTTACATAAGATGACATAAACGGGGCAGAAGAAAAGCGTAGGGAATCTGCATTCTACATAACACAGACAAAATGGGGCAGGGGAACAATTAGATATGCATTTGTGTGTGGTGGGCCTGGGTGACCGCACCTGTAAAGATAAGCTATCACTTTGCATTGCTCACTAGGAATTTCCTTGTGAGCAAAATATGGGGGAGGCATGTAGCTTTTCCTCTTGTAGCCATCTTATTTAGGAACCAAAAGGGGGAAGCAGGTTTGCATGACCCAGTTCTCAGCTTGATTTTTCCCTTTGGCGAAATGAGTTTGGGGTCCCCAAATTTAATTTCCTTTCATAACATCATGCTAACAGAACCAGGAGAAGAGGCTTCTTCTCCGCGAGGCGAGGATGTTCAAAGCCTTGGTAAGACATATCTGATCCAGTGGGTGGGAGGTAAAACTTAGGAAGAATTCAGGAGCTTTTCCATGTCAGTAAATTTTTAGAAGTTCACTGGCCTGGGCAATGACAAGACACTTCCTCAGAAGAATAAATTACTGCATCTTGCACTTCCCATAACAGAAGGGAGCACAGTGCCTGGTTGGCTTCAACAGGTTTTGGGGCAGCTTATTCCACACCTAAAGATAATGCTCTGATTCGTATGCTAGATGGCACCAAAGGCTGCCTGAACACTGGGGTCCTTGCATCCAAGAACCAGCAGGCAAGAATAGTCACCATCTTAGCAGAAGTAATTGAACTTGATCAGCAGAAAAAAGTAGGGCTGTACACACTGGGGATGTACGTGGAAGAACAGGTTTAGCATACGATGAGAAACTCAGGTGTGTCCTGGTATTCTCTTGTCCAATTTTTATGGTAAATGGACAAGGGCAGCAACTCCAGCCTAAGAAGGGCATGGTATCCAGGGGCTCAGACCTCCAGGGATGAGGGTTTCCAGAGTATCCATGTATCCGTGTATCCATGACTGACTGTCCCAGGGTATAAAGGCCTGGCTGCTCATCCCCAACAGGGACAACTTTGAAGCATCATCTCCTCTGCAAAGCCTCGCACACAGCAGAAAGGCTGAGGCATCACTTGAGCCGGCAGCACTACTTGACTTGTCCACTCCTGTCCACTCCTTCCCCACCCCCGTGCACAGGTGTGATGCCACGAGCACTCCATAAACCTGCTGCCCACTCATCTCCATCTCAGCTTCCCTGAGAACAGATCTAGAACAAATTATATGTATATATTTCAAGGCAGTCATTCTCCATCAAATGAAACAATACATGTCAAGTTGTCTGGGCATCGCCTGAAACACAGTAGGCCTTCAATACATAAACATGAGAAATGGTCTCCTAGGAAATCCTAAAGCCCAGGATTATACATATATTCTGTATGTTAGGTGAGAGAGAGAGAACTTCTGAGACACAGAACATAGGAAGCATTTATTGTATTTGTTTATTTACTATTTTAGAGACAGGGTCTTGCTCTGTCATCCAAGCTGGAGTGCGGTGGTGCCATCATAGCTCACTCACTGTAGCCTCAAACTCCTGGGGCTCAAGCGATCCTCCTGCCTCAGCCACCAGAGTAGCTGGGACTACAAGCACATGCCATACATCCAGCTTTGAGTTTTTTAGAGATGGGGTCTTGGCTGGGCACGGTGGCTCATGCCTATAACCCCAGCACTTTGGGAGGCTAAGGCAGGCAGATCACTTGAGCCCAGGAGTTTCAGACCAGCCTGGGCAACATGGTGAAACACTGTCCCTACAAAAAATACAGAAAATTAGCTGGGTACAGTGGCACACCTGTAGTCCTAATTCCTGGGGAGGCTAGGGTGGGAGGATCACCTGAGCTCTGGATGTGGAGGTTGCAGTGAGCTGAGATTGCACCACTGTACTCCAGCCTGGGCGACAGAGCGAGACCCTGTCTATAGAGAAAGAGACAGAGACAGAGAGAGACAGAGAGAGATATGGTGGGGGGCGGGAAGAGGGGGTCTTGTTATGTTGCCCAGGTTGGCCTCTAACTCCTGACTTCAAGCGATCCTCCTGCCTTCGCCTCCTGGGTAGCTGGGATTATAGGTGTGAGCCACTACACCTGGCTCTGGAAGCATGTGTTTTACAAGCATTCTCAGCTGGGCATGGTGGCTCATGCCTGTGATCCGAGAACTTTGGGAGGCTGGGGTAGGAAGACCGCTTAAGGTTCAAGACCAGCCTGGGCAACACGGTGAAACCCTGTCTCTACAAAAGATTTTTAAAAATTAGCCAGGTACAGTGGTGCATGCGTATAGTTCTAGGTGGAAGGATCTGTTGTGCCCAGGCGTTCAAGGCTGCAGTGAGCTATGAGGGCCCCATTGCGCTCCAGCGTGGGTGAAAGAGTGAGATCCTGTATCTAAATAAATAAATAAAAATTAAAAAAAAAATAAAAGTATTCTCAATTCTGCTAAAAGGTCAGTGTAACAATCCAAATATTCATTATACATACCATATTCCTATTTTAAATTGATTATAAAAGGCATAAAAACTTTATAACTGCATCTGAAAGTAAAGTAAGGAACAAATACTAAACACAGTATTCTAAAATTCTGGTATTCTGATTTTTACCAAAGAACACTAGGGGGCACTAATGTACCAAGAAAAGCCCAAAGGTGCCTCAAGAGCTGGGGAACTGCATGATTTTTTTGTTTGTTCTGTTTTTTTTTTTTGAGACAGAGTTTCGCTCTTGCCACCCAGGCTGGAGTGCAATGGCGCGATCTCGGCTCACTGCAACATCCGCCTCCCAGGTTCAAGTGATTCTCCTGCCTCAGCCTCCTGAAGTAGCTGGGATTACAGGTACCCGACACGAGGCCCAGCTAATTTTTTTGTATTTTTAGTAGAGACAGGGTTTCACCATGTTGGCCAGGCTGGTCTTGAAGTCCTGACCTCAGGTGATCCACCCGCCTTGGCCTCCCATAGTGCTGGGATTACAGGCATGAGCCACCGTGCCAAGCTGGGGAGCTGCATTTTTAAAATATTCCAGAGGATAAGAGTTTAAAGTGCTTTATAATAAGCCAAATCCCTTTTCAACTCAACATTCTATTTATTGAATCACAGGATCATAAGATATTTTAAAATTATCTTCATGGTAAATGATCACATATGAATGAGATAAATTGATTCTTTTCATGAGAATTAGAAATCAAACTCTTTGCACAATGCAGTCATGCTTAGATATTGAGCACATACATTTTTTAATTTTAATGTTTCCTACATAACACAGTCATGTAACTTCAGCTAAATGTTATTTTCTAAGACAACAGATAACAAAATACAGCAGATCTTCAAACAACACCGTTTCATTCAACATCATTTCATTGCAATGTTCACAAGAAAAAAAATCGATTCTTGGAGGGGGCCAACGTCTGCGTGGCGGTCACATGTTCTTGTGTCTGCGTGAGTATCTCAGGTACTCTGTATTCTTCTCACCTCCTAAAGATGTGCATAGCAAGTGAACAGGCATGTCTGAACTGTCCCAGTGTGAGTGTGGGTGTGTATGTGAGTGGCCCTGTGACAAGATGCATCCTCTCCAGGCCTGGATGCCCCTGTGCTCCCTGAGCTGCCAGGATAGGGTCCAGCCACCCTCACACCTGAACTGGAATAAATGGGTAAATAATTATCTTGTTTTTACTAATCTTTCTAAATGTATGAATAGCTCACATTTATTTCAATGTTTAATATCAGAAGTGTTTGCTCTTCATTTAGAAGTGTGGTAATTTTCTTTTCTTTTTTGACACAGAGTCTCACTTAGCTGCCCAGGCTGGAGTGTGGTGGCAGAATTGCGGCTCACTGCAGCCTCAACTTCCTGGGCTCAAGTGATCCTCCCATTTCAGCCTCCCGAGTAGCTGGGACTACAGATGCATGCTACCACATCTGGCTAATTTTTGATTTTGTAGAAGTGAGGTCTCCCTATGTTGCCCAAGCTGGTCTTGAACTCCTGGGCTCAAGCAGTCCACCTGCCTCAGCGCCCCAAAGTGCTGGCATTACAGGCATGTGCCACTATGCCTGGCAGTGATGTTTTCTTGTGACTATAATTATTCTGTAGGAACTTAACTCTTGTTTATATGCATTGGCCTATGGTGAAGTTGGTTTCCTTATACATCGTTTATCCAAAAGTTAGTTTCCAAAAATCTATCATTGACATTAAGTGAGGACTTACTGTATATATGCTGATGCTCATGTCAAACTAAGGCCCAATTTAGCATGGTCTCATGTTCAAAGTTCAAGAAAATAGCAGAAATGGCCAAATATGTAAAGAGCTGAACATAGATAAATGAACTTATTTGATCTAGGTAATTACAGAGATGGGAAGTAAAACTTAACCTTGTGCTCATGGGGACACAAAAAACAAGACATGATAATTCCTTGCTAGCAAGATTAATGCAACTTAGTAGCAGAGTTAAGACACAGACTACAGACTGGGTGCAGTGGCTCCCTCCTATAACCCCAGCACTTTGGGATTGAGAGCACTTGAGGTCAGGAGTTCGAGACCAGCCTGGCCAACATGGTGAAACCCTGTCTCTACTAAAAATATAAACTATGGTGGCACACGCCTGTAATTCCAGCTACTCAGGAGGCTGAGGCAGGAGAATCACTTGAACCCGAGAGGCGGAGATTGCAGTGAACTGAGATCGTGCCACTGCACTCCAGCCTGGATGACAATGGGAGACTCCATCTCAAAAAAAAAAAAAAAAAAAAAAAAAAGACATAGACAAAAATAAAACTAATACAAGGTAGAAGATGAATGAAAGTGCTGTACTGTGCCCAGGAATCCTGGAAGAGTATAGTTTCCTTCCAGCTGCAAGATGTTAGGAAAGAATTTATGGATATTACATTTGAGTAGCACTTTGAATGGGTAGATCTGGGCCATGTAGAAATAGATGACAATAGAATTTTCTTAGGTATATAGAAAAGAATGAGCAATACAAGACCATAAAGGAAAACAGCAAGTAGTTCACGTAGTCAGGCAAATTGAGCCATCTGCAGCTCATATTTGAAACCCCACAAAGTCAAGCATAGAAATCAACCACAACCTTTATTGTTTATTATAAAAGGTTCTTTTTTCTCAGCTTAAGACTCCATATCTGGTTCACAAGTATCAATTTATGAACAAACAGACAAGAGTGGTATAAAATGTACTAATTCAAACATGCTTAGCACATACAGAATCGACTCATGGTAACGTATTAAAAGTTAGTTAAATCTAGTCATTAGAATAATGAAAAGTGTGAAACAATATAATAATAAATTCGTTCTTTAACTCGTGATAAATTCACATAAAGCTTCCAATCATGTGCTTACGAAATAACCTTTAGGTATCATGTTGGACTATGGTCAACAACTAGAATACACAAGAAATACACTCTATGTCATAGTTAATTTTGCATATCATTTAAATAATCAAAAAAACATTAATATAGGGTAAAGCAACTTTTAGCTATGAAAGGATAAGAGAACTGTTATCCTGAAAAAATGAGCATAAAGCTGGACAAAATTGTCAAAACTAACCATTTTGTGGTGCTGGATATCCATTAAAGAAACCAACTGAGAGGCAGTTACTCCAGAGGAATGGCAGGAACTTGGAGGAAGAACACTGGGAGTCTTTAGCTTTCTAGCCACAGGCTATTAGTCCTCCCCACCTCCCCAAACAAGTCTGACCAGGGCAGGCCTGGCAGTGAAACCCAGCAGTTTTGCTGCCAGAGGGAAATGACTTGATTTAAAACAAAAGGCAAAAACCCAGTAAAAGTAGCAAATACAGCAGAAAACAAATGAGAACACCTACATGCTTCCTAGCATGAGGCTGCTTTTTCTATTAGAGTGTCTAGCTTTCTACCGCTGCTATAACAAATGACCACAAACTCGGTGGCTTAAAACAACAGAAAGAAATGTGTTACCTCACAGTTCTGTATTTGAGAAGTCCAGAATAGGTCTTGTTGGGAAAAATCAAGGTGTTGCAAGGGCTCTAGGGGAGAATTCATTTCCTTGCTTTTCCCGTTGCTAGAGACTGTCCACATTCCTTGGCTCACAGCCCCCTTTCCTCCAGTTTCTAAGGCAGAAACACCGTATCTCTCTGACGAGTCTCTCATAAGCACATTTCCCTCTTATTACACTTCTTTCTTTTTCTTTTTTTCTTTTCCTTTTTTTTTTTTTTGAGATGGAATCTCGCTGTGTTGTCCAGGCTGGAATGCAGTGGCACAATCTTGGCTCACTGCAACCTCTGCCTGCTGGGTTCGAGTGATTCTCCTGCCTCAGCCTCCCGAGTAGCTGGGATTACAGGAGTATGCCACCACGTCCAGCTATTTCTTTTCTTTTCCCTTCCTTCCTTCCTTTCTGTCTTTATTTCTTTCTTATAGGGTCTCCCTGTGTCACCCAGGCTAGAGTGCAGTGGTGAAATCATGGCTCTCACTTCAGCCTCAACCTCCCCGGCTCAAGTGATCCTCCAACCTCAGCCTCCCGAGCAGTTGGGACTACAGATGCACACCACCACACCAGGCAATTTTTTTTTTTTAGAGATGGGGTTCTCCCTATGTTGTCCAGGCTGGTCTCAAACTCCCGTGCTCAAGTGATCCTTCCACCTTGGCCTCCCAAAGTGCTGAGATTACAGGCGTGAACCACTGTGTCCAGCCTCTCTTACTCTTCTAAGGACACCTGTGATTACATTGGGCCCACCGAGATAATCCAAAATAATTTTCCTACCTTAAGGTTAGCTGATGAGCAATCTCAACTCCATCTGCAACTTTAACTTCCCCTTGCTGTGTAATCTAACATACTTACAAGTTTTGGGGGATTAGGATGTGGATGTCTTTGGAGGGCCATGATTCTGCCTACCACACAGGCAAATGGCAAAACAGCCTAAAACTTAATGAGACAACCCTGAAAACAAAAGAACTGGAGTAGGAGTAGGTGAGCTTCCCAGGTACCCCAGGCTGCTGGGAAACTCCACACATCTGCAGGAGAAAGGAGAGGGGGCCTTGCAAAAGTCAGAGCAGAGGAAGAAGTGAGAAATGCCTGGACTCTGAAAGCACTCTCCAGCCTACACATAGATCCAGGGCAGAGCACAGAAGCCTAAGGGGATTGAGTAATGGAGCCCACTGCTGCCCAAATACAGGCTCACCACTAGGCTACACAGATGCAGGCATGAATCCTTAAATACTATGCTGAAAGCCAGGCACAGTTGTGCATGCCTACAGTCCCAGCTACTCAAGAGGCTGAGGTAGGAAGATCACCTGAGCTCAGGAGTTCAAGTCCAGCCTAGGCAATATAGTGAGACTTGTCTCTAAAACAAACAACAATTTTTTTTTAATTTTTTTTTTTTTTTAACTCAGCAGAGATATTAGCTGGCCAGACTCACTCCAGATTCCACAGATTAAAGCCAGGCTGGTTAATACATTTAAGAAAAGGACTGCAAGATCTCTATGTTGAAAACTTCAGGCCAGGAATGGTGGCTCATGCCTGTAATCCCGACACTCTGAGAGACCAAGGTGGGTGGCCTAGGAGTTTGAGACCAGCCTGGGCAACATGGAGAAACCCCGTCTCTACTAAAAATACAAGAAATTAGCCAGGTATGGTGGCACACACCTGTAGTTCCAGCTTCTCAGAAGGCTGAGATGGGAAGATCACCTGAGCCTGGGAGGCAGAGGCTGCAGTGAGCTGAGACTGTGCCACTGCCCTGCAGCCTGGGTGAAAGAGCAAGACCCTGTCTCAAAAAAAAAAAAAAAAAAAAAAAATCCAGAAACATTTAAATTATGGTCAACTGATTTCCAACAAAGGTATCTAGGCAATACAATGCAAAAAGATAGTCTTTTCAATAAAACTTGAACAGATAACAAAAGGTGGTGTATCCATACAGTGGAATATTCAGCCATAAAAAAGACCAAACTACTGATACATGCTACAGCATGGATGAACCTCAACGACATTACGCTAAATTAAAGAAGCCAGACACAAAAGTTTGTATGATACTGTTTACAAGAAATGTTTAGGCTGAGTGCGGTGGCTCACGCTTGTAATCCTAGCATTTTGGGAGGCTGAGGTGGGTGGATCCTCTAAGGTCAGGAGTTCGAGACCAGCCTGGCCAACATGGTGAAACCCCATCTCTACTAAAAATCCAAAATTAGCTGGGCATGGTGGCAGGTGCCTATAATCCCAGCTACCTGGGAGGCTGAGGCAGGAGAATTGCTTGAACCCGGGAGACAGAAGTTGCAGTGAATCAATATCACACCACTGCACTCCAACCTGGGCAACAGAGCGAGACTCGGTCTCAAAAAAAAAAAAAAAAAAAAAAAGAAGTTTAGGAAAGGCAAGTATCTAATATCTAGAGAAAGGAAACAATTCAGTGGTACCCTGGGGCATGGGAAAGGGGAAGGGGATGAATATAAACAGGCATGAGGAAACTTCTGGGGTGACAGAAATGTTCTAAAACTGGATTTTGGTGATGTTGCACAATTTTGTAAATGTATAAAAATCACTAAAATGCACACTTACAATATGTGATCAAATTATGCTTTTCCTCTGCTCTCCTACTACAGCAAGTAACACCGAAGACTTCTGTGACCAAATGTGGGTGGGGGCAGTTCTCCCCACCACCAAGCAAGCAATTAGTTCTGCAGCAAACACCAGCTATGTGTCCTTCAATTCAATTCAACACTATCTACCCAGAGATAGCATCAATCCCACAGGTGAGGGCTCAGTCCCAGCACTTCTCCCCACCCCTCAGACACCAGCTGCAGGTCCAGACCTCCAGAACTTCTGACTGATGGTCTTTAAATTAGGGTTCCCATGACTCCCTGTTTGGGTTCCATTAATTTGCTAGAGCAGCCCACAAAACTCAGGAAAACATGTTTACTGCTTTATTATAAAGGATATTACAAAGGATACAGATGAAGAGATACATAGGGCAAGGCATGGAGGAAGGTCACAGAGCACCCATGCCCTCCCTGGGGTGTGATCATTCAAGAACCTCCACGTGTTCAGCTACCCAGGAGCTCCTAGAACCCTGTCCTTTCAGGTTTTTATGGAGGTTCCATTAAATAGGCATGATTGATGAAACCACTGGCCATTAGCGAGCAATTTCCCCTTCAGCCCCTCTACCCTCCCTGGAGGTTGCAAAGTTCGGCTGAAAGCCCCAACCCCCTAGTCCTGCCTTGGTCTTTCTGGTGACCAGCCCCCATCCTGAAGCCACCTAGGGGTTGCCAGCCATCTTTTTGTACATCTTTAGTGTACAAGGTCAAAGACCAAATATATATTTCACAATATCACAGGTGAAGTTTATGCAATGTAAGTTATACCTCAATAAAGCTATTTTTTTTTAAAAAAAAGAATAATCAGGAGTTCCCCATTGCTGGAGTACACAAGCAGAAACGGAATGATCTCCTCACAGGGATGCTACAGAGTGGGGGTCTCCATGACCTTAGTACTGGACCTCACTGTCAGACTCAAAGATCCTGTGGCCTTTTGACCCAAAGTGCTGGTGTATACATTTTTTTGTGTGGCTTTCTTCGGTTGCTGGTCAGATGGTTATAACAGAGAAAACAATGGTAACTACTCCTCCAAATACCTCACTTACAAACATTGAACATAGAATGATTTTCACCTTTCGTCCTGTAAAGGCAGCTCGATGAAGCGGCGTGTCTCCCATGTCATTCAACACATTCACTTCTGCACCAGCCTAGTAAACATGACCACTTTAAATACCAAGAAATATACAATGGTGAAAATCATTCCTTCAAAATATATTAAGGCCTTAAAAAATTAAAATTGTTAATATTGTTTAGGTGTCAGTACTAACAATAAATTAAATTTAAAGTAACAATAAAAAGCCAGAACGGTGGTTTGAGCCCATAGTCCCAGCTACTTGGGAGGCTGAGGCAGGAGAATCATCTGAGCCCAGGAGTTCAAGGCCAGTCTGGCACTATAGTGAGACTCCATCTTATATATATATGTACACATATATATGTGTGTGTGTATACACACACACCTATAGTAGTGTATATATGGTAGGTTTTCTGAAAGGTAAAAATCTACCTGATAGGTAGAAAAATAAAAAGTAAAAAGGTACTTTTCACTAAAAATCTATACACCTTGGCCAGGCGCAGTGGCTCACACCTGTAATCCTAGCACTTTGGGAGGCTGACGTGGGCGGATTGCTTGTGCTCAGGAGTTTGAGACCAGCCTGGGCAACATGGTGAAAGTCCGTCTCTACAAAAAATAGAAAAACATTAGCCAGGTGTGGAGGCACGTGCCTATAGCTCCAGTATTTGGGGGACTGAGGCAGGAGGATCACTTGAACCTGGGAGGTCAAGGCTGCAGTGAGCCGAGATTACGCCACTGCACTCCAGCCTGGGTGACAAGTGAGGCCTTGTCTTGATTAAAAAAAAAAAAAAAAATCCATACACCTTCACTCTACTTTAGAAGCAGTCATATTGAAAAAAGGAGAATGATCTCTGAATGAAATACCACATTTCCTCCATTATCAATTTAATAAGTTTTGAGGAAAAAAGATGCCATTATTTAAATGTACAGATGAATTGTAAGATGCAAGCAAATTTCAGAACTATCAGAATGTGAGAAGTTATTCATCATAGAATTAAGAAATATGAGCTCTCAATTCTCTTTAAGTACAGTGCTAAGAAATTGTGACACTGTTTTTTTCTTTTTTTAATTTTTATTTGTGTATTGACATTATTTTTTAATTATTTAGGGTGTGCTTTGGTTATTTTTTCAACTGTCACACTCATAAAACTAAAAATAAAATCTTCATTAATATGCCCACTTTTATAATTTTTAAAAGCTAGTAATAAAAAAATCTAATGATTAAACATACAATTTTAATTAATCAGGCTAACCTAATTCATGTATTTATTTAATAAAGAACAATTAAGTGTCTTGAATGATGAACTATTGCTTTAAATAAGTCACTATGGCTCAGGTGGCTTTTCTAAGACTTTCATCTTAAAATTTCCATAACAATAATATTTACTGTAGTCATTAAAAATTAAAGTCATAAATAGACCTTCAACAGATCCTGAACCACTTGTCTGTGTCCAAAATAGCATGCCAGATGTAGAGGTGTCCAGCCCAAGTTAGACTTACTTCTTCCTAAAAATGGAAAAATATAAGGTATTTTTAGGTCATATTTAGGTAATTTTACAACGAAATTAACTTCTCCATAACAAGCTACCTCAATAATCTCCTTTGCAATGCATTGCTGATAAGTGAGAGGCAAGATATGTGACCAAGAAGTGTAATGGGTGTAAAGGACGAGAACTCACAAGGTGCAGATCTGGTGTCACCTTCTGACTCGATGTCTTCACCTCTAAAAGGATAGAGGGAGACAGGACGGGGGTTACATTCGAGCTAGATGATCTCTAGCAGCTTCTTGACTCTAGGGCTCCGAGTCTTTAATCATCTTGCCATCATCAGGTCAAGAGGGGTTTTCTTGACACAGTTCACGACAAGCAACTCGCTTTGAAAACCTGTATCAGGAGGGTATGGAGGAGCTGAAGGCAGCTCACAGCAACTCTCTGTACACCTGTCACATCAAGAGTCAGTAAAGGATAGTTCCTGCAGCACCTGTGATGTGGTTTGGATTTGGCCCCACCCATATCTCATGTTGAATTGGAGCAGGGGCCTGGTGGGAGGTGATTGGATCATAGGGGCGGATTTCCCTCTTGCTATTCTCGTGACAGTGAGTGAGTTCTCAGGAACTCTCTGAAAGTGTGTGGTTGTTTCCTGAGGCCTCCCTGTCAAGCTTCCTGGTAAGCCTGAGTAACTGTGAGTCAATTAAGTCTCTTTTCTTCATAAATTACCCAGTCTCAGGTACTTCTTTATAGCAGTGTGAAAATGGACTAATACGATTTGGAAAGCTGTGAACTCTACAGATAGTGCCTGAAAGTGGAGTCTTTGACTTCAGATAAAGTCTCAGTTAATGAGGATATTGGGTTGCCAAGGTGAAAGAGAGGACCGAAGTTAAAGGCAATGAAGTGTCAGATCTTAGCAGTAGAGCTGAGGAAAGACATAAACAACTGAGTGTTGCAAAAACTAAAACTACAGATTCAATTTAGCAAAAAAGATATTCAGAGCACTATTTAGAGCTGAGGAAGCCCAAAAGCTTCCCAAAATTCCCAATCAGACTGTAGCGAATACAGCCCTATCAAATCCCAAAGTCACCTGCCTTGATGGGGCTGTTACAGCCCAAGAACATGTTATTCCAGGGGCCACTGCAGGGAAAGAGCGATGGTTTCACAGCTACTGTAGATAGCAGTACCTCACTTACACGATACACTGCCCTCAGCTCCTGGATTCCAGGATCTGAACCCACAGAAACCTCAGCACACCCACAACAGGCCTCTAACAACCCTCCAAGGGACTGCAGCTGCCAGCAGTGTCCCTGGGATTGTTTGCCATTTACCCAAACTCCTACATCTGTTTCCTCTCAAGTGTGTGTCCTGTGGAACCCCTAATTACACAGTCAATAAATCCCAGAGCCTCAGTCTCTTTCACTGAACCTATCTTTTGCTTTCTGTTCTTAGTGAAACCTAGCTCATCCTGATAAGGATCTCCCCCTTATTCTTCAGGTGGGGTCCCCTGTCCTCACTGAACAGAAGTCGTGTGAACCTCCACATCAAAACTCCCACTGCTGGCCGAGCATGGTGGCTCATGCCTGTAATGCCAGCATTTTAGGAGGCCAAAGATGGCGGACTGCTTGAGCCCAGGAGTTCAAGACCAGACTGGGCAACATAGAGAAACCCCGTCTCTACAGAGAATTAAAAAATTAGCCAGGCCTGGTGGTGCACACCTGCAGTCTCAGCTACTCCAGAGGCTAAGGCGGAGGATCACCAGAGCCCAAGAGGTCAAGGCTTCAATGATCCGTGACTGCACCACTGCATTCCAGCCTGAACAACAAAGCGAGACACTGTCTCAAAACAACAACAAAAAACCCACTACTGCCTTTAGTTGATGACTTCTCCACTCACATCACAGCTCCTCCTTTGAGGCTTCTGTCATTAAGCCAAAGCTCTTGTGCATGCCTTCTCTGCTGCCATCTGCCAGCCTCCCAGTGGCCTGCCCCTCACCAAATAACTTTGGGCAGCATATTCTTTCACCCCGTTGCAAATCCTGCCACCATCCTCAGGGGGTCAACTGCCTATTCAGCACCCTGGTCTCTCAGTTTCTCAGCTTTCCTCATTTCTCACAAACTGTGCCTCTGTTTAAGGTCAGGGACCCACTGTCAGAGCCACAGCCCGGGCGCCATCATCACCCCTGGACTCAGAACACAGAAAGCCACTTTCCCAAGCACTCCCAACTTTCTAGGCTGTCCACACAGCTATCCCCCAGACTTTCTTTTCAACTTATCCAGCCCCCAGCTCTAATCATTTTCTTTTTTCAAGAAAGGGTATCCCTCTATCACCCAGGCTATAGTGCAGTGGCACAATCACAGCTCACTGCAGCCTTTACCTCCTGGGCTCAAGCAACTCTCCCACCTCAGCCTCCCGAGTAGCTGGGACCACAGGCATGCGCCACCACACCTGGCTAATATTTGGATTCTTTTGTAGGGATGGGGTTTTGCCATGTTGCCCAGGCTGGTCTCAAACTCCTGAGCTCAAGTGATCCTCTAACCTCAGCCTCCCAAAGTGGTGGGATTACAGGGGTGAGCCACTGCACCAGGCCTAATGACTTTCATGTATATGTAAATACCCTCCATCTTCACTTCCTTCAATAAATTCAGTGTCTATTCTTTAATCCCTCACTTCAACCTTTATGATATCCTGAAAATTCTGGCTTCACTATAATATCTGTCACAGCAGCCTAAAAAACCTCCAAAGCCTGAGAAGTACACGAGCCCAGTTTCTCCATAACCACACCCAGGTCGCTAACCAACGGTGAAGAAAAACAACAGAGCCCTGTGGATTTACACACCATAAACTCAGGATCTCACACTAGCTGAAGGCACTTCTATAAGGCCCTGTCCAAGCATCTCTCATATATTCCAACAAAAAGTAATTCAGTCCTTCACTAGTCTCCTCAAGCCTTTTACCCAGAAAACTCTACCTTAGCAAGTGACATATTCAGCTTCACAGAGAAAACAGAAGCTTTCATAGAATTCCCTGGGCTTCCAGCACCAAATCAACCATCCCACCTATATCTACAGGCACTCTGCTAAACTTTCCTCCCGAGGTCTAAGACTAACCATTCTCTCCGGATCCTGGAGCCCATCCCTTCCTGCTTCTCAGGCCCTCCTTTTTTGCCTATCTTCAACCTCACCCCCTTTAGTTGCTGATGGGAAGGAGTAAGAACTCTGGTGTCTATCATCTAACGAGGAAACACAAATGAAACCCTCCCTACTCTGTGCTCCCTGGCAGCTACTGCACCCCTCACCCTCCCCATTCTACTCTTCACTGGCTCTTTGTACCTAACATTCCTGCCTGTCAACCCCCACCCATTGCAGATGAGGCTCATCTCCCACCAGGTCATGAACACTGTCCTCAATTTTTATCAAGAAATGCTGTCACTGGGTCCCAGGGGCAGGTTTCTGCCATCACTGCATCACAGGACAGCACGGCCACATTCTTCCCTGGCTGCCACAGCCCTGTACCCTGTGAGTCCTCTCATTTCTCTGGCACTACTTTTCCATATCCTTTGGAAAATTTATTTTCCCCGACTATTCCATTACTGGTAACTTCAAAAATGGTACTTCAGCCGGGCATGGTGGCTCACACCTGTAATCCCAGCACTTTGGGAGGCCAAGGCGGATAGACTGATTGAGGTCAGGAGTTCAAGATGGGCCTGGGCAAGTAGTGAAACCCTATTTCTACAAAAAATACAAAAATCAGCCAGGCGTGGTGGCGCACACCTGTAATCCCAGCTACTCCAGAGGCTGAGGTGGGAGGATCACTTGAGCCTGGGAGTTCAAGGCTGCAGTAAGCCATGATCACACCACTGCACTCCAGCCAGGGTGACAGAGCAAGATGCTGTCGCACAAAAAAAAAAAAAAAAAAGAAAAAAAAAAAGAAAGAAAAAGAAAAAAAGAGGTATTTCATGGCCCTCTTCCACTGCTTCCATTGTTTCTGTGCTGTTGACTTCAAAATCCATATTTCCATCTCCAAAGTGTCCACTAGACATCTCCATTGGGCTGGGCAAGGGTTCCTCAATGCTCAGAAAGCACAAAGCTGAACTCACCTGTCGTCCTCCACACACACACTCGCAGGAACCACCAGGCCCCTCCCACATGTGTATTCACAATGGATGGCCCCTCATTCCCCTCCTCACTCAACAGCAGCAGCACCTTCCTGCTTTCTCCTTTGCACCCCACACTCAATTAGCTCGACTGACTCCAACTCCTAAATATTCATTACATCTAGTTTTCTCCATTGCCACTGCGTCTGCCCCCACCCAAACCACACTGTCTCCTCTCACTTCCTATGACAGCTTGTGACCTGGTGTCCTCACATCTAGTATTTCCAAATAGGATTCTGGATCAAGAAATCAAAATTTCCAAGATCCAGTCAGGCACTACAGCTCACACCTGTAATCCCAGCACCTTGGGAGGCCAAAGTGGGCAGATCACTTGAGGTCAGGAGTTGGAGACCAGCCTAGCCAACATGGTGAAACCCTGTCTCTACTAAAAATACAAAAATTAGCCTGGTGTGATGGTAGGCGCCTGCAGTCCCAGTTACTTGGGAGGCTGAGGCACAAGAATCGCTTGAACCCAAGAGGAGGTGGAGGTTGCAGTGAGCCAAGATTGCACCCTGCACTCCAGCCTGGGCAACAGAGCAAGACTAAGTCTCAAAAAAAGAAAAAAATTTCCAAGATCCTACATTTACTCTTAAAATACTTCAAACAGGTTTTATACTCTTTACTTATAGATATCTAAAAGGATGTTTTCAATGAATAAGAAATGTCAAGCTTTGGAGTATTTACAAAGAACAGTACACTATACATAATATTAAAACACTAAAATACCAGCAGGTATTACTGGGGAGTATTCGAATAACTTCACATTTGGACCTCCTAGTAAAGTGACAGCACTACACAGAATTGTGTGTTGAGACTGCCAATATAAGTACTTAGGTTGCTTCCAAAATTTATTATTTCTTGGAACATCACTCATAGAATTTACAAAAAGTATGTTATGCATATACATATTAATATTTATTTTATTTGCAAGAATGACTCACACAAGCAAGACAGGACCATGAACACATACTTGTAACACAACACCAGCTACAAGCAAAACTAATTCTATCCTCCTCTCCCAGACCCTAAAAACACTAACCTTCACTTTCCACTCACATCAGCCCTTCTTTCCCTCACTTTCAACTTGACATCAGTCAATTCCTTCCAAACAGTAACATCTCTATGTTGACTGTTAACCTTTAATTCTTGCAGGAGAATTATAGTAATTTGTACCATTTTCCCAATTTGTCATTATTTGGAAAAACAGGAAAGAAAGGAAAGAAAACCAAGAAATGCCGGGAAGGAACCCCCCACATGGAAACACTATTCACGCCTGGTCTTGCCCACCCCTCCCCGCTCCCTTAAGAACTGCATATCATCTGACTATGTCACCTTCTGCATCAACCCTTCAAACTGCCCTTAAGATAAAGTCTGACTGACAGGTATAATGAGGTGAAAATTGAAAAAAAAAAATTAACATATTTCTCAGCTTTACATTTCCAAGTAGATGACTTTCTCCTAATTAGCCTGAGGCAAACGTGGGCGGAGGTGGGAAGGGGAGACAGAAAAGGGTCACTGAGGATGATCAAATTTTTTGGCATTCAAAATAGAATCCTGAGGTAAAGATAAAGAGCCAGTCTTTGCTGAAGAATGGGGGGAAATTTTATACATTTTTTTATTTTTTAAATATTTTTTTCCTCAGATCATTCTCCATAACAAAGATATTTTAAAATTCCTTTTACCAACTCAGTTTCTAGACAACCCAGATCCTCAGATCACAGTTTCTTCCCTATTGCAAAGATGCTATTTCTTCCCCACTGAGGGTGAGGTCATGAGGTTTGCTGCCCTGGTACAGGAGGAGGAAGTAGCAAAAAGAATAAAATATCCATCTGAAGCCAGCCCTTTCTGGGACTGAGGAACTGTGGAAGAAAAAAAGACAAAAGCTGAGATACGTGGCTCTGGATCTTAAACTCGGAAAGTGGGATACATTGAGGAGACACAGAGAACAGGCAAGCTGCTTCCGGGATGCAGGAAAAGACCCCCTCTAGATCGCCCATCTTAGCACTCCCCTGCCAGATGCCACATCAAAGCAGACTCAGTAAGGTGTCCTGAGGGAAGGCTGCATTTTGGCTAACCAGAGCTGTTCTAGGTTCCCCCATGTCATTGGCTCCCACATGCCACTCTCCCAAGAAGGGAACAGGAGTGTGTCTGCATTGAACCAGCAAGCCTAGGCGAGGTGCCAGATGAAGATGTGACACAGGGTAACACAAGCCAACATGAGAGTCTCCTGATACAGCCAAGGAGCCTTACCTATGCCACACGACACACTGAGAGACCTGAGTTTGACTTTCTACCTGAGTTTCACGTCAGCTTCCAATGCTTAAGGAGCACCAGGAAGAAGACAAGGGTGGCTGAGGACCCAAAGCCAAGTCATAGATTCGAGGAAAACCTGCCTCTCCACCACACGAACACACAGCAAGTCTCACCTCTACACTCAAACACCAACTTAGAGGAAATACAGGGGAAGGGAGATCAAGACTTTGTCAAAAAGGCTACTAAAAAAAGTATGGCTAGATGCAATGGATCACACCTGTAATCCCAACACTTTGGGAGGCTGAGATGAGAGGATCGCTTGAGACCAGGAATTCAAGACCAGCCTGGGGAACATAGCAAGATCCCGTTTCTACAAAAAATACAAAAATTAGCCAGGCGTGGTGGCATGTGCTTGTAGTCCCAACTACTCTGGAGGCTGAGGTGGGACAAAGGCTTGAGCCCAGAAGTCTGAGGCTGCCATGAACTGTGAGCATGCCACTGCACTCCAGCCTGGGCAACAGAACAAAACCCTGTCTCAAAAAAAAAAAAAAAAGATAGAAGTACCCAAAGACTAACGTTTACTCTCCCCATACCTCCCAGAACATGAAGAGGTTTATTACAATACCAGAGCCATTTTAGAGAACACGTTTTATTTCTCTGCACATTTGATGCAAGGTTGTGATGTATTGGCCACTTTGCTACACATGGCATATTATGACTTGGCTGCTATGTTGTTTCTTCTTCCTTGAACCATTTTTTCTTCTCTATCGTCACCTGGTTAACTCCTACTCTTTCACATTTCATCTTAGAATTGTCTCCTCCAAGAAGCAAATCCTTCAAGTTCCAGTTCCACACCTCTCCCATGACACCTGCACTTCCACATCCTGGTACCTATTTTGTAATGCAGACTAGTCTGATCTGTTAATCTACTAGACTAAGCTCAATAAGGGCAGGGATCCCATGTGTCTCTTCATCATTATCTCCACGACACACGGTAAACACTCAAACCTGCTGGGTCAACTGCAATGTCTTCGAGAAGAAAAAAAAATTATCATAATGTATCTGGAATTGGTGGGTTCTTGGTCTCACTGACTTCAAGAATGAAGCCGTGGACCCTCGCGGTGAGTGTTACAGCTCTTAAGGCAGCGCATCTGGAGTTGTTTGTTCCTCCCGGTGGGCTCGTGGTCTCCCTGGCTTCAGGAGTGAAGCTGCAGACCTTCGCAGTGAGTGTTACAGCTCATAAAAGCAGTGTGGACCCAAAGAGTGAGCAGTAGCAAGATTTACTGCAAACAGCGAAAGAACAAAGCTTCCACAGTGTGGAAGGGGACTCCAGCGGGTTGCCACTGCTGGCTCGGGCAGCCTGCTTTTATTCTCTTGTCTGGCCCCACCCACATCCTGCTGATTGGTAGAGCCGAGTGGTCTGTTTTGACAGGGTGCTGATTGGTACCTTTACAATCCCTGAGTTAGACACAAAGGTTCTCCACATCCTCACCAGATTAGCTACATACACAGTGTGGACACAAAGGTTCTCCAAGGCCCCACCAGAGTAGCTAGATACAGAGTATTGATTGGTGCATTCACAAACCCTGAGATAGACGCAGGGTGCTGATTGGTGTGTTTATAAACCTTGAGCTAGACACAGAGTGCCGATTGGTGTATTTACAATCCCTGGGCTAGACATAAAGGTTCTCCACGTCCCCACCAGACTCAGGAGCCCAGCTGGCTTCACCCAGTGGATCCCGCACCGGGGCTGCAGGTGGAGCTGCCTGCCAGTCCCGCACCATGCGCCCGCACTCCTCAGCCCTTGGGTGGTCGATGGGACTGGGTGCTGTGGAGCAGGGGGTGGTGCTCATCGAGGAGGCTCCGGCTGCACAGGAGCCCATGGAGGGGGTGGGAGGCTCAAGCATGGCCGGCTGCACGTCCTGAGCCCTGCCCCGCAGGAAGGCAGCTAAGGCCCGGTGAGAAATCCAGCACAGCGCCGGTGGGCTGGCACTGCTGGGGCACCCAGTACACCCTCCGCAGCCGCTGGCCCGGGTGCTAAGCCCCTCATTGCCCCGGCCGCTACGGCCGGTGCGGGGCCGCCAAGCCCACGCCCACGCGGAACTCCAGCTGGCCCGCAAGCGCCGCGCTCAGCCCTGGTTCCCGCTAGCGCCTCTCCCTCCACACCTCCCTGCAAGCTGAGGGAGCCGGCTTCGGCCTTGCTCAGCCCAAAAAGGGGCTCCCACAGTGCAGCGATGGGCTGAAGGGCTCCTCAAGTGCCGCCAAAGTGGGAGCCCAGGCAGAGGAGGCGCCTAGAGCAAGAGAGGGCTGTGAGGACTGCCAGCACGCTGTCACCTCTCAATAGGATGTATCCTGTGGGCTAGAGCCACCCCTGTGGCTTGTAATATTTGGGATCCATAACAATTTTAAGAATTTAAAATTCTTATATCACTTTCTCTGACTCAGAGGGGGCTAGGAGAGACATTTCCTCCAATCTGTGGGGTTCTTCCTAGCATGAGAGATAGAGATTAATTACATGATAGATAAGAAAGGTTAGCATTAAATAAATGCTAAGAGTAGTGCAGACTCATAAGAGAAAGCTACAAAATCCATTCAAAGTTTACCTTTGCAATTAATGTCAGCAATCACTTCATTCCTCGCCATGGTCTCTAATAGTTGTCTTACTTCTTCAGCATTGCCATTTCTGGCGTGATGGAGAAGCTGTTGCTCCGCTTCTGTGTTCATTTCTAAATTAAGAAAATAATAACATTGCTATTATCTAAGAACATAATTAGCTTTTAGATATCACCTGCTAATACAGAAAGGGGAAAGAATCCTCATTTTGCAGCTGATAAGACAGACACAACAACTGAATAAATCCGTTGCAGGGTGAGAACTTGAGCCTGAGACCCCTTGCCCTTCCTATTATTATTGAAGCAGTACAGGAGACACTTGGGCAAGTCTCTTAACTTCTTAAGGCCTTAGTTTCCTCATCTGCAAAATACAACCAACCTCATAAGCTGTTTGTTGTAAGATTATGTATGTGAAAGCATTCTGTCAAATACATAGTATTATGCAAAGTTATTACATTAAAAATTAGACATAAAAGGAAAAAACAAAATTAGAGATAAAGTCAAAGTATGACTTTATTTCCTATACGACCATTCATATAGGAATAGTGTGAGACTAACATGTAAACTAACACATTCAAAACTGTGCAAAAAATCATTCTGAATAGAAACTCATTATAGATAAATGCCCTGAAGTGGCTATATGTAAACAAATTTATTTTTTCTGTCACATTTTCTTATCAAGCCCCAAACCAAATATAGAAAATTACAACCAAATTTCAAGCATTTATGTCAAAATGAGCAAATATTACAAATAGCAATTCCCAGAAGTATGTCATTCTTACTAATAATCAAATAAATAAAAAATCATTCAAACACAAGTGATATTTTTCATGCCCATTGAATTAGCAAAAATAAAAAAAGACAAGAAACAATGCTGGCATGGGCAGGAAATAGCACTCCTGTAGACTGCTAAAATGAATATAAATGCATACAACCTTTCATACATTACAGGTGGAGATCAGCAATTTGGCAATATCAAATAAACTTCAAAATTCATATATACCATTTACTTTGTCTAGGCAACTCTATTTCTAGAAATCTATCCTGCAAAAACATTTACACAAGATTTTTTTTATTTCAATGTTTATTTTTCCCCTCACTTTTGCTGTCATCTTATACAAGATTATTTTGAAACCATGCTTATAAAGATTACATTATTTGTAATAGTGGAAAAGTTAGAAACCACTCCATGTCATCAACAGGGGACTGGTTAAATACCTCTTCCAGTGAGGCTAAAGGAGATGGGCTGTATAGGCTGGTGACTGGATGGGTTTTGAAGGCATGGTTTCAAAACAGAGCAGAGCAAACAGCTTGTCTCCAGCCCTCTTGCCCTAATCGGCATTTCTTATGCTGGCAAGCCAGGCTTTACCCTCTATGAGACTTAGCTGGTTATATTCCCTAAAGTACAAGAGAGACACCAGGAGGTCCCAGCAAGTGGTCAAGCCAGGCAAACCTTACAATGAAGTTAGCAAGTCAACAGGGCCCACCCACTCTCTCAGTTTTCAATCAACTTTCTAGCTCCCCACTCTTAAACGTGAAAGACAAAGACCAAAACCAAACAGGGAAGAAAAGCAACCTAGAGAAAACAAGGTATCAAAGAAAATGTTAAAAAATAATAACTAATATCCTTAGATAATAAATGACATTCTGTCCTGTAACAAAAACAAGATGCTATTAAAAAAAAATAAAGCTTGAGAAAAAGAACTTTGGAAATAAAAATAGCAAAAATGAAAACTTCAATAAAAGAGTTGGAAAATAAGTTGAGAATATCTCCTAGAAAGTAAAATGTTAAGAAAATGGGAGATAAAAGATGAATATTGGCCAGGCACCGTGGCTCATGCCTGTAATTCCAGCACTTTGAGAGGCCGAGGCGGGTGGACCACTTGAGCCCAGGAGTTCAAGACCAGCCCGGACAACATGGTGAAACCCCAACTCTACTAAAAACACAAAAATTAGCTGGGTCTGGTGGTGCACACCTGTAACCCCATCTACTCAGGAGGCTGAGGCAGGAGAATCGCTTGAACCTTGGGAGGTGGAGGTTGCAGTAAGCTGAGATCATGCCACTGCACTCCAGCCTGGGTGACAGAGTGAGACTTAGTCTCAAAAAAAAAAAAAAAAAAAAAAAAAAAGAATATTAAGAGAATTGGTCCAGGAGGTCAAACATTGAAACAGAAGTTCTAAAAAAAGAAAACAGAGAGACAGAGAAAATAAAGAATTTATTTGGCAGGCCGAGGCAGTAGGATCACTTGAGGCCAGGAGTTTGAGACCAGCCTAATACGGTGAAACCTCATCTCTACTAAAAATAAAAAAAAAAATTTAGCCAGGTGTGGTAGGGGAGGCCTGTAGTCCCAGCTATATCGGGAGGCTGAGGCAGGAGAATCGCTTGAACCCGGGAGGCAGAGGTTGCAGTGAGCTGAGATCACGCCACTGCACTCCAGCCTGGGAAACAGAGCAAGACACCGTCTTAAAAAAAAGAATTTAAGGAAGTCTTACAGCATTGAAAGGCCTAATGAGAGCCCAACAATTCTGGAAGATTTCCGATCTACAGACAAAATAGAACCTATGAAAGCACATCATCATGAAATTTTAGAACTTTGGTAACAAAAGATATCAGGTAATAAATAAAAGAGCAGGAATCAGAATGATTTTGACTTCTCTATCACAACATAAGCATCCAAAAGACAACAAAGCAATACCTAAAAGTTCTGGAGGAAAATTATTTCCAACCCCCAATTCTACAACCAGCCAATCAAAAGTAGGAGTAGAATAAGGACATTTTTAAATATACCAGTATGTAAATTTATTTCCCATGCAACACTTCTCAGGAAGCCACCAGGGGTGTAGCTCACCAAAATTAAAAAACCAAGGAAGAGGAAGACATTAGCAAAGACATTAGAAACAGAAAACTAGCAAAGGAATCCCCAGAGTGAGGGGAAACCCCTGATATCTAGCTGTGGGCCTGGCCTAACTCTTATCCATATTTGGTTTATCTGGCCCACACGCTAAGGATGTTTTGCTGCATGTCCAGCCGAGGGTCCTAATTCCACCCCTCAGAAGCGTTCTCCTTTCACCCACACCTCAGAAATACCTGTGAGCTCAGAGGCAGAAAGTGAAGAGCAGCCTAATCCCCCAACAAATTCCTGGATCCAGGATCCCACATCTGGTCCCTACTATAGCCCTACCAAGCCACCAGCCTGGCTAAGGCCTGTTTCCAGTGCTCGCACAAGGCCTCGCTCAGTAGCTTCCCTTTGAAAGAGCTCTTACAGGCTGGGAGCGGTGGCTCACGCCTGTAATCCCAACACTTTGGGAGACTGAGGTGGGTCTATCACCTGAGGTCAGGAGTTCGAGACCAGCCTGATCAACATGGTGAAACCCCGTCTCTACCAAATGCAAAAAAATTAGCCAGGCATGGTGGCACATGCCTGTAATCCCAGCTACTTGGGAGGCCAAGGCAGGAGAATCACTTGAACCCAGGAGGCGGAGGTTGCAGTGAGCTGAGATTGTGCCACTTCACTTCAGCCTGGGCAATAAGAGCAAAATTCCATCTCAAAAAAAAAAAAAAAAAAGAAAGAAAGAAAAAAAAGAAAAAGGAAAAAGCTCTTATAAACTCTGCAGGAAGCCAAACCCAGGCTCAGGCTGTTTAAAGAAAAAATTATTCAGTGATACTCGTTAAAGCATGAAAGGGAAGACTTTATTCAGGATCCCCGTGGTAGTTACAAGGACCACTGCAAGAGAGTCCTGCAGTGGGGAAGAGAGCTTGAGCTCAACTCTGAATACAGCAAGGACAAGTGGGATTATAGCCAAGGAGCAGGGTCAAGGTCAGTGGGTGGAAAAGTACTCAGAGGAAACATCAGGGGCAAAGGGGATTCTGGGTAAACCAAACTAACAGGGTTGTTGCTGAAGACAAGCCAGGGTGGTCAGACACCACCTGGGGGATGGTGGAGGATGAGGAACCTGATCAGATATCAAGGGTGGAGGGTTCTTGCTAAAACCGGATTTTACAAGGAAGTGCACAGATGGACCTAGCAGAAGGTTCAGAAGTCTGATTAAAGTTTGGCCAAGTAAAGAATCTCTGTCATGACTCAGAATCTTATTTTCAGAGTAAATTTCTGGGGAACTTCATCTAACAGTGATTGTAATGCCCTTTCTTCAGTTTGCTAATCAGCTTTTATATTAATCCCCTCTGCATTCATTCACCTGTTAAAATATCTAATATTTTTTAAATGTTAGCAATATTTATATTCATTGTAGCATTATTTATAAAGAAAAAAAATCAGGACCAGGCACAGTTGCTCACTCTTGTAATCCCAGCACTTTGGGAGGCCGAGGAGGGCAGATCACTTGAGGTCAGGAGTTCGAGCCCAGCCTGGCCAACATGGCAAAAAAACTCCATCTGTACTAAAAATACAAAAATTAGGCAGGCATGGTGGTGGGCGCCTGTAAAACCAGCTACTCAGGAGGCTGAGGCAGGAGAATCGCTTGAACCCAGGAGGCAGAGGTTGCAGTGAGTAGAGATCACACCACTGCACTCCAGACTGGGCAACAGAGGGAGACTCCACCTCAAAAAAAGAAAGAAAGAAAGAACAAAAAATTAAAGATCCGTCAATAAAGGTTCATTCAACTAATACTATGAAACCATTAAAAATATTACAGAAGACCCAGCCTGGCAACATGGTGAGACCCTATATCTATAAAAATACAAAAAATCAGCTAGGCATGAGGCTGGGCGCAGTGGCTCATGCCTGTAATCCCAGCACTTTGGGAGGCCAAGGCAAGTGGATCACGAGGTCAGGAGTTCGAGACCATCCTGGCTAACATGGTGAAACCCCGTCTCTACTAAAAAAAAAAAAAAAAAAAAAAAAAAAAAAAAAAAATTTAGCTGGGCGTGGTGGCAGGCGCCTGTAGTCCCAGCTACTCAGGAGTCTGAGGCAGGAGAAGGGCGTGAACCCAGGAAGCAGAGCTTGCAGTGAACTGAGATTGTGCCACCGCACTCTAGCCTGGGCAACAGAGTGAGACTCCATCTCAAAAAAAAAAAAAAATTTGCTGGGCATAGTGGTGTGAGCCTGTAGTCCCAGCCATTGGAGAGGCTGAGGTAGGAGGATCACTCAAGCCCAGGAGGTCGAGGCTGCAATTAACCAAGATCATGCCACTGCACTCCAGCCTGTGTGACAGAGACCCCTTCTCAAAAAAATTTTTTTTAATAAAAATATAGAAGAAGCTGGGGGCAACGGCTCAGCACTTTGGGAGGCCAAGGTGGGTGGATCTCAAGTCCAGGAGATCAAGACCAGCCAGGGCAACATGGTAAAACCCCATCTCTACAAAAATACAAAAATTAAGCCAGGCATGGTGTTGCGCGCCTGTAGTCTCCGCTACCTGAGAGGCTGAGGTGGAAGGATCACCTGAGCTCAGAAGTTGAGACTGCAGTGAGCTGAGATCACGCCACTGCACTTTAGCCTGGGCGAGAGTGAGACCCTGTTTCAAAAAAAATAGTAAATGAAAGAAAAAGAAAAAAATGTTTAAATAATTTATAAAACTATGAAATTGCAATACATTGTTAGGACAGATGGTATATAGATTAAGCTCTATATATATTTGCTAAATATCGGCAGAGAAGCAGAGGGAAAAGATATCAGGATGTCAACAGTGGTTACTCCTTGTGGTGAAATTATGAATGGTTTTAAATGTCTTCTTTGGTTATTTGTATTTTCCAAATTTCCTACAATATAAAGGCATTTTATAACTGGAAAATGTAAGTTATTAAAGATAAAACCAAAAAAGCTTCATGTCTAATTAATAAGGCATTTATCGCAGGGGATTTTTAAATATATTTTCAATCATGTACATTAAACAAGGAGTGATGGTCTAGACTTGCTGGCATATTACACAAAAGGTTTAATATTCTTTTCATGCCTTTAAAGAATGAATCAAAAAATGTCTGAAGTATCTTCAAAACATACAAGAAGTTTTTTATAACGTTTTCCTTGGATTCTTACTATATTGGGCTTACAGAAAAAAACAGATTAAAAAAATTCTCAAGTTCTGTACAATAAACATGAAAAGGATAAAAATAAATCTATTGGGCCGGGTGCCTTGGCTCACGCCTGTAATCCCAGCACTTTGGGAGGTCAACACAGGCAGATCACGAGGTCAAGAGATCAAGATGATCCTGCCCAAAATGGTGAAACTCCATCTCTACTAAAAATACAAAAATGAGCTGGACATGGTGACTCGCCTGTAGTCCCAGCTACTCGGGAGGCTGAGGCAAGAGAATTGCTTGAACCTAGGAGGTGGAGGTTGCAGTGAGCTGAGATTGCGCCACTGCACTCCAGCCTGGTGACAGGGCAAGACTCTGTCTCAAAAAATGAATAAATAAAGAAATCTATTATCTACTTAAACAGTCCATTATAATATATAAACCATAATAGTTACTCATAAATGCTGGGATTGAAACTAAAATTGACTCAACAAATGTTTCTTGAGTATCTACTGATAATAGGGGCTGTTATAGGCACTGGAGGTACCATGATGGATAATATGGTCCCTGCCCTCCAGAACAGGGCAAACATGCAAACGACAACCACAACAACATGTGTCAAGTACAGCAATGTACACGGAACAGTGGCTGCACAGAGGAGAAGGGGAGTGGCTAGCTCTCTGCCAACATTAGTGATTAGATACAGAGAAAGAAAAATGTAAACTGGTACTTGAATAAGAAGTTCACCAAGATCACAGGGGTGAACAAAATTCCTTGGACACCAGATACATAACAGGGAGATTAACCAATCTATGGGATAGAAAATAAACAACATGAGTGGAGATGTGACTCTATTTGGTTGTGGTGAATTTGAGATTCCTGTGGGAAACAGAGATGAAGATGTTCAATAAGAAACTAGCAGGCTGGGCGTGGTATCTCACACCTGTAATCCCAGCACTTTGGGAGGCCAAGGTGGGCAGATCAGTTGAGGTCAGGAGTTAGAGGCCAGCCTGGTCAACATGGGGAAACCCTGTCTCTACTAAAAATACAAAAATTAGCCACGGGTGGTGGCACATGCCTGTAGTCCCAGCGACTTGGGAGGCTGAGGCACAAGAATCACTTGAACCCGGGAGGTGGAGGTTACAGTGAGCTGAGATCATGCCACAGCACTCCAGCCTGGGTGACAGAGCGAGACCCTGTCTCAGAAACAAACAAACAAAAGGGCCGGGGGCGGGTGGCTCATGCCTGTAATCCCAGCACTTTGCGAGGCCGAGATGGGCGGATCACCTGAGGTCAGGAGTTCCAGACCAGCGTGGCCAACATGGTGAAACCCCGTCTCTACTAAAAATACAAAAATTAGCCAAGCGTGGTGGTGGGCCCCTGTAATCCCAGCTACTTGAGAGGCTGAGGCAGGAGAATCGCTTGAACCTGGGAGGCAGGCAGAGGTTGCAGTGAGCCGAGAACGCGCCACTGCACCCCAGCCTCGGCGACAAGAGTGAAACTCTGTCTCGGAAAAAAAAAAAAGAAAAAAGAAAGAAAAAGAAAGTAGTTAATTAATAACAGTTTATGTACAAGAAAGCACTTGTAGGTTAGAATTTTTTTTTTTTTTGAGATGGAGTCTTGCTGTGTTGGCCAGGCTGGAGTGCAGTGGCACAATCTCGACTCACTGCAAGCTCCACCTCCCGGGTTCACGCCATTCTCCTGCCTCAGCCTCCCAAGTAGCTGGGACTACAGGCGCCCACCACCACACCCGGCTAATTTTTTGTATTTTTAGTAGAGACACGGTTTCACTGTGTTAGCCAGGATGGTCTCTATCTCCTGACTTCATGATCCGCCCGCCCTGGCCTCCCAAAGTGCTGGGATTACAGGCGTGAGCCACCGCACCCGGCCTGTAGGTTAGAGTTTAAATACCAGCTACGTAGGGGGCTGAGGCAGGAAGACTGCCTGAGCCCAGCAGTTCGAGGCTGCTGTGAGCTATAATTGCACCACTGTATTCCAAGCTGGGTAACAGAAGGAGATCCTGTCTCTAAAAATAAATAAATAATAAAATAATTTAAATAGTGGGAGTTATCATCATATAAGTGGTCATTAAAATCAAAGGAATAAATGAGAACCCTCAATGGGAGAAAAGCAACATTTATTTAAGGCAAAGGAGGCCAGGGAAGAGGAGCTGGCAAAAAACAACCAAGGGTGGAGAGGGGACACAGAAGAGGGTGGCAGCAACTGAAACCAAGGGAGGAATGTGTTTCAGGGAATGGGATGGGTATGAAAGAAAGGGCAAGAAAGACAAGGCCTGAAAACACCAGCTGCTTTGGCAAATAGAAGAAGGCCACTGACGAGCTCCAAGAGTATCTCCAGTGGAATTCAGACAGGCAAAAACATAGGTTTTGGTAAACAGAGGAGTGAATGGGGGATAAAAAGGAGACTGCACCAGACTCCTTTAAAGCAACTTCCTTCTGAAGAGAAAGTAACAGCTTCACTTTTAGGATATTAGACACCTGGGCATGTTTAAAGATTGTAAGGCAAGAGCCAGGAAGAGAGGCAAACCTTGGTGCTGAGGAGCTGAGGAAGAAGAGAAGCCCAAGAGAAGGGTGGCCCTGAAGACCAAGAAGGCACTGCAGCAAGGCTGGCGGGCAGGAAAGACGCCAAGGATCATGATGAGGATGGTTAAGGGGCAGGGAGGGAGCCAGGGGGAGAGCTCCTATCTGATGACTGCCAATTTCCAGAATAAGAAAAGGGACAGATTTGTAGGTACCTGAGGAGGAGAGAGGACTCTTCCTATAAGACAGGATGGTAGGAGAGAAAAAAAATGGGTCATGGGGTCAATACAGTCATAGAGATTGTTTTATTGTTTTTAAGAAAGAGAAAGGAACAGAGCCAGTTAAATTTCACCAAGAAAAGGAAAAATCAACAACTCACGTTGCCTTGTGCCTAAAGCCCACAGGTATCAGTTTTAAGACAGGCATTTGACTAAAACATATTCTTAAAGCAATTTGGACATTCTCTCATGTTCAAGCAATTAATACTACATATTCAAAGCAATTTGACACTACATGTTCAAAGCAATTGACATTACATGCATCAGAACTAGTCTAGTTGTGCAGCCCAACCACACTCTAAAGATTTTCTGACTATGAAACTTTAGACTTAACCCAACAAGCAATATCTAGAGGATAAATTCCAAAATGCTAACAAGCATTTTCACTGCTTTTCCCTTATAATCTTTTATAACTTTAGAAAGGAATGGCAGGGGTGGGGAGGAGACTGGCACCTTCTCTTACCTCCTCTTGGAAATGAGTTAATAAAAATGAAGTACAGGCCGGGCATGGTGGCTCATGTCTGTAATCCCAGCACTTTGGGAGGCCAAGCCAGGTGGATCGCTTGAGCCCAGGAGTTTGAGACCAGCCTGGGCAACCTATCAAGACCCCATCTTTACAAAAATACAAAAATTAGCTGGGCGTGGTGGCATGCGCCTGTAGTCAATTACTCAGGAAGCCAAGGTGGAAGGATTGCTTAAGCCAGGGAGGTCAAAGCTACAGTGAGCCATGATTACACCATTGCACTCTGGCCTGTGTGACAGAGTGAGACCCTATGTCAAAAATATATACATACTTTTTTGAAATATATTTATTTCAAATAGATATCTATTTGAAATATATTTGAAAAATATATATTTTTGAAATATATATATTTCTGAAATATGTATTTTTGAAATACATATATAGATATTTCCTGCACTGCTGGAGTGCAGTGGCACAATCAGCTCACTGCAGCCTTGACCTCCCAGGCTCAGGTGATCCTCTCAACTCAGCCTCCCGAATAGCTGAGACTACAGGTGCACACACTACCATGCCCAGCTAATTTTTGTATTTTTTTGTGGAGGCGGGGTTTCCCCATGTTGCCCATGCTGGTCTTGAATCCTGGGCTCAAGCGATCCACCTGCCTTGGTCTCCCAAAGTGCTAGGATTACAGGCGTGAGCCACCACGCCCAGCCCAAAAATATTTTTTTATAGCAAAATACTTTCCCGGTGGCTCTAACACCCAGGCAAAATAGCACAACTCCAGAAATATCTGTAATTTAAAAACTGAGAAAACCTCCTAAAAATGACAGCAATACTAATTAGATCATTATAATAAAATGATCTTTATATTCCTTTCAGCTACGCTACAAAGAAAGAAACTGCTAATAAAATGTTTCAAACCAAGGAATAAAGCCATTCATCACAATTTTTTTTAAAGAGATGGGGACTCGCTTTGTTGCCGTGGCTGATCTCAAACTCCTGGGCTTAAGTGATTCTCTATCTTGGCTCTCAAAGCACTGGGATTACAGGCATGCGCCACTGCACCCGGCCCACAATTTCTTTTCTCATCTAAGAACCATCCACTAAATGTGGACTGAAAGTCCACTGCTGTCTATGTAGACTTGAATACCTAGAATGCCCATGAGTATCTGAAACCTTAACCCTTAGGTGAACATTCAGGTAGTTATCCCACCATCAGGTGTCCAACATGACAGCCACCAGAAGCTGCAGTTTCCCTGTTGCCACCAGGCCTGCATCGCCTTCCCTAATTCTAATACCACACAAGGGGATGAATCGATACCCAATGACTTGAAGGCTTACCACATTCTAGGCATTGTTCTAAACTCCGATGACACTAATGAATAAAACCAGGCCTTAACACTAGGAGAACTTTTAAATGTTGTAAGGAAGACAAGTGTACAAATAAACTACTATCCACGTTTCTGGAGAGTGGTCTGACTTGCTCTCTCCATCTCCAATACCACCTAGAGCTCCTTGATAAGCCCTCATGGCAACCTGCCACAATATGTGAGTCTACGGGTATCAGTGTGGTCATTTATTTTGCTGTCCCTAGACTGTAAACTCGATGAGAACAAGTGCCTCATGTCTATTCTGTTCCCCTATTATATCCCTAGCAAGGTGCCTAGAACACAGTAGGCAACCAAATATTAGTTAACCGGATGGATGGATGGGCGGATGGATGAGGACTTAGTCCTTTGAAAACAAAGTAATCCAGTCTCCCTATAGGGAGGGAGGTCTACAGGCAATGCCTTACAAAAGGTATATCTAGTGATATAAAATTAACAGTTTTTTTTTCTAATAAGCCATGGGAAATACATTTTTAAAAATTTATACTGCCAGACCCAGTGGCTCACACCTGTCTGTAATCCCAGCATTTTGGGAGGCCGAGGCAGGCGGATCACCTGAGGTCAGGAGTTCGAGACCAGCTTGGACAACATGGCGAAACTCCGTCTCCACTAAAAGTACAAAAATTAGCCAGGCGTGGTGATGGGCACCTGTAATCCCAGCTACTCAGGAAGCTGAAGCAGGAGAATCGCCTGAACCCAGGAGGTGGAGGCTGCAGTGAGCCAAGATCGTGCCACTGCACTTCAGTCTGGGCAACAAGAGTGAGACTCTGTCTCAAAAAAAAAAAACAAAAAAAAAAAACCAAAAATAACAAAAAAGGGAGAAATTGTTTAAAACACTCCCCACAGATTATTGAGGTTGATAACTTCTTAATCTGATGCATCTTTAATTTGTAAACTATTTAATTTCCATTAATTTCTGACTAAAAGGTACCTTTAGAAGAAACTTCAAGATTGATTTTTTAAAGAATCATCCAAATTCATATGTTGAACAGATTTTTTAAAAACGTTCTTCCAAATCATGAGAGCTTATTCCAGAAAAGCGCTTTGTCTCTGATGTTTAAGCCAAAAGAAGAAGATAAGCATTCCCAAATGCAGCTGGTCACAATGGATTGCAGCAATTTCTATCAGTGCACATGGTATTTTTCAAGACCACTTTTCAGCTGCTCTTCTCACATTCACGCAATTCCAAGCTCTGTTTTTAGATTAATGAGATTTTCATGGCCATGAGAATGTTTTCCAGGAAATAATTACATGGAAAACATTTTGAGCTTCAAAAATCAAGAGATAAGAGACCATTTTTGCCTTATGTTTTCTCTCCTCCAAGGTCCACTAGGGAAAGTTAGACTTCTAATTTTTAAATTCTTTTGAGGAAAGAAAATTTATATTTTGTTGCCTTATAAACATCATAAAATTACTTAAACTGGTGACCATACTTGATAGTCTATGCCACTGAATCCCCACTTAATATAGTAGATAAGTTCTATGGCCCCAACAGTTCTGAAATATTGACAAAGATTTTAAAACTTACAACTCCAAGGGTGATGACTTGTTAAATTTGGTTGGAGTCTATTATTTTATCATTTGAACTGCTTGCTACTTTTCTTTAAAATTCCAGCTTAATATCTACAGAATTGGCCAGGTGCGGTGGCTCACGCCTGTAATCCCAACATTTTGGGAGGCCAGGGAGGGCAGATCACTTGAGGCCAGGAGTTTGAGACCACCCTGGCCAACATAACGAAACCCCATCTTTACTAAAAAATACAAAACTTAGCCAGGTATGGTGGTGCATGCCTGTAATCCCAACTACTGGGGAGGCTGAGGTACAAGAATCACTTGAACCCAGGAGGCAGAGTTTGCAGTGACCCGAGATCGCATCACTGCAGTCCAGCCTGAGTGACAGAGTGAGACTCTGTCTCAAAAAAATAAAATAAAATAAAATAAAATAAAATAAAATAAAATCTATAGAACCAAGATAGAAAATTCCTACAGAAATCAAAGATAATAAAATTCAACAATAAGAGCCAATTCACCTGAGTGCCAGAAACTGAAAATATTTAACAATGTGCCCTTTTCAGGAATAGAGTTCTTAAAGGTATTAGAAAAGTTAAAATCTCAGACATCCAGGCTCAATTCACCTAGTCATACATATAACAACATGCAATTGTAAATCTTAAAACATCAGAGAAGTATGGGGGTTCCTCAAAAAATTAAACACATAATTACCTATGATCCAGCAATTCTACTTCTGGGTATATACCCAAAAGAACTAAAAGCAAGGAATCGAACAGATATTTGTATTCCCATGTTCACAGGAGAAGTAACCTAAACGTCCATTGACAGATGAATGGAAAAACAAAATGTGACATATACAAGGGAATATAATTTAGCCTTTAAAAGAAGGATGGGCGTGGTGGCTCATGCCTATAATCCCAAGACTTTGGTTTGGGAGGCCAAGGCAGGCGATCACTTGAGGTCAGGAATTCGAGACCAGCCTGGCCAACAGACCACGGAAACCCCACCTCTATTAAAAATACAAAAATTAGCTGGGCATGGTGGCACACGCCTGTAATTCCAGCTACTGGGGAGGCTGAGGCAGGAGAATCACTTCAACCTGGGAGGCAGAGGTTGCAGTGAGCCAAGATCGTGCTACTGTACTTCAGCCTGGGCAACAGAGTGTGACTCCGTCTCAAAAAAAAAAAAAAAACAAAGTCATTAAATTAAAAAAAATTGAAATTCCGAATATTGTGTTTCTCATTTTCCATGCTCTTGCTCTCCAAATTTCAGCAGATTCAGGTAACTTTTTGGCCAGGTGCAGTGGCTCACGGCTGTAATCGCGGCACTTTGGGAAGTTGAGGTGGGCGGATCACCTAAGGTCAGGAGCTCGAGACCAGCCTGGCCAACATGGTGAAACCCCGTCTCTACTAAAAACACAAAAATTAGCCTGGTGTGGCGGTGCGTGCCTGTAGTCCCAGCTACTGGGGAGACTGAAGCACAAGAATGGCTTGAGCCTGGGAGGCAGGGGTTGCAGTGAGCCGAGATCCCACCACTTTGCACTACAGCCTGGGCGACAAAGCAAGACTCTGTCTCAATCAATTGATTGAGGAAGGAAATTCTGACACATGCTAGAACATGGACGAACCTGGAATACATCATGCTAAGTGAAATAAATCACTCACAAAAGGACAAATATTGTATGATTCCACTTAGATGAGACAGCTAAAATAGTCAAAGTCATACAGACAAAACATAGAATGGTGGTTGCCAGTGGCTGGAGAAGGGAGGAAGAAATAGGGAGTAATGTTTAACAGGAACAGAGTTTCAGTTTGGGATGGAGGAAAAGGTCATGGGGATGGACAGTGGTGATAGCTGTACTACAATGTGAATGTACGCAATGCCACTGAATAATACACTTAACAATGGCTAAAACAGGCCAGGTGTGATGGCTCATGCCTGTAATCCCACTGCTTTGGGAGGCTGAGGCAGGAGGATAGCCTGAGGCCAGGAGTTTAAGACCAGTCTGGGCAACACAACAAGACCCCAGTCTCTACCAAAAAAAAAAAAAAAATTAATTACCAAATGTCATGGTGCGCACCTATAGATCCAGCTACTTGGGAGGCTGAAGCAGGAGGACTACTTGAGCCCGGGAGTTCAAGGCTGCAGTGAGCTAAGACCATGCCACTGCACTCCAGCTCTGGGCCACAGAATGAAACTCTTTTTTAAAAAACAAACAAACAAACGACAACAACAAAAAAACCTAAAAGGGCAAATTTGATGTTACGTACATTTTATCACACACAAAAAATCAGGAAGCATCTAAAACACGACTGGCACAATTGCCAAATGGCATTTGTACTTTTTTTTTCTTTTTTTTTTTGAGACAGGGTCTGTCACTAAGGTTGGAGTGCAGTGGCACAATCTCAGCTCACTGCAACCTTCACCTCCTGGGCTCAAGTGATCCTCCCACCTCAGCCTCCCAAGTAGCTGGGACTACAGGCACACGCCACCATGCCCAGCTAATTTTCGTATTTTTTGTAGAGTCAGGGTTTCGTCGTGTTGCCCAGGCTGGTCTCAAACGCCTAGGTTCAAGCGATCTGTCCACCTCAGCCTCCCAAAGTGCTGGGATTACAGGCGTGAGCCACTGCATCCAGCCAGCATTTGTACTCTTTTTATTTTTGAGACGGAGTTTCACTCGTTTCCCATGCTGGAGTGCAATGGCGCCATCTCGGTTCACCGCAACCTCCGCCTCCCGGGTTCAAGTGATTCTCCTGCCTCAGCCTCCCGAGTAGCAGGGATTACAAGCATGTGCCACCATGCCTGGCTATTTTATATTTTTAGTAGAGACGGGGTTTCTCCATGTTGGTCAGGCTGGTCTCAAACTCCTGACCTCAGGTGATCTGCCCACCTCGGCCTCCCATAGTGCTGAGATTACAGGCGTGAGCCACCACACCCGGCCCTATACTCCTAATAAAGACAAAGGGAGACTATTCAAAAATTATTAAAAATATATGTTGCGATTAGTTTTTAAATTCTCAGATACTGATTTTATGAATGTTGTTACATTAATATTTAAAATACATTGTATGCTAGAAATTTGAATGAGAAAAATTAAATGTCTATGAACAAACACATCCTATAAACTAAATCTTAAAAACATAAAAACCAGTACCGTGCTTAGCCCTGCACTCCAAAGTAGTTAGCTGCTTTTTTGAAACAGGGTCTCAGTCAATTGCCCAGGATGGAGTGCAGTGGCACAATCGTGGCTCACTGCAGCCTCAAACTCCTGGACTCAAGCAATCCTCCCATCTTGGCCTCCTGAGTAGCTGGGACCACAGGTGCACGCCACCATACCCAGCTAATTTTTGTATCTTTTATAGAGATGTGGTCTGGCTACATTGCCCAGGCTGGTCTCGTACTCCTGGCCTTAAGGAATTATCCTGCCTTGCCTTCCAACGTGCTGGAATTACAGGCATGAGCCACCTCGCCCAGCCTGTAGTTAGCTGCTTAATGGTGTGTTTTCTCCTGACGTTATATTCTTTTAATACCAGCAAGGTATTAAAGATTAAAGTAACTACATAAAAACATGGCAATGGCAAAAAAAAAAAATACTTATTTGCTCTAACTATGATTAGTTGCTAGCAATCAGTAATTTCTCTGATGCAATCATATACCTACATGTATGTACGTGTGTATACATTATGCACACATGTGCATACACATATTATGTATACAGAAAACTCTGACATTTGTGATGACATAAACAAATGCATTTTTTGCTTGTTTTAGAAACTGAACATTAGTAAACAAATTCATATTTAATCTAACACTCTGATTCTAGAGCTGAAGCAACTGAAAAGCCCAAAGGCGAAGTTACTTGCCAAGTGTTAACAGTAGAGTCACAGCCAGAATGTAGAAGGGGTGAAATAATGCAACGTATTTTATTTTTATTTATTTATTTTTACTTTTTTTTTTTTTGAGACGGAGTCTCGCTCTGTCGCCTAGGCTGGAGTGCAGTGGCACGATCTCTGCTCACTGCAAGCTCCTCCTCCCAGGTTCACACCATTCTCCTGCCTCAGCCTCCCAAGTAGCTGGGACTACAGCTGCCCGCCACCACGCCTGGCTAATTTTTTGTAGTTTTTAGAAGAGCCAGGGTTTCACTGTGTTAGCCAGGATGGTCTCCATCTCCTGACCTCGTGATCCACCCACCTCGGCCTCCCAAAGTGCTGGGATTACAGGTGTGAGCCACCGCACCCGGCATTGCTATGTATTTTATAAAATTCAATTCAGCTGCAAAAGTTAAAGGCCATTGATTCTCATTAGTGTTCCTGTGTAAGCACTGAGGAATTTGAATCTGAATTGTTTTGAGTGCCTCATTTTAAAAAGCTTTATTTATTAACTGAAAAGAATACCTAAAACATGGCAATTTAAGGAAAACAGGAGCAAATTATAAAGCCTATTTTGGGAAGCACTAACCTGTATCGTTTTAAGTTATAAGACAAAATTTTAATCACTTAATTTTTAATTCAGTGAAACTTTTTCTCTAACTTCCTCAATAAGTTTTTGTGCCCTAATAAAAAGCATTCATCTCCCAGAGGAGAAATGATGGAGAATTGGCCACAAATATGTGTCATCTAATGGTTTATAAAGCATTGAAATCATAAAATGTTTATACCAAATTATTATTTACTTTATATTTGATAAATTTACATTACCTTCTCTTATTTATATCCATTCCATACCCACACCAACTTGGATACCATACGGACATAATAAAAAACCAACCATATCACCAGGTATTTATCTTACCCATATTCGGTTGGAAATTTTAATGTTTCTTAAAATTAGTAAAAATTAAATAAGCTTCATAGCTTTGCTTAATGAAGTTGTTTAAAATAACTTTGGTGCTATAATTTTAGCTGCTTTAACAATTAAGCACTAATCCCTAGATGCACCCCTGATTTGAACTTCAATTTGACAGATTCTGAAAACTATTTACTACTGTTTCAAAACAGAGCAGGTACGAAGAGCAGAGAACCCTACAAGTTTAACAAATCAAGTTTAGTAATAAAAATCCTAGCAAGGAGGCTGATTGTTACCTTTTAATGACAAAATTCCCTAAATTTTAGAAAAATGCATTAAAATTTTCCCATTTCAATTATTTCACATTTGAAAATTATCTTTCAAACTCAATTAAACTCATGTATAATAAGACTGACCATTTATGCATCACAGAAATACCTCTTTAAAGAAAAACTTTAAACACAAAGTAAAAACATGTGGTTACTTTCCATTGTCACATGATAGGAAATTGTACAGTTAAAGACTGCTTTCACTATACAGTAATTTCCTACTTGCAGGCTGATAAATAAAAGTAAAGTGAGCGACCTAGTTTATCTTCCTAGTAATAGCATTAAAACTATTTCTTATATTAGCCCACCTCACACAGCCCCCTTAATACTGACAGTACCGACACAGCATTAGTGGCAGAGGCCACGTGAGGAAAAACATTTCTAGAGACCAAGAACATCACATAAGATACTTATATGACACCACGATCATAAATATACATACACTATACAGATTACCCGACAGTGTCTTTTCTTAAACTTCATGAATTGTTAGTATAAGCTGGTGACTGCAGTGCTAAAACCTGTCCTCTTTCTAGGAAATTCAGAGAACTTGCTAGGTCATCAAAAAAGCTCTGATTGCCAAAGTTCAGACTCAGCTTGGAAGAACTGACAAGGTTCTGAAGGATATCAAATTTCTCACACGCACTTGATGTCATATTCTCTCTTCTCCACTAAGTTATTCATTTGGCTGATTTCTACTTTCTGCCTACTACTTTTCTCAATGAAAACATATGATGTATAAAAGCTCAGCTTCCAGTAATGTCAAGAGGTAAGAAACTGACACAGTTCCACTTAAAAATATTATGATCAGATATACAGATGTATCTCTGAGTAAAATAAAGCCACAAGGAGAAAATTTGTAATGTATTAATATTTAACCGGCATTGCGCCATGTTATTACTCAAAAAAGACTGGCTGTATTCTTCAACCTAATGGTCGGTTCTAAAACAGTATCATTTCCCCTTGTTTTGAGGAAATGATGGGGAGAATTTTTTTTTTTTTTTTTTTTTTTGTGTGTGTGAGGAGTTTCGCTCTTGTCGCCCAGGCTGCAGTGCAACAGCACAATCTCCATTCACTTACAATCTCCGCCTCCTGGGTTCAAGGGATTCTCCAGCCTCAGCCTCCCAAGTGGCTGGAATTACAGGCGCCCACCACCACGCCCGGCTAATTTTTGTATTTTTAGTAGAGACAGGGTTTCATCATTTTGGCCAGGCTGCTCTCGAACTCCTGACCTCAAGTGATCCTCCCGCCTCGGCCTCCCAAAGTGCTGGGATTACAGGCATGAGCCATGGCACCCGGCCAGGAATACTTTTATAGAAATAATACCTGTGGCTCCCACCTGTAATCCCAGCACTTTGGGAGGCCGAGGCAGGCGGATCATAAGGTCAGGAGTTCGAGACCAGCCTGAACAACATGGTGAAACCTCGTCTCTACTAAAAATACAAAAATTAGCCGGGCATGGTGGCATGTGCCTGTAATCCCAGCTACTTGGGAGGCTGAGACAGGAGAATTGCTTCAACCCGGGAGGCAGAGGTTGCAGTGAGCCTGAGATCGCGCCACTGCACTCCAGCCTGGGCAACAGAGCGAGACTCTGTCTCAATTTAAAAAAAAAAAGAGAGAGAGAGAAATCATACCTGACTGCTCTGAATCAAAGTCGGCTAGAATAATACATGCAAAAATGAGCAGCCTCCAGAGTGAAGAATTAGCCACCCACCGTAAGTTTCTGCTGATTCACAACGAGATATTTAGCAAGCGTCATTTTCATAAACAACCTTCACAAAATACTGAGATAACAAATGTTTCAGATTAATCTACTCAAACTTTGGCAGTTAACTCCTATTTTGACTATCTGTTGCTCAATGCTGGAGAAGAGTTACACTGCCTGGGAGAAATGAAAAAGAATAGCTAAATTTTAAGAAAGGAATGTTAGTGACAGTTTTCTCCTCTTTCCGCCCTATAAACTGTAGACAAAGCCCACCTAGTGGTTTAGAATTAGGGAATTAAAAGGTGGATTTTGTTACTATGCTGTAATTAAGAAATCTTCACAATTCCAGCTTGGGGTGGGGAGGGAGGGGGGTGGTTCAGAATTTATACCTATCAAACTGCTGCAAAAAATTCATTGTATCGGGGTTAGACTGCAAATACTTCTACCCCTCAAAACGAATCTGCAAATTATTTCCCAAATGCTGAGTAAAGAAGTGAGGAGGTTCCAAACTCCAAATCCAGAATGCACCTATTACAGGGCAAAGACTGAAGTTTTCAGGGAAAACACATCACCGATTTTAAAGCTGATTTAATTATATTATTAACTATTCACAGACACCTAATAGCCACATTTGCAACATTCAAGCAACCTTATTTAAGCTAAGAATATCACACTGCCCACAGTTCCATTTCACAATACCGTCTGCCTAAAAACGACAACTTGAACTGAAAACTATTACTAAATCAGAATAACCCTTTTCAATGCCTCCTGCCAATCATTAGGGCAGCGGGATAAGTGAATTGTTAAAGTCTATTGTGCAGCTGCGCTCTCATTCAGTTTCAGAATCTCCCTTGGATATTCGTTCATGCTTGTAGAACCGACCACGCGGTACATTGGGAAACGGTCACATGAACAATGCGTGACTTCCATTGTGCATCAATCCTCCTCTTGTTAGGAGGAAATTAAAAAGTCACATGGACACACGAAAGTACCGAGAAGGCACGCAGCTGAAGATCTGGTAGGGGACGCATGCGGCACCAGCATGGTCGTGGCACCCGAGTGGGAAGTGCAACAAACGCCAACATCTTGTTACTTTTAACGCCTAACTTCCTGCAGCGCTGGAGCAGCCAGCGGCCGCCGGGAATCCGAGCTCGGCTGCAGCCCTGCGTCGCCGCGCCACGACCCGACCATCCTCTGAGACGCCCGGGACGGGAGCGCCCACCCCCAACCAGGCGCGGACAGACCTCTCGAGCGCAGCCCGGCGGGAACCCGTCAGCGCGGGAACCGGCCTCGAACTCCAGGCGTGGACAGCCGCGAGAAACTGACCTACGCGGTCACCCGGGCTCCCAGAGCTCCCGAGGCGGTGGCCACGACCGCAGGCTTCCCGTCTGCCCGCCCCACGTCGAGGAAGTGGTCGTCACCAACTCTGGCTGGCACTCTCCGAGGACGCTCGAGCCCGCGTAACGTCTGTCTCCGGGACCCGGCGCCGGGACCACTGCGGAGCGCGAGGTGGCGCCGCCCCTCCCCGCAGCCCGCCCCTGGAACGCGCATCCTCCTGGCGAGCTGGCATCCCTCCCGACACGTGACCGCAGCGGGGACACGCCCGTTCCCCGCCCACTCCCCGCCCCTGCCTGGCTTGCCCACGCCCCCGGCCCGCTCCTGTCCCGCCTGGGCCACCGGCGCTGGTTCCAGGTTTTGCCAGCTACTAGGGAGGCGTAAAGCCTTCGCGCTCCTCCCACCACACCCCGAGGGAAGAAGTGGCAGGCCTTACCCGGAGACTACAAGGAACCGCCCGTGTGAGCCAGTGGAAGACTCGCGTCCCCAGGCAAAATATAAGTCCTGGGTTAATAGTCTGGAAGTCTGTCATTAAGCAATAGGTTATCCAGCTGCCCAGATTTTTTTCTTTTTTGCTTTGGCTGCAACTCGACCCGTGGGAACTTAATTGGCAATGTAAATTAGACAATTTACAAAAAACACCTCCTTTTGCTTTCACCTGTGAAAGGAAGCGCTTAAAATGCCATACAGGTGTAACCATTATAGAATAGATATGCGTGAGACAAGGATTTATAAAATTTCCTCACCTCCTCTCCTCCAGATTCCATGCACAAGGCGTCTAGCTAGAAGAGTTAGCAAATAGTCTATAACGTGAAGGTTCAAACTCTGGTATAATTCCACCGTTTTTGGTTTTTTCTTTTTTTTGAGGCAAGGTCTCACTCTGTCTCCCAAGCTGGAGTGTAGTGTCGCGATCTCGGCTCACTGCAGCATCGTCTTCTGGGTTCAAGCGATCCTCCGGCCTCAGCTGGACTACAGGCGGGTAATCAAGGGACTGGGACTACAGGCGCGCCCTGCCGCGCCCGGACAAGTTTTGTATTTTTAGTAGAGACAGACTCTCCCTATGTTGCCCAGGCTGGTCTCCAACTCCTGGGCCTCCCAAAGTGTTGGGATTACAGGCGTGAGTCACTTCTGCAGGCCACAGCTTTGCTTTTTAAAAGCATTTCTGCATAACTAAAAAGACAGGAAATTACGAGCATACGAAAACTGATTTCTGCTTTCCTGAATTTTCTAAATGTATTTAATAAACATGTTCTTTTGCAATGAAAAAGTAATAAATAGGTATCATTTTTAAAAGGACTGTAGTTTTTCCATCAAGTCTAGAAGCATGTATTGAGAACCTATCATAGGCCCTTTTGGTCATTGTGATATGTGTGAAACATCATATGGCAGATCTTTTGAAATGATGTTTTTGGATACCACAAGCAATCCTGCTGGTGTATCTCAGGCTGGAAGCAATCCTGCGGGTGTATCTCAGGCTGGCATCATCTTTTATTAACAAAGCAGGCACTTTACTAGCACAATACTTCAACTGCAAAATGTGTGGTAACTAAAGCAGCTGTATTTGTCTGGAAAAGAAGAAACCTCAGGGCTTACTATCTAAGGATATTGAACCACCTTTTTTTTTTTTTTTTTTTGAGACGGAGTTTTACTCTTGTGCAGTGGTGCAATCTCAGCTCACTGCAACCTCTGCCTCCCAGGTTCAAGCGATTCTCCTGCCTCAGCCTCCTAAGTAGCTGGGACTATAGGCGCGTGCCACCATACCCGGCTAACTTTTGTATTTTTAGTAGAGATAGGGTTTCACTATGTTTGTCAGTCTGATCTCAAACTCCTGATCTCAGGTGAACCACCCACTTCAGCCTCCCAAGGTGCTGGGATTATAGGTGTGAGCCACCACACCCAGCCTTGAACCATCTTCATAGCCAAAATAAAAGTACCGAAATAATGACAATAATAATTGGCTACTGAAATAATTTTCCATGATTCCATGAAAGCCTTCATTCTCTCTGTGATGATTTAATTACCTAAATTCACAACTTGCACTTTGCAACTCCCTTCTACAGTTTGTAAATGAAAAACAGATTGCAGTCAATAGGAGGATGAAGTAGTAATCACTACAGTTATCAATAAGAGAAGTTCCAATCTTGATAGCATTACTATTTACACTGTATCTTTAAAGGACTTTATTTGGTATTTCCATAAAATATGCAGAAAAGATATCTCATGGGCATTTATATTATTGACGGCTAGTACAGGTAAAATCACCATGATGGCATAACAGAATTCATTATTCTAGAACACTGTGTCTAATGGAACTTTCTGCGATGATAGAAATGTTCTATAATTCTACCTTTTCCAGTACAGTAGCCACTAGCCACATGTGGCTATTGAGTACTTGAAATGTGGCCAGTGTGACTGACGGTTTCAAGTTTTATTTAATTTAAATAGCCACATGTGGATAGCAGTTACCATATTGGGCAGTGCAGTTCTAGAATAACAAAACTATCGCTAGATTGTCCCCGTCATATCATACTCTATTTTAAGAAACATTTGGCAGAAGTAGAACCTCTGGAACTAGTTAATAAATATTTTCCTTCATATTCCTTTCTGAGCTTTAGGCAGATAGATATTTTAACTTTGCAGATGCAGATATTAAAGTAACTATTAATATAATCCCTACATATATAAGTAGGAATTGCAATGGAAGCTCTGACTGGTTGTGAAATGGATTTGGGAGTATCTAACCCCTGGCCCTGCCATTCCCGGGCCTGTCTGACCCACACTGAAAAGTGAACCGGGTAACTTAAGACTGGGATGGGCTTCATCAGAATTGTTCGTTGCCTGGTTCAGACTGGATTCACCTTGGACTCTTTTGTTTCAGGAAACTTAGGAGCCCAAATCTCTCTACCATCATCCCCCTCCCCGCATTCCAATGACCTCCTTCAGAATGTGATCCTCTTTAGATTGTAGTACCTAATGTCTGTGTCCTTGCAGTTTTGTCTTAAGCCTGAAACATCCCAGAATGCACTTAGTGCATTGCATGTTTTAAAAACACTCCCCTGGTGCCAGTGTGACTTTGAAGTGGCGCAGGAACACGCTAAAGGCTTAAGTCTCATTAAAAGGAGGATTTTATGGACTGAGACTTTGGGGAGGGCTTTGGGCAATTACTGCCTGGAATACTGAAAAGTAGGTCAGATGTCATCAGGCGAATGCAGATAAACCATTGAGTTGAGGGAAATGAATCATTCCCTTATACCTACATATGAAAGACTTTGTAGTTACTATTAACTCCAGACCATCAAAGCTATGAGGTCATTGGGAGTTTTTCTCTCTTAAAAGTGGTCTAAATTTGTTATTTGTCATTTGTGCCATTACACTCAGTTTATTTAATAACAGGAATGAATTGGTATATTTTCAGATATTAAATTCTTTTGACCTAGAGTTAATTTTGTACCCATCTCTCTTTTCCTGCAGGTATGACACACAGATGTCTAAGCAACTGCCTTCCAGCAGTGATTGATTTTGCTGGTTCCCCACACAAAAGTTTGGAAGAGACCCTTATGTCTTATGTAGAGTTTCTTGGTTGTAAGCAGCAAGCACTGGTGTTGGCTAACTTAAGCAAATAAAGAATATATCACTCAGACATCAAAGAAACAGCTGGAAATCTGGCTTGGCAAAGGCCGGATTAGGGCACTCCTGGGGATGTGGGTAGTACGAATAGTCTATAGTTTTTCCTCAGTGCCAACACTGGGAAAGAATATGTTCCAATTATTCTCATTTTCCTATCCTTTTGTCTTTCTTCAGAAGAAGCAAAGTTGAGAGATAGTCTTTCATAGCTTTTCCCATAAGGTATGTTCTCCTTGGGCAACATTTTCAACTCAACCTTTAGCCCTTAGCTTGCTTTTTCTTTTTTTTTTTCTTTATTTTTTTTATTTTTGAGACGAGGGTCTTGCTCTGTCACCCAGGCTAGAGTACAGTGGCATGATCATGGCTCACTGCAGCCTCAACCTCCCAGGCTCAAGCAGTTCTCCCACCTCAGCCTCCCAAGTAGCTGGGACTACTGGCGCGAGCCACCATGCCCAGCTAACTTTTGTTTATTTTTTATAGAGACAGGGTCACACTATGTTGCCCAGGGTGGTCTCAAACTCTGGTTTGAGCAATCTGCCCATCTTGGCCTCCCAAAGTGCTGGGATTACAGGCATGAACCACCTCACCTGGCCTTTCTTTATTCATCATGAATATTCCCTGCTTAGCCTGGTCAACATGGAGAAACTCTGTCTCTACAAAACAAAAATTAGCCAGGCATGGTGGTGTGGCCTGTAGTCCCAGCTACTGAGGAGGCTGAGGTGGGAGGATCACTTGAACCTGGAGGCTGCAGTGAACTGAGATCACATCACTGCACTTCAGCCTGGGAGACAGAGACCCTGCCTCAAAAAACAAACAAACAAACAAAAAAGAATATATTCCGCTTTTCTATCCCTAATTGTCTGCTCAAGCAGTGTGCCTGACAGTCACATGACCCCTTCTAGGAAGCCTTGGAAAGTCTGCCCTGCCTGTTGCCCCTTTTTGAGGACTTCATTATGCAACCTACAATTCTTGGCTCAGCTGAAGGAGCAAGAGCAGGGCCTCCTAAATGGCACCTTTCTATTAGGCTTACCAAAGGCCTGGTAGATGTGCTTTGCCCAACAGGAAATCTCTATACTGAGTAGCATTGAACCATCTAGATTTCTCTCTTGGGTAGGTTTAACCGTGACGCATGCAAAGGACAGTCCTTAGTCAAGGTAGATGCAGAAAGGCTCACAGAGGGAAGTGAGAGCAGAGAGTAAGCAGAAGCCATGGGACAGCCTAAAGGAGAATAGAGAAAAGATGACCAGGAGCGGCAGAAGCAAGAGCAGAGAGAGAATGATTGAGACCCCAGAGTGCGGAAACACTAGGGTAGGGAGCAAAGGATGGCGCCCCCTGCTGAGAGGTCCAGAATGGCAGGCTGCAGTTACATCTTCAACAACCTTCTGCAGCAGCGTGATGTCTCTGCTTTTATGTCTCTGTATTGTTGCAATAAATTCTTACTCTTTATCTGATGTAACCTGAGTGTTTTTCTATTCCTTGAGCCCAGAAAGAGCCTAATACACCATTACTACCCCCTTTCCTGTTCTCATCTCTCCCATTTTAATCTGTAACCAACAACCTTGTGGATACCTCCTTTCCTTTCAACAGCCATCTCTTCAGGGTCTCATGTTGTTCTTTGCTCTTCTGACTCTTCTGAAATACATCTCTTTTCCAGATACCTACTAACCACCGCTATCTATATCTCAGTCACCTGTCAGCACCTAATACAGGTCAAAGGCCCCATTCTCAATGAGTTACAATAGAAGGTGATTTTACTTCATTCACTGAAGTCACAAAGATCAAGGGTGGGAACTTCATGGGCCGGCAGTCTCTGGGCCTAAATTGGAAGTATGAACCAAATCACTGACTCCTGGTGTTAGATTTGTTAGAGTCCTCAGAAATAATCTAGTTCAACCTCAAGCCTAAAGCCAGACTGTCCTCAATCACATTAGGAAGAAGTTTTCCCACCCCTGTCTGTGGCTGGGAACTTTCCAAACAGGCAGGTCACTACTTCACAGTGCAGCCCAACCGTTTGTTTTCCAACATTAAGAATGCGGGGCCAGGCATGGTAGCTCACGCCTATAATTCCAGCACTTTGCGAGGTCCAGGCGGGCAGATCGTTTGAGCCCAGGAGTTCAAGACAAGCCTGGGCAACATGACAAAACCTTGTCTCTACAAAAAAAAAAATAAATAAATAAATAAAAAATAAAAAAAAAAAAGGCTGGGTGTGGTGGCACACACCTGTAGTCTGAGACTGAGACCGGAGGATCACCGGAGCCCAGGAGGTCAAGGCTGCAGTGAGCCATGATCGTGCCACTGCACTCCAGCACCAGCAACAGAGTTAGAGGCTGTCTCAAAAAAAACAAAAATGTTTGAAGACAACAGTCATGAGCTACCTTGATATTTCTTTTCCAGGCTTACATTCCCCCATGTTTCAACCCATCTTCATGCTCCAACTAGTCATGGTAGTCTAACACAGTTAGACTAACACAGAATTAAACAAATCACAACTGTTTCTGTGAAGCCAAAGAGGGTAGGAAAGTCTTATCTTAGTAAGTCCTATTATAATATCAATTTTTCTAAACCTATGGCCTTTTTTCCATACATGTCATCTCTGACCTCTCCACTGCTGTCTGGTGGTAGCTAATTTTTCTCACTTAATAGAGACCTGGGGGAAGGAGGTGGTGGAGTTAGATTGGAGAAAGAAAGCAGGGAGTGCAGCAAAGAAGTTATACATTTATATACAAATTCCTGGCCTCATGAAGTTTATAATCTAATTTGGTAGGCAAAATATACAATTAAAACTCATAAAAAGGACAAGCCATAACAGCCAAAAATGGTAAGTAAAATAAATTCTAAAGGATTTAGGAGGACTAGAATAGAGAAGACATTTAGAAGTCATGGTATTGGCCGAGTGCGGTGGCTCACGCCTGTAATCCCAGCACTTCGGGAGGCCGAGGTGGGCGGATCATGAGGTCAGGAGATCGAGACCATCCTGGCTAACATGGCGAAACCCCATCTCTACTAAAAATACAAAAAAAAAAATTAGCCAGGCATGGTGGCAGGTGCCTGTGGTCCCAGGTACTCGGGAGGCTGAGGCAGGAGAATGGGGTGAAACCTGGAGGCGGAGCTTGCAGTGAGCAGAGATCACGCCACTGCACTCCAGCCTGGGTGACAGAGTGAGACTCCGTCTCAAAAAAAAAAAAAAAGAAAAGAAGTCATGGTATTTACACTTAGCCTCAGCTTTGTATAGGAAACACCAGGAAATGGGAAATGAGTACCCTCAACATAGCACATTTGAGAGAAGCAGCAAGAAACAAAATATGAGAATATACTTTGAACAAGAGCTCAGGGCTATTTTAGTAACAGATTTTTGAATCATCCACAAATATCCATGATGTTGTATAGCATTACCAATGGAAAGAAGATTGAGATAATGACATGTAAAGACTTAATAGACAGCCTGGGCAACATGGAAAAACCCCCATCTCTACTAAAAATACAAATCTGAAGTGGGAGGATCACCTGAGCCTGGGGAGGACAAGGCTGTAGTGGGCTGTGATTGCACCACTGCACTCCAGCCTGAGCAGCAGAGTGAGACCTCATCTTAAAAAAAAAAAAAAAAGACTTACCAGAACAGAGAATTTGTTTTCATCATTGATTAATTCATTTATTCATAAATCAGTAAATATATACATATTAACTTAGTAAATGAAATGATTTTGTGAGTGGATATATGTGCCAGACACTGTTTTAGGCTTGGTGAGAGATAAAAGATAAATCCAATACCAGTCCTTCTCTTCAAGGACTTAATCTAGAAATACAGATAAGATGAAATAAGACTTGTAAATCAGCAGGTATATGAAGAAATTAAAAAATAATAATAACCATGAGAAAAGTACAGATAAAGGAGAAATAAGAGGAAGAAAGTTTTTTGGCTTTGTTTGTTTTCAGTAGGGGATGATCAGTGAATGCTTTACAGAAAAGGTGAGTTTTAAAGTTGCAATGGTTTGAACGTGTCCCCAAAAAGTTCATGTATTAAAAACCTAATTGCCACTGTAACAGTATTAAGAGGTGGGACCTTTAAGAGGTGATTAGGTCATGATAGCTCCACCCTCATGAATGGATTAATGCTGTTATTTGGGAAGTGAGTTAGTTATCATCGGAGCGGGTTCCTGATAAAAGGATCAAGTTCAGCCTCCAATCCTGCTCTATCTCATGCTTGCACCTCCTCTCCACATGGTGCCCTTCCACCATTGGATGACACAGCCCTAATCAGATGCAGTGCTATGCTCTTAGACTTCCCAGCCTCCAGAACTGAGAGGCAAATACATTTCTATTCTATATGTTACCTGGTCTGTGATATTCTGTGATAGAAGCAGAAAACAGACTAAGACAAAAGTTAAATTCTTAAGATGGATAGGATTTCAACATATGGAAATGATTAGAGAACATGTTATGCAAATGAAATAGTATAAGCAAAACTGACCAAGGTAGAGGACTGTGGACACAAAAGGTAGAGGAGGACCTTGCACACAATAGACCACAATGCAAATGCATGAAACAAAACACTGACTGGATTCTCAGGAAGGCCCAACAATCTTCTATCCTTTGTCCTTCGCTAGTCAGTCCTGAGCCAAAGCTAGAGGGACAGGTAGTTGAAGGAGCCTTTGAGATACCCAAGTGTGGATGACAGATGGGAGTTCAGATGTAAATTCTGGACTAGATATATAAATTTGTGATCATCTGTGTGGAGGTGACATGGCTTCATGTCACCTCCACACAGATGATCACAAATTTATATCCAGCAGGAGATGGTTTAGGGAGAAAGGGGAATCAAGTGAGAAGAAAAGGAGTTAGAGCTGTGCTTTATTTCCTGCCCTTCAGGTAACTTTCTTCACTCTCCTCAAATCCCTTTCCCATAGCTCCCTTCCACAGTCTCAACAGGTGACTTCACCTCCTACTTTACCAAGAAAACAAAAGCCATTAGATGAAGGCCCTCCAAACTTCTTACCACCAAACCAACAAATCTTTCAGCACCTATATAATTTCTTCCTTTCCCTTTTCTGTTAAAATGGAAGAGGGATCCATCCTAAGATTGGAGCTTCCACAGATGTTCATATAATTCCTCCCTTTCCCTCTTCAGCAACCTCATTCCATCAACTCGCTCTCTCCTAGATCTTCAAGTGCTCTCAAAATGTACCTGCTACATAAATGTTCTCTAATGTCTGCCATCTTTAAAAACCCTCCTGCCAGATGGCACCATTTTTTTCATTCCTCCTTCACAGTTAACTACTTGAAAGAGTGGTCTACACTGGCTCTCTCTATTTCCTCTTCACTCTCATTTCTGGTCCCACAACTCCATTGAAACTGTCCTTGCTGCCAGGTGCAGTGGCTCATGCCTATAATCCCAACAGTTTGGGAGGCCAAGGCAGAAGGATCACTTGAGCCCAGGGAGTTCAAGACCAGCCTGGGCAACATAGTAAGAGCTCATCTCTACATAAAAGTAAACAAAAATTAGCTGAGCATGGTGGCACACACCTGAAATCCCAGCTATTCAGAAAGTTGAGATGGGAGGATCATTTTAGCCCAGGTGGTGCAGTGAGCCATGATCATGCCACTGCATTCCAGCCTGGGTGACAGAGTGAGACCCTGTCCCTCCCTCCTTCAGAGAATGCTCTTCCGTTAGTTTTCCTGGCTCCTAGTTCTTGGCTCTTCTCTTAACTGTTGAACGTTCTGCCTGAAACTCTACTTGCCCTGGTACTCTTCTTAGGAGAGCACATATGCTGCCATGGCTACAATCACTTTCTATACACTCCTGTCTCCCAAGTCTCTAACTCAGGTCCCAATGTCACTTCTGAGCCTCTGACTCACACATCAATTAATGAAACTCAACCAAAAGTTCAATTTCTCCTCTTCCTTCCAACCTCTTGCTTTCCTTTTTATATTCTTTTTCTTGGAGGTAAGCACTCTCTTTCTCTATCCTCCCCATCCTGGCTTTCTCCCTGCCCCCACAACCCCGATCTATTCTTTACTTTGTAGCCAGATTACATTTCCAAAATTTAAATCTGATCTATTAATTCCCTTGCTGAAAATTCACTCTTTTTTTTTTTTTGGTAGAGACAGTGTCTTGCTATGTTGCCCAGGCTGGAGTGCAGTGGCTATTCACACATGCGATCATGGTGCGCACTACAGCCTCTAACTCCTTGGCTCATGGGATCCTCCAGCCTTAGCCTCCTAGTAGCTGGGACCACAGGAGCACCACCAGTCCACTCCCAGCTTCAGCTCTACATCTTTTGGGACGTAGTCTAAACCCCTTAGCATCATAAAGCCATGCGTATGTCCAGACTCATCTCTCATCACTATCACCATGGTATTTCACACTGGCAATTATGAACAACTTTCAGTTCCCAGTATTGATGCAGTCTTTGATGTTTAGAGCCTTTGCCCATGTTGTTCTTTGGTGCTCTGAATGCTTCCCCAGTTTCTTCGTCTTCCTGATATTTATGCTTCGTGCAGTCTGAGCTTAAAAATCACTTCTCCCCGGGTGCGGTGGCTCACGCCTGTAATCCCAGCACTTTGGGAGGCCAAGGCAGGCAGATCATGAGGTCAGGAGTTCAAGACCAGCCTGGCCAACATGGTGAAACCCCGTCTCTACTAAAACACAAAAATTAGCTGGGCGTGGTGGTGCATGCCTGTAATCCCAGCTACTGGGGAGGCTGAGGCAGGAGAATGGCTTGACCCCAGGAGGCAGAGGTTGCAGTGAGCCAATTGTGCCACTGCACTCCAGCCTGGGTGACAGAGCAAGACTCCATCTAAAAAAATAAATAAATAAATCACTTCTCTCCGAAGGCCTTCCTGACTCCATATGGCTGGGTTAGGGGCCCTTCCTACAGGCTATCCTATTACTTTGTACTTACTCCTATGATCATCACATGGTCTGCAAATGACTCTTGATTTAGCTATATCTTTCATCTTTAACCTAGAAGTAGATTGGCCTTTTAGCAGAAATGCCTTGCTTACCAGTTTATCCCCTTTATCTAACATAGTGCATGGCACATATTCAGAAATCAATAAATGGTTGTTGAATGAATGAAATGAACTGGGGCTTTATGTCTAAGATGTTTTATGTCTAAGATATTTTATAAGAAGGCAGTACAGGGAAGTGGAATGTACACAAAATTTAGAATCAGAAAGTTGGATCAAATCCCAGTTCTCTGTCTCTTAACTAGCTATAAGACCACAATGTATTTACCTTCTCTGGATGGAGGGCCCACAAAGTGCTAGGCACTGTACTGCATGCTGGGGATACAAGGATGAAGACTTAGTAACTGGCATTAAGGAAGCTGAGTTTAAAAAGATATATATAGAAATAGGTGAGAGGTGGGAGGACAGAACATCCCACATATTGGGAGTGACATGCTAGAAGGACTGTAGCAGGCAAGCAATCATGTCCCTCATTATCAGGAGTGAAGTAGTTCAGTGAGTTAGAACCTAAGGTACTGGAGACAGCTAGGGTGAGGAGATGAGACTGGGGAGAGAAGCAGGAGCCATATCTCGAAGGGCCCTATACTGTGTCATAAAGTTTGAGATTCATTCTCAGGGCCTTGGAGTTAAAACCCCAAACAGTTTCAAGCAGGAGAGTCACAGTACTGGATTTCCATCATGGAGATAAAGATGGTGGTGATGTGGAGAATGGGTTCTAAGATGGTAATGTTGGAAGCAAGAATACCAGCAAGGATGCTGTTGCAGGGGGCTCAGTCAATAGGTAGCAGTGGCTTGAATTTCTGCAGGAACTATGGGGATGGTGCAAAGTATTAGTAGGCAGATTCAGGACAGAAGGAACTTGGTCCTTAGCCGATAGGACAGAAGGAACTTGGTGATGGTTGAATGAGAGGGATGAGGGACAAGGAAGATAAAGGATGGCTGCCATGTATCTGGTCCAGGCAACTGGCATGTAGAGGAGCCATTTCCTGAGGTTGGGAATGCAGATGAAGAGGCTTTTGAACAGTGGATGCTTTAATGAGAGAGCTCTGTTAGCTGAAGGCAGAATAGGTAGAAGGGAAAAGTCTGGAGTCAGGACAAGGAGCTAAGATGTCCCTGCAGTAGTATAGGGATGAGGTGATATGGCCTGAACTAAGGTGAGCAGCTGGAATAGAAAGAAGTGAAGGGTCTTAGAAATTAAAATAAAATCCTGAGCCCTCCTAGTGACTGAATGAACTCCCTCTTGGCCAAGGAGACTCTAGAAAAAAACCAAAAAAACTGAATTCCTGGCCATGATGGGAAGAGAGGTCAGACATGCCTCATTATACCACATGCCTTTTGGAGTTTAGGCACAATGACCAGCATTAATGTTAAAATAGAGATAATAAGACTGACAAGGTCAGGCACAGTGGCTCCCGCCTATAATCCCAGCACTTTAGGAGGCTGAGGCAGGCGGATCCCTTGAGCTCAGGAGTTTGAGACCAGCCTGGGCAACATGACAAAACCCTGTCTCTATAAAAAATACAAAAAAATTAGCTGGACATGGCGGTGCACACCTATAGTCCCAACTACATGGGAAGCTGAGGCTGGAGGGACACCTGAGCCCAGGAGGTCGAGGCTGCAGTGAACCATGATCATGCCACTACACTCCAGCCTGGGTGATAGAGACCCTGTCAAAAAAAAAAAAAAAAACCAAAAACACACACACACAACAAAACAGGCTCTTCGTGGCAATAAGATACCAAATTATGAATAAGACCTAAGGCGGGTTAAGTCACACCTGCAAACAATCATTCCTTTCTGCTGATTTCAAGTTTTAGACAGAGCCTTACTCCTTTAACCAATTGCAAATAAAGAACCTCTGAATCCACATGTAACCTGAAAGCTCCCGATTCAGGATATCCCTCCCACCTTTTTGGGCTGAACCAATGCATACCTTCTATGTACTACTGATTTATGTCTTTGCCTATCACTCCTGCCGCCCTAAAATGTATAAAACCAAGCTGTAATCTGACTGCCTTGAGACTACTTACTCAAGGCTTCTTGGGTTTGCATTTTCCCTGGTCATGGTGACTTACACTGCCTCAGAACAAACCTATTTAAAATATTTCACGGAGTTTGGTTTCTCCATTAGTAGGCTAATGTGACTGATGAGGTGAAGTAACAATAGACAAGGCTTGGCAGTTACAATGGAGAGTTCTGAAGAATATATTGAATAGCCAGATTAGGGGGCTATCCAAAAGTCTTTGAAAGCCAAGCAGAGGAACTGAGACTTGATTCAGTGGGGGAGAAATATTATAATATGCCTGGACAAAGAATGTTTAAGGAACATTAGTCTAACAACAGTGTACAAGGGATCAACCAGAGAAAAGAAAGGATGATCGAGGCAGAGAGACAATATGGTTATCATTTGAATAGAACACCCTGAGAATGCAGACTCTACCAATGAAGAATATAAGGTACTTGTGACTTATTCAATGTGGGGTATAAAGGAGAGGATGCAACTGACGTATCACCACAGCACATAACACATTCTCAGGAATTATTTGTTTATATGTTTAACTCTGACAGGCTATGGGCTTCTTTTGTTTTGTTTTGTTTTGTTTTGTTTTTTGTTTTGAGATGGAGCCTCGCTCTGTTGCCCAGGCTGGAATGCAGTGGCGCGCGATCTCGGCTCACTGCAAGCTCCGCCTCCAGGGTTCACGCCATTCTCCTGCCTCAGGCTCCAGAGTAGCTGGGACCACAGGCGCCCACCACCACGCCTGGCTAATTTTTTGTATTTTTAGTAGAGACGGGGTTTCACTGTGTTAGCCAGGATGGTCTCGATCTCCTGACCTCGTGATCCGCCTGCCTCAGCCTCCCAAAATGCTGGAATTACAGGCGTGAGCCACCGTGCCCGCCGGCTATGGGCTTCTTAAAGTCAGAAACTATGTCTTCTTTATTTTTATATCTTCTATATAGCCAAATTATGGCATAGATCAAGTCTTGATAAATATTCTTGAATAACCAACCTAATGAATACATAAGTTGGATAGGCAGAGTATACATGAAAGCAAGATAGTTTGGAGAAGGTGTTTTTTGTTTTTTGGCTTTTTTTTTAATTTAGAGTTTGGCCGGGTGTGGTGGCTCACACTTGTAACCCAGCACTTTGGGAAGCTGAGGCAAGCAGATCACATGAGGTCAGCAGTTTGAGACCAGCCTGGCCAACATGGTAAAAACCCTGTCTCTACTGAAAATACAAAAATTAGCTGGGTGTGGTGGTGCGTGCCTGTAAACCCAGCTACTTGGGAGGCTGAGGCATGAGAATCACTGGAGCCCAGGAGGCAGAGGTTGTAGTGAGCTGCGATCGCTTCATTGCACTTCAGCCTGGGCAACAGAGTGAGACTCCATCTCAAAAAAAAAAAAAAAAATTAGAGACTGGGTCTCTGTTGCCCAGGCTGGAGTGCAGTGATGTGATCATGGCTTACTGCAGCCCAAACTCCTGGGCTCAAGCAATCCTCCCACCTCAGCTTCCCAAGTAGCTGGGACTGCAGGCAGTCGCCACTACCCCGGCTAATATTTACTTATTTATTTATTTTTTGTAGAGGCAGAGTCTACATTGCCCAGTCTGGTCTCACACTCCTGGACTCACACAATCCTCCCACCTCAGCCTCCCAAAGTTCTGGGATTACATGCATGAGGCACCACTCCCCACCTAAGAATGTTTTGAATTTGGCTTTGAAGTGTTCTTTTTTTAAAAAAAATTTGTTTCACACTGCTGGACTAGGATGAAATGGCTGTGAAATGTTGAGTTTAAGATGTGACATCTAAGATCCCACTTGTAAATGTCTTATAGATACAGAAAGAGTAGTGCTCAGAAGTCCAGAAGAGAGAAGAAATCTGGAGAGAGGCACAGTAGGGAGACATCAGTGTTAATCATGTCTCTCACTGCACCCCCATCTGACATTTGAAACAAACAAGCTGAAACCTCGGTGGCTTCATAACGTAATGCAATGCAGTCAAGGATAGAGGTTCCACTCCAGGTTTCTTCCATTGTGAGCACCACCACTGTCAATGGGTGAATCCCAGAATTCCTGCAGAAGGGGAGAGAGAGCCTGCACGTCTGCACTGGAGGTTTTATGGATGGACCTAGAAGTGGTTTGTTTCAATTTTTTTTTCTTTTTTAGACAGAGTCTTGCTCTGTCACCTAGGCTGGAGTGCAGTGGTGCTATCTCAGCTCACTGCAACCTCTGCCTCCCAGGTTGAAGCAATTCTTCTGGCTCGGCCTCCTGAGTAGCTGGGATCACAGGCATGTGCCACCACACCCAGCTAATTTTTGTATTTTCAATAGAGACAGGGTTTCACCATGTTGGCCAGGCTGGTCTTGAACTCCTGACCTCAAGTGATCTGCCCACCTCAGCCTCCCAAAGTGCTGGGATTACAGGTGTGAGCCAGCGCGCCTGGCCGGTTTGTATCACTTCTATTCATCTGATATGGTTTCACTTTGTGTCCCCACCCAAATATCATCTTGAATTGTAGCTCTCATAATTCCCACATGTTGTGGGAGGGACCAAGTGGGAGATAACTGACTCATGGGGGTGGTTTCCCCCATACTGTTCTCATGGTAGTGAATAAGTCTCACAAGATCTGATGGTTTTGTAAAGGATTTCCCTTTTCACTTGGCTCTCCTTCTTTCTTTTTGACTGCCATCACGTAAGAGGTACCTTTCACCTTCCGCCATAATTGTGAGGCCTTCCCAGCCACACAGAACTGTGAATCCATTAAACCTCTTTTTCTTTATAAATTACCCAGTATTGGGTATGTCTTTATCAGCAGCATGAAAACGAACTAATCCACCATCTCTTTATGTTCTCTCAATGCCTTCAAACTCGAGCTTGACTGTTGACTGAACAATTAAGGAGAAACATTTGCCTCCCAATCCATTCCATGCCCTTCTCTATTCTGCTCTCTGTCCTGAAAGGCTGGTCTCTAGGGATCAACCATCAGAGCTTCCTTGCTCTCTGGCTTCCAAGTTGGGTTCAGAGGATGAGAGGTAGCAGCAGGAGAGTAGAAACTGGAAAAGAGGAAAGGAAAGGTCTCTATCACTTCCTTGCCCATCCCTACCCTCCACTGACACTTTGTGGAGAATTCCGGCACCACAGTTGCGTTTTCCTGCAGCCACAGCTTCTCTTGGGCAGTTCCTGTTCTATGGCTCCAGTTCTTGCTGGCCTCCAATAATACTATTCTCAATACTGGGGTCCTAATGGCTTCCTGCAGTTAAGAGTCTCTGGCTGTTTCTCTAATCTCTTGTATGGTCCCTTAGTATTGCCCATTCTTCTGTAAATCATCCCTTCCTTAATCTGTCTTCAGTTGAATCCTTTGAGTATGCCATTTGTTTTCTGTTGAAACCCTAACAGATACATTATTTACTAGCTCATACTAATTCCATTTCAATTACCAATGCACTATTTTTGTGGGTGATATAATTTGTTCCATTAAAAGGGGCACAAGTGACCACTGTAGTCAAAATTACATTTTAGTACCACATACTGAAAGTTTTAAGTCCATATTGCATATTCTGTACCAAGAGAGATCCTTTCTTTTCATTAGCTTGACTACAGAAATGGTTATTCATAACTCTAGTGTTCATCTATAGCTATAGTAACGCCATAAAGTGACTTGAACCACCCTATTCTATCATTTTTTTTTTTCTATTCCTGTTGGAGACCATTTCTACTTATGCATCCAAGGATACAACATCAGGCCAGGTGCCATGGCTCACACCTGTAATCCCAACACTTTGGGAGGCCAAGGTGGGTGTATTTTGTATTTTTAGTAGAGATGGGGTTTCGTCGTGCTGGGCAGACCAGCCTGGCCAACACAGCGGAACCCCATCTCTACTAAAAATACAAAAATTAGCCAGGCGTGGTGGTGCATGTCTGCAATCCCAGCTACTAAGGAAGCTGAGGCATGAGAATTGCTTGAACCTGGGAGGCAGAGGTTGCAGTGAGTTGAGATCCTGCCACTGCATTCCAGCCTGGGTGATAGACTGAGACTCCATCTCAAAAAAAAAAAAAAAAAAAAAAGGGAAGAAAGAAAGAAAAAGAAAAAAAGAGAAATAAATGGTAGGTAGCTGTAAAACAGCAGTACAGGTAGTAGGAAGGAAAGATAGTGCATATGTTAATGACAGGTTGAGATTTCTTGATACTGTACAAAGGGCATGACTGATCAAGCTATACAGCGGTGGCAAGGGTGAACTTTAGATAACCAAGAGAGGTCACAGTAGATGAGAAAACAGAAAAATTGGTTTACCATATACATTTAGAAAAGCAGATAAGAAATCTGGAGTTTTGTTCCCACCACACAGCAGTTGCTGAGTTTGCAGATGGGAGCTGCTGAATAAGAACTGTGTCTTACTAATGTTCTTATCTCCAGCATCATTATGAAACTTCCACATATCAAGCAGCAAAAAATAATGACTAAGTTAAATAGTGAAACTTCATACTGTTTTCTGTGTAAAACATTGTAGAGTTGCTGGGCTCAGTGGCTCAGGCCTGAAATCCCAGCACTTTGGGGGGCCGAGGGGAGCATATCACCTGAGGTCAGGAGTTCGAGACTAGCCTGGGCAACATAGTGAAACCCTGTCTCTGCTAAAAATATGAAAATTAGCTGGGTGTGGTGGCAGGCACCTGTAATCCCAGCTATTTGGGAGGCTGAGACAGGAGAATCACTTGAACCCAGGAGGTGGAGGTTGCAGTGAGCTGAGACCATGCCACTGCACTCCAGCTTGGGCAACAAATGCAAAACTCCATCTCAAAAAAATATATACTGTAGAGATGTTTTACTGTAAAATGTTTATTAATTGTACAGCTCTGTAAATTCTATAATAAAAATATAATATATAATGGTGATATATTATAAAATGACATAATATAGTATTTATTGAATGCTTACTATATGCCAGGCAATATACTAAAGCCTTTACATAAGTTATATCATTTGATTTTCACACTAATCCTATAAAACAGATATTATTATTTTCATACTTACAGAGAGAGAAGGAAACTAAGGCATGGAGCTGTTAAGTCACACAGCTAGTCATTGGCAAAATCAGTATTTATACCTAAGCATCCTGGCTCTGGAGTGTTTCCAAAGAACATAAGTAAACTGTATACCCATAGCAGCTTAAATGTATACCACATCAACCTCCCAAGAGGATGCTCAACAGTGTTTGGCTAAGGCCAATGATTTTGAATCTCTTCAGCACCCATTAGTCAGGATAATTCAGTGTGCCATTCAGTGTTGAAAATAAGTCCTACTGAAAAAAGCCTAGTTATGCATTTTCCTTTACACTTGCTTAGCCTTCTTGGAAGTGAATCACATGGTGCATTGTACACAGCACAAAACAAGCACTCAATAAGTATTTAGTGAATTTAACCAAACTAGTAACTTTTCAGTAGCTTTGTAAGAAAAAGTACCAGGAGTCATGAAAAACAAGCAAGCAAACAGTGATAGTAAAAGACATAGTAAATATCAACATAAATCATCATTACCTCCTGGATACAAATTTTTGCTAGCTTTGGGATAATGGTTCAATTAATATTTTCAAGAATATTGTTTAAAATGGTCGCTAATAGTCTTTGAGTGAAGTAGAAATCACATTTACCCGGAATTCTTTCCTTGAAAGCCTTAGATTGGTCTTCAGACAAACCGAAGCATTTTCTTTTTTTTTTTTTTTTCTAGTCCTTGACTCAGGAAAACCACAGTATTTTAAAGAAAGGAAAAGCGCCATATTCACTTTTTTCATGTACAGGAAAACCTTGCTCTGAAAATTAAAAATGAAAGCTCTAAGAAGACACTTTATGATGGCCATTGTATGAAGGTGATTGAAAGGCTATTTTTTTCATGTTCTATTTTCTCAAGGTAATCATAGTCCAAACTGGCAAGGACTAGAATACCTCCTGTACCTAACTGGACAGAGTAAATTAGATTTTAACATTTCACAATCTCAAAGATTCTTTAATTAGAATTCAAAAAGCCATTTGTTCCAGAGTTAGAGTTTCCTACCTGCCCAGATCAGTTGTCCTATCCCAGGGTGACATAGCAACCCTAGAGATGATCTGAATTGGCCTAACCACCTTGTGTGTGCTTTGTCACTTCCTTACATCCCTTCAGCATGTGAAGACTCTCTCTTCCACCTCCAGATGAGCTGTTTCCCCAACCATCTAAGTTTGGCATCCATTTAACTAATATTTATTGAGCATCTACCATACATCGGGGCTGCTTCTGGTGTCGGGGACACAGCCGTGAATAAGACAGACAACACCTATGCCCACATAGAGCTTACATGCAGTTGAGGAAGACAAACTACACACACACTAAAGATACATAACTTGGGGCCAGGCATGGTGGCTCATGCCTGCAATCCCAGCACTTTGGGAGGCCAAGATGGGAGCTTGAATCCAGGAGTTGGAGACAAGCCTAGGCAACATAAAGAGACCCCGTCTTTAGGTTTAAAAAAAATAAAATTAAAAAAAGAAAGATACATAGCTTGGATAATTATTGAATATTGATTCACCCTGTGAAAAAATTCCACAAGATAGATGGCCCTCAGGTATCTCACCATTCACCTGGGCCCATTCTGTCAACCCTATTTCAAGTACAACAATTTAAAGAAGGAAAAGAGTTTTCAAATAAATGTAAATCCAAATGAATAATGAAGTTTTATTTCTGTCATTTGTAAAGAATAAACTTATTTCAAATATTTTTAAAAATAAATAATTCCACAGGATAATGGTTTAGAGCAGCAGTTCCCAACCTTTTTGGCACCAGGGACCAGTTTCATGGAAGACAATTTTTCTCAGACTTGGGGAATGGGGGGATGGTTTCGAGATGATTCAAGCACATTACATTTATTGTGCACTTCACTTCTATTATTATATTGTAATGGATAATAAAATAATTCTACGACTCACCATAATGTAGAATCAGTGGGAGCCCTGAGCTTGTTTTCCTGCAACTAGATGGCCCCATAGGGTTGGGGGCAAGTGATGGGAGACAGTGACAGATCATCAGGTGTTAGAATCTCATAAGGAGTGTGTAACCTAGGTCCCTCGCATGCGCAGTTCACAATTGGGTTTGCGCTCCTATGAGAATCTAATGCCGCTGCTGATCTGACAGCAGGCAGAGCTCAGGCAGTAATGCCAGCAACGAAGAGCAGCTGTAAATACAGACGAAGGTTCACTCCAGTGTCGCCGCCCTCTGCTCACCTCCTGCTGAGTGGTCTGGTTTCTAACAGACCCCTGGTCTGGCAGTTGGGAACTCCTGGTTTACAGTGGGAAAGAAAAAAATCACCTGTTAGTTGGCAGCTGGCCTGGCACACACAGCTAGATCACAGCATTCTCCCATCAAACATAAACAGTTTCATGGCACAACAACATCAGATAAGCTCACTCTGTGGTCGTGATGAAGCAAAACAGACAAAACAAAAAAGACCACTCTGTAATCGTGTCTGAGCAGGGACAAAACAAGGACACTGCAAATCACTAAAATGACCAAACAGCCATTTCTCCCAGCTGAGTGAGGGTTACCTCTTTGCCAATAGCAGCTTTAGTCCCACTCTATTCCTCCTGCCTCCCAGACAAGAGTCATTAAGATACCCAATCATTGAATTACCCTCCTTTCCTAACAGCCCTCAATCCAGAATAAACCCCCTTCCTTGAATACAAGCCCAAACTCTCTAACAAGTCCCTTGAAAGACTTTTTTTTTTTTTTGGGGGGGGGACGGAGTCTCGCTGTGTCGCCCAGGCTGGAGTGTAGTGGCTCACTGCAACCTCCGCCTCCCAGGTTCAAGCAATTCTTTGCCTCAGCCACCCGAGTAGGTGGGATTACAGGTGCCTGGCACCATGTCTGGCTAATTTTTGTATTTTTAGTAGAGACGGGGTTTCACCATCTTGGCCAGGCTGGTCTTGAAATCCTGACCTCATGATCCACCCATCTTGGCCTCCCAAAGTGCTAATATTACAGGCGTGAGCCACCGCGCCCAGCCTCTCGTAAGAATTTCTTACCAAGATATCCCATGATTTGCCAAGGTGTGTGGTCTCACTTGCTGCCACAAGCACCGATAAGCCCAACTTTGTTGGATTATAGTGTATATCTGGTGGTCTTTGATTAGGAGGCATTGTTGGGGCTCAGAAACTGATACCCAAAAATATGGTACTTTGGCGTGCTAGCCTAAAGAAGCAGTCTCAAGCTCTCTCTGACCACCCACCCAACCCTGCCTCCTGTCTCTATGAAGCTGTTCACTTTGAAGTTCTCTAATTTGACTAAAATCTGGATCTGCCAAAGAAGAAAACCTCTGGACCCTTCCCTGAGTTTTCATTAATTTAATTCATATAACAGGAAGAAAGACTGCAGTCTGTCAGTGCACCAGGACAGGTTTTTTGTTGTTGTTGTTGTTGTTTTTATGAGACGGAGTCTTGCTCTGTTGCCCAGGGTAAAGTGCAGTGGTATGATCTTGGCTCACTGCAACCTCCGCCTCCCGGGTTCAAGTGATTCTCCTGCCTCAGCCTCCCAAGTAGCTGGGATTACAGGCGCGTGCCACCATGCCTGGCGAATTTTTGTATTTTTAGTAGAAACGGGGTTTCGCCATGTTGGCCAGGCTGATCTCGAACTCTTGACTTCATGATCTGCCCACCTCACCCAAAGTGCTGGGATTACAGACCTGGGCCACCGCGCCCACCCAGCCACCTGGACAGATTTTTGTCATAAACTGTTGTTTGCTCTGAAGGCCCAACAGATTGTGTCCCAAGCCATTTTATGTTCTCCAACTCCTTTCATTTCTCCCTAAAAATCATTTACTAGCCTTCAAATTGCCACATTTCCCCATCTCCCCATCCTCTATGAAGAAAGGTTTATAAACCTCTGTCTCCATTTGGTGACTATTCTCATGTGATTCTCCTGCTATGCATGTCCAGAAAGGTTTTTTAATGCCTTTGCTCCTATTCAACTGCCTTGTGCCAGTTGATTTTTCAGCAAACCTTCAGAGGGTGAAGGGGTAGCTTTCCCTTTGCTCTGACAGCATCAACAAGGGGGAGAGGGGAAGAAGCCTTTAGTTAGGGTGATCAGGAAAATCTTTGATAAGGAGGCAACATTGTGTTAAAAAGTGAAAGGTAAAGAGATGGCCATTTGGGTTGGGTGCAGTGGCGCACATCTGTAATCCTAGCACTTTGGGAGGCCAAGATGGGTGGATCACTTGAGGCCGGGAGTTTGAGACCAGCCTGGCCAACATGGTGAAACCCTGTCTCCACTAAAAATACAAAAATTAGCCAGGTGTGGTGGCACATGCCTGTAGTCCCAGCTACTTGGGAGGCTGAGGCAGGAGAATCTTTTGAACCCGGGAAGCAGAGGTTGAAGTGAGCCAAGATTGTGCCGCTGTACTCCAGCCTGGGCAACAGAGTCAGACTGTCCAAAAAATAAAAAATAAATAAAATAAAGGCCGGGAGCAGTGGCTTACACTTGCAATCCTAGGACTTTGGGAGGCCGAGGCGGGCGGATCACCTGAGATCAGGAGTTTGAGACCAGCCTGGCTATCACGGTGAAACGCTGTCTCTATTAAACATACAAAAATTAGCCAGGCGTGGTGGTGAGCACCTGTAATCCCAGCTACTTGAGAGGCTGAGGCCCAAGAATCACTTGAGCTCAGGAGGCAGAGGTTGCAGTGAGCCGAGATCAGGTCACTTCACTCCAGCCTGTGTGAGAGTGAGACTGACACACACACACACACACACACACACACGACGACCATTTGAAGATTTAAGGGAAGAACATTCCACTCAGAGGCAAAAGGGAAAAGCAAATAACTTGTATTTCTTAACCAACAATTTTGACTTCACACACATCTCCTCTGAATATTGATTTTGAGGTTATGGGGAAGCTAATCATACAGCCATTTTCTACTTTCAGTCAAAAAAAGCTTCTGGAGGAAAAAAATTTGAGATGTCACGTAAAGAGGTAAGGAAGTCAAGTGTGGCAGTTAAGGGTGCGTGGTGCTGAGGAAGGCTTATCTCTGGCTTTACCCACTCCCACTCCCACCCAAGAACCTGTTCTCTGCTGGCTATAACCCAATCCTTGCTAAAGTTTTAATGAATAATTAACAAAAGAACTTGTAACTATCCCTTCTAGAAGTTTATTCATTAAGAAGATGCTTCTTGAAAATGAAAAAATAAAAAGATCAGATTTAATTCTTTTTTTGAGACAGAGTCTCACTCTGTTGCCCAGGCTGGAGTACAATGGAGCAATCTTGGCTCACTGCAACCTCCTCCTCCTGGGCTCAATTGATCCTTCCGCCTCAGCCCCCCAAGTAGCTGGGACTACAGGCATGAGCCACCACGCCCAGCTAATTTTTGTATTTTTTGTAGAGATGAAGTTTCACCATGTTGCCCAGGCTGGTCTCAAACTCCTGAGCTCAAGTGATCCACCTGCATTGGCCTCCCAAAGTGCTAGGATTACAGGCGGATGAATTACTGTGGAACACTTGTTTGAACATGCTGTTACTGGGGAAACAAACCTGCCGTAGCGGTCAATGAAGTACTTGCAAAACTGCTTGGGGGATAGGAGTACCTGTTTCTGAAAAGGGGGTGCTGACTGGAGGTGGTGTAACAGGGTCCCTGCCACACAGCACAGTTCCTCTCTAGGTGAACTCTAACATAACACCTGAGATGCCACTCTTCCATTCCCTTCAAATCTCCTGAAGTCAGGAAATGCCTCTGGCTCCATTATTTTATTTATTTATTTATTTGAGACAGAGTCTCGCTCTGTCACCCAGACAGGAGTGCAGTGGTGGGATCTCAGCTCACTGCAACCTCCGCCTCCCGGATTCTCCTGCCTCAGCCTCCAGAGTATTTGGGATTACAGACACACACCACCATGCCTGGCTAATTTTTGTATTTTTAGTAGAGATGGGGTTTCACCATGTTGGCCAGGCTGGTCTTGAACTCCCGACCTCAAGTGATCCGCCCGCCTCGGCCTCCCAAAGTGCTGGGATTACAGGCATGAGCCGCCATGCCAGGCCAGGCTCTATTATTTTTTTCTAACTATGTTTATACAATTATCAGCTAATCTTCCCAGGATGCAGTGTTACTTATGGTGAAATTATAATATTAAAGGATTTTCTCTCTCCCCTAATTGCTTGCTTGACATTGACTCTGTTTCCTTGATTACTTCTTTGACAAGAACTTCTCCGTAAAACTTATAGTTTAATATCCAGTATTTTAATCTTCAGCCATAGTGGGTCAAATTTTGAGTAAGCAAATGAACAGCACAAAGAGAAGGAAGAGCCTCAGCATTCATTGTCCTTGTAGTCAGCTACATTTTGGCTTTCATTGTCTGGGAGCTAAGGTAAACACACAGAGAACAGGAGGGAAAAGATCATTGTGTACTAAGATGGTTTGTGTTTTGTTTCTAAAATATTTTGAGGACATATTTCCCTAAGAAAAATATTTCAGAACCAGATAATATTGTAAGTTAATATTGTTAAAAGATAAACACATTAAAATTGTCACGAGTTTGAGAATGAAGCTATTCATGAATCACGCAGCACCAGAGCTCAAACAGTTCAACACTCCACTAAATTGGTGGGAGGGAGAAATTTTTCTAAGGTGTTTGCAGAAGCAAGATAAAGAAAATATTTGATGGCTTAAACTAGAAAGTCCCTAGTTAGATGTCACTTAGTGGTTTCTGATTGGTTAAGCTTAAGTTTACACTGAGTTCTATTTCTGTTTGTTTACTCAGAAACACAAGGCAATGGAACTGTCTTAGCCTCATGGCCTCCCAATTAATTATTTTAACAAAACTATATGGACAGAATTTACCTGTGTTACAGTGTATCCTAGAGCAGTTTGTTCTAGTCTTCTTGGAGAGGAAGATACCAAAATGAAGTTAAATATGCAAGAAATGTGTTAGGGGAAATGCCTGTAGAAAATTGGGAAGGAACTTGAAGAGGCTCAGAGAACCATCACACCGATGCTAATCTGATCCTGAGTGAATGGTGAGAAAGAAGTAGAGGAAAGGGCCGTCGCTGTGGCTCACGCCTGTAATCCCAGTACTTTGGGAGGCTGAGGCAGGAGGATCGCTTGAGCCCAGGAGTTTGAGACCAGCCTGGGCAACATAGTGAGACCTCCACTCTAAAACAAATCAAAAAATTAGCCTGGTGTGGTAGCGTGTGCCTGTAGTCCCAGCTACTTGGGGGTGCTGAAGTGGGAGAATTAATTAAGCCCTGGAAATTGAGGCCACAGCGAGCTATGATTCCCACCACTGCACTCCAGCCCAGGCGACAGAGATCCTGTCTCTAAGAAATAAAAAATAAAAAGAAGAAGAAGTAGAGGAAGGTTGTGCGGCAGTTTTTCTAACGAAAGTTCAGCAAGGCGTGGAGCCCAAGCACCCCATCAGAGGAGTCCTGTCTCCCAAAAGTAGGCCCACCTGAGTAACTGTGCCATACTCTTGCCTGAGAGCTGCCCATGAAAAACGTGGTTTCAGTGCAAGCATAGTAATAGATCTCTGAGCCCAGTAGCTGGAGCCCTCAGTCAATTACTCTTCCTGCTGTCTAAGATCGAAGAGCTGCTTTTACTCAGTCATCACACAAGATTCTCAAAATTTAATGTGCACACAAATCACCTGGGAATCTCATTAAAATGCAGATTCAGTAGGTCTGAGGTGGGGCCTAAGTTTCCGTACTTCTAACAAGCCCTCAGATAATATGCTGTTGGTCCACAGACCTCACTTTAAGTAGCAACGGCCTAGAGAATATTTGAAAGCGTCTTATTCAGGCCATCTAAACAGGTTATTGAGAACTCTTCACAGGTTTAATGCCTCACCCCTGATGTGCCAGGCAATTCTGTTGAAAACAGATATATACAATTCTAGGTTAGATTTTTGCCATTCAAATAACTCATTCCTCCTTGTGTAAAATCACAGCCGTCAAGCCCTTCTTGTCATAATACTTGTACAATCCCTTCATGATTATCTCTGTATCACCTGCATATGTGCATTCATTTTTGGTGCCAAGAGAGGGCTTTGACCTTCTATGATGTCAGTCATATCCTTTCCCCCCTCCAACTATTTGGTATGGATGGTTTGTTTCTTAATCTTAAGCAAAACGTTTCAAGCCCTTCCTAACAATATTGGGCTTCAAAATCCACCCTGCATAGAAAGTTTGGTGCAGCCAGTTATCATAAATTTATCTTCTAGGTGTGAGTTCTCAGGGATTTGGGGATGTGCATGTCCTCCTGATTGCCTGAAGATTTGTGCAGTTATCATCCTGACCGTGTAGCCGTCCGTCTATCATAAAACAGATCCGTGCCCTTTCTTCACTTTAGTTACTGACCCCTTTACGTATCTTGGCTCAATTCCCTACATTGTGTCTACTGCATAAAACAGCAGTTTCATACTTTCCAGAAGCCATGGATTTCTTTCTTCAACGAATGCTTAAGTAGATTAAGCCGGAATGGCTGAAACAATGAGAGACGAAATTAGAGAGATGACCAGGAACACATCTTGAGAGTTAAGGTGTTTAAGTGTTACCATGAAAGTAAGGGGGAGCAACTAAAGGATTTCAAGGGAGGAGACATGATCAGACTTACACAGTTTGATTACTTTGGCAGAGGTGAGAGAGGAGGATAACTTGAAGAAGGTCCAGATGCAATCAGAAAGACTAGGAAGGAGCATATGAGGAATACAAGGGATATCAAGGAATCAGAGTCGTCAGAACTTGCTGCCTGAGTATGGAGGCAAGGAATGAAGAATATAGTATAGCATGTCTTCCAATTTTCAATCTTGGACAATTACGGATGCAAGGGTCTGAGGGTTGCCAATTATTGAACTGGGAAATATAGAAAAAGGAGTAAGTTTAGGAAAAAGTGATTGAGTTCAGTTGTGAACATACTGAGTTTAAGGGGGACAGCCAGTAACCATTTGAGTACATGGATATGTACATCACCGGAATCTGTCTTAAAGACCCCCTCTTGGATCCAGGACTGTTTTTATTTGCAGAGTATTCTCGGTCTCTGCTTAGGCAACTGCTCAAGGTTTACACCAAGTAGTCTTTTTCAACTGAATTGTCTATACCATCTTGCATTTTTCCAACATGTTCTTCAAAATGTAGGTTGCCTGCTACACTTGTTACTTTAAATTACTTCTCTCTTTCTCTTTTCAAAGGTCTCCTTGCATGTCCAAGTTTGGGGCCTTATTCAGGGTTCTCTGTATTGGCTACATGCTAATGCAGGCCAGAGAAACGGGGAGGGTTTTTTTCTGTTCCCTTTGGCAGAAAGAGCCATTTCCATTTAGAATTTGAGCTCAAAAGAAGACTCAAAATGTAGCTTTGAGGAAACAGGAATTAATAGAAAATCATGGGTGTAATCTGTAGAAGATGGCCTGGGTTGCTATGATATGTGGTAAGAATAGAGGTACTATGTGTAACTAATTGAATATATTGTGCTTTGTTTAGAAGGTTAAGTTTTAACGTGGCGTTTTTCAAACTTGGGTTTTAAAGTTTTAGTGGGGCTGCTGGGAGGGAGGGAGTACTGCTAAGTACTTGGGACTTCTGTCCTATTTCCACTTCAGCCAGAACAATCAGTCCTATTTTCATTCCAGCCAGAACAAATTTGTTTTACATAAGCTTTCATTGAAGAAAAGGTTCCACGGCCTTTTAAAAAAGTGTGAAAACCATTATGTTTGCATAGAAGCTGCAGAAATATGAAAAGGTCAGTGAAGAAAGAGTTCAGGGATGGGTGTGGTGGCTCACACCTGTAAACCTAGTGCTTTGGGAGATTGAGGAGGGTGGATCATTTGAGGCTAGGAGTTTGGGACCACTCTGGGCAACATAGTGAGACCCCCATCTCTACAAAATATAAAAAATAAATAGCTGGGTGTGGTGGCACATGCCTATAGTCCTAGCTACTAGGGGAGCTGAGGCAGGAAGATTGCTTGAGCCCAGGAAGTTATAGTGACTTATGCTGATGAACCAAAAATATGACAGTGGTCTCATAAGACCACTTGCATGTCCAATACCATATCTGTAATATGGTATTTGTACTACCATATTTGTACTGTACCTTTTCTTTGTTTAGATACACAAATACCATGTGTTACAACTGCCTATTAGGTACAGTAACATGCTGTACAGGTTTGTAGCTTAGGAGTAACAGGTGATACATAGCCCAGATAAGTAGTAGGCTATAACATCCAAGTTTGTGTAAGTGTATTATTCTATGAAGTTCGCACTATCACGACGAAATTAAGGGTAAATTTCTCAGAATTTATCCAATCTTTAAGAGATTCATGACTGTACTTCTTGTTCAGGTTTACTTTTGTTCCCTTCACATCTTAGCCCCTGAAGGCAATGTATGACATATGATTTTGCATCTCCAGTGTTTAGCACAGTAAGAGCCTAAAAAATGTCTGTTGAATTAGTAAATCCACAAGGTTTATACTCAAAGTAATGTAAGTGGAATTCTCTACAGGTGTTGAACTCCTAACTCTTGAGAAGAGTTTTATTTTTCTCTACAATGATTTATCTTAAGACAACGGTTTTAAAGAGGGGCAGAAAAATACCCATGATTAAGGGAGAAAGATGTAATATTTTGAGTTTTTGTATATTATGTGTGACGAAAAGTGAAGCAAGCAAGGATGCCTTGCAATCAAGAGATGTCTTGATTGAGGCGTCTCGAATAAGGTGGTTGATCTAATTCATAACCAATGTATTAGAATGTCATTGAACTTGTGGGCGAGGGAGTAATGACAAACTGATTCATATTTTTGGGAAAATGAATCAATGCTCCTTATGTTGACTGGCATAACTAGTGACTGGCACAAAAGTTGCCCCCAAAATACTCAACGAGACTAAAGAAAACGATCGCAATACAACAGTGAATGGGAGAATAAGGTTCCTCCTCACGCTTTCAAAATTACCGCCTGCCTTCTCTGTTCTCCAGTTTTGGTAAATCAAACCTATCTTTGCCAAAATCCGACAAAACTTAAAACATGTTAAAAACAGACAAACAAACACACACACAAAAACTCTCCCTAGGAATGTAAAGACGAGTCTGGGACTGTGGACCGAGGTTTGAGTCCCTTCCCGGGACGCGGTGGTAAATGACTCCCCAGAGTCTCCTGGCCGTTCCGATGGCGCCAAGGCCGCAATGGGCAAGCAAAAGCCCCCCGCCCCGGCGCATTCCCAGGAGACAGAGCCGTGAGGGCCTCTGGCAGCAACTCGCGACGGTCGGCTTTCCCTGGGTCTCCGCCCTACGGGAGACAGTGAAGGCGGGAGCAAGGCCCCAACCGAGAACCCCACCCCAAACCCGGGAGCCAGGAGCCCCCTTCCACCCTTCGGCCCGCCACCCGGAAGCAGATGCCGGCGGCGCGGCGTGGCAGGGTTGCGGTTCCGGGTCGGGCCGCGCCGCAGCCAGCTCTCGGCTCGCAGCCGCAGCGCCCCGCCCCCGCGCTCCGGACCTGGCAGGCGGCGGCTGCTGGGCAGGTCCAGGGGCCACATGGCTGAGGGGGACGCAGGGAGCGACCAGAGGCAGGTGAGGCCCCGGCGGGGTGCTGTCTCTCCAGGCTCGGCTCGGGCTCGCCTCGCCATGCCAGTCCTCCTCAGCCGAGGGGCCCTCCGCCCGGGGCCGCCCCGGGTTCCGCCAGCACTGGCCACGCCATTTGCTCCACCGCGTTCCATTTTCCCGGCGCTTCCCGTCGGCCGAGCGCTCTTAGGCCGGCAGCTCCTCGGCGGCCGCGGGCTCGGCCTGTCTCGGACGGTGTCCTCGTCAACCATTAACACGCGACTAAGCAGCTCTGGGCCGAAGGCAAAAACCGGGGTTTCGATCCCTACCCTGCCGCCGCCGAGTCATCTTGGACAAATCACTTAAGAATTCGGGTTTCCCCCTTTGCAAAATGGCAATAGCCCAGACCCTGCAGGTCCCGAGAGCCCACCGAATCTCACTCCTTCTGGTCCTTGGCATCGAGCTTTCCCTGTGCCTTGTTCACGTGGGCGATCATAAGTCTTTTCCTACAGGGCTGTGAGTACAAAATGAAATGCTACGAAGTCGAATGGATACTTTGCTTCCCATCTTTTCCCTTTAGGTCCTCCAGTTATTTTTCTTTTTTAACCCCAAGCCCAAAGAATAATTTATGAAATGTTTTAAGGGTTTGATTACCAAGCAACCAACCACCCATCTAGTCCTTGTGTACCCCCTCCCCACCTCCCCCCAACACAAAATTTAATACGAAAGAACCAGTGAGACACCCAGCAGGAGTACACAGATAATGTGGGGCAGAGCTATTGGGGGTGGGAGTCAGGGGTGGAGATTACCTGTTAAAAAAGAGAAGGTGGAACAGAGAAGATAGGTTTATCTTTTCACGTGTGAATGGTCACTACAAAGTATGGGAGTGCATATATATTATATTTTGACTCAATAGTGGCCAAAAGCACAGTAATGCAGTAGCAAGGCTGGCTCCAGTCATTGGAGTAGCGCCTAGCAACCACCCAGAGAGCAGAACATGGTGACCTGCTCTTCAGAAATACTTGGCCTGGTGAGGCTCATCTAGGAATTTTTGATCTACTCTGGTAATGTTGAATTTGAATACCTTATAAAGTAGTAAGAATAGGATTTTAAGATATGTACATTTGTTGACTTTTAAAAAATCAATTTCTTTCAGAATGAGGAAATTGAAGCAATGGCAGCCATTTATGGCGAGGAGTGGTGTGTCATTGATGACTGTGCCAAAATATTTTGTATTAGAATTAGCGACGATATAGATGACCCCAAATGGACACTTTGCTTGCAGGTACTTTTTCCCCCTTCCCTGCAGCCATCTTTCAGTTACAGTATGAACTATATTGTTGACTTCTGTATTCTAATGATTGTGTTGTTTTCTAAATTATCTTTGTTGTTGGCTTTTATCAATGATTAAACACATGGGCAGTTACATCTCAGATCACTTTCAAATCATACATTAATTGATAGTTCCAGTCTTTCTAATCCAATGCTTTTAATCATTTAAAAGTGTTAATGTACCCTTGAGAGACTGTAGTTTTGCTTCCCTTCATTATTCTCTTCATCTGGTAGGAGAGGGTCCAAACCTGGAAAGATGGCTAACATTTAAAAGGAAAGGGAGGTTAGTAATGTAGATGACTCGTAGAGGAGACACTCATTTCTTTATTAATTGAGAATCAATGATCAATGATCAGTTGTAGTTAGGATAAAATAAATGAAAAGGTCAGCTATGGCTTTTCTTAGTGCTTAATCTTTGATGACTGCTTGTATGTACTTTCAACATAAAGGATGCAAAACAGTTTTTGCCAGTGTTTGTTTTTATGATACTGATTTGAAAAGAAGTATGTATGGTTCTCTATTATATGTTAGCTATTTCATATAGTTAATAGTGTTTCCTAGGATTTTTGTAGTATTTCTTCTGAAAAGTACCCAGAAAATATTATAATGCCACTCCATCCACTTGGGGTCAGGGTATAATTGTCCATATTTCAGTTTTCCTTTTCCTTTCATCTCTGTCTTCCTTGCCCTTTTTGTCCAGTTGCTAGCTTTATAAATATGGTTACTTTTGATCCTTGATGAAGTGTAAACAGATGTTTTTGAACTTGCATTGTAGGTGATGCTGCCGAATGAATACCCAGGTACAGCTCCACCTATCTACCAGTTGAAGTAAGCTGTATTTCTACATTTATATTGTTATAAAAAGATTCTATTCTGAAAGATGTTTATACTGTACTTTGCGTTTACATAAAATACCTTTCTTATTAAAATGTATATAGAGATTAAAAATACCTTTTGGGTTTGGTATAGAGCATTTAAATAAAAATTAAATTCTATAAAACAATGAAATATGCCACTTAGTATAAAAGAGAATCACAAGGTTCGTAGAGGTGAAGTAGGTACAGAATTGTCTTTAGAGATGAGGAAGGAAACCTTCCTCTTTAGCCTAGTAATATAGAAACCTTGGCCTTTAGAGTTACTCCTAACCTAGATCTCCTGACCTAGCCACAGTTCCTTGATGTACCTGTAAGACTGCCTGCCTTCCAGGAGTTTCTTATGATGCTTCTGGTGTTTCTCCCTGCCCCTTTCCCCGTTGATGTTGACGAACCATCTTCTTAGCAGCCCGAGCTTAATCTTTATGAGCCATGACCTGTTGATGCAAGTGATATTTCATCTACCTTGGCCCCATCACCTAGTAATATGTATAAACCCTTGGGAACAGAATTGCGTAAAAATCTCAATTACTAGGCCGGTCTGATTGTAGACCAGTGATTGGTTTATAACCAGTAATTGATCACAACTGGTTAGATTTCTTTGTTTCTTCTTCACTCCCACTGTTTCACTTAATTAGCCTTAAAAAAAAAAAAAAACTCAATTACTAGAATTTGTATCTATTAGTTTTTTCTGTGCACATATTTTAAAACCATGGCATTAATGCTTACTGTTATTAATGGTTCTGTAAATTTTTATTATTATTTATTGCAAATGATAGATATAGAATGCTTATAAACATTAATGTCCTTTTCAGACATTTTTTTTTTTTTTTTGAGACAGAGTCCTGCTCTGTCTCCTAGGCTGGAGTGCAGTGGCGTGCTTGACTAACTGCAAGCTCCGCCTCCCGGGTTCACACCATTTTCCTGCCTCAGCCTCCCAAATAGCTGGGACTACAGGTGCCCGCCACCACACCCGGCTAATTTTTTGTATTTTTAGTAGAGACGGGGTTTCGCCATGTTAGCCAGGATTGTCTCGATCTCCTGACCTCGTGATCTGCCCGCCTCGGCCTCCCAAAGTGCTGGGATTACAGGCATGAGCCACCACGCCTGGCCAATTTTTAAACCATTAAAACAGAGTAATTTTGGTGTGGGTTTTGTTTTTGTCATGTTTTCTTGGGAAGGCTGAATGAATTAATGCTAATGAAAGCATTTTGCAACTATATAGATTTATACAAATATAAGACCATTTATGAAAACAATTTTTTAAAGCCAAAAAAATTTATTTGTGATGTAATCAGTAATTTGAGGTATAAACATAATCCTTGAATAATCTTCTTAATTGTTTTATTTAATCTTAGTGCTCCTTGGCTTAAAGGGCAAGAACGTGCGGATTTATCAAATAGCCTTGAGGAAATATATATGTAAGTGACAGGCGATTTTTTAAAATAATTCTGTTAGTGATTGTATTGTGGGCTTTTGTTGAACCTGTGAACCCTTTGTTAGAACCTTTCTAAACTTTTTAAAGCTACTTCTGCTTTAACAAAAAGGACTCACTTGAAGAGACCTCGAAAGGTTAGTTATATAATTTTATATATACATTTGTTAGCTTCTACTTAGATACAAAAATACAGTAATATTTAGAGCTAACAACTGTAAAAAACACTTAGGCATAGGCTTGTAATCCCAGCTATTCAGGAGGTTGAGATGGGAGGATTGCTTGAACCCAGGAGTTTGAGACTAGCCTGGGAAATACAGTGAGACCCCCATCTCAATCTCAATAAATTAAAAAAAAATTATTTGCTAAAAGGATCTTAATGAAAAAAACAAAAACACTTAGCCAACTTGTTAAAGTAAATTCAGAGATACTGCTCTTGATTTGGTATTTTCATAGGCTATGTAGAATGAAATTGATTACAGAATCCTAAGCGTAATTATTTCTTAAATGTCTATGTACTTTGGTAATTTCCCTTGTATTAGGCCATAAGACTCAGAATCTATTGATGGGCTATATTTTTCATTCATTCCTTCATTCAATAAATATTACATGGCAGGCACTGTACTAGATCCTGGGTGCAGGTATGGCTAGCATGAACAGAAGTGCCCTTTTTCATGGCAGTTAGAATTTATGGTGTGGGAGAGATATTACTTATAATATTGTAAAAATGAATATAACAATAGCTGTGGTAAGTTCTATGAAAGGAAGATATGCAAAACTAATTGAGTTTGAAACAAGACCTGACATAGTCTAGGAGGTGAGGGATGGCTTGTTTGACTTAAAAGCGGAGTTAATTAGGGGATGATAATTCCAGTGAGAGGCCACAGCACAAGGCTTGGTGTTGGGGAGCTTGGCACATTACAGGAAACAGTAATGGTGATATGCAGTGGTAAGAGACAGGATGAGATGGAGGGAATATGGTAGGAAAAGGACCTGGAGAGGTAGACAAGGCAGGTCCTGCAGAGTTTTGTAGGTTATGTTGAAGATTCTGTCTTTATACTAAGAATAGCTGGAAGCAGAGAAGGGTTTTAAGTAGTAGGGTGCCATGATAAGATTTTCTTTTTTTTGACACGGGTTCTAGCTCTCTTGCCCAGGCTGGAGTGCAGTGGCACAGTAGTGACTCACTGCAATCTTGACCTCCCAGGCTCAAGCAATTTCTCCCACCTCATTCTCCCGAGTAGCTGGGACTATAGATATGTGCCACCATGCCCAGCTAATTTTAATTTTTTTAATTAAAATTTTTTTTTAAATTTTTTTGAGATGGAATCTCACTCTGTTGCCCAGGCTGGAGTGCAGTGGCATGATCTTGGCTCACTGCAACCTCTGCCCCTCGGGTTCAAGCAGTTCTCCAGCCTCAGCCTCCCGAGTAGCTGGGACTACAGGTGCCCGCCACCACGCACAGCCAATGTTTGTATTTTTAGTAGAGGCGGAGTTTCACCATGTTGGCCAGGCTGGTCTCGAACTCCTGACCTTAAATGATCCACCCACCTTGGCCTCCCAAAGTGCTGGGATTACAGGTGTGAGCTACCATGCTCTGCCTTCAGCTAATTTTTTTAAAAATTATTTTTTTGTACTGATGGAGACTTGGTTTGTTGTCCAGGCTGGTCTCAAACTCCTGGCCTCAAGCAGTTCTCCTGCCTTGGCCTCCCAAGGTGCAGAGATACAGGTTTAAGCCACTGTGCCTGGCCATGATAATATTTTCATTTAAAAAAGATCATTCTATTTTCTGTTTGAAGTAGTGTTTGGAAGGTAGCAAGAGTAGATGTGGGACATCAGTTAGGGGGCTAATGCAGTTGTCTAGGGAGGAAATATCTATGATTTAGTTTAATTTTAATGAAATAATTTAGTAAAACAAATAATGTTCTGGAATATCAGTTTTACTGTAATCCAGGATCTAGTAAGGACTGTATTATATGTTCTAGGTGGCCACTCCATTTGGTACAGTGACAGTCCCTCTTTGTGTCCCTGGGATCCAGGCCAGGTTTCTTTTCCTCCCAAAATACTTAATTAGAAAATGGTAAGTTGTTGTGGCATCCATTCTGCTTATTCCTGCCTAGAGCAAGTATGGTCTTCCTTGGGTCTCCATTTAGTGATTCCGTCATCCTTGGCGGAAGTATAAGTATTTCATTAATTAAATGTTTTCTGATATCTCTCCCTAACATTACTGGCCACTCCAACTTTTGTGCCCCCAACAAACTTCTTTCTATAATCCTCTCATATTTGCCAATTTATCTGCCCCCCCCCCCAGTAGAATAAGATCAGTATACTGTGGATTTGTTCACCATTAACACCAGAATTGTTCATCTAGTGGCCATTTTTCAGCTCTTACCTAACTTTTGGTGGTATTGACCACTTCCTCCTCCTTGAAAATCTTTCCACACTGCTTCCATCATGTTAATCACATTCATCAGTTAGCGTTTTTTCTTACCCATGTACAATGTCATACACTCATAAGTGTGGCTCTTCACCTGCCTATCCCCTATCCCAAAAGTCCTCCTTTTACTAAAAGATACCTTCCCACAGGACACAACTTTCCTTTTCTCTTTAACTAGTTCACTTGAGCTATTTTAGACTTACGAAGTGTCAGAGATTACAATATAGTTTGTTCTAATGGTGGAATATGGGGTCTTGTTTATTTAACGGGCTTGAATAACCTTGGTCCAGTGGTATTATTTTCACACATGTAGTCTAAACAGAAATACACATCTTACTTTTAAAACTTCTTTTTTTTAAAATAGGACTTCACTGTGTTGCCCAAGCTGGCCTTGAACTCCTGTGCTCAAGCCTCAAGTGATCCTCCTGCCTCTCAGCCTCCCGAGTAGCTGCGACTACAGGCACATACCACCACACCTGGCTTTATTTTTAAAACTTTTGTGTGACAGCTTTTTTTTTTTTTTTTTTTTTTTTCCTGAGACCGAGTCTTGCTCTGTTGCCCAGGCTGGAGTGCAGTGGTGCAATTTCAGCTCACTGCAACCTCCGCCTCCCAGGTTCAAGCAATTCTTGTACCTCAGCCTCCTGAGTAGCTGGGATTACAGGTGTGCACCACTACGCCTGGCTAATTTTTGTATTTTTAGTAGAGACGGGGTTTCAGCATTTTGGCCAGGCTGGTCTTGAACTTCTGACCTCAAGTGATCCGCCTGCCTCGGCCTCCCAAAGTGCTGGGATTACAGGCGTGAGCCACCACGCCTGGCCTTTTGTGACAACTTTTAATCATATTTTCCATATAATTCCAGCAGATGGCAGCAAGGGGGAAATATAGGTTTTTAAAAATTAAACATGGGCCAGGTGTGGTAGCTTTTGTCTGTAATCCCAGCATTTTGGGAAGCCTATGTGGGAGGATTGCTTGAAGCTAGAAGTTTGAGACCAGCCTGGGCAACATAGTGAGACCTTCCCCATCTCTATAGAAATTAAAAACATAAAAATTAACTGGGTGTGATGGGGCGTGCATGCAATCCCAGCTACTTGGAAGACTGAGGTGGAAGGATCACTGGAGTCCAGGAGGTCGAGGTTGAGTCACTGCACTCCAGTCTGGGTGATAGAGTGAGACTCTGTCTCAAAAATAAATATATAAAAAGTAAGCCTGTGAAGAAGGGAAGGGGCTCTTTAGAAGAGCAGTCAGTAACTCAGGAGGGATATAGTGGAGGCCTTTATTAAGGCAAAAAGAATATGAATGGAGAAGGTCAGTTAAAGAAATACTTAAAAATATATTGGCCAGGCGCAGTGGCTCATGCCTGTAATCCCAGCACTTTGGGAGGCTGAGGCAGGCGGATCACCTGAGGTCAGGAGTTCGAGACCAGCCTGACCAATATGGAGAAACCCCATCTCTACAAAATTAGCTGGGTGTGGTGGTGCATACCTGTAATCCCAGCTACTCGGGAGGCTGAGGCAGGAGAATTGCCTGAACCCGGGAGGCAGAGGTTGCGGTGAGCTGAGATCGTGCCATTGCACTCCAGCCTGGGCAACAAGAGCAAAACTCTGTCTCAAAAAAAAAAAAAATATATATATATATATATATATATATATATATATATATATATATATATGTGTATATGTATGTGTATATATATATGTGTGTGTATATATATATATAAAAGCTAGGATTTGGTGATTGATTAGATGTATATTAGTTTGGTTGTTGTACCTACATTTTTTTTTTTCTGAGGTGGGGTCTATCTCTGTTACCCAGGCTGGAGTGCAGTGGCATGATCATCGTTCACTGTAGCCTTGACCTCCTGGGCCCAAGTGATCCTCCCACCTTAGCCTCCTGAGTATCTGGGTTTATAGGTGTGCCACCACTGGCTAATTTTTGCATTTTTTTGTAAAGAAGGGGTCTTGCTACGTTGCCCAGACTTGTCTGAAATTCCTGGCCTCAAGTGATCTGTCTGTCTCTGCATATCAAAATGTTGAAATTACAGGCATACGCTACTGTGCCCAGTCCTTAATTTTTATTTAAATATTTTGCATGTGAATATTTTGAATAAATGAAAATAACTTTTGATAAAATAAAAAGTAAATACACTTAAAATACTTAGAATATGATACTGTTTAAGAGAAAATGAAAAGGATTACAAGTTTTTTATAGTATTTGACTTTGTGATGATCTATTATAGCAATATTTAATTTAGAAATCTGAGAAAATAATTTTTGAAATTTTCTACATCTCTTCACATTTCGATGTATCATGGAATGTTAGGTTTTAATGTTGGTGAGTGAGGCTTCTTGAATCAAAAATTACACTGGATAAAGTCAAACAGACAAGGAAGACTGTATCCAAGGCCGCTGCAATAGGGGAAGGAGGCCAGAACTAAGTGTGAACTCAACTCCTCTGAAACAAAAGGCAGAAGGGTTTTTAAGGGCCAGGATGAGCTAGTGGAAAAGTACTGAAAGATATTATGTGGGGCCATTAATCGGGTGTGTTGGGCATATTGAGTTATTGTTGAGTTTGCAAATATTTCTCTTTGGAGTAGGCCATCTGTGTTTACTAATAGGTACCCGTTGAAGTTAGCCTCCTATTCTCCCACAGAGACTGGAAGATAAGGGCAGTGTCTTTGATGCTGTGTTTCAAAGGGATGGTTTCCAGGTCCTTGAGAAAGACATTTCCTGGGTTGTAAAACCAATTAAAGTTTTCTGTAAAAAGATTTACATATATCTCAAAGAGATGGAGAAGGAATTTACAATGACAAGTTTTCTGAAGAAAATGCTCTAAGAAAAGGGAGGTAGGGGCCTAGAGTCAGGAATGGGCCCATATAAAGTTTAGTCGAGCTGAGGTTAAGGCTGTTTCAGTCAGGCTTTTGGAGTCAGTTTTTTAAATAGTGTCATCTCTTTGTGTCTGTTTTCTCATCTGTAAAAAGGGGATAATATTGTAAGCATTAAACTAGCAGCTATCATTTTTTTGTTCTTTAAAAATTTTATTTTTTTATTTTTTTGAGATGAAGTCTTGCTGTGTCGCCCAGGCTGGAGTGCAGTGGTGCAATCATAGCTCACTTCAGCCTCCAAACTTCCAGGTTCAAGTGATCCTCCCACCTCAGCCTCCTAAGTAGCTGAGATTACAGGCACACACCACTGTGCCTGGCTAAGTTTTTTAATTTCTTACAGAAACGGAGTCTCACTTTGTTGCTCAGGCTGGTCTCAAACTCTTGGTTTTAAGCTATCCTCCTATGGTGCTGAGATTACAGGTGTGAGCCACCACATTTGGCCTGTTTTTTTTTTGTTTTGTTTTTGTTTTTGTTTTGAGAAGGGGTCTTTTTCTGTTGCCCAGGCTGGAGTGCAGTGGCACGATCTCCACTCACTGCAGCCTCCACCTCCCAGGTTCAAGCAATTCTCCCACCTCAGCTTCCTGAGTAGCTGGGATTACAGGCACGCACCACCACATCTGGCTAATTTTTGTATTTTTTTTGTAGAGATGGGGTTTTGCCAAGTTGCCCAGGCTGGTCTCGAACTCTTGAGCTCAAGTGATCTGCCCGCCCCGGCCCACCAAAGTGTTTTGATTACACCACGCCCGGCTCTGGGATGTTCTTATTTCAAAAATCTTCTCATCCAGCTTATAATATTGAAAATTAGGTGACAGAAACTCAGATCAAATGATTAGTTTAACTTCACACAGCTTAGTGCATTTTAGTGAATAGCTTTACTGTTATATCAACCAATACAAGTATTTAGTTTTAGTACTAGGAATTGTGGGTGTGATGGGGAGGATTTGAGGGTATAGAATTATTTAAAAACAATGTTGTTTTCTTCTGTCTCTTGTTTTGAAAGTTTTGGTGGGTGCTGATGAGTAGTGATAAAGAGAGATAATGGTTTCAAGGGAAACTTTCAGAGGAAGGAGGTGAGGTGTTGCTATGTAGTAGTGTGGTGATATCTTTAAACACATACCATACTTACCTACAATTAGTGTCTTTTTCTAAAGAGCAGACACTTGGGCCTTTATTTTATTGCTGTTACCATCATTTAACATAACTATGGACATGACTTTAAAACCTGTGACACATTCTTTTTCTCAGTGATCCTTTGAGATGGATTTAGTTACCTGAGGCAACCAAACATCATTTGGAACCAAAATGAATCAGTTTAGGCAATAGAATGTTTTGTCAGAAACAAGATATGAATATAAAATTGTTGAATTGTCTTTTAGGTCTTGTAAATTGACTCCCTGAAGGAGTTTCCCATATGCTTTACATTCTTTCTTGTTGAGATAAGTATACTAAATGATAAGTGTACCAAATAAGGGGTTTGAAATTCTTAAAAAAATTTAAAAAAGCAGGCAATGATCAGACATCAATACTGAAAGATTGTATCCACTTACAGAAACTAAGTCACATTTATATTTCTTTAATCCATCTAGTTTGGAAATGTTTATTCCCCTCTTTGGTTACAGCTCTTCTGCTTATTTTAAAGTAAGCCATGTTAATTTTGGAGTCAACTGGAATTTTTAAGGTTGCTATAACCTGTATTAAATACTCAGACACAAATGTTGATAAACCCCAGGTTTTTATAAATTATTTTAAAAAAGAAATGGTTAGATTGTTTATAATGTCTTGGATTGCAAATGTCTGTATCTTCTTGAATTTGAGAAGATGATTTTTGAAATAACAATTTTTTTTTTCCCCTGAATTTTGTTTAGTCAGAATATCGGTGAAAGTATTCTTTACCTGTGGGTGGAGAAAATAAGAGATGTTCTTATACAAAAATCTCAGATGACAGAACCAGGTAGGATTGAAAAATACTATCAATACTCTTTTAACTTATAATAACTACATTTTTATGTAGATACTCTAGTTGAAATTTAATATGAAAATCTGTATTCTGGTTTATGGTTTGTATATTATAAAATCCAAGTTTCTCTGAAAAGTTTAATTGCTCATGTAATTATAGTTATTTATTTCTATAAGGTTTAGCCTCTTTGATTTTGTATTACAGTATTCCTCCTCATCTGAGATTTCGCTTTCCATGGTTTCAGTTACCTGTGGTCACCTGTTGTCTGAAAATATTAAATGAAAATTTCCAGAAATAATTCATAAGTTTTAAATTGTGTGCCATTCTGAAAATGTTATGAAATCTTGGGCTGTCCCATTCTGTCTAGGGTCTTGTCTAGGATTCTACATTGCTTTCCATTGTTGTTTCTCTTTACTCTCCTTTAGTCTGTAAACAGTTGTTCAGTGTTTCCTTGACTTATAACCTTGACACTTACGAAGACTACTGATAGTTATTTTGTAGAATGCCCCTCAATTTGGGTTTGTCCAGTGTTTTCTCATGATTGGAGTGAGATTAGTAGCTGGGAGTGGTGGTGTACTCCCAGCTACTTTTAAAATTTTTTCTACAGACGAGGTCTCCCTATGTTGCCCAGGCTGATCTCAAACTCCTAAGCTCAAGTGATCCTCCTGCCTTGATCTCCCAAAGTGCTTGGATTACAGGTGTGAGCCACTGTGCCTATTGTATCATATGCTTTATTATTGGTGATATTTACCTTGATGTCTCAGTTACGGTGGTGTTCGCCAAATGTCTCCACTGTGAATCCTGTAGTCAGGGTTCTCCAGAGAAACAGAACCAATTGAATGTATGTGTGTATATACATGTGTGTATGTACCCACACACAGAGAGAGAAATATATTTTAAGAAATTGGCTTATACAGTTGTGGAAGGTGGCAAGTCCAAAATTTGCAGGATAGGCTGGCAGGCTTGGGACCCAGGGAAGAATGAATGTTGCGGTTTGAAAACAAAGATGGTCTGCTGGAAAAATGTCCTCTTCTGGGGAGGTCAGTCTTTTAATGTTGGATGAGGCTGATTGGATGAGGCCCCTATGGAAGACAGTCTGCTTTACTCAAATTCAACTGACTTAATTGTTAATCTCATCCAAAAAATACCTTCAGAGAAAAATCTAAAATAGTGTTTAACCAAATATATGGATACTGAGGCTGGGCACAGTGGCTTGCACCTATAATCCCAGCACTTTGGGAGGCCGAGGTGGGTGGATCACCTAAGGTCAGGATTTCAGGACCAGCCTGGCCAACATGGTGAAACCCCGTCTCTACTAAGAATACAAGAATTAGCCTGGCGTGGTGGTACGCGCCTGTAATTGCAGCTACTTGGGAGGCTGAGGCAGGAGAATCACTTGAACCTGGGAGGCGGAGGTTGCAGTGAGCTGAGATGGTGCCACTGCACTCCAGCTTGGGTGATGGAATGAGACTCTGTGTCAAACAAAAGTAAACAAATATATGGGTACTGTGGCCTAGACAAGTTGACATGTAAGATTAACCATTGCAGTCACTATCTTTCTCTTTGTAGCTTGAGGGAGATACTTTGAAGCTATGCTAATATCCTGTTTCTCCTTAAACTTTCTGCCACTAATTTTAGTATCTATCCATGGAACTTGTCAACAATATTTATTACTGTGGTGTTTGCCTGATGATGATTTTCTATTTTCTTCATTCTTTCCTCATTTAGTAATTGGAATTCTATTATGAGGAAGGGATGTCTCTTCCCATTTATGTATTTATTTATCTGTTTATTATTTATATCAGTATGGACTCATGTATATTATTTCAGTCCGTGGGTTAAAATGCCATCCGATCATATTTTTTTGTTGCTCAAATTGTTCTAGCTTTGACCTTTAAGAGCCCCTTCAGGTTAACTCCTGTGTTCTTTTTATAAGCCCCATCTCTTTTTGAGCATTTCCCAGTTTGTGGATCCACATGAGGTCCCAGGTTCATCTTGTAGTTTCCTTGCTCCAACTCAGGAATCAACCAGTTCTCCTATGGGCTGAGTGCTGGTTCCTTTCGTTGAAGAGTGGTATTTAGAACCCAAGACCCAGTGATTTTTTTTAAAAAGCATCGTTTCTTACCTGCCTCATAAAGTAATTGTGTCTCATATTCACATAGGCCCAGATGTAAAGAAGAAAACTGAAGAGGAAGATGTTGAGTGTGAAGATGATCTCATTTTAGCATGTCAGCCGGAAAGTTCGGTTAAAGCATTGGATTTTGATATCAGTGAAACTCGGACAGGTATAATGTTACTAACTAATTTCTTTTGAGGAGAGTGGGTTGGTAGTATTATGTATTGTTCTTTGAGATGATAGAGAAATTTACTAATTTTCTCCAGTTTTAGGAAGGAGTTATTAATTTGCAGATAAGATTAATTTTTTCCTGCCTGTTGGCAATTTTGGTGTTTGCCAAGTCTTATCAGAATGGCAAGGAAAAAATGGAAATTTACTCTTTTCCCCCTACTTTCTAGAGTTTTGATTTAGTGATGGAAGAAGTTGAAACTAAGAAAGGCTATTAACGTTTTTAGTTAACATCATGTTTTTATATTTCTGTATTGAAATCCTTAGCTGTTTCCTGATGTTTCAGGATTAAATTTTAGTCTGTGCTCACAAATACAAATATATTAACTGAAAGTGCAGCCCTGGAAATTAAAGCTAGTAAAATGCCTTTAAGAGTTTTTTTCTGAGAGACAAGGTCTCGCTGTGTTGCTCGAGTTGACCTTGAACTCCTGGGCTCAAGTGATCCTTCCACCTCAGCCTCCGAGTAGCTGGGACTACACGCACGCACCATTGTGCCCAGCTTGAGTTCAGTTTTTGTTTGTTTGTTTGTTTTTTTGAGATAGAGTCTTGCTCCGTCGCCCGGGCTGGAGTGCAGTGGCACGATCTCAGTTCACTGCAACCTTGCCTCCCAAGTTCAGTGATTCTCCTGCCTCAGCCTCCTAAGTAGTTGGGATTACTGGCACATGCCACCATGCCTGTCTAATTTTTGTATTTTTAGTAGAGATTGGGTTTCGCCATGTTGGCCAGGCTGACCTCAAATGACCCACCCACCTCATCCTCCCAGAGTGCTGGGATTATAGGCGTGAGCCACCACGCCCGGCCTAGTTTTTGTTTAAACAAATTTGTTTCGTAATCGAGTAGTATTCAACATAAAAATAGGTTGCTGTGATATTATGTTTCATTTTAATATTTTAAAATTTTGAATGTTATTGTTAGTTTCCCTAAGCCTCTTAGGAAAACATGGTAGACCAGGGGGAATATTCATTCTGTTTGAAGGTGAGGGGTTTCCTGTGTCATTACACAGTAGCTTTTAAAAGGTGCTCTGAGTTTTAAGGCTTTTGAATGGTGTCCAGGACTAGTAGAAGGGAACAAAGAGGAAATGAAAGAGTGGGGAGCATCCAGGGCTCTCATTTATGCTCTAGCCTAAGTAGCTCCCATTTTAATCATTTATTTGTGTGTGGATTTGACATATGATATCTTTTGAAAACAGGATCTACCATGAAAAGAAAAAGGATAAAAATCATACTCATAAATAAATACTATCAATTGGTCAGTAGTTCATATTGACCCTAATACTGTATTTGACTTATTACTATGTTAATACAGCAGTCAAAATCAATTCAGGAAAAGAACAGTATCAGAGGGAAGGTGTAAAACATCTTACATAAACCTACTTTCTTGTCTTGAATAACTTTTCATCCTAAGTGAGGCAGGTAGTAGTAGCCAGGACGATTAAGTCTCTCAACAGAATTGAGGGTTAATTAGTGATTCTTTTTTTTTTTTTTTTTTGGAGATGGAGTCTTGCTCTGCTGCCCAGGCTGGAGTTCAATGGCACAAACTCGGCTCACTGCAACCTCCGCCTCCCAGGTTCAAGCAATTTTCCTGCCTCAGCCTCCCGAGTAGCTGGAATTACAGGCACACGCCACCATGCACAGCTAATTTTTGTATTTTAGTAGAGACGGGGGTTTCACCATGTTGGCCAGGCTGGTCTCGAACTCCTGAACTCAGGTGATCCACTCCCTCGGCCTCCCAAAGGGTTGGGATTACAGGCGTGAGCCACCACGCCCAGCCATGATCCTTAAACTTGTTTTAAGAGGTGTAATAACTGGAAATCATGATGCTCTTTAAGGAATACCAATTGGATGTATTATTGATGTATTTAATTCCATCATATGAAGTAGAAACAGTTTCATTAGCAGAAGGCATTATATTATAGCTACACAATATAAAGAATATAAATTCATAGTTTTCCCAACTCAGAGGTCTAACAACAGTGAAACTGATAAATAAATTTTATATTAGCAGCTATAAATCTTTGGTTTCAGGACCCCTTTACACTCTTAAAAATTATATATTAGATATTGTACCAACTTACACTACTGACTGCAGCAGTTCAAGATTAGTCCCAACCCATTGCTTCCCCTGGGTAACCTTGGCAGGTGGAAATCATTTATAAATCAAGTGTTTTAATCTTATGTACAATATAGTTAGGAACTTTTTACTTAAAATTATAATTTAAATTTAATTTTGGTAGATAGCGATTAATGGTTATTTTAGTTGATTTGCCATGTAATTTACATTTCTTTCCCAGCTGCCCCCCCCCATTTCATTTTTTTCAGTATTTGAATGTAAGGCTTTTTAAAAAATAAAGTTTCTTCTACATTTCTAGAAGTAGAAGTAGAAGAATTACCTCCGATTGATCATGGCATTCCTATTACAGACCGAAGAAGTACTTTTCAGGCACACTTGGCTCCAGTGGTTTGTCCCAAACAGGTAAAGTTCCTTTGTCTAGCTCACTTTGATGATTTACTAAAATAATTCAGGTAAATGATTTTGCAATAATACCCTTGTTTTTACTTTTATGTTTTATTTTCATATAAGATAAAAATTATTTGTTCATTTTTCTACTCCCAAATTACTGTGAATCATGGAAGATTTGTTTCGTTTCTGTTTGTCTCTGCTTTCTTTCTTTTTTTTTTTTTTTTGTTCTGGTGTCTCACCATGTTGCCCAGGCTGGTCTCAATCTGGACTCAATCAGCCCTCCTGCCTCCAGCCCTCCCAATCCAAGGTATTGGGATTACAGGCATAAGCCACCTAGCCAGGCCTGTCACTGCTTTCAAAATTGTATCTAAACTCTGATTAGGGGTTAACCCTCCAATGAATCTTTAAATAAGAAACACCCATTGTGTTATTATAGAAAATTATGATGCTTAATACCTTGTCAAAAAGAATTATTTGTCCTGTCGAATAGGAGTTCTGTGAAACTAAGTCCATTCCTCTGTTATTATTCAACAAAGGGGACAGTGGACAGACTGGCTAAACCAAGTCCTCCCTACCTGACTTACTTTCCTTTGTGTTTCTTGATCTTAGGTGACCTTATTTCCACCCAGGGCTATAAATGGGAGAGGTTTCAGCCATAAACTATTCCTAGGTCTTTGCCTTTCTCATTCTTCTTTCAGCAGAATCCTTTTCTTCTTCCTTGCTTCTATAATGTAGCTCAGCTTACATTATTGATGTACGAGGCAATTTCAATACTACCTGTAAAGTTACATTTTTAAAAAAGTCTCATTTACTGCAGGTTTTAGGCATGAGTCTCTTCCTTTGGTCTTTGCAGCTACCCTACTCTTGAAGCTCTTTAAAGCCCTGGGCTTCAGGGATACAGCTCTTTGTTCCAGGCTGTTTCACTCTCTGAAAGAGGAAGTTCTTTTCTGCATTGACTTGTGGTCAAGATCATAACTTTTGGTGCGGACTTCTGGTCTTTTCTCTCAGGAATCCTATTTTGTCCCTGGCCCTTAGTCACATCTTCTTCCCAGGGTCCTCCTGAGACATTCTAATTCTGAATCTGTTCATTCTGGATCCTCTTTCTGTTTCTGATCACAGTCACTTAGATTTATAGCATTATAATTTGTGAGAGCTGAAACAAGTTTTAGAGGTCATTGTCTATTTTATTGATCAGAATTTGAGAACCTGAAAGATTATAAAATGATAAACAGAAGATTGCACAATTTGTGATCCAAATGGGTGTCCCCAACTCTAGCTCAGTTTTCCCTGCCACCAATATTTCTTCCATACTTCTTGCCATTACAACATCCCTGAAAAATCTGACCATGTGTCATTCTGTTCTCTCTCTTATCCACCTTCACACATGTAATCTTTGCTGATTTCCAGTGTCTACAAGGGAAGATCTAAACTTATTACACAGATCCTTTGTAATATGGCCCTAGCTTATCATTCATGACACATCTTCTGTCATCTCATTCATACTCTAAGTTAAGCTGTGTAAAGCTTCCTGAACTTTTCTCTTTTTTGTTCCCACTAAGGTTGCCAGATAAAATACAGAATACCTAGTTAAATTTGAATTTCAGATAAACATTATTGCATGGGATGTACTTATAGTAGAAAAATTACTTGTCGTTTATCTGAAATTCAAATTTAACTGGATGTCCTGTACTTTTATTTGCTAAATTTGGTCACCCAGTCCCTGTATTTGCATATAGCCCTATTCTCTGTGTGGAATGTCTTCTTCCTGCCCCATCTTTCCTTTTGATGCAGGAGAACTGCCACTTATAAGACCTGGCTCATGTGACCTCCTCTATGAACCTTACTTGACTCCCAGAGAAAGATGTGGTTTTAGAACATTTGGAACATACCATTATTGTATACCTGCTACATTGGATGTATACATTTGGTAAATTTCAGAGCTAGTTTTTAGAAGTTTTATATGATACATTTAAAATTCCCTACATGGGGAACAAACTTTCCCTTTGACATAGTAGTACTGAAATATTTGTTGATAATTAGTGCTCAAAAATACCAGGTCTGTCATTTTTATACCAATTATGAGTACCAGTCTCTGCCCCTAAAATGAGAAGGAAACTTTGGAAATGACTTTTTCAGAGTATAGTAGACTCTTTAAGTGACTATTTATTTTAATACAGCATGCTTCAAGGTATTTTTCTAGCATTTATTTACAGAGCAAATATAAAAAGCATACTTATTTATATTATTGCTGTTTTTAAGGTGAAAATGGTTCTTTCCAAATTGTATGAGAATAAGAAAATAGCTAGTGCCACCCACAACATCTATGCCTACAGGTGAGTAATCATCACAAGTTTTAGTATACTCAGTTTGTTAAAAATAGAGGGAAATGATGCATGATTTTAGAAAATAATAACTACTGTGTATTTTTTCCATTGTAATAGTAATAGACGTGGAATATTTGGAAACTGCAGAAAAGAAAAAAAAGAGTTGAAGGGAAAAATCTGGCATTTTCTGCCATCAAATGTAACTGACAATATTTTGTTTTTTGTTTCATTTTTTTCTCTGCAAAGTTTATTTTTTCCCAATGCTTTATTTACCTTTGTATCCTGTTTTTTTCTTAATTAAAAAAAAGCACTTTTTCATATTGTTATAACTGCTTGATAAATACTGTTTAATGGCTGTAAAATATTTGAGATGCCATACTACAATTTATTTAACCATTTCCTTTTAGTTTTTCATATTTTTCACGATTATAAAGAGTGGTCCAGGGAACATCTTTGTATACTTTTTAGGTTATTTCCTCAGGATAGGTTCTGGTTGCTTGAGATTCTTTTTTGAAATGAAATGGGAATATAATAAAAGGAAGAAAGAATTCTTAGAAGTAGAATTATCAAAAAGTGTGAACAATTTTGAAACTCTTGATATATAGCCAAATTTCTTGCAAAGGTTTTGTTTTGTTTTGGTTTGGTTTTTGAGACAGGGTCTCAAAAACCCTGTTGCCCAGGCTGGAGTACAGGGGCGTGATCTTGGCCCAAGCAATCCTCCCACCTCAGCCTCCCACGTTAACTGGGACTATAGGTGCGAGCCACCATGCCCGGCATAATTTTTGTATTTTTTTGTAGCAACAGGGTTCTGCCATGTTGCCCAGGCTGGCCTCAAACTCCTGAGTTCAAGTGATCTGCCCACCTTGGCCTCCCAAAGTGTTAGGATTTACAGGTGTGAGCCCAAATGTTTTTAAAACCAATTTATGCTCCCGTAAGCAGTGAATTAAGAGTATTTATTTTACTACATGAGTTTCAGTTTTGAGAATTCAGGTTTTTATATGCATCTTTGCTGATTTGTAAGTGAAGAGATGAAGGGCATTTGAAAAAATACGCAAATTTGTAAGACTTTAAAAGTACATAGTTTAGGCCTAAAATAAATCAGAACATAGGGACTTGGTGTAAATTTAAAATGTGATTGAGACTATTTGTAGAATCTAGGCTATCTGAAACTGAAACTCAAAAATTCATCATTTTGAGTAGGTGAGTTCTTAATATTACTAATTTCACATCTCTTTAAGTGCCAAAACTTACAAACAATTATTTGTTATGTAATTCCCCTCTTAATAGAGTATCACTGGATAGAATTTTAATGTTTTCTTAAGCAGTTATGGCCTTCAATAGGAAAATGAGGAATTAGACTACTCTCAGTCATTAAAATGGGCTGTAAAAATTGTAATGTTCATTTATTCTACATGTTTTTTGAGTGCCTGCTCTGTGCCAAAACTTTATGTAAATTAACTCTTATTAGTTAGCAATTCTAGCACTGTAAAAAGGTTAGCTTTTTCAAGATCCCATAGTTAAGTGATGGAGCTGAATTTGATAATCCAATTTCATTTGTTTTCTTTATTTCACTCCTCTATGGCTGTGGCTACAGCTTCAGCAATCTTGTATCTAAGCTATGTAAAAAAAGAAAAAAGTACTCATAGTATTTTAACTTTAATGTTCATAGTAGATGGTCAGTAAATATTTATTGAGTGGATGGATGGATGAAGGGAAGGAAGGATGAGTGAATGAATGAATGTGACTGCTGTAAGGTAACATAATTGACTTAGGTGTGTAGATGAGCTTTTATAGCTTTTAGTATTTACATTAAAAGTTTACAGCTTTTTATGACCAGAGCTGGGAGGATGTCTTTACTACATTTACCCAGTTCCACATGATACCATTGTAGGGCCCTAAGAAATCCACCAGATGGCATACTGTAACTGACACTATTTTTTTTTCTCTCTCTAGCACTTATTTGCCAAGCTTACTTTACTGTATTGTAGGCCTACATTATTATTTCAGATATAGCTTTCTAGTTTAAATGGATAAAAATACCATGATTTGTCTCTAATATTAGTAACCGTCCAGAGGAAAATTTAAATCTTTACATTCTTAGAAGAAAATAGAGAAATGCTTGATGGCTGGAATAAGATGAGAGGAAAGTATAAAATATTACCTTATGTTGGTTTTGTTGCCTTCATCTTTTTTTTATATGCTTTTTGTTTCACTATATCTTAAGGCTCTTTGAAGACAGATGCATGCCACTTACTTCCTTTATAATATGTCTTAGTACCTGTTGCTTTTATACAGTATATTCTCAATAAATGTTTTTCAATGATTGCTCTCGTTACTTCAAGGTTAAATGAAGTAAGGGGAATGTCACATGTATAAATTCACCTTCCCATAATAGCAACATTTCTGATATAAAGGAGATGCCTTTGATTCCTAGCTTTCCCAAGTATATAAAAAGGCAAACATACTGGATAGTAAACCGTCAGTGAAAATATATCTAATATAATACATATTTCAGGAAGGATTTAAAAAAATGAATATGCCGATTTTGGAAGTAATCAAAATGATCACAAATATTGAGGAATAACTTCTATTATAATATTTTAGTTTCAAAGTGTAATACTCTTACATGTATTTGCAGAATATATTGTGAGGATAAACAGACCTTCTTACAGGATTGTGAGGATGATGGGGAAACAGCAGCTGGTGGGCGTCTTCTTCATCTCATGGAGGTAGGTGTAAGTTAAACTATCAATCCTGTTCTGTACAAGCCATAAAATTTCTCAACAAAACAGAGCTCCATTTAGTAATAGCTAAGTCAGTTGAACTATGTAACATAAGATATATTTGATTTAATTAGTAGTTGATGTTAAAATATTGATTGAATGAAAATTTTAACCAGTGGATGTGGGACAGAAAGCAAATAATTAATAAGAAGTGCTATGCGTTCAAGACATAGACAATAGAAGATTGTCTTCAACTTTGGGAAAACACTTTGTTTTTTTGACAATTTCCTTATCTTTATTTTTTCTATTCTTTCTTTATGGAACTCCGGTTAGTTGGATATTGGAACTTCTGGATAGATCCAGAATTTTTTTTTAAATTAAGTTGTCCATCTCATTGTCTTTATATTCTGAGACATTTTCTTGACTGTTGTCCAAAATTTCTGTTGAATTTGAAATTTTGTTTAGCAACCATATATTTAATTTTTAAGAGTTCTTTCTTGTTTTCTGTTTTTCCTTTTTAAGAATATCCTGTTCTGTTTTATGGCTCCCATATCTTCTAAAATTTCTCTGATTATATTAATTAGACTTTCTTTTTTAAGATGTTCTCACCCCTAAAAAAATTTTTCCTGGTCCATTTTTGTTTATCTTGTCCTTTCTCTTTCATGCTGCTGGATTTTCTTCATCTGTCTGGTGATCATTTATTGTTCATTAATTTTAGGATTGGATTATTTTTTTCTTAAGGTAGTTACCTGGTTTTTTCTGCTCTTGTATGTGAAGGTTTATTTTCTAACAAGGCCTTTCCCTTGAATAGTAACTGTGTTTGTGGGTCAGGCCTGTAAACTGGTGGGCTTCACATTAAGGGCAGCATTTGACAAATGTCAAACTGATGAAAACGGCCAGGTATGGTGGCTCAGACCTGTAACCCTAGCACTTTGGGAAGCTGAGGCGGGGAGATCACTTGAGCCCAGGAGTTTGAAACCAGCCTGGGCAACATGGTGAAACCCTGTCTCTACCAAAAAAACACAGAAATTAGCCGGGCATGGTGGCGCATGCACCTGTAGGTCCCAGCTACTTGGGAGGCTGGGGTGGGAGGATCACTTGAGCCCAGGAGGCAGAGGTTGCAGTGAGCCAAGATTGTGCCACTGCAGTGTAGCCTGGGTGACAGAGTGAGACTGATCTAGATCTCAACTGATGAAAACCTTACTAATAGCACCAGGGATTGATGCCTCGTGCAGCCCCTGTAGCTTTGTTCAGAAGCAGGGGTTTTTTTTGTTGTTATTTGGCCTAGTGGTAAAATGCTGCCTAAACTTAGCTGTTCTGGTTGAAGTCACCAGGTGCTAGAATCCTACTTGCATGGTCTCCCCTTCACTCTGGCCAGTTGCCCCAAATCTGGGAGTTTGAGGACATTGTGAAACACAGTGATGGTTTTCCAGATTCCCTTCTGTTCTTCCATTTCACTCCCTGAATTGTTAGTAATCTCACTCAGTGCCTACTCACTCATATGGCTCTACCATTAAAGTCACTGGGAAATTTTATGTGCAATTTTATATATGGGTTATTTCATTCTCCTTTTTTAAAACTCATATTTGTACATGTCTGTCTATGTATCTAATTATGCTTCCAAAAAATAACAGATTTTGAATGTGAAGAATGTCATGGTGGTAGTATCACGCTGGTATGGAGGGATTCTGCTAGGACCAGATCGCTTTAAACATATCAACAACTGTGCCAGAAACATACTAGTGGAAAAGAACTACACAAATTCACCTGTAAGTGGCTCTTCATAGTACATCTAGAGAATTTCTCATCACTGCCTGGGAATTTTTTAAAACGACAGAAAATTAAGAATGAATCAGAATGTGAGTGGTGAATTGGTAAAACCTTTGGACTCAGAACCTGGAGACCTAGACTCTAAACAGTGTGTCTGGCCAGTCACGTGACTTTGGACCGATCACTTCATCCCTTCGCACCTTGATTTCATAGGTTCATAGAATTTTATAATTAGAAAAACCTTTTAAGACCAACTAGGTTCCATCCCTAAAATTGAGCCCCAGAGTGGTTGTAGCTGATATCACATCAGACTAGATGTTCTTTAAACATCTAGAAAATTCTGAAATTCTCTGTTAGTGTCAAAACATCTCCCCCTCCACTGGCATACCTTTAGATGCTTTCTTCCTTTATACTTTGAGTTTATTTTGTTTTATATTTTAGGTATGTTCATATCTGCCTTATTTAAATTTTACTGCCTTACTTGGGAAAGTGGGACAATAGATGAAATGATATTGAAATTATTCAAACATAAATCTACTAGATAAATAAGGTTTCCTTGATTATTCTTGATTGTTTAAAAAATATTAGCCTATAAGTGAAAGTACCCCGTAAAACACAGAAATGACACATATGAAAGTGATTATACCCTCACTGTAACATATATACATACATACATATATGTATGAATATATGTGGAATATATATGTGTAAATATATTCTAAGTGATTAGATTGAAGGTTTCATCTTTATGTAAATGGAGAGATGCTGCACTGATTTGTGTCTTTTTCAGGAGGAGTCATCTAAGGCTTTGGGAAAGAACAAAAAAGTAAGAAAAGACAAGAAGAGGAATGAACATTAATACCTGAAACTATAGGAAAGGTTAATTTGCCTATAATTATATATACATTCCATAGTCATCAAGGAATATATTGTGCAGAGAGAGTATCCTTGACTGCTCAAGTCAGCCAATTCAGCATGGATACCAACATTAGCTTTTCTTCTTTGGTTATATCATCTGCCAAAAATAGAGAACTTATGATCTATTCATGTGTGTTTCAGGCTTATTTGGGAGAACTAATTTGAACTTAATCACCACTTCATCTAATTTTAGCAAGGTAACAGTTTCCCAGGGCAGTACCTGAATTAACTGTCCATTTCAGTACATGTCAAGTGCCTTTGTTAGGTGGAGAAGAAATGTCTCTAGAGGAATATAAATACCTGATTTCTTGTCATCGAGATTCTTGTACTGTTAAATGAATATTGCCTTTTACTGCTCTTTATGGCTTATTGGAATAGGAGCTCATTTAAGATTGATCTTGGAGAGTTTCTTCTTGTGATTTTAGTTCATAAGTATGTCACCTTTCATTTTATAGTGTTCATCATTGAGTAATGGATTAAGTGAAAATCCAGGAGTATCCATCTGCAGTTATGTGCTGAGGTGATAATTCATCCAACATATTTGTTAGCATAAATATTATGCTTCAGTTTCTGTTGCAAATTGGTGATTGTGAAATTTCAGAAAGTGATTTTCTAGTCTGCTTTTTTTGTTTAATTCTTGTAATGTAAGCAATAAATATGGAGTGTCAGTAGTCTCCTTCCACCCCAGAAATGTGTTGGTGTAACATTCTCGTTTCTTTTAACAACCTGGAAGTACCTTTCTTGTGATCTTCACTGAGGAATTAGAACTATGATAGAAGTTAGGCTGTGGCGAATGGGACATTCGTAGAGTGGGATGGAGGTGGCAGAATGACCCTGGTGTAGGGCAGGAGTATGTTGTGTAGTTACATCAATTTGATGCATACTTTCCATCTGCACTCCAGGCAGCACTCCACTCAGTTCCAAGATTTTGCAGAGAGAAGGAGCAAACCTTTTCACTGGAAAAACAGAAACAACCCTCCCCCCCATTTTTTTCCCCTCTATTCATCAAACCTTTATGTATCTTTCATCTTCCAGTTACCTCTAGGCATTTAGATAGTGAAATTTACCTTTGAGATATAACAATAAGTGATTAACTGTTCACTTTCAGATGTAATGGCAAACAATTGTTAAAAGTTATTAACTGATCACAGATTTGCCTGGACTTCCCTTCCCAGGGAGGGAACAGAAGTTAGGAGGCAACTTTGGGATGGTGCTAGAGCATGGAAAGCACAGAGAATTGGACAAACAGGTCTTTTTCTCTTTTCTCTGATGTTTTACCTTTAAAAGATCCAACATCCTTACCGTTGGTATTTTTAGTAAGGTTATAGTAAATAGCTTTACACCAGGATGGATTCTGAAATATAAATTCTAAATTATATTTGTTATAACTATATTTTATGTTGTATGTTATCAAGAGCCATCAGAGAATGACCTTTTTGTGTTTGGAACACTTGGTTCCGTGAAAAGTATGCTTTGTGTTTTAACTGTTAAAATAATTTAAAAATTAATTATTTTACATAATTAAAGAAGTTAAAAACTATTAACATTAAATAATTTCACAATTTCAACATGTCAAACCTATGAAGGGAGATAGGAAACAATGAGAAACTTACTTTTGCTCCTTTATACAGAATTATTAACTATATTTTACTAACTAAAAAACTCTAGTATTCTTTACCTAAAGTCAATTGGCTGGTAAGAGGGAGAGATGCAAAATTCTCCAGTTCTGAACTTGGAGCTATTTCACACTCTACTCTTAATGGAAACTTGAACTAATGATAGATAGTATTTTTTTCCTCTATTTAAAATTTTTGTCTTGATTAGGAGATTTTTCAGTTCTCCATATAATAATTTTCTACAATCAGATCTATGCTGTGGCATATTTTGCTTTATTTAAAAAATTTTTTTTTAGAGATGAGTTCTTGCTCTGTCACCTAGGCTGGAGTGCAGTGGCATGATCATGGCTCACTGCAGCCTTGACCTTCAAGCCTGCCAAGTAGCTGGGATTACAGGCATGTGCTATTACACCTGGCTAATTTTTAAAGTTTTTTGTAAAGATAGGGCTTTCTGTGTTGCCCAAGCTCGTCTTGAGCTCCTGGCCTCAATCGATCTTCCTGCCAAGGTATTGGAATTACAGATGTGAGCCACCATGCCTGGCCTGCTTTGACATATTTTATAGTGTGTTAATTACAAATAGTCTTCATATGCCAGAATATAAGAGCAAGTGTTATCTACTTTTTAGATGGGAATTGCAGAAGCTGCATCAAAAGTATGCTTTGAGGTATATATAGTGAAACAGAGCCTTTCTGAAGAGAATTATATCAAACTAATTACAACCAAGAAATAATAGTATGAAGCGGATACTGTTTGGAGGACAGGAAAATTTATTGGGAAAATTACATAATCCCTCTGATTCCGCTATCCAGAGATAGCCATTATTATTAATATTTGGTATGTACATCCTTATATTATTTTTTTCTTATGCGTGATTTTGTATATATGGTTATTTTTCTTTCCATAAAAATGGTATTAAACTGTATATACTGTTTTGTAGCCTACATATTTCATATAGAAGTATATTGTTAACATTTTCCATGTCAATAAATATTCTTCTATGGCTTAAATTTCTTATGGCTGCATTGTATTCTGTCTTCTCAGTATTATACTAACTAGTCCTCCACTTTTTTCCAATTTTTAAGTTTTTTTCAACTTTTCACTGTTATAAACAACTGTGAAAACCTACATCATTTGCAGATTTTTGTATGTATCTTTGATTATTTCTTTAGGAAAAGCTCCTAGATATGGAATTTCTTGGTCAAGGTTTGTACATTCTAATAGCTTTTGATTAGTTGAGTCAGATTGTCATCCAGGAAAATGTTATCAGTGATTGCTCCATTAATATTGTGTTGGAATATTTAATACCAGCCAAAGATGGGAAAAAATAGGCAGTTTGCTTGATAACTCCCAAGATCCTTTTTAAAAAAGTAACCTTTTTGGCCAGGCACAGTGTCTCACGTCTGTAATCCCAGCATTTTGGGTGGCTGAGGCAGGCGGATCACTTGAGGTCAGGAGGTTGAGACCAGCCTGACCAACATGGTCAAACCTGTCTCTACTAAAAATACAAGAAAAGTTAGCTGGGTGTGGTGGCGGGCACCTGTAATCCCAGCTACTCAGGGGGGCTGAGGCAGGAATATCACTTGAACCCGGGAGGCAGAGATTGCAGTGAGCCCACATCGTGCCTTTGCACTCCAGCCTGGCGACAAGAGTGAAACTCCATCTCAAAAAAAAAAAACCTTCTTGCCTTGAAATAATTGTAGCCTCACAAGAAGTTACAAAAATAGTAGGTCCTGTGTACCCATCACTGAGCCTCCCCTGACAGTAACATAACTATAGTAAAATTTCAAAACCAGGAAATAGTTTGATTACGATTCCTTTATCAGATAAATGATTTCCAAATATTTTCTCCCAGTCTGTGGCTTGTCTTTTCATTCTCTTAGCAGTGTATTTTGCAGAGTAAAGTTGTTAATTTTGATGAGATCTAATTATCTTTTTTTTCCCTCTTTTTTGGATCATTCTTTTTGATGCAACATCTAAGGACTTTGCCTAACCCCAGGTCTAGATTTTCTTCTGTTTTTAAAGTTACATCATTTTGTGTTTTTCATGTAGATCTATTTTCCATTTTTAGTTTTTACATAAGGTGTGAGATTAAAGTCAAAGTTTTTTTGTTTTTTGTTTTTTGCTTATGGATGTCCAGTTATGGAAGTGACTAATTTTTTTAAATTGAACTTTTTTTTTGAGACAGGGTCTTGCTCTGTTGCCCAGGCTGGAGTGCAGTGGCCTGATCATGGCTCACTGCAGTCTTGACCTCCCTGGCTCAAACGATCCTCCCACCTCAACATGCCGAATAGCTGAGACTACAGGTGCATGCTACCACACCAGGCTAATTTTTATATGTTTTGTAGGGATGGGGTTTCACCATGTTGCCCAGGCTGGTCTCTGTCTCCTGAGCTCAAATGATTTGCCTGTCTTGGTCTTGCAAAGTGCTGGGATTACAGGCATGAGCTGCCATGCCTGGCCAGATTGAACTTTTTACTGATAAATATTCACAAAGTAAACACATATGTAATCACCACGTAGATTGACAAAGGGCAGCACCAACACCTCACAATCCCCTTGTGTCTCAACTGGTCATTATCTACTGTCCTCCCTGCCAAGTAACCACTTCCTTAATTTCTGACACCAGAGATGAATTGGGTCTGTTTTGCCAGTTAAGTAAGTGGAATTATGTAGTACCCTTGTTTTGGCTCCTTTTCTGACATTTTGTTTGTGAAACTCATCTGGGTTGTTGTGTGTAGCAAAAGTTCTTTCATTCGTTTTTTTGTTTTTTAGTTTTTTGTTTTTTTTAGAGTTGGAGTCTTACTCTGTTACCCAGGCTGGAGTGCAGGTGGCACAATCATAGCTTACTTTAGCCTCAAACTCCTAAGCTCAAGCAATCCTCCTGTCTCAGCCTGCCAGAGCGCTGGGATTACAGGTGTGACCCCAGGCTGTGCCTGGCCTAATTCTTTGATTCTTATCACTGCATGGTATTCCATTGAATGAATGTGACAATTTATTTACCAGTTCTCTTTATGGATATTTGGGTTTCCAGTTTGAAGCTATTACAATTAGTGCTGCTATCAACATTTCTGTACATGGCTGTTGGTGAACATATGTACACATTTCTATAGGGTATATACCCAGGAATGAATTTGCTGGGCATTAGGATATGTGTATGTGGAGCTTTGGTATATTCTGCCCAGCTGTGTGCTGGGCTAGGTGCTGATTTGTAATGTTTGACAAGTTTCCATGTGTAAATACTCCTGTTCTCTCCAGTTTCAAGCTACCAAAGTGAATTCAGTTGGTTTACAAAATAGCTAAAAATTTAACAGTTGCTTCTGTGAGCTTGTACAGGCCAGCTCCAGGACATCCCTCATTCTGCCAAGCAGTTTTCCAAAATCATTATACCAGTTTACACTTCTGCCAGTAGTAAATGAATGAGAGTTCTAGTTGCCACACATGTACATTTGGCATTACCATTTTCATTTTCATCATGCTGTGTGGTGTGTAATGGCATCACTTTGTGGTTTTAATTTGTATTTCCCTGATGATTAATAAAATTGAACACTTTTGGTTACTACATTTTGTATCTGGAGTGACTGAGTAATCTGAAACTAACATTTTTTTTCTCCCAGGAATAGGAAGATGGGTGCTTGTTACCAAATTTGGTTCAGATACAGAGAAATAAGGTTAGAGTTTTGCATGTCTTATGACCTAGTCTGTAAATTTCAACACTTTATCACCATCCCACTGGTATACTTGTCTGTGAGTTTATCTGGGAACTTCAGCTTTCTTTTCGCCCTTAATTTCCTTTTTTTTGAGACAGAGTCTCTCCGTCGCCCAGGCTGGAGTGCAGTGGCACAATTTCGGCTCACTGCCATCTCTGCCTCCCAGGTTCAAGCAATTCTTGAGTAGCTGGGACCACAGGCGCCTGCCACCACGCCCGGCTAATTTTTGTATTTTTAGTAGAGATGGGGTTTCATCTTGGTCAGGTTGGTCTCGAACTCCTGACCTCAGGTGATCCACCTGCCTTGGCCTCCCAGAGTGCTAGGATTACAGGCAAGAGCTACTGCACCCGACCTGCCCTTAATTTTCTAATTTGTAAAAATGTGGGTTATAATTCCTCCCTGTCTAGGTTAGTTTTGGGGATTAAATAAGATTCCTTCTGTGGTGCTTCGTATGTGATAAGAGTTTGATAAAGTCGAACCTTGTATTTGAGATAAGCTATTTCTGAGGATTTTAACAGTACCTAGAATTGTTTTTTTTTTTTTTTTTTTTTAAGACGGGGTCTCACTGTGTCGCCTAGGCTGGAGTCCAGTGGCGCGATCTTGGCTCACTGCAGCCTCTGCCTCCCAGGTTCAAAAATTATCTTGCCTCAGCCTCCCGAGTAGCTGGGATTACAGGGGCATGCCACCATGCCTGGCTAATTTTTGCATTTTTAGTAGAGACAGGGATTCACCATGTTAGCCAGGCTGATCTCAAACTCCTGACCTCAGGTGATCCACCCTCCTCGGCCTCCCAAAGTGCTGGGATTACAGGCGTGAGCCATCACGCCTAGCCAGTACCTAGAATTCTAAGTTGACATTGGGGTTACCAAGTTCTTAGCCTCCTGTAGGGAGACAATATAGTACAATAGTTAAGAATCAGGTCTCTGAAATCTGACTTGGGTTTGAATCCTGTGTCTGCTTTTTACTAGCCTTGCGAGCTTGGGCAAGTTATCTCTCTTCTGTACTGAGTTTTGCAAAGCTTATGAAGGAATTAGGTGGCTGTCATTGATGACCCTTGTTTGCAAATGTCATCTTTGCATTTGTCTTTCCTATTGTCCTGCTAGGCAGACAGCAGGACAGAACAAATCACCTGGTAGGACTGGGAAGTTATTGAGGATGTAAGACTTGGCACGCATATCTAAGCAGGCCATGGGTTGGTGCTGAGAGACTAAGGGAGAAACAAGGGAGAACTCTGGATGTAGTCAAGAAGCATAAACCAGGGATTGACAAATGTTTTCTGTAAACATCTAGATATTAAATATTTTTGGCTTTGTGAACTGTACAATTTGTCACAGCTACTCAATTTCTTTTTTTTTTTTTTGAGACAGAGTCTCGCTCTGTCACCAGGCTGGAGTGCAGTGGCACAATCTCTGCTCACTGCAACCTCACAAAAGAGTGACACAATCAGATTTGTATTTTAGAAAGTTACCTCTGGTTGCTAGGTCGAGAATGGATTGAAAAGTAACAACAGTGGATAAGAGGCTATTGCAGAAGCACAGCAATTCCACTCTTCAGTATGTAGTCAAGAGAATTGAAAGCATGTCCACATAAAAACTTACATGTGAATGTTACAGCAACATTATCCTAGTTTAGGCTACGACGGCAATGGAGTAGAAAAAAATGTTGATGGATTAAAAAAATGTTTAGGAGGCAAAATTAGAATCTGGCAATAGATTGGATAACAGGGTGAGCCATTGGTATAGATCTATGTTCTAATACTCTTTCATAAATATATCTGTTGAACTTTCTTGATTTAATTTATGGGGGTTTCTTGGTGCTCCTATTTCATAGCCAACAAACACACAAAAAGTTATTCATTAGGGAAATCCAAATCAAAACCATGGTGAGATACCACTTCACACCTACCAGGATGGGTATTATAATAATAACAATAAACAGAAAATAACCAATGTTAGCAGGGATGTGAAGAAATTGGAAGCCTTGTAACATTGCCTTTTACATGAGAATAAAATGGTGCAGCTGCTTCAGAAAATAGTTTGGCGTTCCTCAAAAAGGTAAACATGCAGTTGCCGTTTGACCCAGCAATTCCACTTTTCAGTATACAGTTAAGAAAGCATGACCACATAAAAACTTATACATGAATATACTAAAAGCCACTGAATTGTACACTTTAAAAGAGTGAATTTCATTGTATTTGAATTATATGTGAAAAGTTAAAAATCAAAGATATATTTGATTGTCACCATCTTGGACAATAGTTTTATAAAACAGATGTGAAACTTCTTGTGTCATATGTTCCAAAATAATTTGCAGTATGCATCCCATAAAATACCTTTTAATTAAATTATAAATCGATCCCCAAAACATATTGAAAAGCATACAGAAATTATATATCTGATATTTGAAACAAGAATTTCTAAAAAGTTTCCTTGTTGAAAGCTTCTAAAAGTTCAGCTTAAATAAGCGTCTAGTTTTACAATTTCACATGTAAGAGAAAAAAATGATTAAATTCACATTCCAATGAATTTATTTTAAAAAATCTTATTGGGAAGTTACTCTGGTTTTATTTCAATATTTTGAAAACAAGAGACAAGTACATGCATTTATAGTTGCACATGTTACTGGGGGGCTACTGTTTGTATTTTTTTTGTAGAAATGGAGTTTTGCTATGTTGCCCAGGCTGGTCTCAGACTCGTGGGCTCAGGCTTTCCATATGCCTCGGCCTCCCAAAGTGCTGGGAATTACAGGCATGAGCCACCACTCCTGGTCACTATAAGTTCGCTACGTGACTTCAAACTATACTACAAGGCTACAGTAACCAAAACAGCATGGTACTGGTACCAAAACAGAGATATAGATCAGTGGAACAGAACAGAGCCCTCAGAAATAATGCTGCATATCTACAACCATCTGATCTTTGACAAACCTGACAAAAACAAGCAATGGGGAAGGGATTCCCTATTTAATAAATGGTGCTGGGAAAACTGGCAGCCATATGTAGAAAGCTGAAACTGGATCCCTTCCTTACACCTTATACAAAAATTAATTCAAGATGGATTGAAGACTTACATGGTAGACCTAAAACCATAAAAATCCTAGAAGAAAACCTAGGCAATACCATTCAGGACATAGGCATGGGCAAGGACTTCATGTCTAAAACACCAAAAGCAATGGCAACAAAAGCCAAAATGGACAAATGGGATCTAATTAAACTAAAGAGCTTCTGCACAGCAAAAGAAACTACCATCAGAGTGAATAGGCAACCTACAAAATGGGAGAAAATTTTTGCAACCTACTCATCTGACAAAGGGCTAATATCCAGAATCTACAATGAACTCAAACAAATTTACAAGAAAAAAACAACCCCATCAAAAAGTGGGTGAAGGATATGAACAGACACTTCTCAAAAGACATTTATGCAGCCAAAAAACACATGAAAAATGCTCATCATCACTGGCCATCAGAGAAATGCAAATCAAAACCGCAATGAGATACCATCTCACACCAGTTAGAATGGCAATCATTAAAAAGTCAGGAAACAGCAGGTGCTGGAGAGGATGTGGAGAAATAGGAACACTTTTACACTGTTGGTGGGACTGTAAACTAGTTCAACTACTGTGGAAGTCAGTGTGGCGATTCCTCAGGGATCTAGAACTAGAAATACCATTTGACCCAGCCATCCCATTAATGGGTATATACCCAAAGGATTATAAATCATGCTGCTATAAAGACACATGCACACCTATGTTTATTGCGGCACTATTCACAATAGCAAAGACTTGGAACCAACCCAAATGTCCAACAATGATAGACTGGATTAAGAAAATGTGGCACGTACACACCATGGAATACTATGCAGCCATAAAAAATGATGAGTTCATGTCCTTTGTAGGGACATGGATGAGACTGGAAACCGTCATTCTCAGCAAACTATCGTAAGGACAAAAAACCAAACACTACATGTTCTCACTCATAGGTGGGAATTGAACAATGAGAACGCATGGACACAGGAAGGGGAACATCACACTCTGGGGACTGTTGTGGGGTGGGGGGAGGGGGAGGGATAGCATTAGGAGATATACCTAATGCTAAATGACGAGTTAATGGGTGCAGCACACCAGCATGGCACATGTATACATATGTTACAAACCAGTACATTGTGCACATGTACCCTAAAAGTTAAAGTATAATAATAATAAAATTAAAAAAAAATCCTTATGGACATCCTGTTTTATATATATAAATGCAGTATGTGTATATATGTATATACACATGTTATATATGTCAATATATAACATGTATATATATACATATGTATGTGTATGTATATACATATGTGTATATACATATATACACATACTGCATTTATACAGCTGGAAGGCTTATGTGCAGAATAGTACTTGCAGTTTTTAAAAATGTATGTAATAAAGGCTGGGTGCGGTGGCTCACACCTATAATCCCAGCACTTTGGGAGGCCAAGGTGGAGAGATCACTTGAGGTCAGGAGTTCAAGACCAGCCTGGCCAACATGGTGAAACCCTGTCTCTACTAAAAATACAAAAAAATTAGCCAGGTGAGGTGGTGGGCACCTGTAATCTTTGGAGGCTGAGGTGGGAGAATCACTTGAACCCGGGAGGTGGAGGTTGCAGTGAGCTGAGATTGCTCCACTGCACTCCAGTCTGGGCAACAGAGTAAGATTCTGTCTCAAAAAAAAAAAATGTATGTTATAGGGAGGCAAAGGCAGGTAGATGACTTGAGCCCAGGAGTTTGAGACCAGCCTGGCCAACATGGCGAAACCCTGTCTCTACTAAGAAAGCACAAAAATTAGCTGGGCGTGGTGACGCATGCCTGTAATCCCAGCTACTTGGGAGGCTGAGGCATGAGAATTTCTCGAAACCCAGAGGTGGAGGCTGCAGTGAGCCAAGATCACACCACTGCATTCCAGCCTGGGTGACAGAGCAAGACTCTGTCTCAAAAAAAAAGCATGTTATAAAATACACACATATATAGACAGCCATGACTTGAAATTGGGTTTTTATGTTTTTTCTGATAGCATGAAAATTATTTCTAATTTTTTTAAGGAAACCTGAGTGAAGGGGAGCTCATTTGCCACTCTCCTCAACCATCACCCTTCTTTGCATCACTCATTAGTAATTTACTAACAAAAGGCACTAGGATTTTTTTTTATACTCTTCCACAATTACAAAGTTTTTTCAAAAATAGCCAGTATTTATACTTTGTCAACTTTCTTTCTTTCTTTTTTTTTTTTTTTTTGAGAAAGAGCCTTGCTCTATCGCCAGGCTGGAGTGCAGGGGCGTGATCTCGGCTCACTGCAAGCTCCGCCTCCCGGGTTCAAGCAATTCTCCTGCCTCAGCCTCCTGAGTAGCTGGGACTACAGGTGCCCGCCACCACGCCCGGCTAATTTTTTTATTTTTAGTAGAGACGGGGTTTCACCATATATTGGCCAGGCTGGTCTAGAACTCCTGACTTTGTGATCTGCCTGCCTCAGCCTCCCAAAGTGCTGGGATTACAGGTGTGAGCCACTGTGCCTGGCCTAGTCAACTTTCAAGGTTGCTTTTGCTGTTACAAAAGCAGCACAGTAGTTGTGTTATGTAATTTTGTAATTTCAGCGCCTAAAACCAGAGGCTCTAGAGAGCATTTGGTGTGAAGAGGGAAGGAAAGAAAGGCTGATAAATACATTGCTGACTTTGTCTGTAGCATCAGATAAGATACAAAAGTAAACGCGATGACTGCAACCATTGTGGATAAGATTATGAAGGGGCACTGAGTGACTCAGCCCAGAAAGTAATCAGGGATTGGTTCTCTGTACAGTGTTGGTAATCACTACTTTTTGTCATTTCATGTGGGAAAAGAAAGCAACCAGAGAGCCCTGGGGATCTTGCCTTGTGGCCTTAGGTTGTGGGGAATTGTCTTTATGGAAGTTGGCTGCCAGGTAGATAACGTTTAGGAGAAAGAATAATGAGGAATCATTTTGGGTCAGATTTCATTATCTCTTACTTTGTGTGAAAATAGAACTGGTGTAGCTGCAGAACATTCTAGATCTCTATTTGAATTTACTTACGTGTATTGAATGTTACTCCTAAGTGTCAAATCTTTTTCTATTTTTCTAACTTGTGTAGCAGCGCCCCCCACCACCTTCCTTCTCTGTCACACCTAATGTTTCTAACTATTATTTTAAAATACTTATGGTATTATTATTATTATTATTTTTGAGAGAGCAGGTCTTTCTCTATTGCCTAGTCTGGAGTTCAGTGAACAATCTTCCTACCTCAGCCTCCTGAGTAGCTGGGACCACAGGTGTGCACTACCATTAGCCTGGCTAATTTTTAAAATTTTTGTAGCGATGGGGGTCTCCTTGTGTTTCCCAGGCTGGTCTTGAACTCCTGGGCTCAAGCAGTCCTCCTGACTTGGACTCCCAAAGTGCTGGGATTATAGGCATGAGCCATCATGCCTGGCCCTCAAATTCTGTAAATAAAAATAAATACATATAATTAAACCCCATCAACTGTCTATTATCAGTAATCTTCTTAGATGACTTCATCATACAACATGATCTGTTCACATAGACTGTTCTATAATCATGGACTTTAATGTTCAAAAGGTCATGATTAAGCCCTTTTAATCAAGACTATTAAACAGTTAGAGGCTGAATCGGTTTGGCTGTGTCCCCACCCAAATCTCATCTTGAATTCCCATGTGTTGTGAGAGGAACCTGGTGGGAGGTAATCGAATCATGGAGGGAAGTCTTTCCTGTGCTTTTCTCATGATAGTGAATAAGTCTCATGAGATCTGATGGTTTTAAAAAGAGGAGTTCCCCTGCACAAGGGGAACTCTCTCTCTCTTTGCCTCTTGCCATCCATGTAAGACAGGACTTGCTCCTCCTTGCCTTCCACCATGATTGTGAGGCTTCCCCAGCCATGTGGAACTGTAAGTCCAGTTAAACCTTTCTTTAGTAAATTGCCCAGTCTCGGGTATGTCTTTATCAGCAGTGTGAAAATGGACTAATACAGTAAATTGGTACCAGTAGAGTGGGGCATTGCTGAAAAGATACCTGAAAATGTGGAAGCAACTTTGGAACTGGGTAACAGTCAGAGGTTGGAAGAGTTTGGAAGGCTCAGAAGAAGACAGGAAAATGTGGGAAAATTTGAAACTCCCTAGAGACTTATTGAATGGCTTTGGCCAAAATGCGATAATGATATGGGCAGTGAAATCCAGGCTGAGGTGGTCTCAGATGGAGTTGAGGAACTTGTTGGGAACTGGAGCAAAGGTGACTCTTGTTATGTTTTAGGAAAGATGCTGGTGGCATTTTGCCCATCCTAGAGATTTGTGGAACTTTGAACTTGAGAGAGATGATTTAGGGTATCTGGCAGAAGAAATTTTTAAGTAGCAAAGCATTCAGGAGGTGACTTGGGTGCTGTTAAAACATTCAGTTTTATAAGGGAAACAGCATAAAAGTTCAGAAAATTTGCAACCGGACAATGTGATAGAAAAGAAAATGCCATTTTCTGAGGAGAAATTCAAGCCGGCTGCAGAAATTTTCATAAATAATGAGGAGATGAATGTTAATCCCCAAGATAATGGGGAAAATGTCTTGAGGGCATGTCAGAGGTCTTCACAGCAGCCCCTCCCATCACAGGCCTGGAGGCCTAGGAGGAAAAGACGGTTTCGTGTGCTGGGCCCAGGGTCCCCATGCTGTGTGCAGCCTAGAGACTTGGTGCCTTGTGTCCCAGCTGTTCTAGCTGTGGATGAAAGGGGCCAACATAGAGCTTTGGCTGTGGCTTCAGAGGGTGAAAGCCCCAAATTTTGCCAGCTTCTACATCATGTTGAGCCTGTGAGTACACAGAAGTCAAGAACTGAGGTTTGGGAACCTCCGCCTAGATTTCAGAAGATGTATGGAAACGCCTGAGTACCAAGGCAGAAGTTTGCTGCAGGGGCAGGGTCCTCATGGAGAACCTCTGCTAGGGCAGTGAGGAAGGGAAATGTGGGGTGGGAGCCCCCACACAGAGTCCCTACTGTAAGTAGATCCACCTACAGCTTGCACCATGTGCCTGGAAAAGCTGCAGACACTGAACACCAGCCCATGAAGGCTGTACCCTGCAAAGCCCCAGGGGCAGAACTTCCCAAGACCATGGGAACCCACCTCTTGCATCAGCATGACCTGGATGTGAGACATGGAGTCAAAGGTGATGATTTTGGAACTTTAAGATTGACTACCCCCCTGGATTTCAGACTTTCAGGGGGCCTGTAGCCACTTTGTTTTGGTCAATTTCTCTTGTTTGGAATGGCTGTATTTACCTAATGCCTGTATCCTCACTGTAGCTAGGAAGTAAATAACCTGCTTTTGATTTTACAGGCTTATAGGTGGAAGGGACTTGCGTTGTCTCAGATGAGACTTTGGACTGTGGACTTTTGAGTTAATGCTGAAATGAGTTAAGACTGGGGGACTTTGGGGCAGGTATGATTAGTTTTGAAATGTGAGGACATGAGATTTAGGAGGGGCCAGGGGCAGAATCGTATGGTTTGGCTGTGTCCCCACCCAAATCTCATCTTGAATTCCCACATGCTGTGGGAGGGACCTGGTGGGAGGTAACTGAATCATGGGGGCAAGTCTTTCCCGTGCTGTCCTCATGATAGTGAATAAGTCTCACGAGATCCGATGGTTTTAAAAAGAGGAGTTCCCCTGTGCAAGCTCTCTCTTTGCCTACTGCCATCCATGTAAGACATGACTTGCTTCTTTTTGCTTTCCACCATGATTGTGAGGCTTCCCCAGCCATATGGAACTGTAAGTCTAATTAAACCTCTTTCTTTAGTAAATTGCCCAGTCTCGGGTATGTCTTTATCAGCAGCATGAAAATGGACTAATACAGAGGGTTTTATATACCAAATAGCAATTTGCTATTAAATAATGTGTTAAAATAATTTTCTTTTAGTCCAAGGTCTATTGGTATTGCTCAGGACCTTTAACTTAAGCCCTTAAGTAGGCTTGAACTTTGAGTTAAAGATTCATCTTGCTAGTGTCAAGGGGAATAGAGCAAGAGCCTTAATCTCACTCATCAGGTGGTGGACTGTGCATACTGATCTCCAGCATGTTCCATCTCCTTCAACAGACAAGGGGCTAAAACCATTACCATACAGAAGCTTTTTAGCAGGTTTACATATCGGGATGAAGAGGAAGTAGAAGGACCAGGCTGTTCAACCAGGCTGTTCTTTTATTTTTCTTTTTTCTTTTTTTTTTATTTGAGACAAGGTCTCACTCTGTCACCCAGGCTGGAGTGCAGTGGTGCAGTCATGGCTCACTGCAGCCTCAACCTCCTCAGGCTCAAGTGATTCTCCCACCTCAGCCTCCTGAGTAGCTAGAACTACAGGCATATGCAACCACGCCCAGCTAATTTTTGTATATTCTGTAGAGATGGGGTTTTATCATGTTACCCAGGCTAATCTCAAACTCCTGGGCTCAAGCAGTGCTCCCATCTGGGCCTCCTGAAGTGCTGGGATTTCAGTTGTGAGCCACTGTGCCCAGCCCAGGCTATTTTCTTTCTGAGAAATGTTTCCTTTTCTATTGCAATTATTTTTCATTTTCTTTATAACATTTCTCTTCATTCTTTTTCACATTTTGATCTTTTCTCTCCCTTTTTCTTTTTTAATTGGACTTAGTTTTTCTGAATGCTTTTCAGTTGTGTGTATTTAATTCTTTTTGCATTTCTAAAGGAGCAACTACTAACAGTTTTTTGTTGTTTAATGGCATCAGGTTTTACCCCTGCCTCATGGCTCTCAGCCTGGCAGAGAGCTTTTGGAAGACCATGTAGAGAACAAAACAACTGAAAACAATGATCACCCATACATAGCCAGGAAGGAGCCCACTGTGATGTACAGAAAGCCCAGCCCCTCCATCTCCAGGGCTGGGAGCACTCGTCAGTCTGCTCTCTGTCCAGCTCCTTGGCAGCTTCTTTCCTGCAGCTACCTCTTTATCTCTTCATCATTCATCCAGTTTTGGAGAATCACCAAAGGTAAATATGTTACTAGTAAAGAACTGACTGAGCAGGCCTGGGTTGTCCAAACCGTGCATATTTCAAAGAAAGTTTTGGCCCTTAACCAGCACCTTGGAGATAGCCTGTAAGCTCTTGGTACATCTTGCTGTTAAAAGTGTTTCTGTTTGCATGGGACCTTTGCTAACAATGTGATTCATAGTGGGGGCCTTGGCTTTGTGATTGCAGTTTGACCTCTGGAGGGGCTGGTGACTGAGCAAGGTTACCCATGTGGGAACTGCATACCTACAATACCAACCTCCAATAAAAACCCTGAACACAAGGTTCAGGGGAGCTTCCCTGGTTGACAATACTTTGTGCATGTTACCACATGTCAATTGCTAGGAGAATTAAGGACTGTGCATTTGACTTCACTGGAAGAGGACAACTGGAAGCTTGCACCTTGTTTCTCCTGGACTATGCCCTATGTCCCTTTTGCCTTTACTGATTTTAAGCTGTAAACTTTTGCTGTAATAAATCATAACTGTGAGTATAATGGCTTTTCTGAGTTCTGTGAGTCCTACTAAATCATTGAATCTGAGGTAGTCTTGGGGACCCCCAGTAACAGGCAGCCCAGTCAGTCTTTCTGGCCCCTTCTTGAGTTCCTTTTGTGCCGGAGTGAAGTAGTGGGAGCCTGCCTAGGGCCTGAACACTCACTTGTTACCTATAATACTGCATTAACACTGTGAGATGTAGAGTTAGTTTTGATCAACCCAGTAGTATTCCTGCCATACCTAAGGATGTGGGCAACCTGTCTCTTACCCCCAACAACCTCTGCTAGAAATTCCAGGCTCACTTTAATCTACCTTAACCTGTGTATGAGTAGGCCACAGGTTTTGCATTCAAACATGTATATGATACCTATTGTAGACTGACTGGAAAATTAATTACTAAGATCATATGGTTCTTGTATATGACCCCAAACCCATTTCACATTTTCTTCAACACCAGGGAGTGGTTTTGTAGAAACTTGCTCTTGCCATTAAATATCTACTTTGCACACATTGGTAGCAAAAGCTGAAACATGCTTGTCAGCATGTGAGCTGGACCTGGGGCTTCACCACTAGCTATAGTGTCTGGACTTTCAAGATTCTTAGTTCCCCTAGCCTTTAGAACGTCTACCAAGTGTTTAACCCAGGAGTTGGCAAACTTGTTCTGGAAAAGGGTCAGATAGTAAACGTCTTAGGCTTTGCAAGCCATTTGGTCTCTGTTGCAAGAGGAAGCAATCCTGCATAAGCTATCTCAACAAAGTTTGCCCTTCCCTTTGGAACATCCACTCAGATGGCTCACCATTTCATTGGCTCCAGCACTGAGGGCACAGTGATTTCTGTCACATTCCACTTACTCTGTGAAGATATTCTGAGTATCCTTATACCTTGAGTTAGTCTAATTTTACTCCTTGGTGTCTTTCTGCTAATAGATTTGTGTCCATGGTAGCACTGGGTTGGGGATGGCACATACCTTTTTAGATAGCTCAGTCCCAGGACATGAATCTAAAGTATGATGCTGCTGGACATAGCACCCAAATTCAAAGATCTCGTGTGGAACCCTTCAAATATAACTCATGAACCAGAGCCCTCCCCTTGTCTACAAATTGAGTCTCCAGGAACCATCTAAGAAAGGTAAAAGTTGAGAAGATGGTTGCCCTTACTCTTTGCTGTAGAAAAGCCCTTCCCTATTGTAACTGACATTGCTGACCAGCCCATTATCTCCTTAGACCTTATTGCTGTAACTCATACCTGCTGATGTCCCAACTGCCAGCATCAGCATTTCTTTGCCTGAGGCTTTCTTTGGTGGTCTAGGCCTTCTCTGCATGTGCACCTCAGTCTGGAAATACTGGAAAAATAATGCCACTCCCAAACCCCAGAAGTCTTCAACCAGTGACTTACAGCTTCTTTGTGGCTATGGGAGTAACTCTGAGGGCTGTGTTCTATACTGGCTTCCAGAGTTTCCAGTGGGATTGTTTTAGTTAACCAAAGTGGTAACTTGTTCGACAGCATACCCTTATTGACTGTCTTCCTTCTCTCACTCTCCCAGTGTTTCCTGGAATTACTGCTAGATAAACTACTTGCATTTGAATCCTTGTCTGATCTGCTTCTGGGACAGCACAAATTAAGAAACCTGCTAGCTTGCCTACTACTCTTTGCTTCCCTGGGCTCCTCTTCTCCTTTGTTGCTTCTGAATATGAAGTAATTCCGGATGCAGGTTTAGGCAGTTCTTCCATGTAAATCTTCATGTACAGAGTCTAGGCCCAGTGGGGTGGAGAGTGGATTGGATATTATGCCATTGGTCTTGTGACTCTACCCTCTTGGGCTACACCAGGAGTGTACTCTTGCTGTGTAAGCTTCCAGAGGTGGCCCAAATGCACACTCTCTCAGCCTTCATTTTCATTTTTTCTTCCGCCTGTTCTTTGAAGTCTTCCTTCTTTGACCTCTCCCTTTCTTACTAGAATCCCTTGCCCCTCCATTTTCTGGGATTTTTCACCCACTTATGGAAGAAATCAAGTCCTAGTATCTTCTCCCATCTTGCAATTTCCACTGTGCTTGCTGCTGGGGGAGGGATGTGAGCTCTGGTCCTAGGAGAGACAGTGGGGGTGGGGCAGAGGAAATGCAGGTGAGAAATTATAGCTGCAACTGCTTTTTTCCTAAAATAACTGCACTAATGGTGACAGACAGGGTTTGATTGCTAAAGAAGACTTGCAGGAACCAAAATGACAGTGCTTTGGTTTATTGCAGGAAAAAGAACTAGATTAGCACCAGCATTAAAGTTAGGAAATTTGTCTCAGCCAAAGGCTGCTTTACCAGCAGAGGGGTCTGAAGAACCGACGCCTGACCTCCAGTATCCTCTCCTTGTAAGGGCCACACATATGTATGTCCTCTGTTGGTCCAGGAACCACTGACATGTGCATAAAACACCCTGAATCCAGGGAGCATAAAATGGAGCCTCAGTTGGGATTTCTTACACCTTGCTGGTCACATAGGCATATTCTTGCTATGTCATCAACCCTAATGGCAGAACCTCTTGGGGCTCATGAAGACCAGGTGCAAATCATCAGTCTCACTGGTACCAATCAACAATGCTAAAAGCTGGAACAAACTGGCCCGAAACTCCTCAGACCCATGTTACAAAGCAATGTTATTAATCCATACATTTCATGTCTTGACCAGGGGTCAGTGCCTCGCAGGTACTTTAGCAAAACAACTCAGCCTTCTGGAATGAGCCTTCGCAGCATATTTCACTGCCCCCACCACCAATCTTCAAGGCCTTTTTAAGACCAAGTGACAACTCTCAGTTTGAGAGCAATTACTTGCATTATAGCATCATATAATCAAATCACATAAACAATCAAAATGCATCTAATTCCAAACACCTATAATACCTAGTAAGGGTTTGGTATGGATTTAGACAACTGAACAGTTCAATAATACTAGTACAAAATGGAACAAACTTACTCATATTTTGGATTAGCTTAATAATTATTTTGCCTCTCTGATTTATAGCTGTCTGTTCTCTCAGGTATGCGTCTATGAGTGATTGAGAGTCCTAAAAATAATTCATCAAGTCTGAATCTTCTTCAGGCCAATTTTATTCCATAGTGATAGTGTTGTAAGGGGGTTTTAATTCAATCTCACAATACATTTGATCAACCACCTCAGTATTATTATAAGTTTTATTAGCCTCTACAATATTAAATTTACCTGTGATTTCTATATTGTAGTACTCTAATACATGGTGTAATATAAATCAGACATAATGATGTATTATTTTGTCTCTCCCAACAAATCTGCCTTTTCTCATGGGAGTGGAGCTTAGAGGCCATGCCTCTGTTATTTTAGGATTCCAAACCTCTTATAAATCCCATTTCTCTGGCCATATGGTTTGATGGATAGCGTTTTCCCAGGAGGAGACATGTCCCCCAACAGGGCCTATTTATTCCCTATTGGAAGTCGTCTAGTCCTATTTAAAATGTGTCCGATACCCACAAGTTACACTATAGAAAAATAATAGTTAGTACTCACTTGTGGCACTAAAGTTGTTAAGGAGCACCTCAGTACGTTGTATTCTCCAATTACAAATGTCTATAGACTGGGAATCACATCAGCCTCCCCTAAGTGTGTATCCTGTGCTTCTGCTGTGAGAATCCCAGGTCGCCGGGTCTGGGATAGCTCAGACTCCATTTGAATGAAGATATCTTGTAACCCAGCTGTGTGATATGCAAACACATTCCCATCACTTGGTCTGGGCATATGGTCTTACTGTGCACTCTAATGCAAGACCCGTTCCGTCAGTGCTGTGTCGTCATTTCAGTTGCCATCCTTGTCTTTCCTCCTAGAGGAGCATGTCTTGCAGTCTCTCTGCTTATACAAGTAGTCTTTTCTTTTTTTCCTCTTCAAAATATCTTTCCTCATTGAAAGGAAATTCCTCTTCATCGATTCCTCTCAGCCTAGCTCTGAATTCTCAGAAGTCTCCCTTATATGAAGCAGGCCAGTGCAGTTTGATCCACCAGACCCACTGTTGATGTTGAGTACTAACTTCTTTCTTATAATTAGGAAATAAACTTGGACCCTACGATGTTGACTCCCTCAAACTAAAGCCATATGAGTAGTACTCATTGCTAAATGGATTTTTTGTTTTTGAGACGGAGTCTCACTCTGTCACCCAGGCTGGAGTGCAGTGCCATGATCTTGGCTCACTGCAACCTCCGCCTCCTGGGTTCAAGTGATTCTCATGCCTCAGCCACATGAGTAGTTGAGACTACAGGCACGTGCCACCAGGCCTGGCTAATTTTTGTATTTTCGGTAGAGATTGGCTTTCACTATGTTGGCCAGGCTGGCCTTGAACCCCTGACCTAAAGTGATCCACCCGCCTCAGCCTCCCAAAGTGCTGGGATTACAGGCGAGAGCCACTGTGCCTGTCCTCTAAATGGACTTTGATTTGGGTATACCATAATGCTTCCCATGCCCATCCACATAGAATTCCTGATTTTTCATTCTCAGTACTTGATCCTGCAAATTAGATTTCATCATTTTCCTTTCTCAGTGATCCAAGTATCTCAATTGTTCCTCCATCTCTTTATGGCTTTCCATCCCCAATAACAGGAGCAAGAGCTATTTTTGTACATAATGTTTTGACAGATGGGACATGCCGAAGATGAACGTCTTCCATCATATCCCAGTACCTTCTTTAAACTTTTGTTATCACAATCAATGGTTGCACAATGTTCATTTAGACTAATGGTAATCAGTGTTTTCCAGGTTCAACTGGATATATAGTCCATAGTTTGCTTCCCAATTCAGGTTTTCAACCATAGCTCTATCCTATGAAATGGAAACCAAAGGACATAGTCATATTTGTATTGTTCCAGATAGTTATAGTCAGAGTTGCTATCTGCTCATCCATTTTGAGGATAAAGACCACTCTCAGAAGTATATGTTTCATTCATTGAGTTGGCTTCTGTACTGCTTACTTCTTGATTTTTCAGAAAGAGGTTTTGGAAAACTGAATCCTTTACTGCAAGGGGCACTAAGTGAAAGTTAAAAGAGAATATTATTCTTTTGCTCTGAGATTCTCTCAAGGCACCAAAAGTATATTAGATTTTCCCTTTTGTAACTACCCTTCCCTCAGCAACAATTTCACCTTTCTTCCTTTTATCATTAATTTAAATCCAAACCTTTCCCTCTAAAGTAGGTCCCACTGGTTGTCACTGGACTAGCCCATATTTTTGGTAGCAAGATGAGATATTCCAGGGTTTCCCTTTGGGGTCATTCCTAATAGTAGGGGATCACACTGGATAAATATGAAGAAAGGGTACTATCCTTCCATGAAGCAACAAAACATTTGCATAGTCAGCCCCAGCTTGGCAAAGTGCAGGGAACAGATAATCCATACCATCAATCTCTTTGGAATTTTTGCATTTAGGTTCAAATTAATATATATATTACCTTGTTTTGGAATATTATATGATTTTGGGATTCTTTTTTTTTTTTTTTGAGATGGAGTCTCACTCTGTCACTCAGGCTGGAGTGCAGTAGTGTGATCTCAGCTCACTGCAACCTCCGCCTCCTGGGTTCAAACGATTCTCCTGCCTCAGCCTCCCAAGTAGCTGGGATTACAGGTCCATGTCACCACGCCTGGCTAATTTTGTATTTTTAGTAGAGACAGGGTTTCACCGTGTTAGTCAGGATGGTCTCAATCTCCTGACCTTGCAATCTGCCTGCCTTGGCCTCACAAAGTACTGGGATTACAGGCGTGAGCCACCATGCCCGACGTGGATTTTGGGATTCTTAATGGTAGCCCTGGTTGCAAGGATTACCAGATGCATTATTGAAAAGGAAAATAGAGGTGAAGTAGGGAAGATTGTATGCAAATACTTGTTTTGTTCTTTATCTCTTTCTCCCTAATTCCACCAACAGATATAATCATTTACCTAATGGAATTTCACTTTTAGTTCCCCTTACCTACAGTTGCAAAATACAAAGCTGCAGGCTTGTGGACTAGTCATTTGATTCTTTGTTATGCCCACCTTCTTAAACAGGTACTTTTGTTATTCATTTCAGTTTCCTTTTAACCCACGACTTTGAAAGTGATAAATTTAAGTCCATTGAATACAATGTTATTTTGCATGTCATTGCCTATGTGAGCAGTAAACTGAGTGCCATCAGTTGACTTTACTACGATCTAACTAATCTTCAGTTTAGATCAGTTAAAAAGGTAGAAATTGGCTGGACATGGTGGCTCACACCTGTAATTCCAGCACAACAATTTGGGAGGCTGAGGTGAGCAGATCAATTGAGGCCAGGAGTTTGAGACCAGACTGGCCAACATGGTGAAACCCTGTCTCTACCAAAAAATACAAAAATTAGCCGGGCGTGGTGACACACACTTGTAATCCCAGCTACTCAGGAGGCTGAGGCAGGAGAATTGCTTGAACCTGGGAGGCAGAGGTTGCAGTGAGCTGAGATTGTGCCACTGCACCTCAGCCTGGGTGACAGAACAAGACTGTGTCTCAAAAACAAACAAAAAAAAAGGTAGAAGTTTTCCAAAATTCTATGTTACTCTCAAGTCTGAGGTAGGGGAATGGGATGGGTTGGGAGAATCTCAGTTTGCCCCTTGCTTCCTCAGAGTCTTCCTCCTGTGGGAAACTGCATCTTTTTGGCAGTGAATTTTAAACTGAAAAAGATGTAGGTTCTGAACTCAGGTATTTGCCTTTAAAAAAATCTGGTTCTGGTCTTGCTTTTGAAGTGGATATCTAATGAATACATATTAGTTGGAATTATACAGTAAAGGAGTTTCTGGCTCAGGTTATGATTGGCACATGAGAAATAATAGTTTTTTTCCCCCCAGTGAAATTATTAAGAAAGGGAAAATGTAATTAATATGGTTTGGCTATGTCCCCACCCAAATCTCATCTTGAATTGTAGTCCTCATGTGTCGAGGGAGGGAAGTAATTGGATGATGGGGGCAGTTCCCCCATGCTGTGTGCTCACATGCTCTCTCTTGCCTGCTGCCGTGTAAGACATGCCTGCTTCCCCTTCCACCATGACTGTGGTTTCCTGAGGCCTCCCCTGCCATGTGAAACTGGGAGTCAATTAAACCTCTTTTCTTTATAAATTATCCAGTCTTGGGTATGTCTTTATAGCTGTGTGAAAATGGACTAATACAACAATTAATTGCTTTTTATCTTCATTTTAATCAATTTATAAGCAAATGGCATTAATAAATTATGATAGAGCAGAATGCAAAGATTTTTAAATAATTTAATCAACCAAATGTGGATCACATAGAATGAATATATATGAAGAAGTATTTTATATAATTTTTGAATGTACAATTGCATTTATAAAATAAAAATGTGCAAAATCAACTTATGTTTTTAAATGTCCAGATAATGCTTACCCATGAGGGCTGAGTAACTGGAAAAGGGTGTGGGTGGTGGTTACATGGTTATGTTCAGCTTGTAAAAATTAATCAATTATCAATTTGTGACTTATACATATACTTAAACAAAAAAGTAACAAAAACAAAATGAAACAAAGTGCAGTCTCTGCCCTTTAGCAACTTATGTTCTATTAGGAGGGCCAGCAAGAAAATCTCCATTTCTGTTACTCTTCCTTCCTTTGTGTAGAGTCATTGTTGCATTTGGCATCATTTTCCTTCTGCTTGAAGAACTTCCTTTACCATTTCTTGTAGAGCAAGTTTGCTGGTGGTGAATTATTTCAGCTCTCATATATCTAAAAACCCTTTATTTTGTCTTTGTTTTTGAAACTTTTTTTTTTAAACTAAATATAGAATTCTAGGTTGAGTTTTTTTTCCTTTCAACATTTGAGAGATATTGCAGCCACTGTTTTTCTGCTTCTGTTGCTTCTGATGAGAAACATGCTGACACTCATACCTTTCTTATTTTGTATGTTATGTGTCCCCCCTCAACCCCTGCTGTTCTTAAGCTTTTCTTTTTCACACTGGTTTTGAGCAATTTTATTTGATATACCTTGTGTAGTTTTCTTTCTGTTTCTTGTGTTTGGGGTTCATTGAGCTTCTTGGTTTATATTTCTCATCACATTTTGAAACGTTTTAACCATTGATTCTTCAAATTTTTTTCTGTCCTTTCCTTTCTCCTTTCCTTCTGGGACTCCTATTAGACATATATTAAGTCACTTGAAGTTGTCTTCTACCTTAGTGATACACTGTTAATTAAAAAAAAATCTCTTTTGTCTCTGTGTTTCATTGTAGGTGGATTATATCATTACATGTTTAAGTTCACTAATCTTATCTTCTGCAATCTCTGCCATTAATCCTTTCCAATTTATGTTTAGTCCAGACCTCCTAGTTTTTATTTCTAGATGTTTGATTACAAAATCTTCTATATCTTTACATATCTTTTTGAAAATATGGAATACAGCTATATTCCATTTTCCTTTTTCCATATTCCGTCTGACTATTTTAATGTTCTTGTCTGTTAATTCTAATATCTGTGTGATTTCTGAGTTGACTTCAATTGATTGATGTTTTTCCCCTTATTATAGATCGCATTTGCCTGCTTCTTGGCATGTCAGATAATTTTTAATTGGATTTAAGACATTGTAAGTTTTACATTGTTGGGTACTGGATATTTTTATGTTATATAAATATTCTTGAGCTGTGTTCAGGGTTGCAATTAAGCTACTTGGAAACAGTTTGATCCTTTCAGGTTTTGCTTTTAAGATTTGCTAGGAAGAACCCAAGAAATATTTAGTATAGGGCTAATTATTCCTGACTACTGAGGCAAGACCCTTCTGAGTATACTGCCCAACGTCCCATGAATTAGGAACTTTTTCCATTTGGCTAATGGGAGCAGGCACTACAACCAGCCCTCTGTGAGCATTGGGTACTATTGCCTCTAATATTTTTGAGTGGTTCTTTTTCTTGCCTAAAAACAGTTCCTCCACAAGTGCTAATCAGTACTCTGGTGAATACCTGAAGGGGGTCCTCTGCAGATCTCTGGAGTTCTGCTCAGTGTGGCTCTGCAGTTCAGAATCCTCTGTGGTACTCCTGTACTCTCAACTCCATTTCCTCATCCCAGGGAGTCTCCTGGGCTCTGCCTGGATTTCCCCTCTCTGCCCATGCCCTGGGAACTCTCAAGATAGTAAGGTGGGGCAACTGCAGACCTCATCCCTTCTCTCAGGGATCACCATCCTTCCTTGTTAATGACAAGTGCCTTGAAAACCATTATCTAGTTTTTTGGCTGTTTCAGATGGGACTGTGAAATTCAGCCCCTGTTACTCCATCATGGCCAGATGAGAATATTGAACTGAATCTACACGAGTTTTAAAAATGGCCTGGTGTGGTGGCTCATGCCTATAATCCCAGCATTTTGGGAGGCCGAGGTGGGTGGATCACTTTAGGTCATGAGCTCAAGACCAGCCTGGTCAATATGGTGAAACCCCATCTCTACAAGAAATAACAAAAAGTAGCTGGGCATGGTGATGAGTGCCTGTAATCCCAGCTACTTGGAAGGCTGAGGCAGGAGAATCGCCTGAACCTGGGAGACAGAGGTTGCAATGAGCTGAGCTCACATCAGTGGCCTGCAGCCTGGGCAACAGAGTAAGACTCCATCTCCAAACAACAACAACAACAACAACAACAAAAATGAACCTTGTGTGAGCCCAATTTATTTCCTGTATAATGATTATATTTTATAGATATTACATGATTTTATTCTAATAATGGAGATGGATGAATCACAGTAAAATGTTTAAGGTAAAACATTTCACTGTTTTTTGGAAATACTTTCTCGGTGTCAGTTAAAGGGAAACTGTTACCACAAGCTTACTTTATCAAGAATCAGGAAGTACTATGAGATCAGCATTAGATTAAAACAGTGTTGTTTTGAGTGGAAGACTACACATTTTAGGTATGTGATTAGAAAACACACTTGTCAGAATTGTCTGGCTGGATTAATTTGCTAATTTGACCTTCTTCATCATTTGATGTGATGCCAGATACTAATAGCACTATCAATTTATCACTAAGCACTCGTGTTACTTTAGCATTTTTTATGTCCTTAGTAGCTTTTGCTATAATGCTAGGAAATGCTTTGGTCATTTTAGCTTTTGTGGTGGACAAAAACCTTAGACATCGAAGTAGTTATTTTTTTCTTAACTTGGCCATCTCTGACTTCTTTGTGGGTAAGTTATATGTCTTTATTTAAGACAATCTTTTCCGATTTTAATTTATTTCTAAAACCTTAAAATAAGCTTTTGTTATTTCAGGGGACTGTATATGACTGGGGAAAAATAAACACAAAAAGTTTAAGTATTAAATTTTGGAGGGGGCTATATGGCACTGTAAGGGAATGTTATACGTATGTAAATCAGTGTGGTAGGGGAATTTTCAGCTGAAAACAGTTTATTTTCTTTTTATAGAATAAAGATAAGTCCAGTACAGCTCCAAAATTTTAATGTAAGAGTTACTTGTTTCTGGTGCTATTTTCCTCGTATGTTTAGGCTTATAAGTATTCCTCTTTAAGTAAATGTGGTTTTGTTGGTATCACAGTGTTGGAGTAATAAGAAATTATGTATATGCTAGTAACCAGTGCAATCAGAAAATAGCATATTCAGATCAATTAAATAATATGATTAATAGTATTAATTTAATGATATGGCATAGAATTTTGTAAAATATACCCAACTGTAAACTGCCTTGCATATAATATGATATCATAGCATTATATCATCGTTAAGAGACCATAGAAGTCAAACCAACTTTCTCTGAAAACACGCACTTTATAATTTTTCACTGCCTGATGCTTCTTATTTTTAAACAATGCTTATCATAATAAGTAGATGTACAGAAATGTCAGCTGATGATACTATTTTACAGGAGTTTCTAGTATAATTTAATCTGGCATATTCAGATTATTTTTGTTTATAACTACATAAAGCTTACATTTATGTTAAAGTGAAATAAACACATAAAATACTTAGTTCATTCCCTGGAATACAGTTGTTACTCAACAAATGTTAGTTCTCTCTTTTTTTTTTTAATTTCTCTGCAGATATGGGTCAACCCTAATCTAGGTCACAAATGTTAGTATAGTATCTAGCCTGTATAATACTGCTAGGTATGCAAGCACTATTAGGTAATCAAGGGATCTATAGAAGATTAGGTTAGTCTCTTCCAGTAAGTTTTTGATGTAGAAGAGTGGACAAGAGATGTTCAGAAATGACTATAGCAGTATAGAGTAACACGAGACCCCATGAAGACCTAAGAAGTGCTATGGTCACTTGGAGGAGGGATAAAGCACGTTTAGTTAGCGAATAAAGGCATTTAACATGAACTTTGAAAGATGGATAGAATTTCCATAGTCAGAGATAGGGCGAAGGATTCTTTGCTCCAAGAATGAGCAAAGGCATGCTGGTAGAAAATCATTGTGCTTATCTTCCTAAGGGTGAGTGAGCTTGGAGCTGGCTGGTGTGCAGATAGGTGCAGGGGAGCCGTAGAGATGAAGATGAAATCTATAAAGTGAGGGCCTTTAAATACCAGCGTGAGTGTGGAGTGCAATTTATTCAGCAGGCCTTGTGGAGATTTAAAGATTTTAAAACAGGAGAGTGGTTGAACAGATCAAAGCTTTACTTTAGAGACATCGGAAGAGCCATAGGAAATGGGGAAACTGGAGTGTGGGGCGGCATGGTTTCAGAGATGATCCTGCAGCAATCTAGGCAGAAATCATGCAGTTAGGACCTGAGCTAGGATGATTGGAAAGGAAGGCCAACAGGCAGAGCAGCTAAGGGTGTGGTTGGGCAGGAAAAGAGAAAGCTGAGTTAAAGATTGGGCTTCTGAGACTAAGAATGGTACGGTGCTCTTCAAAGAAACAGGAAGTATTTGGGCAGGACAGCTCTGGTTCTGATGTTGCACTGAAAGTTCTGGAGAAAAATTCTAGTTGGGGAGATTGATTTAGGAGTCATGGCATAGAAATGACAGATAAAGGCAGCTAACCCATAAAGAAGTATTGAAAAAATGTACTATCTCCACATTTGTTTCCTCAGTTCTGTCCCTTCAGGTAACCAACATTTGCTGCTTGATGTAGATCCTTCCACATCATTCTCTGTGCTCCCATAAACATGTACAAATACACGAGTTTATTTATGTGAACATAGAGAAAGTTCCACTATAAATATATGTATCCTTTGCTTCTTCCTTCTTCACAGGATCTTGTGACTCTTAGATGACAGTCATCACTTAAAATAGATGATGTGCTTTTACTAACCCAAAGGGAGTGAAGCCCTGACTGCCCCAGTTTTAGGGTGGGAAGGGGGAGACAGCTGAGAGAGCCTGGGGCCTGAAGCTTTTGAATCAAGATGGTTCTAGGTAAAAATGTCTCCATGTCTGGCCCAAGGCCAGCATCATGGCAGTCCGACCCACAAGGGCTTGAGCTTGTCTTTGGAAAATGGCCCTGCAGATGTAGTTATTCAGCAGTCCTGGTGATCTCCTCCATCAGCAGGTGGGTGAAGATATAATTCTGATAATTTCTTTTGCTCCTGATTAAAGGAGTTGGGTGCAGGTCAGAGTCTCCTTTCATCTGCCTGCCAGCCTCATCCCTCACATCTCCCCTGCCTCCTGCCAGCTTCATCCAGAGGTCTGCATATTTAACGCAGGGCTCACCATGACACAGTCCCTGGGAGCTTTTTGTAACAGGATTCAAGTTTTCTGCCAGTGCTGTTCTTTCTCCTTTGCCATGCTGGGAAATGAACCTTTTGTCTCAGCCTGGAAGAAGGCGTGGACGTGGTGAGCATGCAGGGCAGAACTCGTGAGAGGTTTTCTGCAGCTGTAAGCCATTGATTCTTAACATTTGGGGTCATGAGATCCAGAGCTCCGGAGCCATGTGACCATGGCAGGGCAGATTAGACCCTCACATGTGCTTGGAACTGTGGCTTTGCTGGCTGAATGCCCTCTTCCCCCCAGGTTTCAGAACTGGCCCTCTGCGGAGAATCTAAATTTGTGGCACCCAAGTTGCTAGCTTCTCAGGCTGAATTTACTGTTGAGAGCAAAGATTTATTGAGGAAAAATTCTAGTACTAGCTATACCAGACATTATATAAATACACCTCATCTGTATACTATTTTGGGAAACATACTATGTATATCTACATCAATATCTATAAAAGTGTTACCATGTAACCAGTGTTTCCATTTGTGGGTCCTTTCTTCTCATCCCCATGTTGTGTTGGCATTTGTGGCCTACATGACCATGTGACAGATGGCTGGACAGGATCTTCAGGGGATAAAGGTGGTTGCTGCTATCAGAGCCTGAACCAAGTGTTCAGGATGGCAGAATTTATCTTGATACCTGTATGCCTGAGTTCAAGACTCTTTTCTGGCCTTCTGTATTTATCTGCTCAGGCTGCCGTAACAAAATACCCTAGACTGGGTGGCTTTAACAACTGACATGTATTTTCTCACAGTTCTGGAGCTGGGGACATCCCAGATCAAGATTCTGGCCAATTTTGGTTCCTGATGAGGGCTGTCTTTCTGGCTTGCAGACGGCTGCCATCTACCTGCGTCCTCAAGAGGCCTTTCTCTGAGTGCGCACAGAGAGAGAGTGAGCTCTCTGTTGTCTCTTCTTATAAGGACACTATTGGATCAGGGCCCCATTCTTATGAACTGTTTTACTCTTAATTTTGTCCTTGAAGGTCTTAGTTCCAAATATAGCCACATCGAGGGTTAGAGCTAACATGTGAATTTGGGGAGGGCACATACACATTCAGGCCATAACACCCTCTGTGCACTCACCATCATCCACACATTCCTCTGGCGGCCCAAAGGATTTACTTGGGGATTTTAGCTCCTGCCATCTTTTGATTGTCATTTTCTCATGGAAGATGTAGCTTCTTAGCTAGCTTAGAAAGAAGGGATGATGCCAGATGGGTGGCAATTTTAAAGCAAACTGGGCTTCTCCATCCTCATCTATTTGTTCATCCAACAATTATTTCTTTTGAAGCAGGCACTTTCTGAGGTGCCGGGGATAGAGCAGTAAAAATACACGTGAAAATCCCTGCCCTCATGATGCTTCTATTTCTACTGGGAGCAGGGGCATAGAGACAGAAAATAAACAAGAAAAATAACTAAGACAAATTATGTAGTATTTTAGAGGGTGATAATTGCTACTGAAAAAAATGCAGAGAGGAGGGAAAGGGAGTGTGCTGGGAGTGGGGCTGCAATTTTAAACCTTGGAGCTAGAATTTACTGAGAAAGATACATTTGAAGCCTGGGCGTGGTGGCTCACATCTGTAATCCCAGCACTTTGAGAGGCTGAGGTGGGTGGATCACTTGAGGCCAGGAGTTCGAGACCAGCCTGGCCAATATGGTGAAACTCCAATCTCTACTAAAAATACAAAAATTAGCCGGGCGTGGTGGCGTGTGCCTGTAATCCCAGTTACTCAAGAGGCTGAGGCAGGAGAATCACCTGAACCCAGGAGGTGGAGGTTGCAGTGAGTCGAGATCATGCTACTGCACTCCGGCTTGGGTGACAGAGCCAGACTGCGTCAAAAAACAAACAAAACAAAAAGGAAAGACATTTGAGCAAACAGAAGGCGCCCTTGGGGGAAGAGCATTTCACACCAAGGAACAGCAGGTGCGCAGGATCTGAGGCAGAAGGGTGGGTGGTGCATTGGAGGCCAGAATGGCTGGGGTGGAGTGATTGAGGGGTAAGAAGTAGGAGTGGGACTGCGGAGGTGGGGGCATATAGCTTGTTTTCTTTTACTTTTGTCTTAATCTTTTCAAGAAACTGGCTCTTAGTTTTACTTATCAACTCCATTTGACCCAAAAACACAATTCCAGAATCGAAGGTGTAGAAACACTTCAGAGTAGGTATATTAGAGAAATAGTTCAGATTCGGTTTTTTTGCAACTCGTTCGGAATGAGCCACAGACATCTCTGTTGCTCAACAAGACAGAGGAACTGAGCATGACACAAGTACGGAAGCATTACCTAGAATGCAGGGTGACAGCACAGTGGGGGTTATGAAAACCAAAGGAATATCCTAGAGCCTGTCTTCAGCTAACCACTGTTTCCAGCAGCTCCTAGGCTTTCGAACACACCTTTCCTCTTTTGCGTAAATCAGAAAGCGTGTGACAAAGAGCATTTACCTCCCACCCCCTGCCCTGAACCTCTCAGTCAGTGGTGTCTAGAATGCATTACTAGTATCTCTTCTTTCTCATTCTGTGAAAGCAATGAGTTCCAGTGTTGAAAATACTCATGTTGGGAACATTGGAAGCCACAACCGTGGGCTGAAATATAATAAATGTCTGTTTTGGGGATACTTTGATTTACCTCAAGTGGACCTGGTGACCTATATTATTTTATATATATATATTTATTTTTGAGGCAGGGTCTCACTCTGTTGCCCAGGCTGGAGTGCAGTGGCGTGATCATGGCTCACTCCAGCCTTGACCTCCCTGGCTCAAATGATCCTCCTGCCTCAACCTCCTGGTTAGCTGGAACTACAGGCATGTGCCACCATGTCCAGCTAATTTTTGTATTTTTTTTTTTTTTGTAGAAATAGGGTTTTGCCATGTTGCCCAGGCTGGTCTCCAACTCCTGAGCTCAAGTGAGCTACCTGCCTCAGCCTCCCAAGGTGCTGGAATTACAGGCATGAGCCACCACTCTCAGCCAGTGACCTATTTTATACCATAGACATACACACACATACCCTGGAGATGAAAGGCACCCTAAGGAAGTTTACTTATCATTAAAAATATAATTGAAACATGAAACAAACAGGTTATTTAAACTACATATAAGAACTGACCACACAACTCTTCATCTCTGTGGTGTCTTGTACCTAGGGACAGAATACTAGGGTTTAGCACTACCTTCCACTGGTTCTGAAACCATGCCATTATAGCCTCATGTGGTCTTGTTTTTGGAGAATGCAGGCTTTCCTTCTTCTTTTCCTTTCCCTTTATCTTTACTATTCTTAATAATAGACTAATTTGGTTCTCATGAAAAAATGGGAATTCCTGGAAGTACCTGATACATTTGAAGTAACTCAACAAAGTAAGATTTCATCTCAGCTTCCACTTAATAGCTCATATTCTTAGCAACTAATCACACCTGTCTGAAATGCCAATGCAATTAAAAACCCCTAAAAGCTAAAGGAAAAGGAAGCTCGTTTCGTCACTTTTCAGTTAAGCAGTTTCTATGCTGGGCTGAATCACTGTGGTAGAGCTTATCTATTTGTTCATGCAGTGAAGAGCTGTAGGTAAAGTCAGAGGTTCTGAAATCACAATCCCTGGTTTCAGATGCAATCTTCTCCACTTGCTAGTTGAGTGGGCCTTGGTCTAATTGTCTCTTTTCTGAGCTTTAGGTTCTTTAACTGTTAACTCAGCATGGTCCCTTCCTCACAAAGTTTCTATGAAGATGAAATGAGGTGACATTTGCAATGCACACAGCACAGGGTCTGCCATATGGTAATTATATAAGACATATTAGCTGTTACTAATTTAAGTGAAATGTACAAGTCATTGGCCAACTCTAGAGGTTGCAGGAAATACAAACATTGATTTGCGATATGACCCTAATCCTCAGGAGAGACAGACTAAAAAGATGACTATGATATAAAAGTAGAATGTAATTAATGCATGAGAGAGGGAAAGATGAGCAAAGAACCAGGAAAGTGCAGAGGACAGAGGGGTCACTTCCCTGAGGAAGCGCCAAGAAAGAGGGCATGGAGGAGGTCACTTTTTGGCCTCAGTGAAAAATGAGAAAGAAGTGAATGGACTTTTTATTTATTTTTTATTTTCATTTTTTTGAGACAGAGTTTTGCTCTGTCACCCAGGATGGAGTGCAGTGGCACCATCTCAGTTCACTGCAACCTCCACCTCCCGGGTTCAAGCGATTCTCCTGCCTCAGCCTCCTGAATAACTGGGATTACAGGCGTGCACCACCATGCCCAGCTAATTTTTGTATTTTTAGTAGAGATGAGGTTTCACCATGTTGGGCAGGCTGGTCTTGAACTCCTGACCTCAGGTGATACACCTGCCTTGGCCTCCCAGAGGGCTGGGATTACAGGTGTGGGCCACCGTGCCCGGCCTGATTTGACTTTTTAGTAGAAGACAGGTGGATATTTTAGGAAGAAAGAATGATGTTGGCAGAGAAAAAAGAGATGTGAAAATGTGCCATGTGTTTGGGGGAAGGGTGGTCCATCCTGTTGGGGTTAGAGCATGAAAAAAGTAAAGATGATTTATGCTGCCTGTGGCTAGAAATACAAGACCTGTACTTAATTTGGAAAGTAGAAGGGAGCCATTGAAAGTACAGTCACCCCTTGGTGTCTGTGGGGGTTTGTTCCAGGAATTCCCTTAGATAGCAGAATCCAAGAAAGCTGAAGTCCCTGATATAAAATGCTGTAGTATTTCCATATAACCTATGTACATCCTCCCATATACTTTATTATTTATTATTATATTTAATAATAAAGATGGGGTTTCACCATGTTGCCCAGGCTAGTTACGAACTCCTGTCCTCAAGTGATCCACCCACCTTGGACTCTCAAAGTGCTGGGATTACAGGCATGAGTTACCACGCCCGGCCCCTCCTGTATACTTTAAATCATCAGTAGATTATGTATAATACCAAAGACAATGTGAGTGCTATGTAAATAGTTGTTATACTGTAGTGTTTAGAGAATAATGACCAGAAGTCATTACCATTAGTCAAAGTCTGTGCATGTCCAGTACAGATGCAGTTTTTTTCCAAATATTTTCTATCTGTGGTTGGTTGAATCCACAGATGTAGAATTCATGGATAAAGAGGGCCCACTGTGCAATGTTCATGACCCCTCTTCTAAAAATGGTGTTTAAGGAGTGTGTAGAAAATCAGTCCTGAGCTGCTTGATGAAATACCATGAATTTCTAAATTAGAGACGAATCATTTGTAGTGAATTCAGATATGTCATTGTGTTGTGTAGCCATTAAAACATGCCCATTTGTGTTCATTGATGTGCGTTGTTTTTACACTTATGTTTTCCCTGTGCAGGTGTGATCTCCATTCCTTTGTACATCCCTCACACGCTGTTCGAATGGGATTTTGGAAAGGAAATCTGTGTATTTTGGCTCACTGCTGACTATCTGTTATGTACAGCATCTGTATATAACATTGTCCTCATCAGCTATGATCGATACCTGTCAGTCTCAAATGCTGTAAGTCAAAACATTAATTTATCCCCCTTAGAAGATTATGTAAATGTACATGATGTGTCCTCAAGCAAAAATTCTTTTAAGCCTAATTGTTAATTTAATCGACAGGCCTTAGAGGAACCCTATCCTTTTGTTGTCTGGCATAAAGTTCTTGCTGGTTGTTAGTTTGTGTGACTTGGATAATTCACTCACCTGTGTGCCATTGAAATGGGAAGGAATCAAAGAAAACCCAAGGCGAGTTGTCCCAACTGGTATACTAAGTCTATAGTAGATTGGATAGACATGACATTCATGACAGGTTTATGGGTTCTACTCCACAGACATATGGAGTATATGACCTGAATCTATTCCTCGGAATGGAACTTGGAGGGCAGTAGAAAGAATCCCATACTTTGAAATGTGATGAGAAAATCAATTCTGAATGGCCAAACGAAAAGACAGTATATAGGGAAGCTACAGTTTACACAGTGGGACCAGCCAGAAAGATCAAGTCCTCATGCCCTTTTAGAACCTGGGCCAAGAAAGGTGGAACTTACTCAAGATTTGGAATAGCCTCATCTACGAGTTAGTGGAAATTTTTAAGTCAGCTGAATTTCTCAGCAATGGATCAAAAGAGAAAATAAGGTTGAAGTAAGGACAAGGGGGCCATAGAAATGTGGGGCAGTGATCTGAAACCTTTGAGGCCTAGATGGGAAACTTCCTTCACTCCCCTCTCAGGGACCCAACTATTTGGGGGACTACTGTGTGACAGGCATTTTGCTAAGTGCTGGGATACAGAAGTGAATATGCAGAGTCTCCATTTCATTTTTATTTCCAACTTTTGTTTTGGCTTCAGGGGGTACGTGTGCAGGTTTGTTACATGAGTAAGCTGCGTGTCGCGGGGGTTTTGGTGTAGGGATTATTTTGTCACCCGGGGAATGAGCACAGTATCTGATCGGTAGTTTTTTGATCCTCTCCCTCCTCCCACCCACCACCCTCAGGTAGGCCCCGGTATCTATTGTTTCTTTTTTTGTGTGAGTCTGTATTTTTGACGAGCATAGTCATCTACGTGGAGGCAGATCCAGAAACAAATCGTTTCAGTACAATGGACTAAGTGCTGTCCTGGGGTGTTGAGAGGACAGTGACAGCTCTAGCCTGGGACGATTGTGCAGCTGGAGGTTGACAGGATTGGAAGGTGTATTAGATCAGGCATAGATAAACTGCTGTGACAAAGAGTCTCCAAAATGTGGAGGCTTAAGCAAGATAAATGTTTATTTTTCTCTTACGTAACAGTCCATGAAAGAGTGGATTCTCTGCTCCAGGAACTCACCCAGGAACCCTGCTGGCAGGGTGGCTCTGCACCCTTTGGGGCAGGGACTGGCAAACTTTCATTATCAAGAGCCAGAGAGCAAATAATTTGGCTTTGTAGAACCTACTGTTTCTGTTGCAACTGCTCAAATGTGCCATTGTAGCCCCCAAACAGCCATAGAAAATATATACAAAAGTGTACTTGGCTCTGTTCCAATAAAACTTTATTTGCCCAAACAGGTGGTGGGCCACATTTGTTTCTCTATTTTTTTTTTTTTTGTTTTTTTTTTTTTGGAGACAGGGTCTCACTGTGTCACCCAGGCTGGAGTGCAATGGCATGATCTTGGCTCACTGCAACCTCTGCCTCCCAGGTTCAAGTGATCCTCCTGCCTCAGCCTCCCGAGTAGCTGGGATTACAGGCACATGCCACCATGCCTGGCTAATTTTTGTATTTTTAGTAGAGATGGGCTTTCACCGTGTTGGCCAGGCTGGTTTTTTACTCCTGATCTCATGTGACCCACCTGCCTCTGCCTCCCAAAGTGCTGGGATTACAGGCATGAGCCACTGCGCCTAGCCCATATTGTTTCACGGACAGTAGTTTTCTGGCCTCTGCTTTAGTCCATTCTCCTCCTCTGCATGGCCAAAGTCAGGTTGTTGTCATACTAGATTCTAGGAAAGGGAAGAAGTCCACAGCAAGGGATTTTTTTTTTTTTTTTTAACCAAGTAGTGCAGAGTCACACAGTCATTTCCACTTACATTTTATTGGTGAAACTTAGTCACATGGTCCCATCTCGCCACAAAGGAAGCTGGGAAACTCTAGTCGAGCCACCACATAGTCAGGAAGGAGGGGAGAATGGATGTGGGAGGACAGCCAGCTATGTCTCCTCCTTAGCGTCGCATACTTCATTGGCGCCAGGGACCACTGCAGTTTGTATTGTATGCGGAGAGTGCAGATCAGCTTGGATTAACAATTCAAATGCCTATAGTCTCATATTTTTCAAACTGCTGGCCTTGACCCATTATTGATTTATGAAATCAATTTAGTGGGTTGTGACCTTTTTTTTTTTTTCATTAAAAAAATATGGAAGGAAACAGAATAGAACAGCTGAGCATGTTGGCTCACGCTTGTAATCCCAGCACTTTGGGAGGCCAAGGCAGGTGGATCTCTTGAGGTCAGGAGTTGGAGACCAGCCTGGCCAATATGGTGAAACCCCGCCTCTACTAAAAATACAAAAAAATTAGCCAGGCATGGTGGCGCTTGCCCGTAATCCCAGCTACTTGGGAGGCTGAGGAAGGAGAATTGCTTGAACCCGGGAGGCGGAGGTTGCAGTGAGCTGAGATTGCACCATTGCACTCCAGCCTGGGTGTCGCAGCAAGACTCCATCTCAAAAAAAAAAAAAAAAAGAAATGGAATAGAACAAAATAAAAGATTAGAAACCTTCAGATTATCTTGTACATAATAAAAGTAAATACTATTTTATGAATACTTCCATCTGTGTGCTTGGTTGTGATGTACAATATAATTTTACTTTAGATCACAGTCAAGTGTTTGAAAAATAATGCTCTAATTCAGAATCTTTCCCATTTGTACTTTCAAAATTTCCTTTCTTTCTGGGTTAACATTTCTTTTTAATCTCCACTGGATGTTCCTAGGGCTTCCTTCTCTAGATGTCCCAGCTTTTGAATTTACTCTCAGGTTTGTGGGCAGAAAAGGGACAGCTTACCCAGTTGGGAAAAGTGCTTAGAGGTTACAGAGAGATGAAGGATGATGCCCAGGGGAATGTAGACTTTCTTTTTGTTTTTTTGTTTTTTTTTATTTTTATTTTTATTTCTTTGAGACAGAGTCTGGCTCTGTCGCCCAGGCTGGAGTGCAGTGACATGATCTCGGCTCACTGCAAACTCCCCCTCCCGGGTTCAAGCCATTCTTGTGCCTCAGCCTCCTGAGTAGCTGGGATTACAGGCGCGTGCCAGCACACTTGGCCAATTTTTGTATTTTTAGTAGAGATGGGGTTTTGCCATGTTAGCCAGGGTGATTTCGAACTCCTGACCTCAAGTGATCCGCCCCCCTCAGCCTCCCAAGTTGCTAAGATTACAGGCATGAGTCACCATGCCCGGCCTGTTTTTTGTTTTTAAATCCTGGTCTTGCCTCGAGTAATTCCCCTGGCAATTCAGGCTGTAAACTTGGTGAGGGATGGGTTGGCTAGATCCTGGGTCCCCAGTGCACAGCACAGAGTAGAATACATAGGGTTCCACAAATGAATGTATGGATGCTGGCAGGGGTGCTCAGGCAGACCTTGTACCTCTGCTGGCGAATAGTTCAAATGCAGCCGTGTGAAAACAGAAGGAAGCCTTCAAAGACACTGGGATCCCATAGGAAGTAGCAGTGGGGAAGCTGAACTCTTACTGTAGCTGAAAGTACAGGAGACAGTGTGATAGGGGAAAGGGATGGGTGGCCTGGGAAATGGAAATCTGACAATAATTTGGAAAAGAAAAGCCCAGTGCAGGTGGAGCACATGATTACAGTCCTCAGAGAGGTTTTCTGGAGGTGCAGATTCCATGTGGCTGAAGTCAGAGTTGGGTGGGGAAGGAGAACAGCAGGGCTTCATGGTAGCTGGAGGGAATGGGAATTAAAATGTACAAAAAGGGTTTGGCGTGGTGGCTCATGCCTGTAATCCCAGGGCTTTGGAAGGCCGAGGCTGGCAGATCACTTGAGGTTAGGAGTTCGAGACCAGCCTGGCCAACATGGCAAAACACAGTCTCTACTAAAAACACAAAAATCAGCCGGGCTTGGTGGCGGGCGCCTGTAATCCCAGCTACTCGGGAGACTGAGGCAGGAGAATCACTTGAACCCAGGAGGCGGAGGCTGCAGTGAGCCAAGATCGCACCACTGCAGTCCAGCCTGGGCGACAGAGCGAGACTCCGTCTCAAAAAAAAAAAGTACAAAAAAGTATACAGAATTAAGATAGTAAAAGAAAGGTATTTCTTTACCTGCAGATGAAGAAAGAAACTTGACAGTAAAATCAAGACCACAGGAAATCTCATGGGTGGGAGGACACTCTGGGGCATTGTGTTTGTTTGCTGGGGCTACCAAAACAAGACCACAAACTGGGTTGCTGAAAACAACAGGAATTTATTCTGTCACGGTTCTGGAGACTAGACATTTGAAATCAAGGTGCTGACAGGGCCATCCTTTCTCAGAAGGCTCCAGGACACCTTGTTCTGTGCCTGTCTTTTAGCTGCTGGTGTTGCCAGCAACCCCTGGCATTCCTTGGCTTGTAGATGCGTCCCTCCAGTCTTTACATCTGTTGTAACGTGGTGTTGTCTCCCTGGGTCTGTGTCTGTGTCTCTGTTTTCTCTTCTTATGAGAACATATTAGACAGGGTGACCCCTAATTCAGTATGACCTCATCTTAACTGGATTACATCTGCAAATGCCATATTTCCAAATAAGGTCACATTCACAGGTACTGAGGGGTTTAGGACTTCACCACACGTTTTTGGGGGACATAATTTAACCCACAACAGGCACTTAGAATGGTCCTGAAATCCATCTCATTATGAACACCAACAAGTTCTAGTAGGCCGCTCGGCCTCACCAAAAAAACCTGATTGACAGAAGGTGTGGATATTTTATTGGGGCGGGAAAAAAGTAAGGTAAGAGACAGTGTCCTGAATAATGGGCATATTCTGTAGTGGGCAAGAGCTAGGCCACTGCGGGATTTCAGGGATACCACTCCACGCAGCCTGGGTCCGGATTCAAGCAATGCTTGAGCTGTCCGTCTTTCAAATATGCTCCCCAGAGATGCACAGATCAGCATCCTCTTCACAGCTCCTTGGCTGTCCATTATCTCAACTGACCTTATGCATAATGGAAGAGAGATCACTTTCCAACATATTGTGTTATATCATTACCAAGGCTGAGCAGAGCAATTAAAAAACTAAATGCAGCTTTAGCACCATCTGGGTATTGTTACCATCTTCATAATCATTAGATTTAGTGCAAGAGATGTATTAATTAGTGGCACAGGAAGCAGAAGGCAAAAAAAAAAGTGTATCGCATGTGAGAGCTCGTGGTCTGCACCATATGCATTTTAGCTTAGCCTCAGAAAGACCAGCAATTTGAGAGAGAAAAAAAAAACAACCAAGTGCACCTCCCTACAGTTAAAAAGAAAACTTAGTGTTTTTATTTTTAAATTATTAACTAGCTTTCTTTTACCTCCAGCCAATAGAGGTCTTCTCAGCCTGTAGGATCCATCAAAGAAAGAGTGCTAGGCAATGCTGCACCCCTTTAAACCATGAGAAACCATTGCAGAACGAGACTTAAAATCTCACAGAACAAATATGACACAAGAAATAGAAAAAAGGAAGCACGTACCAATTTCATGGGTAGATCCATTTTTTTTGCCTGTGAGTGAGGAAATCAGAGAAACATGGAACATGAGAGCTGAAAGGAACCTTGGAACCTTACTGATTTTTTTTTTTTTTTTTTTGAGACAGAGTCTCACTCTGTCACCAGGCTGGAGTGCAGTGGCTCCATCTCGGTTCACTGCAACCCCTGCCTCCCTGGTTTAAGTGATTCTTGTGCCTCAGCCTCCCGAGAGCTGGGACTACAGGTGCGAGCCACCATGCCAGGCTAATTTTTGTATTTTTGGTGGAGATGGGGTTTCACCATGTTGGCCAGTCTGGTCTCGATCTCCTGGCCTTGTGATCCGCCTGCCTCGGCCTCCCAAAGTGCTGGGATTACAGGCGTGAGCCACCGTGCTGGGCCGAAACCTTACTGATTTAAATGAGGTTCAGAGAGGTTGTCTGTTTCAGGTCACCTTAAAGAGTTCCTTATACCTCATAGAGTGATTGGTCTTAGGGGTCTTTAGATTTAGAAGACATTATTAAAGATTTCAGGATTGACATAAGGATTGCGGGTCCTGTGATGGGAGGGCAGTCCTCACTCATAGAATCTCATTTTCCTTTATAGAAGCCTGTCCTTGTGACCAAGAGGAGTTAGAATATTCTTCATCCTTAAAAAAGATGGTGGCACTAGCCACAGTCATATCTCTCAAAGTGGCTGGTCGTCACAGCTTTGACATTGTATTTGTCAGGTGGAAACACTCGCATCAAGAAGTAATGTGGGTGGGCTGGGTGGGCTCAAGTTTGTAATCACAGCACTTTGAGAGGCTAAGACAGGAGGATTACTTGAATCTAGGAGTTCGAGACCAGCATGGACAACATAGTGAGACATTATCTCTACAAATAACAAAAAAATTTACCTGGGTGTGGTGGTGTACATCTGTGGTCCTAGCCACTTGGGAGGCTGAAGCAGGAGGATCACTTGAGCCTAGGCAGTCAAGGCTGCGGTGAGCTGTGATTGTGCCACTGCACTGCAGCACTGGGCAACAGAACGAGACCCTGTCACAAACAAACAAATGAACAAACAAACAAACACCAAGAAGTGACTTGGTAATGCTTAATAGCAATGTAGTATTTATCTGCAGCAGGTTTAAAAATCCTTTTTGGGCCAGGTGCGGTAGCTCACATGTGTAATCCAAGCACTCTGGGAGGCTGAGGTGGGCAGATCACCTGAGGTCAGGAGTTTGAGACCAGCCTGGTCAACATGGTGAAACCCCATCTCTACTAAAAATACAAAAATTAGCCAGGTGTGGTGGTGGGTACCTGTATTCCCAGCTATTCAAAAGGCTGAGGCAGGAGAATTACTTGAACCTGGGAAGTGGTGGTTGCAGTGAGCCGAGATTGCGCCATTGCACTCCAGCCTGGGTGACAAGCGTGAAACTGTCTCAAACAAATAAAATAAAATAAAAACTAAAAAAAAAAGTCTTTTTGTCTGTGGTTAATCTTCTTGGGAGTGATGAGAGTCTTTCTGTTTTTGATTCCACCTTGAAGTCTCAGCAAAAACCACAGAGTAGATTCTTTCTGTATACTGGAATCAGATAAGGCAATGGCTTTCAAACTCTTTTGACTGTGACCACAGTGAGGAATGGATTTGGTGCTGTGATTCAGAGAAACTGCATTTCTCTTTATTTATATATATGTATCTCTATTCCCAAAGACATATTGCTTTATTTGATGAAACATCATTAAAGAACACCTACCCTCACTATATGTGATGCATTCTGACATCAACTATTCTATTTCATTAAAAAGATCTGGTCATGCTCAGCCTGAAGATTGAGCAATACTGTGGTAAGGTGCGTCCAACTTCAGTTGTTTGACATTCAGATTAGTGTCAATTAGGAAAAACTGCTTTCTTATTTTACATACTGGCCTTGACATTTTCTATAGTATTCAGGGATTTAACCTTGAAGGTAACAGTCTTCTCCCCTGAAAACCATTAAGAAAGGCTGCCTCTTGGTCCAGGCTCCACTGAAGTCAAACCCTCTGTCCTGGTCCACACCGTGATACCCAGGTTAGTTAATGTCTCCATCCTTTGCACATCCCTGAAATTTCTAAGGATCTATGAGATACTTTATGCATTCAATATACACATTCATTATATTGAAAATAATTTGGTTTCTTCTAGGTGTCTTATAGAACTCAACATACTGGGGTCTTGAAGATTGTTACTCTGATGGTGGCCGTTTGGGTGCTGGCCTTCTTAGTGAACGGGCCAATGATTCTAGTTTCAGAGTCTTGGAAGGATGAAGGTAGTGAATGTGAACCTGGATTTTTTTCGGAATGGTACATCCTTGCCATCACATCATTCTTGGAATTCGTGATCCCAGTCATCTTAGTCGCTTATTTCAACATGAATATTTATTGGAGCCTGTGGAAGCGTGATCATCTCAGTAGGTGCCAAAGCCATCCTGGACTGACTGGTGTCTCTTCCAACATCTGTGGACACTCATTCAGAGGTAGACTATCTTCAAGGAGATCTCTTTCTGCGTCGGCAGAAGTTCCTGCATCCCTTCATTCAGAGAGACAGAGGAGAAAGAGTAGTCTCATGTTTTCCTCAAGAACCAAGATGAGTAGCAATACAATTGCTGCCAAAATGGGTTCCTTCTCCCAATCAGATTCTGTAGCTCTTCACCAAAGGGAACATGTTGAACTGCTTAGAGCCAGGAGATTAGCCAAGTCACTGGCCATTCTCTTAGGGGTTTTTGCTGTTTGCTGGGCTCCATATTCTCTGTTCACAATTGTCCTTTCATTTTATTCCTCAGCAACAGGTCCTAAATCAGTTTGGTATAGAATTGCATTTTGGCTTCAGTGGTTCAATTCCTTTGTCAATCCTCTTTTGTATCCATTGTGTCACAAGCGCTTTCAAAAGGCTTTCTTGAAAATATTTTGTATAAAAAAGCAACCTCTACCATCACAACACAGTCGGTCAGTATCTTCTTAAAGACAATTTTCTCACTTCTGTAAATTTTAGTCTCAACCTCACCTAAATGAATCAGGTCTGCCCTTTATCTTGCCCTTTTCATTCTACCAACAGATCTGCACTTTGAAGTCAATGGAAAATTACTCCAGTGAATAATAGCAGTATAATATTATGACTTGATAATATTTTTGTAAACTTGTAGTCATAATAGTACTATATTCTTCTTAGTCCTCACCTCTTCCTTGTCTTTTAGATCTTAATTTCATGCTGATTACAAAAATCCAGTTTTATTTTCTTTCTATGTTCCATGCATAATACAGTCTTAAGTGAATTTCTCTTTTTTTATTTTATCATAATAGAAACTTATCCAGTTTGAGAATCATTCCCTAAAGCATGCAATAGGAAAAAGAACCTCCTGGCTGGGACTGCCCAACTCTGTTCTGATCAGTGGGTGGGTGAGGTAGATTTGAGTTGGCAAGAGCAGGGAACGGGCATGTGCCCAGGTGAGCGCCTGTGTGTGTCCAGATTTTATATTCCTAATCCCAGTAAGGAAGAAAGCGTAGTGTGGGAGAGGAGAGAGCTGATGACTGCAGTTCTCAAAGGTCCTCAGTGAAGTTATTTTGGAGGCCCTGGTGGTCACAGGATCAGAAGGCAAGGGATAGGCAGTGGTCACCAATGGTTGAAAGTATGGCTTGTCCCATTTCTTCCCGTTCTCTTTTTCCAGCTTCCACATCAGCTTCCTTTTTGAGAACATATAGAAGAAGAAGGCTAAGAGATGGTGAAGAGACTACATGATTAAACTAGATAGACCTGGTATACAGTCACTGAACTAGTAGATGTCAATAATTATTATTTTTAAAAATTTTTATTTGTTGGCCGGGCATGGTGGCTCACGCCTGAAATCCCAGCACTTTGGGAGGCCAAGGTGGGCAGATCATGAGGTCAGGAGATCGAGACCATCCTGGCCAACATGGTGAAACCCCATCTGTACTAAAATACAAACAAGTAGCTGGTGGTGGCGCCGCATGCCTGTAGTCCCAGCTACTCGGGAGGCTGAGGCAGGGGAATTGCTTGAACCCGGGAGGCGGAGGTTGCCAGCCTGGCAACAGAACAAGACTCTGTCTAAAAAGAAAAAAAATTTTTTTTTGTTTAAGACGGCATCTTGCTCTGTCTCCCAGGCTGGAGCGTAGTAATGCAATCATAGCTCACTGCAGCCTGGAACTCCTCGGCTCAAGCAATCCTGCTGCCTTGGCCTCCCAAGTATGTAGGACTACAGGTACTCACCACCACACCTGGATAATTAAAAAATTATTTTTGTAGAGATGAAGTCTCACCGTGTTGCCCAGCCTGGATGTCAATAATTATTTTTTTAAAAAAATTTTTAAAAAGGTTTTTTGAGACAGATTCTTGCTCTGTCACCCAGGCTGGAGTGCAGTAGCATGATCAGGGATCACTGCAACCTCTGCCTCCTGGGTTCAAGCGATTCTTGTGCCTAAGCCACCTGAGCAGCTGGGATTACAGGTGCATGCCACCATGCCTGGCTAATTTTGGTATTTTTAGTAGAGATGAGGTTTTGCCATTTTGGTCAGGCTGGAATTTTTTTTTTTTTAATTTTGATAAGACAGGGTATCGCCATGTTGGCCAGACTGGTCTCAAACTCCTGGGCTGAAACAATCCTCCCGCCTTGGCCTCCCAAAATGCTGGGATTATAGGCACAAGACACCACAATAATTATTGCCTGGATGTCAATTATTATTTTAAAATATTGTTGTATTTACTTAATGTCTTTAATGCATTTGCCCAATATTTTACATTGTACTGCTCAGAGGTATTCCTTTATTATGTGGTTAGTATAAGTTATACTTTGCTGACGATTCACATTTTGTTAGTTTGGTTATGTTTTGTCCTTTTAAAAAATTTTCTTTTGAGATGGGGGTCTTGCTCTATTGCCCATGCAGGAGTGCAGTGGCATGCTCTCAGCTCACTGCAGCCCTGACTGCCTAGGCTCCAGCAATCTTCTTACTTCAGCCTCTGGAGTAGCTGGGACCACAGGCACTTGCCACCATGCCCCACTAAAAATTTTTTAAATTGTTGTCTTTCTTGAAGTGTTCTCTGCCTGTCTTTGTCACAAAATTTCATTTTTCTCATAGTTATTTTAATCTCTCTGATAAGATTTTATTGGTGTTTCTTTTATAACTTTGCAGTTCTTACACCGTTTAGTGATTTTCATGTTTCTTAGAAACTTTAAACCTTTAACTTCAAACATTAAAATACAAGTCTTTTAAGTACATGAGTGCTTAGAAATGTACATAATGTTTATATACACTTATGCCTTACATTAAAGTCCAATATGAGAAATACATGTTTAACATTCAATAATAATTTTAAAAATTTGAGAAATAAACTCTCATAAATGCACACATTTTTATAAACTTGCTACTTGTCTGCTGTTGATTTTAACATTTATATAAATTACTAGTTGTGGATTTCATGTGATCACTGGGGGCTTGAACATTCATGGAATGGAGTGGTCCTATGAAAACTTTTCCCAGTTGAACCTCAGGGGGTGCATGCCCAAGTATTCACATGTATTTTCTAAAGTATATATATATATAAAATATATATTGTATTTCATTCAATCTAAGATGCTGTCAAGATAAGACATATTGTTATTATATTTACTATATTAGTCTGTTTTCACGCTGCTGATAAAGACATACTCAAGACTGGGAAGAAAAAGAGGTTTAATGGACTTACAGTTCCACATGGGTGGGGAGGCCTCACAATCATGGTGGAAGGCAAGGAGGAGAAAGTCACTTCTTACATGGATGGCGGCAGGCAAGGAGAGAGAGCTTGTGCAGGGAAACTCCCATTTTTAAAACCATCAGATCTTGTGAGACTCATTCACTATCACCAGAACAGCACAGAAAAGACCCACTGCCATAATCCAATCACCTCCCACCAGGTTCCTCCCACAACACATGGGAATTGTGGGAGTTACAATTCAAGATGAGATTTGGGTGGGGACAGAGCCAAACCATATCATTTATCGTTATGAAAGAGAAAATGCTGCAAATTGTCTGATACAATACTTTAAAAAATCACATTGACAATAAGCTTCATTCTGATTTTAGAGTTGAGATGTGGACAATATGTGTCTTAGAAGTGATGAAGTATGATGTGTGTGTGATAAGTGAACTGAATGAGGCTAATTCTCTGTGAAACAAGAGTTTGAAAAATAAATCCTATGATGGTACATGCATATATTTATTAAACAAGTGTTTATTGAAGGTCTATCATGTATTGGCTACTTATTGTAAAGATACCCGTGAACCGTGCCAATAAGGTTTAGATTCTCCAGGAACAGGAATTTTTCTTTGGGCTTCTCTTAGTACACCACCAGGCACTCCATAGATGCTCAGTAGATGCTTACTGAAAAGGCATACTTGAGGCATTTTCATTCAAACAGAAGGTGAATCCTAGCTTTAAAATTCAAGTATTTAAAATTTGCACTAGAGGAACTTTAGAATATTTTTTCCATTATAATAAAAGTAATGTGTATTTATTGTAAGAAGAAAAGACAATACTAAAACAATTCATATATACAAAGAGTAGCCATAATTATTAGTTTGGTGAATGTATTAGTCTGTTCTATAGCATTGCTATAAGGAACTACCTGAGACTGGGTAATTTATAAAGAAAAGAGGTTTAATTGACTCACAGGTCAGCAGGCTGTACAGGAAGCATGCCTGGGAGGCCTCAGGAAGCTTACAATCATGGCAGAAAGTGGAGACAAAGCAGGCATGTCTTACATGGCCAGAGCAGGAGGAAGAGAGAGAAGGGGAAGCTGCTACACACTTTTAAACAACCAGGTCTGTTGAGAACTCACTATCATGAGACCAGCAAGGGGGAATCTGCCCCCATCATCCAATCACCACCAGGCCTCTCCTCCAACATGGGGGATTACAATTTGATATAAGATTTGGGCGGGGACACAAATCCAAACCATATCAGTGTAGATGTTTCTAAAGAAAAAAAAACATAATGTAATCTCATTTTTTGGAAACACATATTTGCATATATAAATTTCTAAAGATATCTTCAGGCAAATGCTTTCATAAAATGAAGGCTTCTGTTCTAGAATGAGTAATTACTGCTCTCTCCCCCAAACATGGCAAGCTTATAAAATCTGATTTTTAAATATTTATTTGCTCATCTTAAATCCAGATCCAAATCCACTGGCATAATTGGCAGAACATTCCTAAGAATATTGGCTTCTAAGTATTGTCTTCAGTTGGTGTGTATAGAAATGGACCCCTGAAGAGTGAAGAAGGGCTTTGGGCTATAAATGCTGATTAGGAATGACACTGTAGGTCAAGTGTTTTTGTTTGTTTTTTTGTTTTTGAGATGGAGTCTTGCTCTGTTGCCCAGGATGGAGTGCAACAGCGTGATCTTGGCTCACTGCAAACTCTGCCTCCCAGGTTCAAGCGATTCTCCTGCCTCAGCCTGCCGAGTAGCTGGGATTACAGGTGCCCACCACCACGCCCAGCTAATTTTTGTATTTTTGGTAGAGACGGGGTTTCGCCATGTTGGTCAGGCTGATCTTGAACTCCTGACCTCAGGTGATCTGCCAGCCTCGGCCTCCCAAAGTGGTGGGATTACAGGCGTGCGCCACCGAACCCAGCTGGTTAAGTGTTTTTATGGGTCATGAAGCTTTCGACATAAGTAGCTGAAGTATCCTAACAGCAAATTTTTTTTTTTTTTGAGATGGAGTCTCACTCTGTTGCCTAGGTTGGAGTGCAGTGGTGCAATCTAGGCTCACTGCAGCCTCTGCCTCCTGGGTTCAAGTGATTCTCTTGCCTCAGCCTCCTGAGTAGCTGGGTAGCTGGGATTATAGGTGCCTGCCAACAAGCCCCAGCTAATTTTTGTATTTTAGTAGAGACAGGGTTTCACCATGTTGGCCAGGCTGGTCTTGAACTCCTGACCTCAGGTGATCTGCCCACGTCGGCCTCCCAAAGTGCTGGGATTACAAGCATGAGCCACCACATCCGGCCCTAATTGGGATTTTACAGAACTATTTTTGTGGCTTTTTGGTAACAATTTTCCTGTAGTAAAGATCTTGGTATTTGAAGAAATCTCTTTTCACATTATGATTTCAGAAAAAGAATTTCTAGAATACAAAGAAAATTTTTATTCTAATAATTGCTATCGGTCAAAGTTGAATGAAGAAAAGAGAAACCATGTTAATTATTTCAAGCAGAAGAAATTTAATGCGGGGAATTGGTTAACCCAGAGATTAATACTTTGAGAAAAGAGCTAACATCTTAGGTATTGAGAGAATATAAGGGGAGAAGTGATGTTATCAAAATCTAGGATCTTGGAGAAGTATCTGGAGGACTGATGCTTGGATTTCTGATTAATTTGTGATGCTTTGTGGTTAGGGCTTGGGCATCCCAAGGGATGGGGCCAGCTGGTGCTCCAACTGCCACTTGGGGTTGAGGGACAGCCGTGGCGGCTGCAGCTGGTCCCTCGGATGGGGTACATTGAAGTAGGAGGCTTGTTGTGCACTGCTGCTGGAGAGATGCCAACTCACGCTAGAAGTGCTAAGTGAGTTTCTTCTCAGTACCTCCCATCTTCCTATTTCTTGCCCGTGTTTTCCATTGGTGGAAGCTAACTGAGAACCAGTTGATGAGAGAGTCTGAGAAATAGGTGTGACTCCTAGCTCCAGCCTTATGGTGTGGTATCTGAAAAGGTGGGCTTGAAGCTTATAGACAACAGAGAAATAACTGGCAAACGCATTGTGTGTTTAAGCATAATAATGTAGAACTTTGGCCTTTAGGGATTTCACACCTACAGTTTCAACTGTACCATAAGCAGCCTACCACTCCATTACATATGGTAATTTGTAGTTTTCTTTTTCTTTTCTTTTCTTTTTTTTTGAGACAGAGTTTCACTCTGTCACCCAGGCTGGAGTGCAGTGGCACAATCTCAGCTCACTGTAGCCTCTGCCTCTCGGGTTCAAACCATCCTCCTGCCTCACCCTCCCAAGTAGCTAGGACTACGCGTGAGCCACCATGCCCAGGTAATTTTTGTATTTTTAGTAAAGATAGGGTTTCCCTACGTTGGCCAGTCTGGTCTTGAACTCCTGGCCTCAAGCGATCCACCCGCCTCGGCCTCCCATAGTGCTGGGATTACAGGTGTGAGCCACTGCCCCCGGCTAGTAATTTGTATTTTTCTTAAGGCACAAATTCAAATCATGTTCCATTAGGTGGGTATGCTGAGTGACTTGGCTGCTAAACCTAGCACCCTTGTGCCAGTGAAGTTTTCTCTGTTCTTGTTAGCAATGCTTACGAAGTGTCTAACATTTTTTTGTGTTGGTGATGGAGGTGAGGGAGGAATGAGGAACTCCAAGAAGGTGTGGAGCAGTGGCTCAGCTCTGAATTCGGTGAGTTCGCTCTACATTTCATAACAGAGGTTCCAAGAGTTCATGAATGCATCTGGTCAATACGATGAATTGAATTTGTTGCCATGAATTATAAATGGGAAAATTTCTCCTTAAAATTGGGATTTTAGCTTTTTTTTTTTCTTTTTTTGCCTGAAAAAATTGAAAGATTCAGTGATATTGGGCCCACATTCTCTCAAGAAAACAATTTGCTGAATCCGGTAGTAGACAGAGACACCCGTCAGCCCCCAGGGTTCCACTTTCCTCATTTAGGCCTTTTCATGTGCCTGTTTCCTCCCTTTCGACATCCAGATCGCAACCCCTACTCTACAAGTAAAAAGAAAGTGATTCATGAAATTATTTTAGTGAGTACCCTGGAAAGTACAAACATTGTCTTTTCTGTTGGAAATTTTATGTTCTCGGGGGTTCATCAATTAGGATTCTCTTGGATACAAATGATAGAAACACAATTTGAACCACCTGGGCAAAAGTGAGCTAATTGGCTTTTACAACCAAAGTACATAAAGACAGTGGTGGGAGCTGACCCCAGGGAAGGCCAAAGCCAGAGATTCCAGCAACTTCATTTTCTCAGACTGCCTTCTGCACAGGGCTGGAACGATGGATGCCTGTGTTCCTCTTAATCGGATAGAAAAAGGGTCTCTCCTAGTAACACTGAGAAAAAAATGCTGGAAAAAATCAATAGAGTGCCCAGCTGGGATCTTGTGCATGTCACTGAACCAGTCTCTAGAGGGGAGGGTGGATGCCAGGACTGCCCACCTGTGTCAGTTCCTCTTCCTGGCAGGGAAGTAGGATCTGCTCTTTTCAAACCAGGTGAGCAGAAGAGGGAGGAACAATTTCCTCAAATGAAGGGGTGTACGGTTACCAGGAGAAGAAGGTAGACAGTCTGGGCAATATAGCAGAACCCCATCTCTACAAACAAATTGGCTGGGCCTGGTGGTGTGTACCTGTGATCCCAGCTACTCGGGAGGCTGAGATGAGAGGATTGCTTGAGCCTGGGAGGTCTTAGGCTGCAGTGAGCCATGATCGCACCAGTGCACTCCAGCCTGTGTGACAGAGTGAGAAAGAAAAAACAAAAGAGGAGGTAGAGATAATAAACGTCTACTCTGAGGGTTATTCAAAAATTGGAGCTGTCGTGAAGATCTGATTGTCTTCCTTGTACATTGTGCAGACCTTCCACAGCCTTTGCACTATGACTGTATCCCCACCCTTTGCATTCTGACTTCGTAGCTCCTTCCATCAAGAGTGACTTGCTTTGGCCAACAGACTGCTGTCAACAGGCAGTGAAAGTGACACCTTGCCAGTTCCAAGCCTAGCCTCAAGAGGCCTGTGCCCTTCTGTTCTATCTCTTGGCAGTTTTCCCAGCTGCCAGGTGAACATGTCCCAGGCTAGACTCCTGGAGGATGAGAGACCACGTGGAGCAGAATCAAGGTGTCTTAGGTGAGGCCATCTAAGACCAGCCAGCCTCACTCAGGCTAACTCAGCAGCTGATTGAAGATGCATGGGCAATCCCAGGCAAAATGAGATCAGCTGAAGGAAGCCTAGCATGGCCTAGACAAGAAGAATCACCCAGCTGATCCAGAGACTCCTGAGCAATGATAAGACTACATTCTGGGAGTGTTTGCTATTCAGCAATAGCTAACAGACATGTCAAGCACTTACCCTGGTGTGTATTAAACAGCCTCCGAAAGTTGAGTAGAAAAGAGAAGCAGATATTTACATTGCTTATTCTTGTGTGATAGCTAAGACAGAAGCTACTGAACATTATCATGCAAGAGAACCAACTATTTTTTAAGGTCATGACTATTTCTCAATATTCATTGAGAAACGATTTAGTGGTAAAGATAATTGATTTTGAAATATCGTAAACTACACAACATAACAATAGTAGGATAGAGGCACCCAAGAGAGTAAAATTGTACCGTGAGAATGGAAGAGGAAGGGCATTGCAGGGAGAAATAGGCTGTTCTTAGCTATGAGCATCTTTCCCTGAATTACCTCATTCAGTCTCTTCAAGTTTCCACCTTGAGTCATATACTGCAACCTAAGGACTGCTTACGCACTTTGTATTAAATAGTGCCTTTTTAAAAAATGCATTTCTCCTTGCTTATGTTCATAGTCATTTCTTCACATGCTTCTACTTCTGTAAGGGAATAAAAGAAGAAAGGGGACCTTAAAGAGAACCAGCCCATTTGGTTAAAGATTAGTAGCTCTTGTGAAAGGATTAGTAGAAGGAGTCAGCTTTATCTCTTATTTCAAATTTCCAAACCGCCTGTTCTCTGCTCTCTTACTAAATTTCACAGTTGATCATAAAAGAAAACAACCTGCAAAATAAGTTTAGGGTAACTGTGAACATTTTTCTGATATTCACCCTTACTGAAACGTTCCAATAGGCAAGATAAAGATGTAAAAAAAAAAAGGTATGCTTTTTTCCTCCATAGGAAGACACTTACCAGTTTCTTCTTAGATAACTGGAAACAAATGTTTTTAAAATTATTACTCTGTCTTTCCTGTTTCCTTGCCTCCAATGTAGGCCATCTGGGTCATGGCCCAGTTAGATGGGTGGTTGCAGGTTCTACGTTTCCTGGCCTCTCATTTCTGGAATCAAGTTGGTGTGAGTACAATTCTTATTTTGTATTTTTTTTCCATTTAGCGTCACATGGATGATCTGAAGTTCTGAAGGCCATATTCTTCTAGCCCATTCTCGAGACTGAGGAAAATCCCTGATGCTTTGAGACGATAGCCCCTAGCCAGGTTCATAGCATGGAGTGGTTACTAGGGGACAGGGTAGGCAGAGCCCTTGCCTTTAAGGAGTTAGAGATCGCCTGGCACGGAGTCAACAGGAACGTGAGCATGAATGTGCGCCGCAGTGAAGTGACATAGCTTGATTAATTGCTTCTTTTATAGTACTATTTGTAGGGACGCAAGAGAGGGCAGTGCTGTACAGCTGCCCCACTGCAGAGCAGCCCTGCTTGGCCTTGTGTCTTTTCAGACAACCCAGTCCTTCCACAGCAAGGCCGTGTAGCTGATGTCTTGGACATTGTATAGACAAGGCTTTGACTGGAGAAGGCTGAAATAGGATTTGCATGGATAATGGTAATGCAGAAATTTAGGTACGGTACTTACTCCACCAGCACAGGGATGAATGGCCTCATTCCTTAGAAACAAATGGATGGAGAGAGTAGCTGACTTGCCCCCGGCAGCACAATCAGCAGGTGCTGAAGCCAGAACTTGAATTCAGGGATCTGAAACTTGAGTCCAGGTGCTGAAGCTTCATCCCACACTGTCTCTCGACTCTCAGGGGGCTCTGTTCACACCATTCTCACATAGGGAAGTTAATAAGACAGAGCATGTAGAAAGAGGTGACTGGTAAGTGGACCAAACAAAAAACTGAATCAAATCAAATCAAAACAAAACAAATCGCCTGGGCGCGGTGGCTCACGCCTGTAATCCCAGCACTTTGGGAGGCCAAGGTGGGTGGATCACTTGAGGTCACGAGTTGGAGACCAGCCTGGGCAACATGGTGAACAAAAATTAGCCGTGCGTGGTGGTGAGCACCTGTAGTCCCAGCTACTCAGGAGGCTGAAGTGGGAGGATCATTTGAGCCTAGGAGGTCGAGGCTGCAGTGAGCTGAGATCGCTCCACTGCACTCCAGCCTGGACCACAGACAGAGATTCCGTCTCAAAAAAGAAAAAACAACAAACAAACAAACAAACCCCAAACAAACAGGACCAAAACTATAAAGCAAATCTAAATCAACAAAATCCCTAAGTTAGGTCTTTCCCCCATCCATCCACGTCAGCAGTCTCTGTGTTGTCCACCAGATGTCAGTAGCTCCACATAGTTTTTCTCTGTTCCAGTTCTGTCTGTGCAGCTACTGAGTACACGGGTAGGGTTGTTTTGTGTTACAATGTAAAGCAGTCTGATCACAGCACCCCCCTCACTTCTCAATATTTTGTATTAAATTAAACTCAGAAAATCAGTTAAGGCTACATAAACGCTCTAAAAAATGATAAAACAATGACTTCTCCTTCTCCCCTGCTAGAAGGTAAGGCTGCCCCAGGTGCTCACATGAGGGCACACGTGCACACACACGCACTTCGCTGCATCCACCCCACACCTGCCCTCTCCACGCGTGACACACTTCTGTTCATCCACACAGACACAGGCCCACCCCAACCCACACATATCCACCCCCAATATCCACTCCACACACCACACAACCCACCCCATCCACCTCCCATCCACATTACACACACACACACACACACACACACACACACACACACACACACACACACACACACACACACACACACACACCTCACTGCCCTGTGACTTTACAAACCAGAATCACTTCTTCAAGAATCCCTTAAAATCCCCTGAGACTATAAGGTAAGTAGAAAAGTTTTTTCTGTATCTATGTCATTAGTGTCATTCCTGAATCTTTCCTAACAATATTAAAAGCTACCGGCTTTTTTTTTTTTTTGATGAAGTCTTGCTCTGTCGCCTAGGCTAGAGTGCAGTGGCATGATCTTGGCTCACTGCAACTTCCGCCTCCCAGGTTCAAGCGATTCTCCTGCCTCAACTTCCCGAGTAGCTGGGATTACAGCCCGCCACCATGCCCGGCTAATTTTTGTATTTTTAGTAGAGATGGGGTTTCACCATATTGCCCAGGCTGGTCTCGAACTCCTGACCTCAGTCCATCCACCCCACCTTGGCCTCCCAAAGTGCTGGGATTACAGACATGAGCCACTGTGCCCCAACTAAAAGCTTTTGGCTTTTTAAAAATAGCCACACTCCAGGACCTCCAAAACTTTAAAAAAAACTTACTTCCTCAAAATCCACTGAAAAAAGGTACTTCTTATCTTACCCATTCACAAACCTATGTCCATCTTTCCTAAACAGTTCTTCTGTTGGCATTTCTCTTATATCTACTCTTACATCCCCAGTTCCCAGTGAGCTCTCAAAGTAGCTGTCTATTTCCTAGTAAAAACCACATGTTAAAGTATCCACTAAATTCAAGATCTCTAACTTCAAATATCTCCCCAGAAGCAGAATTTTCAACTTCTATTCTTTTCTTCCTTTACGAAAGCACCATCTACTGGCTATAGTTGGTATTGTAGCTCAGTTCCAATTAATGCCCAACCCCAAAAGAAGCAACAGAGCTTCTTTTGTAATTATATGATCAGGGTATAAACAGTGATATGATTTTTATTACAAAAATAGTTTCTGATTTCATATTACACCATGTTCCATGAATCTAATTCACATTTTATTTATTTATTTATTTTGAGACAGGGCCTCGCTCTGTTGCCCAGGCTGGAATGCAGTGGCACAATCTCAGCTCATTGTAGCCTCCACCTCCCGTGCTCAAGTGATTCTCCCATCTCAGCCCCCCGAGCAACTGAAGCTACAGGCATGTACCACCACGCCTGACTAATTTGTGTGTGTGTGTGTGTGTGTGTTTTGTAGAGACGGGGCTTCACCATGTTGCCCAGTCTGGTCTCCAACTCCTGAGCTCAAGTGATCCGCCCACCTTGGCCTCCCAAAGCGTTGGGATTACAGGCATGAGCCACTGCGCCCGGCCTCTCATTACACATTTTAAGTCGCTATCTTTAGCCATGGGGCGACTTCCTTCTTGGTCACTGAGGCAGCATGTGCATGTTGGGGTGACGTTTACTGTTTCTATAAGTTGTACCAAAACATCTACTTAACCTTTTACATTTGTGCCATTCCTTCACATAAAGACATATGGTACCCCTTCCCCATCAAATCTTTATCTTACCCCACATATTTTATATTATTTAAATTGGGTCATCTGTTACACCCAAATTTTTGCTTTTATGAAACTCTGTCTTTAATAATATAATAGATGCTAATGGGGGAAATAATGTATGTTTTGGTGAAAATTGTTCTAAGGTCAAATTTTCAGGATTGATCTATTTCATGATGTAGGCATTATTTATAATTCACAAAATAAGCCTATTTCTCTTTTTTTAGACAGACTCTCACTCTGTCACCCAGGCTGGAGCGCAGTGGTTCGACCTTGGCTCAATGCAACCTCCACCTCCCAGGTTCAAGTGATTCTCCTGCCTCCGCCTCCTGAGTAGCTGGGATTACAGGCACGTGCCACCACGCCCAGCTAATTTTTGTATTTTTAGTAAAGACAGGGTTTCACCATGTTGGCCAGGCTGGTCTCGAATTCCTGACCTCAGGTGATCCATCCACAGTGGCCTCCCAAAGTGCTGGGATTACCGGTGTAAGCCACCATGCCCAGCTTGGCTTTTTAGATTTATTAAAAATTGCAACTGACTAGGGACAGTCCCAGATAGTGTTAATAGAGTTAATACGTTCATTCCATCTCTATCAATATGTGTTTTGTATACTAAAATCTTATGAGATTTTGTTCTGTAACTTGGGAAAGAGAAAGAAAAATATTTTGGAGAAGAAAATCTGGGAATAAAAGTGGGGAAAAAGGAGCTGGGAAGAAAGAGGAAGAAAAAGAAAGCAGTGTATAATGTAATTATCTTCCTGGCTTATATTTGAACTCCTCTGGATAGAGGAATGATGACCAGAAGTTATGAATTATTTTACAAACACAAAAGTTGATAAAACCTTTCAAAAGACACTTTGTGATTCTCTTGGCATAACAGAGCTGCCTTAGTGACCAGATGTCACAATGTGATACAGAACCAGAGAGGAAGTCATTTTTGTCCATGATGCAAGGAACCCAGCATTTTGACAACCCAGATGGAATGTGGAGCTCCCATGGAAGAAACGTGTCATCTGGAGGCCTGCATAACCACTGCATTCTCCAGATGGGCACTGGAAGCGCTGGGGCTTCCCACCCAGAAGGTCCACGTGGTGGACAAGGGCAAGTGACAACCAGAGCCACGACTCAAAAGAGGGTGGCTGCTTCAGGCTGATTTCCTTTGACAGACTGGTTTATGGACGTGTGCAAGGGCCTCTCTTTGGGAACTGTCAGAAATGACAGGAGAGATACAAGAAGGTCAACGTCTGGAAATCTGACAAAATGGGCTTAATTCATTGTAATTTTGTTTGCTTTTAAAAAATTAAATCTCTGTCTATATGTGTATATATACATATTTTAAATACATATATTTAAATACATATATCTGTATTTTAAATACATGTATATTTAAATACATATATCTGTATTTTAAATACATGTATATTTAAATACATATATCTGTATTTTAAATACATGTATATTTAAATACATATATGTATTTTATATATACATATATTTAAATATATATGTATTTTATATATACATATATTTAAATACATATATGTATTTTATATATACATATATTTAAATACATATATGTATTTTATATATACATATATTTAATACATATATGTATTTATATATACATATATTTATTTATTTAAATACATATATGTATTTTATATATACATATGTTTATTTAAATACATATATGTATTTTATATATACATATATTTATTTATTTAAATACATATATGTATTATATATATACATATATGCATTTATTTAAATACATATATTTAAATAATTTATGTATTTTAAATACCTCATTAAGTATTTAAAATGCATACAAATATAAAATAAATATAGGTATTTGAAATATATATAAAAATATAAAAAACATATAGGTATCTTAAATACCTAATGAGGTCTGGGATACCTGGGCAGTGTCTATTAGCTTAACTAACGGCGTCAGTGATAACCCTTATTACCCATGGTAAGAAGCAAGTGGGTATAACATGGATAATTAGTACGTCCAGAGGAAATGGAGAGGGCATAGAACCCACCCGAGCTTCTATATTCCAATTACTTCCGGGATTGCGTGGATAAATAACATGGCTGTAAACAGGGGAGAGGGGATGAGAATAGTTAAAAACCCATGCATGTAGCTTGACTGATTGGTTCTAGAAGTTACCAGGGCATTGATCAGGGTTAGCGGGGCGCTTGGCTGATTCCTTCTGCAAAGCACACGCTAGTTTTCACACTCGCATGTGAAACGTCTAAAGCCATATCAGAACTGAGACAGGAAATGAAAGGTGATAAAACCACAGCCCCCCACTCCAGCTCCGCTCTGCACAGCTGCTCTGCTTCTTCACACAGGCCGACTTCAATGGAAGCTCGATGCATGCAGAACTGCCCAGGGACCTGGCCTCTTCACCTCTCATCACATTTTGAGGTGGGCAACACCAGCTTTTGAATCAGGAAGCAATTTGAAAATCAGTCATGTTTGGATCCCTCAGGCCTGGTTTCATCTGATTAATAAGCTCTGCTTTCAAAACTCCCCCTGGACAGTCTCCCTCCCCAAACCCACTCTCCAAGTGTCTGCAAGCCAACTCCTCGGCTCCCTTTTGAGGAGGTCCAGCAATAGGAATCGGGCAGCCTTACCCAGAAGGACTAGCCCAGCATCGGCTGACCTTGCCAGGAGGAATTTCGCTCTCCAGCTTGAATTTCCTTCCTGCCTAACTTTAGGCCTTTACTGGGGGCCACGCTCCCCTTTGACCACCCGGAATAAATCTCCCCTGCATCCCTGACAGCTGCTGATTTGGCTTCTTTCTTATTTTTTTTTTTAATTGAAAGTAAACCTTCAAAGTGGCCCAGCCACCTGAGAAGCTCGGCTGAGCGTGGCAGCTGGGCAGTGAACCTGAAACAGCGGCGCGGCGTTTCACCGGGTCCCCTCCCGCTCAGGGCAGAAATCATGGGGCTTTGTGGGCTGCTAGGGCCGCTTAGCTTTCAATTTAGCTTTTGCATTAGAAAAAGGGAATATGGACATGGGTCAAATGATTGTGGAGTGATTTTGAAAGTAGCTGTGTAACAGGCGGGAGATGGGGGCAGGGGGAGGTTTGATTTGCAGGCAGAATGCAAGTTTATTTATAAGAGAAATCTAGGGGTGTCTTTGTGCTTTCCTGTTAGACTATTGGAAGCACTTTGAAGAAGGAAATAAAATTTAAAAAACATATTCAAATTTAACAATCAGTCTTGAACACCGGGAAGCGACAATGTACAGGATGGCACAGAGAGGGTCAAGATTGCTAGAATTTTCTTTTAGGGTCTTCTCCTTGTTACCTTGTCATTTTAAGCTGGTCACTTCAACTCTCTATATCTTCCCCCAAACACATTTTATTTTTGTTTTGGAAAGTTTTAAATATTCAGAAAAGTTGAAAAAATAATATAACAAGTTCATATCCACCACTTAGATTCAACAATGGTTAACATTTTTTTCCATATTTGTTTTGTTTTTATCTCTATGTGTACACACACACAGACGCCCCCCCCCCCCCACACACAGACACATTTGCTGAAACATTAGAAAGTAAGTTACAGGCAGCACAATTTATCCCTAATTAAATACCCAAGCATGCATTTCCTAATACTAACATTCTCCTAAATAACCCCAATACAATGATCACACCTAAGATAATGAAAAAGAATTCCCTAATAACATCTAATATCCAGGCCATATTAAAACTTCTCCAAGTGATTCAAAACTGTCTCTGATAAGTGTTTTTTGTTTTGAACCAGGAGCCAATCAAGTTTCACCCGTTACATTTGGTTGTTGTCTTTTTAATCTCTTGCTCTCTCATCTCTCATTGAGGTAGAACCTACATACAAGTGTGTAACCTTAAACCTGTACCTTGATGAATTTTTACATACTTATGTAAAAATTGTGACCTCTATATGACCACCAACCAGGTTGATATATGGAATATTTTTATCGCCCCTGAAGGTTGCCCCAAGCTGTTTCTCTGTCAATATGACCTCTTCCCCTTCCCCTAGAAGGGGCAAGGATATGAAACAAGTGAACCTCCCAGATCCTTTGGCTGAAAGTGCAAATTGGTTGAACCACTTAGGAAAATTGTTGGCAGTATTTAAAACCCTTCAATAGATACTGATTCTATGAACCAGTAATTCGTCTCCTAAGTCTACACCACAGAGTTGCATATGCCATCAAAGACCCGTGCAAGAATGCTTACAACAGCTTTATTCACAATGTCCCCAAGTTGGAAATGTCACAGATATCCATCAACAATAAAATAGATAACTGAATTGTGGCATATGTATATACAAAGAAATGCTACACAGTAACAAAAGGAAAGAGATACTGCGTCTTGCAAAAACATAGGTGAATCTCAGACATGTTGAGTGAAAGAAGCTTGATACAAGAGCACAGACTGTACAAATCCTTGTAGATGAAAGCCAAAAAGAGGCATAAACTATCATCAACTGTGACTGAAGTCTTTAGAATCCTTTAATTAATAATCATCATGTTTTTTTCCTCCCCCACGATATTTTCTCTTTGGAGAAAGTAGATGAGTTGTTTTGTAGAATATGTTACATTCTGGATTTGTCTGATTATTTTCTCATTGAACTTGACCCTTCACAACTGGGGACCCATGAGAGAATTGAGGTGTATTGTCCTAAGGCACTCATTTTAGGTCGTGAATTAACTTCTATCCCATGCAACTAGAATAGGACAGTTATGTTCCATTCTTAGGAGAACTGACAATCATCACTCAACTCATATTCTGTGGATCCATGGTTCAGTTGAGGAACTAGCTGAGAAAGGCTTACTGAAAGATAATTAAGGCTCAATTAGAGTCAAGTCATTTTGGGCAAGATTATTTTACAGTTGGTACCATTTACTTCCTACTGTATCATGCTGGGAGGCATTTAACATCAGGTTGTTACACCATTAGTGATGTGGTTGTGAGTTTGATTGTTTGGTTAAGGTGGTGACCACCTCAACCGCTTCATTGTAAAGAATGTTCTCCTTGGTCTCCATGGTTTAACAACCTTATTTGTCAACATGCAGTACTCATAGGCCAGTATCTCCCACTTGATGGAATGGTTTATTCTCAGCAAATTTAGCTACAAGGTAAAATTCTTCAAAGAAAATTGTTATTTCACCTACAAGAGCTTCACTCTAAAGTAGGAGCTTCATACCATAAAAACACAACTGTAATAACACATTTATAATCTTTAAGATTTTTAGATAACATCAAATGAATTCACTTCTTATTTGAGATAATCTGATAAACATCATTCATGACATTAAAACTGATTTAGGACATATGATTTTGCGTTTATATACATTTGGTGGTGGTAAGTATTATGATAAAAATAGTGTTTAAATCATTGGCAGAAACTAAATTAAGGATTTCATGAATATATGTAGATCTTGGAGCTGGAAGAGATGTGTTTCAAAGTATTCTACAGCAGAAAAAATTACTCTTAAGAACTCACTCTTGTACTCTAACTTAAAGGAGGGAAAGTGGTTTAAGCAAGATTATCAACAGATTTCATGTGAAGAAAATCATTTAAAGTGACTTAGATGGACTTTAGTGCATAATAATCACACCAATCCAGAAATTTCATGGAGAAAACGAAGGGTCACATCTCTGAGCAATCATAGCCAACCTATTCCAAGTCTTGACATCCTTGAGGCAGGTTAAAGATGGACACAAATTGGTTGACAATCTTTCTTTCAAGAGACTGGGTCCATGTCTCCTTTCCCGGGAGATTTGTAGGCCCTGCAGCTGCTTTGACCGAGAGCATACAGTGCAGGTGAAGATATGCACATTCCTGCACCCAAGTCTTCAAAGACTGGGAGCTACCTCTTACTATCTTTGGAAACACCCACTTCTGGAACCTAGCCATTGTGCTGCAGAAAGCCCCAGCAGTCCTGGGGAGGGGGCCATGTGGAGAAGAACTCAGACCCCTAACTCACATCTCTGATTGAGATCCCAGCCGATAGCTGGCACTAACTCGGCAGCCATGTGAGGGAACCATTCTTGGAAGTGGATCCTCTAGTCCTCGTTGGGCCACCTCAAATGATGCTTCATGGAGCAGAGGTGGCCATCTCTGCCAAGCCCTGAACATAATTGCAGATTGTGGAGTAAAATAAATAAGTATTCTTTTTTTTTTTTTTTTGAGACTGGGTCTTACTCTGTTGCCCAGGCTGTAGTGCAGGAGCACGATCTCAGCTCACTGCAACCTCCACTTTCCAGGCTCAAGTGATTCTTGTACTCAGCCTCCCAGGTAGCTGGAATTATAGGCATGCACCACCATAGCTGGCTAATTTTGGTATTTTTAGTAGAGATGGGGTCTCACCATATTGGCCAGGCTGGTCTTGAACTCCTGAGCTAAAGTGATCTGCCTGTCTTGGCCTCCCAAAGTGCTGGGATTACAGGTGTGAGCCATCACACCCGGCCGAAATGAGTATTATACTCAAGCTGCTGGGTCTTGGAGTCATTTCTTAGGTACCAAAGTTAATGCAACAATCCTTATTTGTTATATGGTGATAAACCTACTTGTCTTGTATACACAGAGAGGGTAAAATACAATAGTGTATATAAAAGTGTTTTTCAAACTATAAAGCAATTCTATGCCAATATAAGATGTAAGTCTCTGCAAAAACCAATAGAATAGAAGGATTCTGTAAATATTACTGATCTGAAGTTGGCATATTGCTCTAATTTCTGTGGATCCCACCTCCTGAAGTTGGAAACAGTACCAGTTCCTTTTTTTTCCCTGTAGTTAAAATATGCGTAGCAAAATTTACCATCTTAGTCATTTTAAAGGGTACAATTCAGTGGCATTCAGTACATTCACACTTTTGTGCAACCATCACCACCATCTACCTCCAGCCATCCAGTTCCTTTTCATAACAGGAAATACATCTCCATAGCAAGTATGATTTTCCATTCTAAACTTGAAGTGAAGCTAAATCATCTCAGCATCGTGCATGAGAGTGATAATTTAAAGAGTGAGACCATGCGTGCTAAAGACAGGTTTTCTGAGAGACTCTAAGGAATGGCAGCCCACTGTCTGCAATCGAGTCTGAGAACGCTCTTCTCCTTCTCAGAGCTGGTCCCATTCCCTGAGAGCTTCAATTACTCATGTCAGCATGGGGATGGGGGAATATTTAGAGAGAAATGAGCACTTATTAAAAAGGGCCAAGAGAGCAAGTTTTCAAAGCTAGAACACTCCAGCAAAACCATTTCGTATATAAGCAGGCCCTCTGGAGTTAGCACACATATCCGCACCTGGACCCCACCTGGACATAATTAGTTTCCCTGAGCTCAGAGCAGAGCAAACACTGAAGAAAATGATGTCAAAAAATGGAGCAATCTGTCATGATCTGTGCTGCACAATTAAAGCAGTGTGTATTCTGTAAGAATTATGTAACACAGATGACACAGTATTTAGATAGCCAGAACTGGAAAACCATCTGGTTATGTTCTGCTTTACAACGATGACGTCTGTTTCTTGAATTGTGCTGTATGCCTTGGGATGGGTTCACAGAAAGAAAAGATGAAATGCTCTTGGTTGATATGTAGGAAGATCTTTTATCTACTTGAAAATGAACACATTCTATGGTCAAAGCTTTTAAAGTCCAAAAAAGCAGAATCCTCAGTTCTTAAGAATCAAAATGTAAAGCAGCCAAGGACTGAATAGACTCACAAGTCACAGCTGCACAGTGGTTAGTGTGCCATGAAACACATGGGAAATGTATTCTGCAGACAAATGTGAGCCATTCTTGTCTCTCTCCTCCTGGGCCCTAAATCCCTGGGCTAGCACCCCATCTCCTCTGTGGTGTGTTCATCTTATCAGACTCTACACTATTGTCCTCTTGCTATGAGCACACAGGTTGAAATTAGCTCAGTGTTCCCCTCACTAGATGATTTTAATATTGAGTTAGTGCTTATTGACCAAAAATGGAGTGCCTAGAAGTCCTAGTTTCTTGGGGTCACGCAGCAATCACTAGAAATAATTTATGAACGAATCCAGAAAGATCGGTTCATGAGGCTGGGTGCGGTGGCTCATGTCTGTAATCTCAGCATTTTGAAAGGCCGAGGCAGGTGGATCACCTGATGTTGGGAGTTCAAGACCAGCCTGGCCAACATGGTGAAACCCCGTCTCTACTAAAAATATAGAAATTAGCCAGGTGTGGTGGTGGGTGCCTGTAATCCCAGCTACCTAGGAGGCTGAGGCAGGAGAATTGCTTGAACCTGGGAGGTGGACGTTGCAGTGAGCTGAGATAGCGCCACTGCACTCCAGCCTGGGCAACAGAGTGAGACTCTGTCTCAAATAAACAAACAAAACAAAACAAAAAAAAGGAAAGATAGGTTCACAGTCAACAGTAAAGGTAGACTGATGATTAAAGTTCACTAAGGTGAGGCAGAGGGAATGGGGGTGTGAGGTTGAGCTGCATTCATTGTGAAGCTCTCCTTCCCTTCCAGGGAGGGCACCTCACGCCCAGCTCCACCACAGCACTGTTAACTGCCTGCCCCTGGGGACTGTGTTCCTGAGGGCTCAGGTTCAGTTTCTGGGAGCAATGAATGGAACTGTTACTTCCCAGCCTCCAGCTAAGTGCTTCCACAGTCCTTATTCACAACTGCGGGAGAGAACTTTACCTCCAGTTCAGAGATAGCAGGATAGGTCAAAGAGAGAACACAAAGTTGATACAAGGCCAAATGATGGGACAGGACTTTAGGTGCTGGGACTTCCTGAGGGTGCTGTCCCTGGGAATCCCCTGGGAGTGAGGGCACCCACAGAGGGACGGGAAGGAGCTGAGCAAGTGAGATCTCAGTTGGAGTCTGCCTTGGCCTGCCGAGGGTGGAGGGCTGCGGAGAGGGTCTCTGGAACCCAAATCGGACTGAAAAGTTGTGCAACTTGGGCAAAGGAGTCAGGCTTTTGTGCCCCAGAATTAGCCATTATCAAAAGGGGATGGGGCACTCCCAAGGGGACACGTCACCTCCCAGGCTTATAGGTCAAGAAGCCATGAGTTAGAGAAGACCGCAGGTGAGAGCCCTCGCCAAGGGGCTCTGGGTGGGGCATCGATCGAGTCCACCAAGGCCTTGCTGCCAGGGAGTGGGGATACCTGATGTGAGCCCAGATGTGCTGACGTCACTATGCCCTCCCTGACCCTCCGCCCTCCCCAAGTCTCATTGTCCTGCTGTCTTCACCAATCCTGCCTCTCCCTGCCCGTGTCCCAGTAACTGACCCATCAATCCACGTTTGCTCAACAACTTAGTGGGGAGACAAATAAATCTGTGCTAAATAAAGGGGCAAATTTTGTGGGAATTTAGGAGAAAGAGAAATTACTTCTAACTAGGAGTTGGGGGTGTGTGGGTCAGAAACCAGGGATGGCTTCACAGAAGAGTTGCTTTTGAAAGTTGAGCAGGTGAGGAAGGAATGGGCAAAAGAGAATTTCAGGCTGGGAAAAGGCACATGGGCAGGAGAGAGGGTGGCATATTTGGGAAACGATGAATAAACCTCAAGGCTTAGTTTCAGATATTTGGAAGTACCCCCTGGGAGATGGGCCTGCAGACATTGCCTGGGTCAGATCATGGAAACTTTCATCGTATTAAGGGATTAAAAGGTCATTCTTTTCTTTTTTTTTTTTTTTGAGACAGAGTCTCGCTCTGTCGACCAGGTTGGAGTGCAGTGGTACAATCTCGACTCGCTGCAAGCTCCACCTCTCAGGGTTCAAGCGATTCTCCTGCCTCAACCTTCTGAGTAGCTGGGATTACAGGTGCCCGCCACCATGCCTGGCTAATTTTTATATTTTCAGTGGACATGGGGTTTCACCATGTTGGCCAGGCTGGTCTCAAACTCCTGACCTCAGGTAATCTGCCTGCTTCGGCCTCTCAAAGTGCTGGGATTACAGATGTGAGCCTCCTCACCAGGCCTAAAAGGTCATTCTTTTAAAAAATATAATTTTATTCTTAAGCTTTTCTGTATTTTCAAATTCTCTGCAAGTTGAAAAAAAGAGAAATGTACATTTACATTATAACTGGGTGAAGGTAGATGGTTGACTCTCATAGGTGTTGGTGCAGAACGGTTAAGAAGGCTCCTTCTGTACCAGAAGTGAGGCCCAAGTAGGAGCTTATTCTGAGTCAGTGGAAATCGTGCAGACCTTCCAGAAGGGAATGATGTAATTGGAAAGCATTTTTGGATACTGCACGGCAGTCGTTTGAAGAAAAAACTGGAGAGATGGGGGATGGAAGCCTGGGAGTCACATTTTTTCAAGCAAGACATCACAGAGGGTGAGGCCCAGTGACAGAGATGACAGATATTCAAAGATGGAATGAAAGAGGTTTGGTGACTGGATATAAGCAACGAAACAGGAAGAATTGAATTTGGGTCTGACATTTCCTGGATGCAAGATCAGGAGGATGTTGGCACCATGGCTTAGTGGGGAAACTGGGGACCGATTCTGGAGGTATACCAGCATGGTGAGTTTGGTTTTAGATGGGTTGTGTTTGACATAGGGCTAGCAATTCTAAGTGAAGATGTCTAAAGAAAGATAGAAGTGACTCAGCTCTGAAGTTCTGAAATGATCAGCCGTCAGTGCGGCATGAGGAAGACCTAGGAACAGACAGACTGGGGAGAAGACACAGAGCCAAGCAGGACCTGGCCTGCAGGCCAAACCCTGTGGAATCCCTACATTCAAGGACCAGGTTGAAGCGAAGCCATTGACAGGAACTGAGATGGAGTAGTGTTCTGGAAGTCAAGTGAGGAGGAGGATTGAAGAAGAGGTTGGTCAAAATTCTTTAAGTGAAGTATGGAGTGTGACTAGTATTGCCAGGTAAATTATAGAAAGCCCAGTTCAATTTTAATTTCAGATAAACAACGAAATTTTTTTTTAGTGTAAGTGGCATGCAATATTTGGGACATGCTTATGTTGAGGATACCCTAATATTGCATGGGACATACTTATGAATAAAATATTGACAAACAAAATAAAATAATGAATAAAAATTATTTATCTTAAAGTCAAATTTAACTGGGCATCCTGCATTTTTGTTTGTTGAATCTGACAATCCTAACTATGACTCAAATTTAAGGATGTCATTAGTGAACTCGGTAGAGTGTTCCAATGAGCTCGGTTCTCCTGGCCCCCTTTGTACTTATGAGAAAGATGACAGGAGCCTTACAACAGGGGCCTGACTCGATTACTAGTCAACTCCGAGTGCTGTTGCCAGTGTGCCTGTCTACACTTCTTTCTCTATTTTGTTGCGTCTTTGCCCCCAATGCCATCATAGCCATTCTGAGTTCATGGCTTCGTTGGTCTTCCTTCTTGGTTTCTAGACCTCATTCAGCCCTGCACAGTCCTCTTTTGTTCCATGTTCCCTGTTCCAGGGGGGTTGCCCAGTGGAAACACCAGACTGCAAAGCTTTAAGAAGTCTGTATGAGATGAACAACTGGAAAAGGTTCTTCGTGAAGAATTTGTGCGGTGAAGAGCTGGAATAGCGGCTTGAGGGAGAGAAGCCAGGTGAGAAAACTCAGGATGTTTGTGTCTTTGGAGGGAAGAGATAAAGGAGAAAGGATGATGAAGCTGGTGGGGGCCTAGCACCTGAGAAGGGTGGAGGAAATAAGAAGAAAGGAGTTTTGAAGGAGAAGGGATACCTCTTCCAGACAGCAGGAGAGGAGGCAGGGAGAGCAGGAAGATAAAGACACACTTTGATGGGGAAGAGATAGGTTTTTTTTTTTTTTGAGACAGAGTCTTTCTCTGTTACCCAGGCTGGAGTGCAGTGACTTGATCTCGGCTCACTGCAAACTCTGCCTCCCAGGTTCAAGCGATTCTCCTGCCTCAGCCTCCCGAGTAGCTGGGATTACAGGCACCCACCACTACGCCTGACTAATTTTGTATTTTTAGTAGAGACAGGGTTTCACCATGTTGGCCAGTCTGGTCTCGAACTCCTGACCCCAAGAGATCCGCCCTCCTCGGCCTTCAAAGTGCTGGGATTACAGGCCTGAGCCACTGTGCTCAACCGGGAAGAGAAAGATTTGAGGAGCCCAAGTGAATTGCTTTTCTCAGTGAAGAGGAAATCAGCATTATTGGCTGTGATATTGGGTTGGTGTGGGGTTGGGAGTTTGAAAAAGTGCACGTATTTTTGATTCTTACTAGCTCCATTTCAGAGGTTGAATGTTTCCCCCTGATGTTTGTCTTCAACTTTGGGAAACTTCCTTACACATATAAAATGTATTAACCGTTAGGTACTCATACTTTATTGCCACCTGTGGGTGACTCCCCAGTGCACTTGATGTCCCTTGACAGGAACCAATGAGCATATTTGCAAGTGGGAAGGATCTGTGTGACATTAGGGTCCCCAGTGTCCTCTCTGAACATTTCAGGGCATAATATGAGACCACTGAAAAATATCTGTTATTAAAGCAGACCTAGATTAAGTTCCTTGAAATGTGGTGGTGTCAGCTTATTTTCAAATCCAAAACGGGGCCAGGCGCAGTGGCTCACGCCTGTAATCCCAGCACTTTGGGAGGCCGAGGTGGGCAGATCACCTGAGCTCAGGAGTTTGAGAACAGCCTGGCCAACATGGTAAAACCCCGTATCTACAAAAAAATTCAAAAATTAGCTGGGCGAATTGGCTCATATCTGAAGTCCCAGCTACTCGGGGGGCTGAGGTGGGAGGATCACTTGAGCTGGAGGAGGTTGTAGTGACACCAACATCGCACCACTGCACTCCAGCCTTTTCTTTTTTTTTTTTAAAGGTTAAAATATAAGATTTTATGTTATATATATATTTTACTACAATTTTTAAAAATACTGTAATATACCGAACCCATTGAACTGTACACTTTAAATGGGGGAATTGCATGGTTTGTGAATTATATCTCAATAAAGTTGTTGCTCATACCTTAGGGACACTTTTCCTTAACTCTGCATGCAGGCCACAGGCACCATGAAAAACCAGTTCAACTGGAAAAATAATCAAGTGTGAATGATTAGGGGAGGGAGGTAAATACAGCTGAAGAGATTCAGACAATTAACTCGGAACCTCAACATGCTTAAGAGGCTGAAGGCCATGAGCTATGGCAGAGGGAGACTGAATAGTTCAGAATTGCATGAGCCCAGGAGCTGTGCACAGGGTTATTGTACTGGAAGGCTATTTATGCTAGCCTAAAGCTCTTCAGAGACAAGTCACCATGTGTAGCAAATTAAATAGGTTTTGATTTGAGGCTAAGGATGGCCACATTTTGGGTATCAACCTGACCTTTTGCTGGCCTGGAAAACAGCAATATGAATCTGAGTTGAATCAGATGGGTCATTCCATCCTGCTCCTCTGAGTGAGGGTGTGTTTGGAACGGTGGGTGATTGATTTTTTTGAAATGTGCATTTGGAGTTCCAGGAGTGGCCATCCAGAGTGCCCACAATGTCACTGGACGAGACAAAACCATTCATCCATTCAGCAGCCGCACAAAGCAGCCTACACCAAGAAAACAACAATACATCCCCCAAACAGATCCAACAGCTGCTCATCAATCTGGTGCAAACTGCAGGTTGCCTGACTAAATTACTGTCGAATAGGCAGACGAGCACAATTTGTCAGTCAGCATTGAGTTTAAATGAGCAGAGATGCACATAAAGCCAGCAATGCAATTGTAATTAAGAATTATAGGCATCAAGTTTCAACGAGCACTTTCTTAAGGTAGCAGTGACCCATCTGTAAGGAGCATATGAGAAATCCAGAGCAGAATTAATCTCAGGGAATGGTCTACCCTCTACATTTTAAGCAATTCTTCATGTATGAAAGCGATGTGTAAATGATGGAGAATCTATGAGAGCTCAGGCTCTAGTTTTCCTATTTGCTTAAGAAAAAATTTATGCAGCCGGGCATGGTGGTTCACACCTGTAATCCCAGCACTTTGGGAGGCCAAGGCAGGCAGACCACTTGAGGTTAGGGGTTCGAGACCAGCCTGGCCAACATGGGGAAACCCTGTCTCTACTAAAATACAAAAATTAGCTGGGCATGGTGGTGCGTGCCTGTAGTCTCAGCTACTCGAGAGGCTAAGGTGGGAGGATCGCTTGAACCCAGGAGGCGGAGGCTGCAATAAGCCGAGATTGCTCCACTGCACTCCAGCCTGGGTGACAGAGTGAGACTCTGTCTCAAAAAAAATTATATCAGGCATATTAAAGAGTGAATAATAATGACAATAATAATAATAAAGTGAAGTGATGCTTCTGAACGCACCACCCAGATTAAGAAAAATGACATGTTGATTTTTTTTTTTTTAGATGGAGTCTCACTCTGTCGCCCAGGCTGGAGTACAGTGGTGTGATCCGGGCTGACTGCAAGCTCTGCCTCCCGAGTTCACACCATTCTCCTGCCTCAGTCTCCCGAATAGCTGGGACTACAGGCTCCCACCACCACGCCCGGCTAATTTTTTGTACGTTTTTTTTTTTTTTTAGTAGAGACAGAGTTTCACCCTGTTAGCCAGGATGGTCTTGATCTCCTGACCTTGTGATCCACCCGCCTCGGTCTCACAAAGTGCTGGGATTACAGGCGTGAGCCACCGCACCCGGCCATGTTGATTTGTTTTAATGGTAGTTGCAATACTTGTGAGAGTGACATCCACCTGGATGCTGACTTGAATGGAATTTCATAACTGTTGGGTACTGACCATGAGTTGGTGTGGGGACATACAAAGTTGAACAAGACATAGGCTTGCCTCATAGTGTCTACAGACTGGAAGAGGGAAGAAAGTGACAACACAAATAGTTCTGCATCTTATGAATTCATGGGAAGAGGAGAGGTGTCATAAGACAGGTGTGCAGTGCTGCAGAGGTTTGGAGAGGTTGGATCAGGTTGGGGTGTGGAGGGCGGGGAGGGAAGGAGTTCAGAGAACCTTTCCTGAAGAAGGTAGCATCTGAGCGGACATCAAAGGTGAGCAGAAGCTGCGTAAGCTGAGAGAGGGTGGAAAAGAGGGCGTTTCCAGTGGAGGGACTTAGCACAAGCAAAGACAACAAACCCTCGGGCCTGTAAAGGAAACAATAAATTTGTCTAGAATGTGACAGTAGTGGAATATGAGACTCAACGACTGTCCTAGCTCTTTTTGAAAATTTTGCTTTCTACATAGTTACTTAATAGCTCCAATCTAGAAACAACCCAAATGTTCATTAACAGAAGACTGGATAAACAAATTGTGGCATATCCAGACAATAGAATGCTACTGAACAATTAACAAAACTGTAGACACAACATCAACAAACCTAAAAATAAGTATGTGTCATGAATGAAACTAGAAAAAAGAATAAATACTTCATGATCTCATTTATAAGAAAATTCTAGATAAGGCACAAACTAAGCTACAGTTAATATGTAGTTTCCAGGGCATTCGTTATCAGTAATGCAGAGAGAAGAGGATTATAACAGACATGAGGTAATGTGTTGGGTGATAGATATGTTCATTATCATAGCTATAGAGATGGTTTGAAATATATGTACATGAAAAATGTATCAAACTGTATATTTGCAACATGAGTTTTATTGCATGTCAATTATACTGCAATAAAGTGTTTAAAAAAGGGTTCTACATAAAAATACAAATCCACTTATTTTAGAAAACCAGAAGTTTTGGCAACCGTATGCTGATTCTGCCATCTCCAGCCTGATTCCTTGGGAGAGGTTAACCTTCCACAGTGGTGGCAAAAGTCAGCAGGCAATGAAGGCTATTTCCACCTGAGTCACCAGAAAGAATGGCTAGGTCATAAGCCACATGGCTGGACTCTATCTACCTACCTGTAATCTCCACTCTTTCACCTGTGCCAGCAATGGTTTAGAGATGAACAGACCATAAAGACTATAGAAATCCAATAATCTTTAATGCATTTGCTCTGTCAGTGACATTTGCCATAGGAGAGAGAGAGATTTGGAAGTTATAATTTGTACACCCTGATTCTGCACAGCCTTAGTCTCTGAAAATGTGTGAATGCATATTTGGAAGGGACACATTCTCCCAGTTTACTGCAATATTCTCACTCCCTATTAATTACACCCAGTGATCAGGCCCACAGTGCCTTTTAAACTTTCCCAGCAAGCCTTGTACAACAATCCAAATCAGGCCAAAAGTAGGAGGAGAGCTATTTTCTTCCTGCCTGCTTTTCCTCTGAGCATACAAATTTGGAGGCCCCATAACAACTGCTCCCCTCTTCATGCTGGCAGAGCCTAATTATTTCTCAACTTATCCCTAAACAAAGAATAGATCACCAAAATACTTCAGAAGAAACGTAGAGCAGACAGGTCCTGGGCTGGGAATCCAGGAGACCAATGCAACAGATGCAACAAAGAGCATTAAGAGACTAGCAATGTCCATGAAGAAGGGAACCTAATAAGTAAGCTGCCACAGCTCAAGTCCTCCTGGCCAAAGCCAGGTCATGTCCCTCTATAACCAGCCAGTGAGAAGGGAATGAGGTCCCTAAACGGGTTCGGGGGATTCATAATTCTCTCTGGGGACTGGAGAGAGAGCCTGGAGGTCTCACTTTCTTGAGCACATCGGGGTGACTGATGGACCCTGCTGGGTGGTCAAGGTGAGATGGCTTCTGGCACAGGTATTGGATGTGACATAATCCTTGCGAAGGGCCTAGACAGTTAAGGAAGTGCACCCTACCTCCTGAAAGCCCCCTCCATACCTGGCACTAAAAGGTATTATCACCAGTTCAGATATTTTGATATATATGGTTCGCTTCTGTCTGATGACTCCCTGCAAAAAGGCTACCCTCCAAGCTACCCTCTAGGGTGAGTCATTAGACAGAACAAGGATATAACACATCCCCTGCTCTCCTAAGGAAATTCTCTCAGTGTGAATTTTCTTGTGCTGAATGAACAAAGATTTTTTTGTTTGTTTTTTTTTTTGTTTTTTTTTGGTTTATTTTTAGACAGTCTCAGTCTGTCACCCAGGCTGGAGTGCAGTGGCACGATCTTGGCTTACTGCAACCTCCGCCTCTGGGGTTCAAGTGATTTTTGTGCCTCAGCCTCCCGAGTAGCTGGGATTACAGGCACCTGCCACCACGCCCAGCTAATTTTTTTTTTTTTTTTGTATTTTTTGTAGAGATGGGGTTTTGCCGTGTTGGTCAGGCTGGTCTTGAACTCCTGACCTCAAGTGATCCTCCCGCCTTGGCCTCCCAGAGTGCTGGGATTACAGACATGAGCCACTGCGCCTGGCCTGAATGAGTAAAGGTTTTGCTAAAAAAATTCCCACACTGCCTCAGCATAAAGCCTTACTTCAGTGTCAACTTTTGGTGCTGAACAAGGCACTCCTTGGCTGAAGCCTTCCCACATTCTATGCATTCATAAGGCTTTTGCAGGGTGAACTTTCTGGTGCTGAGCAAGGTTAGAGGAACAGCCAAAGGCTCTCTCACATTGTCCCCACTCATAAAACCTTTCTGTGTTGTGAACTTTCTGGTGCCCTGCAAGGTGGACATTTCTGCTGTAGGATTTCCCACACCTGCTGTACACATAAGGGCTTGCTCCAGAGTGAAGTCTCTGGTGGTGAACAAGGCTGGAGCTCTGGCTAAAGGATTTCCCACATTCTTTGCACTCATAAGGACTTTCTCCAATATGGGTTCTTTGATGTTGACCAAGTCCATATTTGGAGCTCAAAGATTTCTTACGCAATGTAAATTAGTATAACCACTATGGAGAACAGTTTGGAGGTTCCTCAAAAAACTAAAAATAGAGCTACCATATGACCCATCAATCTGACTTCTAGTTATATACCCCGAAGAAAAGAAATCAGTACATTGAAGAGATATCTGCCCTCCCATCTTTGTTGCAGCACTATTCACAATAGCCAAGATTTGGAAGCAACCCAAATGTCCATCAACAGACAAATGGATAAAGAAAATGTGGTGCATATACACAATGGAGTAGTATTCAGCCATAAAAAAGAATGAGATCTTGTAATTTGCAACAACATGGATGGAACTGGAGGTCCTTAAGGTTAAGCGAAATAATCCAGGCACAGAAAGAAAACGTTGCATGTTCTCATCTATTTGTGAGAACTAAAAATTAAAACAATTGAACTCATGGAGATAGAGAGTAGAAGGATGGTTACCAGAGGCTGGGAAGGGTAGTGAGGGCGAGTGGGGGGAAAGTGGGATGTTTAATGTGTCCAAAAAATGGTCAGAAACAATGAATAAAGTCTAATATATGACAGCAAAAGAGTGTGACTATAGTCAATAATAATCGAATGGTACATTTAAAAATAACTAAAAGTGTATAATTGGATTGTTTGTAACATAAAGGATAAATGCTTGAGGTGATGGATACCCCATTTACCCTGATGTGATTATTACACATTGTATGCCTGTATCAAAGTATCCATATACCCCATGAATAAATGTATGTACCTACTATGCACCTACAAAAATTAAAATAATAAAAAAAAGGATTCCCCATATTTGCTACACTCATATGGCTTTTCTCCAGTGTGAACTTTTGTGTTGAACAAAGTAAGCGTTTCTGCTGTAGGTCTTCCTACACTGGCTGCGCTCAAGGCCCTTCTCCCATGTGAGCTTACTTGTGCTGAATGAGATTGGAACTTCTTGCGCAGGTTTTCTCACATTCAGTGCACACATAAGGCTTTTCTCCAGTGTGAATTATCTGGTGCTGACCAGGAGTGTCTTTATGATTGAATGCTTCTCCATAGTCCATGCATTTGAAATGTCCTTGTTCAGTATGAAACATGTCCCCATACATGGCACTCCTGCATGGCTTCTCATTGTGAATTGCTTGGTGCTGGAAGAGGCCAGAGCTGACCAGGTAGCCTTTTCCAACCTTGCTGCATGGAAATGGCATGTCTTGAGTGTGAACTCTGTGGCTCTTCAACAAGATGGCCCTGCCCTTGTTTTTTTCAGAAAGGTCTCTCTCCACTGTGCCCCTTCTGGGGCTGATGAAGATTTGCACTGAAATTAAAGCTTCTCCCTCACGGTCCACACATGTACAGTTTCTGTGTAGGGTGTGTTCCACGGTGCTCAGCTGGCTGTAGCATGTCTTTTGGGACCCAGCCACCCACATCACAATGGAGGGCCTTCTGAGTGGAAGCACCTGCCTTGGGAGACCTGACCTGACTTGCTTAGAAGTTACCTCCTCAACCTCTATTCCATGCCCACACTCCTCTGCAAATGGTTTTAGCTAGTCCTTGGATGTTGGTGACATTAGGTGTCTCCAGTCTCAGGAAAAACAAACTGCAACAGAGGCACTGGTGTCAGGGATGTTTAAGGGTATGTATACCTCACATAACACATTAAATGCAGGCCAACAGTGAAGAGCAATGCCCAGATGGGTTCGTGCCTGTACCGTCAGGCACCCAGGACTCCTGGACCTGCTCCACTTAGGCAACTCCATGGGATCTGAAAGATGCAAGTCTTGGGGGGGGAAAGACAGTGCTGGAGAATAGCCATCCCCTGCCCAGGGCAACCCTGCAAGGCCACAATTACAAAGTTCTCGTGCATCACATGGCAGTACAGGAGTCTCTGAGCCTCATCGAGGAGTCTCCACTCCTCTTCCTCCTCCTTCACCCCCACAATCTGTTCTCCACTCTGAATTCTGGGAGGTTCTGTTATGTTAATAAATGAGTTAGATCACTTCCCTCATCTTTGGATTTGGAGCTTCCCAAATCCAAAGCCCCACAACTCAGAATAGAGGCCCAAATACTCACCCTGCAGTTCCGGCCTGAGTCCTGCCTCACTACCCTCCTGTTCCACAAGACAGAAAGGAGATTGTAGTCTAGGAACACTCCCAACTATCTCACCCCCAAGCATTTGCAGACACTGGTTCCTGCTCCAGGGACAACCTTTGACCCCATGGTGCTCTGGTTGCCAGAAATATGAACTGAGCACAATAAGCCTTAGACTGGGAGGTCACTCTGTATATTAGTTTGTTCTCACACTGCTAATAAAGACGTACCTGAGACTGGATAATTTATAAAGGAAAGAAGTTTAATTGACTCACAGTTCAGCATGGCTGGGGAGGCCTCAGGAAACTTACAATCATGGTGGAAGGGGAAGCAAGCATGTCCTTCTTTACACGATGGCAGGAAGGAGAAGAATGACTGCCCAGCAAAGGTGGAAGCCCCTTATAAAACTGTCAGATCTCATGAGAACTAACTCACTATAACGAGAACAGGATGGGGGGAACCACCCCCATAATGCAATTATCTCCACCTGGTCCCACTCATGACATGTGGG